>NW_027556098.1:67622495-68342495 GCF_003287225.1 Phascolarctos cinereus
ATTTTAATGTATATATTACATACATGTATGCATTTTAACATGATATATTTTAATGTGATACATACATACATACATACCCATGCAGGTAGGTATATTCATGTATGTATACACATATTTTTTCTTTCTTCTTCTTTCTTTCTTTCTTCTTTCTTTCTTCTCTTTCTATCTATCTATCTATCTATCTATCTATCTATCTATCTATCCATGTTGTTTCCCCAGGTAGATTGTAGATTCTTTGAGTTTGTAGGGCATTTTTTTCTTTTATAGTTGCCTATCACAGTACTTGGCCCATAGTAGGTATTTAATACATTCTTATTGATTAATGAGTAGTAGATTGACATAGGATATATGCTTTTAAGTATTTTCCATATATTTTATCTCCCCTGATTACAATTTAAGCTTCTTGATGGCAGGGATTATCTCACATTTTTATTTGTATCTTCAGCCTTGACACATTGTAACAGCTTCATAAATTTTCCATTCTATCATCTTCCATTTTATATGTTGAATGTATGTATGTATGTATGTATGTATGTACGTATGTATGTATGTATACATATACATATACTTGTACATATATGTGTGTGTATACATATATGTACACATATACTCATATATATGTGTGTATATATACATATATATATGTGTATATGTGTGTGTGCGTATATATATATATATATATATACGCACACACACACACACACACACGCCTATACATATATATGTGTGAGTGTGTGATGTCAAGAAGGAGAGTGGTCTTTTCAGAGAGATCAGGAAGAGTCTCATGTAAGAGGAATCTTATGAACTGTGCTTTGAAGGAAAATAGGTATTCCATAAAGTGTAAAGGTAGACATTTATGACATCAGGAGCCAATGGCAAAAAAAGGCATAAGGCAGGAGATGGAATGTCCTGTATAGGGAAATGCTAGCAGGCTAATTTATCAGAAATTGGTAGTGGGTGAGCAGTAATATGAAATATGACTGAAGAGGCAGAGGAGAGCCAGATTTAGGAGAGTCTTAAATCTGAGGCTGGCGATTTTGTATGATTAACAGTAGCCACAGGAACAACAACAACATTTTTATAGAGCTTAAGGATTTGTACATCTTAACTTCCTTACATTTACTTTACATTTTCAGTTGGCAGGCAACTCATGAAAAATTAGAGGATGAGAGGGAAGGGGAAAGAGAGCAAGAGATGACCTCATTTTTAAAAAGTGTATTTAAAAGTAATTAAAAAGACATAGCATTACATGAGCTTGACAAATATCTCATTTTGTAAAGCCATAATAAAGTTCCCATTCCATTTGCTCACAAAATGGAATATATTTTGTTTTATGTGATTTTAAATTTAATGTTGAATTATTTTTATTTTGACTTTTAATATTTACCACTTTGAAAGTACATTTTGTTTTCTTCCTGCTCTACTAAAATATCTCATAATGGAGAGATAGTGTCTGATGACTCTGGATTCTCAAAGGCTATGATCAAGAAAGGTAAACTCTAATCCAGAGGTTCTTGATCCTTTTTTGTGTATGTGTTATGGACCCATTTGAGATAATGGTGAAGCCAATGTGTTTTGTCTCAGAATAATATTTTAAAATGCATGAAATACAAGTGATTTCAAAGGAAGTCAACTGTAATGAAACTATTATCTATCTATCTATCTATCTATATCTATCTATCTATCTATCTATCTATCTTTAAACATGTTCATCTATCCTAGGTTAGAATTCCTACATCTAACAGGTATTATCATGCTGTAAAATATTTCAATATTGGCCTAGTCACATCCTATATGCTTTTCATCCAGCCAAAGTTTGGAGAGCATTATCACCCAGTTTGGTCACAGGATGAGTTTTCTTTTTTGATTGTAGCAACTAGGTGGCACAATGGATAGAGTGCTGGGCCTGGAGTCAGGAAGACTCGTCTTCTTGAGTTAAAATCTGGCCACAAATACTTAGTAGCAGTGTGTCCCTGAGCAAGTGACTTAACTCTGTTTGCCTCAGTTTTCTCATCTGTGAAATGAGCTGCAGAAGGAAAAAACAAATTATTCCAGTATCTCTGTCAAGAATACCTCAATTGAGGTCATAAAGAGTTGGACATAACTGAACAAACAAACATACAAAAAAACTTTGGAGCACATTGAGTAAGACACTGATGGGCTGAAATGCATGTCTAATGAAATCAAGAAGGTTCATGCTGCAGTGTGCTTCTTTTTAGCATGATGCTCCTCTATCTGGAAATTGATTCAGAGCAGCCATACAAATCTAGAAAGATGCTGTTTATACCAAATTTTCATTACATTAGTCCCATCCAAGAACTCTGTAATTTCAATTATGACAAGACCACCTGTATTGAGTAGCATTTCATGTTTCACTCTTACATAGATCACCCTTGAACATAATGCAGCAAATTCTATTTTCAAATGAATAGGTATGTGGCTTTGCTTAATATTCCCTTATAGAGCAAGCATATAAAATTAGCAGATATAAGTAGTACCCACATGGAATAATGTATGGTTTTTTTAATCAGTTATCATAAATGTTTATGCAACTGCAGTTACAGAGAACTGACATTCTTTTGGCAGTAAGAAGAAAAGGACACTTTAATGGTTTCCCGTACATGCTGAATCTGTCATGTGCAATGTTCCTGTCATAATGCTGGGGATAAGACATAGGTATAGTGATCATGTTTGCAGACTTTCTGTTTACAGTGAAATATATTTACGTTGCTCTGAGGGGCAGAATTTGACCCTCAAAAATCCAAATTGATGCTACATAATGCAGAGCTTTGTAAACGTCGTTTATTGTGCTGAGGAGGAAAAAAAAGAAAATTCCACTTAGCAGAGTTTCAGAAAATGCACATCTGTGACTTCCACTGAAGCATAAAGCACATGAATTTGTTATGTTCAGAGAAGCACTTAGCTTATCCATTATTTAATCTTTCTGCTGAAGTGCCAATAGTTGCTAATTCAGTCAGTGATAGAGATATAAGGCTTTAGAAATCCTGTCCCCTCATGATTCTAGGATATGACAATTCTCTTTGTTCTTGACAGACCTATACCCTGCCAAATGCATAAAAGGGTTAGAGACAGGTGGAAAAAAGAGACAGCACACACACTCTACTGCTGGGTCAGCTTAGTCTTTATATTCTCAACCACTTCTACTGAACTTTACTCTCAAGCCAAAGATTTATCTTCATTTTTTGTTTCTATTTGTGTTTTTGTCATGGTTGTTCCCCCTCTCTCCCTCCCATGTATTTGAGTCAGCAGTGAATGAAGTGAAATGTATGGACTGAGGAACCCTGGCTATACTGCAGTCATAACCAAATACTCATATACTGGTAAACAATTTCCAAGCCAGTGAGCTGGAAACTCTTAGAACAGCTCTTTTTCTTCAATTCTAGTTTTGAATACAAAGGGAGATAGATAGATAGATAGATAGATAGATAGATAGATAGATAGATAGATAGATGTATATATTTGGACTATAAACAAATATGTTAAAAGAATATCTTATATGTTTATGTTAGATATGTTGAATGTTACTATCATTTACTGTGCATATTCCCTTGGTTAAGGTCAAACACTGGCAAATATCTGCAAAATAAAAAAAATTAGCAAGTTCTTAACTTAGTGTCTTAGTTATGCTTCTGCTTTCAAGGCTGATAATTTTGTTTCCTGGAACTATGTTGATTAAAGACATAAGTGGTCATGAGAATATGAACACATATTTGAATTTCCATTTTTATGTTTGAATTCCATAGTCTTCTGTTTCACAGCAGAGATCCAGGCTTAGTTATTATTTTTTGTTTGTTTTTGTTTTTAATTTTTAATGAACTGGCATAATAATACAAGTTAAAAACTCTGTTATAACAGTATCTGGAAGTTCTAACTGTAAAGTAGCATGGTGAGTTCTGTGTGTTAAAATTTAGTATTGGGGAGAGAGGCCTTCATACACAGGTACTGTTCATTGCAAAGAAAAATATAAAAAGGAAGCAGTTTTCTTTTAGAAAGGAGTCTGCTGACTAGGGGTTTCCTTCATACAAAACAAAAACAAAAACAAATAAGAACCTTCAAATAGAATATGAGGGAGAGCAGAGAGAGGTAAAGACAGACAGACAGACTATAAAGGAATGTGGAGTTTAACCCATAATGAGAAATCACAGGGAAATCTGAGACCTAAAATTCGCTAAGAATCCTACTCAATAATATATTGGTAAATGTTTAACAGTAGGTTTTCTGGGGAAAAAGATGTACACAGGTACATGTTTAAGTTTAATATTTATTATTAACATTTTCCCAACATTTTCTTAAGTCTAGACATTTAACAAAACAAAAATCGAGCCCTGATCTGTAGTGTTAGTTGATCCAAAGTGTAAATGATCATACTGAAAATTTAATACTCAGCTTTCAGGTAGGATTGAGCTGGCTGCAAGACACCACTGACACTACCGAATCCTTCTTTTGCATAATAGGCATTTGATATATAACAGGAAATGGTTATGTCCAGCTCTCATAAGCATGTGCAGCATTCACAGCAATCCCCTCATTGACATTTCGGCATGCATACTAACTCTGGAGTCATAACTAAGGTGTATTCAGGTTGTAGAAACTTCTAAGATTTCTTCACTTAAAAACAAGAAAGAATAGAGACAAGAAAGACTGGACACAGACGTCACAAAAAAAATAAAGACTTCTATTCACAGGCCACATGTCAGCATTAGGTTGGGATGGTCTGAGGTAATTTCCCATCCAGAGGCTCACAACATGTCTCTCTCACCGGAACTCTACTGAGTGGGCAAGAAAGAAAAAGACGTTTGCTTTGGCTAGTAAGCACATTTTGAATGCACCCTCAGCAGCTCACTCAGCAGAAAATCCAAAATTACATTCAGCAGCCAATCCAAAGTTCAACTGTTCACCACATGATTAGTAGAGCAGAAAAATAAAAAGTTATAGAATTTCTGTACATGCTCCAAAGCCTGCTTGGGGATTGCATTAGCTATACATGGTGCATGTGCCCATAGGCTTGGCCAGCCCCTGTTGCAAATAAATGGAGAATAAATGAAGTCACTTAACAGCTCTGGCCCTCAGTTTCCTTATCTGCAAATAAAGGGATCATGATGGATGACCTCTAGGTTCTAACACAAGCTTTAAACACAACTTTAAAATTATATCAGAAAGTCAATTATACCATAAAACTCTATCATAAAGTCAATAGCAAAGCCAAAGTCATATACCACCTTTTTAATTTAGCCTTCTCTGAATTTTCTAGTCAGTTACCTTTCTCCCTCCTCCATTAAGTTCTTATATAGAGCATTTTGTTGTGCACCTCTCTAGTGCATTTATTGTGTACTGTTTTGTTGAACACCTCTCTGTGTATGGATCATATCCCCTACAAGAAGCAATGGTCTCTTAGTTGTGAGTCTAATCTTTTGTTCTTTACAAGGCACCACAATGTTTATTGAGGAGACAGGAAAGTTACAATCAAATATCTCAAAGACTCATGCAAAAGAGGAATTAGATTTATTTCATGTTGATCTAGTACCAATGTGTATAAGCTATAAGGAAGCATATTTTTATAATGTATAAAAAGCAAAACTTTTACCAATTAGAACTTTCTAACAACGGAATATGCTGCCTGAGAGGAAATGGGCTTCTGTTTATGGAGATATTTAAACAGAGATAGAATCTGTCTTGATTCTGAAGATGGGATTATTGCAATGTATTGGCAGGTGTGGATTATGTAACATCTAAGATTGTTTCCATTCCTAAGCTCTCTAATGCTTTATACATCTGTGTTTAATTCAAGCCATCTAATGTACATATGATCCATATATCTGTAATAATACATACTATTTGTGAATTAGAAACATGACAATCAAACATCAACAATAGTAATAGTAATGGCAGCACTTATATAGCACTTTAAGGGCTTTACAATATTTTTTTTCAGTTTATCCTCATAACAGTGATTGGAATTGGTGCTAAATCATCCCTATTTTATGCACAAGGAAACTAGGGCAGACAGAGGTTAAGCAACTTACTTGCCCAGGGTCACAAAGGAGTAAGTGTTTGAGGCTGGATATAAACTCTGGTCTTTCTGACTCCAGGTCCAGCACTCTACTCACTCCCCAATATGGCAGCCACCTACCTGTCTATACAATAATAGCTATCATGTATCTGTAATATATGTACATTAATTTTTAACAGTTTTTCAATATCTTTGCAAGAATGTAATACATGTAGGATTCATAAATTTGACATTTGGACCATCCATTACAGAGGGACAGTCTACAAATACTGTTTAATAACTAAAGAGATTAAGTTTACATTTGAGGGCTATATAAAATTCATGTTAGCTTTTCTCATGATAGATGAAAAAGCTGATGTCAAACATGGATCTTATTTTATTAAAACTAATCATTGTGTAAAATTTATAATAATGTCAGAGTAATGCATTGGGTAATTAATCATTGTAGACTGTTACAGCATTAATTTAAGTTCCCCACTAGAATCCAAGAATTATAAGTTTAGGCAATGCTCTGTTTACACAGAGATGGTGTGTATCACGGAAAGAGAAACCTAGGCTTGGGAGTGAAAAGCACTGTGTCTGACTCCAAGCTCTCTCACTTACTTGCTTGTTGATCCATTAAATTCTCTGGGCAACAAAATCCCTCATCTTTAAAACTTGTACTATCTTCTTCACAATTTTTACATATCTACATATATATGTATGTATGTATGCATATATGTATATGTAGATGTATACACACATATACATAAACTGATACAATATCTATAAAATGCTTTGCAAAGTGTAAAATACATAACTTTTTGATTTATAATAATTTATTTGATGACTAATATAACATGGAATATTGACAGCAGGCTCAAAGAAATCTCAAATTAAATTATTCCAGAAGCCTGTTCAAATAATGAGTAACTTATTAGGTGGTGATTCCATTTATGATCTGAGTTGCTGGTTTGACCAATCTATCCCTAAGTAGGGACACACACTACAAGGGGCAAATCTCTTGGAAATGCCCCAATTAGTGCATTATATGCCATTTACACTCACTCATTAGACATGGTATACAGTACCTCACACGGTACCCTCCTCTAATTTACTCGACCTACTTTTTATTGGATCACTATCACACAACTTTTCTGAAATGGCAGAGAAATGACAGATAAATCATTTCAGCAAAATCACTAAGAAATAAGAAACAATGATTCACAGATATAGAAGCCATTCCCCAATATTTCAGTCCCATAGATAAGCATGAACATTTAGGAATTCTACACCAGTCAAGAGCCCCCAAATTTGGGTTTCTGGTCTTATGTCTTATTGATTTTGCTGGGCAGATTCACAAGGACCAAGTGGAAGGGAGACCTTAGGAAATCAATCAATTGATAAGTAACCAGACTGTCTCTGCTCCCCTTATCAACCACAAGGCTTCTGTGATTAAGGAATTTTGCTAAACTGATTTATGATCAAGAAAGCCTTTTATATCTTCCATATATAGATTAGGTGAAGGGTGCTAAATCACTAACTTCATATGTAGGTACTTCCTGGTACAGGCACAAATCAATCACTTTTCAAATATGGAGTCATTTCTCCTAGTTATGGTCTAGAACAGGCCAATCCTCATACTAAAGCATGACTATTAATTCTTTACTAAATGTCAAACATTGTGATAAGTACTGGAGACATAAAGTGGAAAAAAAATTTGCTCTTGAGCTTATATTCCAACAGAATAAGATATATATGAGATTTTCAGATGCAGGATGTATAAAATTGTTCAAAGGTCTTAAGAATGCAGCTATAAGACAAATAGCAAGACTTGAGAGTTTTTAAGACGCATCAGGTCATCTGATACAAGTGCCTCCCCATAATCATTGGGAGGGGATAAATGGAGCTAAAAATTGAGTGGTAATGATGTTGTGGGTTTTCTCCACCAGGGTTAGGGATAAGGGAACAGTGTCCGACCAGGAGGGAAAAAGAGGAAGGGAGATTTGGCAAGAAGTTTGAATCAGTCAGTTAATAAGCATTTATTAAGTGCTTTCTATGTGCCAGGCACTCTGCTAAGCCCAGGGAATAAAAAGAAGGTAAAATGTAACCCCTGCTATCCAGGAGCTCACAGTCTAACAGAGGAAACAACCAGGATCTAGAGATGAGGAGGGGTAGAATTCCAGGTGTGGGGGACAGTCAGTGAAAATGTTTGGTATTGGGAGTAGTTTGTAGAGTATAGGATTGGGGTGGAGAGGGAACTGGGAGAACAAGGTATATGAAGACTGGAAAGGTAAGAAGAGGAGGCCGTATTACGAAGGACGTTGAACACCGACTAAAAGACTGATTATTTGATCCTGAAAGTAATAGAAAGTCACTGGAGTTTTGTTTTGTTTGATGAAGATGGGGAGGTGACATTTTTTAGAGCTGTACTTTAAAAAAATTAATTTGACATCTGAGTAGAGAATGGATTGTAGTGGGGAAAAACTTGACACAAGGACACCAACCAGAAGACTACTTCTATATGAGTAATAAAGGGATGAGATGATGGGAACTTTACTGGAAAGCTGGCAATATCAGAAGGAAAGAGATTGTATTCAAGACATTTTACAAAGGTAGAATTCTTACAACTTGGCAACAGAATTTTTTTTTTTATTTTGAGTGAGAAAAGGTGAGGAATGTAGGATGACAACTAAGTTGCAAGATTTGGTGTTTATGAATATATTGGAGCCCCTAAAAGTATCAAGAATGTAAGAAAAAATGGGAAGGTTTGTGGGGAGAGATAATGAATTCAGTTTTGGACATGTTAAGTTTAAGATGTCTATGGGACATCCAATTTTGGATATCCGATAGGAAGCTAAAAATGTTAGCCTGAAGGTTAGCAGAGAAGACTGGTTTGGGGTGGATTCTGGGGCATGGAAAGGAGCAGATTACCTCTCTTGGTACCAGCTTTGGCTGAGGTCCTTCACACACCCCTGTGGAGTCAAACGTTATTTGGGGCAGGGGAAGGAAAGCTAAAAATGAATCTAATTGTAACTACAAAATACTAACTAGGGGATGAGTTGTTATGAGTCTTTTTCCTAACAGCTAGTGCTGATGGAGTATTTAAAAAACCTCAAGTAGCTTGATTGAGCCTAAGTTGCCAGGTGTGGAAAGCTTATTGGGCTTTCAGTGGCTTACTCAAGGAGTTTATGTCTCTGGTGAGCTGATTTTTCTGATGTAGGGCTGAGAGGTATTATGTGTTGCCTAGCAATATGACGTATGTCAGCCACACAGGGGATGATTTTGTAGTCACTTTGGAAACGCTAGTGTGTGGTTATTGCTGTTTTTTTTTTAATCCATGTGACAAAGGACAACAGTAAGAGCATTCACATATACATTTCATCTTAAAAGTGGTTTCTGATACCTGTATTTCCTCATTTGTTAATAAGGTTTCCAATATCAATAATTTCTAATCTGTCAATAAAAAAGTCAGTATATGAAACAAGAAAAACATATATATTTTTAATTTAATTTTCAGTGTATGATCTTATTTTAATTTATTTGTGTATGCATATATGTTATATGTTTTATATACAAAACACATACAGTGTGTTTTATATACACATGCATATATGTGTGTGTGTGTATACATATTTATTATTCTGAGAAACATTAACATAGGCTTCACCAGATTCCCAATGGGGCTCATGGAAAACATACAAAAAAGCTTTGTTTAATTATGCTAGCTCATATTATTCTCTGCTTCCTCTATGTCTCTATAATTGTAATTTGCTATACCCTTTGCCACTGATTCATCTACTGCATTGCATTATTTACATGACAGCTTCATATTTGTTCACTGCCTTATTTCTTCATTTGCATTCTTTTTCTAAAGTCTTATGAGGCAGGTACTATTTCTTTGTTCCTCTTTTATCACCTTCTGGGGCTAGAATAGTCCTAAGCTCATAGTAGAGGCTAACTTAATTTATTATTTCTTGAATGGATCAATCAATGAATGTGTTAAAAAAGACTGAAAGAAGAAATTTATCAGAAGTAGTGTTGACAAATGCTAATGCCATATCTAAATATTTTGTTTACTAGGTGTAGTATACAGTAAATATAGTAAATAGTAAATATTCTGTTTAGTAGGAGGGCCAATATGTGTGTCTCATATGGGATAATATAGAAAACCTCCCACATTGTTTGCTGAAAGCAATAGATGCAAGTTGAACAAAAACAAGGAGAAACTTCTTAACTTTCTTGGTTTCAAGTCAAACTACAGTATTCACCTGATAAGTAGATATGTAAAAAATGGGAGCTTTTTAGTAATCTTGGAGAAAGCACTTTTGATGGAATAATAAGGAATAATAAGCTAGATTGTAATGGATTAAGAAGAAAATAAGAGGAGAGAAAGTGGAAGCACTGATTGTAGGTGTCCATTAGAAGTAGTTTAGCTATAAAAAGTAGAAGAGAAATAGAATGATAATTAGCAGGGATGGAACAAGGGAGGGTTTTGTTTGTTTGTTTTTGTTTGTTTTTTTCAGGATAGGGGAGACATAGGCAAGTTTGGAGGCAGTAGGAAAGAAGCCTAGCAGGGATCTGTTTCTATTTGAATTTGATGCTACTGCTTTAAACTTTTTATCACTAAAGAATAATATAGAATTTTGGACTATGGACAAACATACCCAATGCATCCTGTTTGATTTGTTAGGGGGACTGCAAATATTGAAACAAGAGTCAGTATAAAGGAATTGATCTTAGTCATATAAAACTTTCCTATGAAAAGGTCTGAAACTAACTGTTAAATTATTGCCACACCATTTAGAAGATCACTTAGATCCCTTGAATGACACCATAGAATTATTATATGCCAGACATTATGGTAGGTGCTTTATAACTATCATCTCATTTAATATTCATAGTAACTCTGTGAGGTAGATGCTATTATTATCCTTATTTTTTAGTTGAGGAAACTGAGGCAAACAGAGGTTAAATGACTTGCCCAAGAATGCACAGCTGATAAGTGTTCGAAGGAGAATTTTAACTCAGGTCTTCCTGACTCCAGGCCTAGCTCTCTATCTAAAGTATAGCCTAGCTACCTAGAAATATGAATGATAGGCTGCATCCCAAGGCAACATTTAAAAGTCAGTTTAGTGAGTCTAGGGAGTAAGACTTGAAAGAATGCCTAGAGCCAGAGAAGGGGAGGCTATGAGAAACCACGTGGAACTGTGAGAGCAAAAAAGCACACAGAGAGAAGCAACTGACAAAGAGAGGGGACCATGATTCTGGTAGTGAGGCTATATGAGTCAAATGGGCACCAGTAGTGTCAGGACAGCTATTATCTTACTGAAATTCCTGCCCTCCACTCCTACGAAGTGATGGTAATCTATATCTCCTTTCTCCTCTTAGGCTACCTTAGGAGGCCAAAACCGTTTCATTTTGTTTATTTTTCTTTGTTATGAACTTTTGCTTTGTGTTTATAAATAATATTCACCACAGACTTATTATAAATAAACTTGGGAGGAAGTGTTTGAGGAGGGGAAAGACCTCATAAATGAAGGATAAGCTAACATTGAGGTGTTTTGCCAGAGTACTCTCTTGGGCTGGGGCTTTGAAATTTAAAAAAAAAAAGATGGGGAAATTACAGATCCTTTAATATAGCTTCACTGAATATGTAAGTATCATTTATACCTTTACACCTTTATACTCATTACCATGTAGATAATGAGCCATTAATGGGACTGAAGGTAAAAGGTAACAGATAAGACTGGTTGAATAACCCTAATCAATACACCACCTCCACCATTGCTAAATGCCTTTTGATATGAATTAATCAAAATAGGAAGACAAATAACAAAGAAGAATCTCTCCAGTAAGTACAATCTACCATGGAACCAGGGGAAGAAGAAACACTGTTCCCTGAACAATTCACATACTTCAGAATGTCCTCCACCAAGAATATGTCTTAGTCTCTCAAACTGCTATCATCTCATGCTTCTTCACTATAGATGAGGAGTAAGACACTGCCATCTGCTAGTGGTGCTTATCTGCTTCTTCCCTATAGTTGAAGAGTATTGAGTGCTTTCTTGAGAGATAGCCTAAGTCTATTTCAAAGGGCTAACCCAGGTAGCACACCAAAGAGTGAGGTATGATTACCCAGAGGTAACTTTACCATCCCTCAGCAGGAATTCCCAGGCATCTGCTTGATGTTTCTTTCGAGATGAATGAATTCATGCTATCTCCTTAAGGAGTTGCAATCCAAAATAAATGAGGAGGCACATTCAAAGGTTAAAAGAGATTGACCAATGAGGGCCCAGTCCTGGTAGCAGTCAGAGCCTCATTGTTTGGTCCACCATTACACAATGATGGAGAAAACCATTATAAATAGAATGAAGATTACCCTCACTTCAGGCCAATTGTTCTAAATCATCTCCACAGGTTGTGTGGTTTATTCTTCATTCTAGAAGAGGACCATGACATCAGGAAGATGATGCCATGACTTGCAATTGAATTGGATTGGAGAGTGTAAATAGAATTTGGAATGGTAATTTTGTGACTTACTCAATTTTGAAATAGAAGGAGCTAGTATGGAGGCAGAGAGTAAATACAGGGGCAAAATCCATACATTTGATTGCAAAAGCAATGGCAGGACAAGTGAAGTTTAATTTTGAACCCAGGTCTTTTGACTCCAGATTGAATGATTTTTTTTTCCACTGCAAAAAAACCCCAATATGATTTGATGATGGTCCTGATTGTAAAATAGTTTCTTTCCTGCCTCAGTGTAATGAAGCCTGAAATAGCAATTGGTCACTCCTTTGAGTCACTGAAGGATCATGCCAAAGCATAATTATTTTTATCTGCAAGATATAAAAGCATATTAAATCTTAGTTAAAATTTATTTACCACATTATATAGCCAATTACCTTGTAATACCATAAGAGAATTGGACACAGGACAGGTAAATTGTGATAATGGTGCAGAAAAATGCAGTTTTGAAAAAAAAAAAGGTACAGAGCATGGAGTACTAGTCTAAGAAAAATGGTCTGGAAAGGATAACACTTTAATATGCCTTGCAAATTGAATTAGGGATCATGAAGAGCCAGCAATGAATGGGAGGAGGTGAGTAGCCAAAGGGGTATTGAAGCAAATTTCATCTACATCATAGTAATAAGGCACTGCCATTTTAAAAATACAGTAAAAATGAAGCTGTCTTTCTCCATCCTATTGAATAAAGTCATGAAATCATATATGTGTGTATATATGCATGTGTGTATATATATATGTATATATCATGGGAATTCTACACGCCTGATATATATATATACACACATACATATATATATACATACATATACACATATACACATACATATACATATACATACATATATATACACATACATATATATATACACACATATATATGTGTGTGTGTGTGTGTGTGTGTGTGTGTGTGTGTGTGTGTGTGTGTGCACCAATCAAATGTATGGCATTTCAGAGTGGATAGAATGCTCAACTTGGAGTGAGGAATACATGAGTACAAATCCTGCCTGAGACATCTTCTATTTGTGTTATTCTGGGCCAGTCCCTTAACCTCTCAGGCTCAGTTTCCTTTTCCTTAAAGTAGAGATAATTATAGCACCTGCCTTATGGAATTGTTGTGAGAACCAAATAAGATGACGTGTAAAGTTTTTTGCAAATCTAGAAGTACTGTATAAATAGTAGCTATTATTATTTAAGCACAGTGGTCATTATCTTCCAAGTCAGAATGGGGGTGAAAAGGTAATAAGTACATTTAAGAAAGATACATCAATAAACTTCTAGGAGTGGGGAACCTGTAGGCTATATGTGGACTTTTAGGTCCTCAAATGTGTCCCTTTGACTGAATCCAAACTTCACAGAAGAAATCCCCTTAATAAAAGATTTGTTCTATAAAAGTTGGACTCAGTCAAAAGGCACATCCAAGGACCTAGAAGGCCAGTTGTGGTCTGGAGGCCACAGGTTCCCCACCCCTGCTAGACAATAATTTCAGGTGCAATCAGAGATAAATCTGAAATATGAAACTAAGATTAAATTCCAAGCCATTGATGATATATTGACATCAACCTGATTCATTGGCATGCTCCTTTTCACAGGGATCTTGGAGCCCAGAATCTGGATACAAGAATTTTTTGAACATGGGGCATTAGAACCCACAGCAAACTGGAACAGAGAAATTGTACTTTTTCCTGACTAATTTTCCTGGTCATGTTAATAGAACCTCATTTTCATCCATTCTGCATACTAATAGTTAATAGAATATGTTAAGGTATTTTTCTGAGAGGTCAGGGAAAGACAGAATTACCCATTAGTCAAACAGTTAACTATGAAATGTCAGTTAAAGAAAAATCATTGTAATACCACAGTGTCATGGCCCACTGCCTCCCTGAGAGAGGGAAGTAACAGATGCATGATGGCATACTTGGAAACAGTACAAAACGTTGGAGAGTTGATTATTTTTTCACCTCAGCATTGATAGATATCATCAACTACTATTGCACCAAAATATTCTGTGTTATATGAACATGTTGTTTAAGGAATTCATAGTTATATAATTTCACTAAGACTGTAGAATTGAACTCAAAGCATTTTTTTCTCAGGTATCAGAGTGCAATGTTTGTCAATTGTTGATATTAATAAGTTATTTGGGTGTTCAGTGAATCAACCAATAAATGAACAAGAATTTAATAAGGGCTTACTTTTTTACTCACCAGGCAGCTAGGTGGTACAGTGGATAGAGTGCTGGACCTCAAGTCATAAAGATTCATCATCATTAGTTCAAATCTGGCCTCAGATACTCACTAGCTACATGACCCTGGACAAGTCACTTAACCCTATTTACCTAAGTTCCTTATCTGTAAGATGAACCGGCAAAAGAAATGGCAAGCCACTCCAGCATTTTTGCCAAGAAAACCCCAAATGGGGTCATGAAGAGTCAGACTTAACTGAAACTAACTGAATAACTACAATCGTAATCACCTCTCAGGCAGACAAACCTGAGGAGTCTGGCTAGTGAATGAGGGAAGGAGAGTCATCACTGCTTCTGTCTTTGATAAAAGAAGGAATTAACTTAAAAGACTTCACTATTGCTTTTCCTTCTCATCTTTCCCAAGACCAGAGACATTTAAAGTTGGAAAGTACCTGAGAGAATCAATTAGTCCAATCTCCACATTTTACAGATGAAAAAAAACCCTACAATGAATTATATGTATTAGAAAAAAATATTTAAATATAATTTAGACTTTGATTCCATTTCTGAAAGAGACTGCTCAGGATAACTTTCTAGATCAAATTCACAGTCTTCATTCTGTCACTAAATGCCTACTGTAATCTGGGCCCAGTTTACCTATCCATCAGTACTGTTTTAACACATACATACACATTACTTCAGCTCCATCTGTCTCCTTTCTATCTTTCTCCTTTTATATCTCCTCCCACACATAGATACAAACACTCACACAATACGGTTTGTGCTTTCTGCTACCTCCAAAACATTGTTCAGTGAATATCCCCCATCTACAACACTTTTCCTTCTCATTTTCACCTACAAAAATCTAACTAAGTTTGGAAGGCTCCATTTAAGTGTTACTTCTTCCCTGAAGACTCCCGTGACAATTCGAGCCTATGTTTATTTCTTCATTTTCTCAATTGATACAGTTTGCATGGAACAACATAGCACAGTGTGTTGTGTGCTTTTTGCCTTCTCTACTCAAATGGAGAAGAATGGGGGTGTGGGGGATGGGGAGACAGTGAATCTGAGTTCTATGAGGTCAGAAGTTGTTTTATCTTTCTTTTGTATGCCCAGTGATACCTAAGCTAGTAGTGTTTGTACAGAAGGAACATATTATCACAAAATACAATAGAATTTTACTATTCAGTGCTAAGGATTCTTTACTTATATTCAAGGTGTTCTTTTTTTCTTTGTCTATTGTTTTTCACTCTCTTATTCTATTGTAGTCAATGATATAATACCAGCATACCACTAAAAGGGCAGAAGAAGGAACTTCTGGGATCTTCTTTTCTCTTACTCTCTTTACCTAAAAACTTTGAATCGATTGAACAGTGAAGGCATCACAGTATATTTCGCATTTTGTACATTTCCGTCGTGGGTATTGACATGTGTTTTTTTTCCCAAACTTTCTTAAGAATTAAGGTCTGTGAAAGCAGGTCTTTATATGCTTTGTATAAAACCAGAACAAATGACATTTAATGTTTGCTAAATAATAAGCAGTGAGGGGCCTATGCCAGGGCTAAAGAATCAGGCCCATTCAAGTTGCTTTAATACAATGCCCCTTCCAGCACAACCCTGTGCACAGCTTGGCGATTAATAAAACCTTTTTAATGATCGACTGGTGAAAACCAATGCCCATGGGATATAGAACCCAAAGGTCAAGTTTGGGTAGCTGTTCTCTCATTCTTTGCAAATCTGAATTTTACTCATGACCTGATCTGCTTACCATTACAATAGGGAACACTAAGGAGGTCACTTGGAAAGTAGAAAGGGAAGAATGTGAAGGATGCAGGAACAGAGAAGGAATGATGAATGATGCTTCAGAATGTCTCTGGGTAGCAGCTTGTAAAAGAACATGTGTAAAAAAAAATAGGTATTTCTTGTACACTGACCAAATCACAGAGAAATGTGACCAAAAATATATGTATCTTTTAAATAATATTTGTCTGAATATACATAAAGCTACACATTTTCACAAAACTGAAAAATTAGAGCAGAATAAATCCTAAAAACTTACAAACAAAGGATTAATTATTAGGACAGGTGGTTACAGCCAAAGATAATTCTGAATAGTTTAGTAATAGTTAAGTTCTATTTTGGAGTGTGAGGGCTTTTATTCAAAATGACATTCTGTTTGAAAATATTCTCCAGATCCCACAAAAATACTAAGTGATTCAGAAGAATTGAGATGGGGAGATGTGTTTCAAACCCACAGCATTATTAAGCTTCTTGGTGGTATGCCAACTGAAGGTAGTGGATAAATATGAAAGGCGATTGTGAAGTGTATTTAAGGAGTTAACATGTTAAAATGTAAGCAGCGCCATCCGCACCTCAGATTAAATTGAAAGTGAAACCTAATAATAGACTAAGAGACTGAAAATGAGAGTGTCATTGCCCTAGATGAGTATTTTTCAAATAAATTAGAATGCACATAGTCAAATTTAAGCAGTTTCCATTATTTAAGTCTTTGATTTAGGTTATATGCAGTGATTTCATAGACTCTCAAATTTTGAAGGGATTACAGAAACAATTTAAAACACCATGTTATCTTCATAAAAGTGCTCCTTCCTGCCTCCTCCCACCCAAATTGGTCATCCAGCCTATTTTTCTTCTCCTTTTTTTGTTTTTTTGGGCAATTGGGGTTAAGTGACTTGCCCAGGGTCACACAGCTAGTAAGTGTCAAGTGTTTGATCTGAGGTCGGATTTGAACTCAGGTCCTCCTGACTTCAGGGCTGGTGCTCCATCTACTGTGTCATCTAGCTGCCCCTTGTCCAGCCTATTCTTGAAGGCCTTCTGTGATAGAGGCAACAATATTTTCTATCATAACCTATTGTACTTTTGGGATTCTAAAAGTTGGGAGTTTTTCTTAGGCAAAGTGAAAACTACCACTTGTGGGTCCTTTGGGGCTAGACAAAACTAGGATGGTCTCTCTTCCACATGATGGCTATCATCACTTCCCTCCCCAAATCTTCTCTGCTCCAAGGGATCCTCATATGGAATAGCCTTTTCTTTTCTTCCTTTGTTGTCATGTTCTCTTAAATCTTAGATTTAAGAGAATCTTAGATCTTGTCAATATCTTGCCAAAATGTGATGCCTGAAACTGAACGAAATATTCTATATATAGTGTGAACAAGGCAGAAGATAGTAAATATTCACCTCTGTCATTCTAAATGCTGTGCCTCTCAATTCAGCTTCAGTATTTACTTTTTTCACTTCCATATCAAACCATAGATTTCTATTAAGATTATACGCTTCTAAAACAACCAGATCTTTTTCACAAAACACAAAGCAGACAAAAAAAAACTTAAGTATACCAACCATTGCTGCCTCATGTTGTTGTGAAGTTGACTTTTGAACTCTAATACCCAGATAAAAGAACAGATATCAATTTAAACAATCACCATTTTTAATAACCAATGTAGAGGGCAAAATTGTCTAGAAGCCAGCTAATTCAGCAAAAACGCTTGACCTATTTGTCAAATGTCAGTCAAGGGCAACATTGGTTTAACATACAAATTCATTTTTCAAATTTTAAAGAAAATAGTATTGCTTATGAACCAAATTGATTTATAAAATATTGAAAGTCAATGGAAGGGGAGCAACAAAGCAAAATAAGTTTACCAAAAACTTGATGAAGCCAGGAGAACACCAGCCCTAAATGAGAACTGAGAATCTTGATAAATCAGTAAGGGAAAAAAAATGTTAAATGCAAATAAATACTAAGCATATCTAAGTAAATAAATGTTCATCAAGTTTTCTCTATGCCACCATCCATGGAGACTCAGCAAAGTCAATAACAATAATAGCTCACGTTGAAATATTGAAATTAACCATTCTTCACATCCAAAGAACTAATTGGTTTATGATAATTGGTTTACAAGGATTCCTCCTGAATTAAGCTTCAGTTTTAGTCTGAGTCTAAAATTTTAAGCCTAAGTTTAATCTGCAGGACTCAGAATGAATAACAACTAAGATAGTAAACTCCTTAGTTTCCATCTTGTGATGGTCACACCAGGTCCTAGAGCACATTTTTTGCCTGGTGTTGAATTACCCAGACCTCAGTTTTAATTATTAACAAATAATATGCAAAAAGGGAAAGGACATAAGACATGGTTCCAGCAAAAGATAAAAAGCAACTACTCCCCAAAGTCAGAGCAGCCGTAGTGTTGTCTGGTCATAAACTGGTCAGGAGATCATGGTAGGGCCAATGGTCAATTGGCAATAGAACCCAGCAGGACAGTAATCCAGAAGAGGAAATTCAACCAGATCCATTCTGGAACCAGATGGATTTGAAGAATGTCTCCGCATCAAAACATCTGGGAATATAATATTTGGAAGCAGAAGTTAAGGATTTATAATCTCTTGCTTGCAACTTGTCTCTTAGGCTGAGATATTTCTCCTATATTCACTCTGCTATTTCGTATTTAATCTATCAATCTAATAGGAGAGACAAAATACAAACAAAAACTGTGAATCAACAAGTTAGATACAGGATAAATAGGAAATGATTAACTGAGGAAAGGCTTCTTGTAGAAGAAGCAATTTTAGTTGGAGCTAAAAGGAAACCAGGGAAGCCGTGAGGCAGAGATGAAGATTGACAGCATTACAGGTATGGGAGATAATCAGAGAAATGCCCAGAGCAGAGATGGAATGTTTTGTCTGGCAATACCATGGAAGCTAGTGTCACTGGAGTATGTGTTGGGGAGTAAGAAAACTACCAAGTTATTCTGAGTACTTTAAATACTGATAACAACTACAAAGGACCTATGAAGGAAGATGCTATCCACCTCCAAAGAAAGAACTGATAAATAGAAGTACCTAGTACAGTTTTGTATTTATCTATAAATCTGTGTCAGACGGTGGCCTTCTCTAGTGAGGGGTGGGAAGAGAGACAGTTCAGAACCTAAAATGTAACTTTTTTTTTAAAGAAGATGGAAAGGTAAAGAAGGGATAGAAGACTTTAAATGCCTTCCTGCCCATTTTTAGTTTAGGAAGACCACTTTAGTGGCTGCATGCAGAAGGAATTTGAGTTAGGAGAGAACTGAAACAGGAAGACCGAAGTGAAGCAATAAGGACCTGCACTAAAGTGGAGGCAGTGTCAGAGGAGGGAAGGAGACATATCTGAGGTATGTTGGAAAGGTAAAATTGATAGACCTTGGCAACAGATTAAATAAGGCATGAGAGATGCTGAGGAGTTGAATATGACAGCAATGTTGTGAGCCTGAGTGACTAGGAAGATGGTGCTGCTCTCTACAGTAATAGGGAAGTTAGGAAGGGGGAAGTTTGTAAGGGGAAAGGTAATGAGTTCAGTTTTGTATGTATTGCATTTAAGGTGTCTACTGGATATCCACGTCAATATATCTGGAAAGAAGTTAGAGATGTGAGATTAAAGGTCACCAGTGAGGTTATGGTAGGATAGGTAGCTTTGAGAATCATCAGAATAGAGGTGGCAATTAAATCCATGGGAGGTGATAAGATTGCCAAGTGAAGTATTAAAAGGCAAGAGGAGAGCCCAAGACAGAACCTCACAAGACACCTATAATTAGAAGGTATGATCTAGAATCTTAAACTGTGGATCATGACCCCATGGGGTCATGACCCATAGTTCAAGATGTGTTGAAAGGGTCACAAGTGGAAAAAAAAAGCATAAGAAGGCCTGATATAGTGGAGGATCTAGCAAAGAAAACTGAGAAAGAGCAGGAAAGGGTGATAGACTGAAAACATAGAGAGAAAAGAATATCAGGGAGGAGAAGGTGATCAATAGGGTCAAAAGCTGCAGAGAGGTTGAGACAATGAGCATTGAGAAAAGGCCATTGAATTTAGCAACTAAGAGATTATTGGCATCTTTGGAGAGAGAAAGCTTTGGTGGCATGATGAGGTTGAAAGTCAGACTGCAAAAGTTTAAAAGAGTAAGAGGAGAAAAAGTGGAGGCATCATAGATGGCTTTTGAAAAGAGTTTAGTCACGGAGGGCAGAAGACATATAGGACAATAACTAGTGCCGATGGCAATATCAAGTGAGGTTTTTAACAGAATTGAGGAGACATGAGTGTTGGTGTAGGCGGTAAAGAATAAGTCAGTAGACAGGAAGAGATTGAAAATAAGTGATATAGTGGGGATGGCAAAGGTGGCAATATGTTGGAGTATATGGGATGGAATGGAATTACTTCACTAGGTAAAGGAGTTATCCTTGGTAAGAAGCAAGGCTTTTTCATCTTGTAAGACAAGGCTGAAAAAGGAGATAGTGGCAGAAAATATGAGTGATAGGAGATGAGGAAGAGGGGAGAAAAGGAAGCTCATGACAAATTTCATCAATTTTTTCTATATAATATGAGGCAAGGTTTGCAGCTGAAAAAATTAAAGAGGAGTGGAACCCATGGCTCGTTTAAAGAGGGATGAAAACATTTGGAAGAACCACTGTGGAGAGTGGGTTATAAAGTTGATAAGGAAGGTATAGTAGAATTATCTAGCAGCAATGAGAGTCCAGTTGAGGCTATGCTACATAAATTTGTAGCGGACGCAGTCAGAATTATTGTGTGATTTTTTTTCCACCTTTGTTCAGTAGCACATGCATAGGAATGAAGGCAACAGATGGTGGGAGTGATCCAAGCCTGAAGTTTGTTAGGGCTGCAATTGGCAAAATAATAACGGATTCAAGAGAAGTGGGTGGTGTAGATTTGAATTGGTTCACCAAATGAATGAGATGCAAAAAAAAAAAAGTGGCTAGTACAGGGGAGATGGCCAGGGAGGAAAAATGAAGAGTCTAGGAATTGGAGGTCACAATATAGACAAAAATTAGGGTTTTTAAAGGGAAGGCAGAGAGAGAGGTTAAAATCTAATAGATTTTGGTTGAATGGCAGGCTTTCTGAATTATTAAATGTGGGGGCAGTACATTTGTGGGTGACAGCAAGGTGAAGAATATGTCCATTTTTATGTGAAGCTGAGGTGAGATGAAGGCATAGGTCATAGGAAGTGAGTGAGTGGAGGAACTAACTCACAGGGTATTGTGTGGTTCAAATGAAATAATACTTTTACAGTAGAATGTCTGGAACATATTAGCCACTTATTAAATACTTTTTCCTCCTTCCTTCCCCAAGAATTAATTAGGCCACAATAGGGGTGGGAAACCAGTGGCCTTGAGGCCACATGTGGCCTCAAAACAAATCCTTTTATTAAGGGACACATATGACCTCGAGGCTGCAGATTCTCCACTCCTGGGCCACAACTTCCCATGTACCCCACTAAACTTTTCCCTTGCTCAAATTATGCAGGATCACTTATGCTTCTTCCGTATAGTCAGGGTCTGCCACCCTCTTTCCTAACAAATTCTTAGATCTCAAGGAGACAATTTGCCCAAATTATCCATGAAGAAAGATAAACATACTGTTGAGGAAAAAAAGAGAAAGATCCTGCATTTCAGCCAGTAAGATACCTGCATCTGTGGCTTTCACTATCAGGTCTATTGCTTCCAAAAAATAAAAATAATAATAATTAAAAAAAAGTAAAAACAAAAGGATAGGGATAAAAACAAAGTGGGGTAGCTAAGTGGCTCACAGAGTACTGAGCCTCTTCTAATAGTATTTTTTTAATCTCATAATATTTTGAAGAAAATGTGAGTTCGAATCTGGGCTCAGATACTTGCTATTCTGTAACCTTAGGCAAGTCATTTAACTCTGTTTGCCTCAGTTTCCTCAATTGTAAAATGAGCTGGAGAAGGAAATTAAGTATCTTTGTCAAGAAAAGCCCAAAGGTGTCATGAAGGGTCAGACACTACTAAAAAATGACTGAATACCACCACCAAAACCAAAGTAAACCAAAGTATAACAAAAACCATCTTCCCGTGGTTGTACTGAAATTGTGGTTGCAGTAATGTACCCTCACCATGAGGGATATTGAGGAAGTGCTAAACCAAAAAGCACGTCCCTTTGTGAGAGATAAAGTGCATATACTTCTTCCATGAGGAAATTGGTCACTGGCAAATGCAGGAGCTAAGAAAGAAATTAAGTTGGTTGCGGAGAAGTTGATGCCAATGTTAAATGAAATCTGCTTCCTAAGGATAAGACAAATTAAAATACCAATGATAATAACTCACTCCCAACTAAAAGTGAAGTAAGTCCCTTGCTTAGTAGTAAGAGGAAATGGAGAGAACAGTGACATAAGGGGGAGAATATGATTAAACAATATACATACACTAGTGGCAGCAGTATAGCATCAATACAACAAAATTGTGGAGATAAACCACATTCTATTAACAAGTGCCATCAAACTCAAACAGAAATGTAGTTTCATATTGAATTAGAAAGCCAAATTATTTATGTTGTATTATATTTTTACAAATTTTAGTAAACATTTCCCAATGACATTTTAATCTAGTTCTGGATGTGGTAGGGAATTTTGTAGGTCTCTTGCAGGCTGTGAGTTTGACACTTCTACATTATATCTCTTCAATATTAAAATAATACATAGGAGAATTTAAGTACCACTATTTCTTTTTCTCTCTTCTAATAGTATTATTTTAATCTCATATTATTTTGAAATATATTTAGCAAACAAGAACTAGAAAAAAAAGTGAAGTAATTATTCACATTTCACATTTCAACTCATACTCTGTACCCAAGCTTCCTGCATAAAATTTTGTAATTCCAAGGGAAAATTCCTAGAATCTAGCCACATAACTATTTATAATTTTGCTTACTGTTTTTGTGCTAAAAAATAAAGTTGCTACTAGATCTGTATGCCAAAGAAATCAAAAGAAAGAAAAAAGGACCTATGTGTAGAAAAATATTTATAGCAGCCTTTTCTGTGGTGGCAAAGAATTGGAAATGGAAGGGATGCCCATCAATTGGGGAAAGGATGAACAAGTTGTGGTATATGAATGTAATGGAATACTATTGTGCTATAAGAAATGATGAGCAAGTGGATTTCAGAAAGACCTGAAAAGACTTAAATAAACTGATGCTGAGTGAAGTGAGTAGAACCAAGAAAATGCTGCATATAGCAATAGCAGCATTGTGTGATGATCAACTATGATAGACTTAGCTCTTCTCAGCAAAACAATGATCTGAGACAATTCCAAACCACGCCTGATGGAAAACGCTAACCATATTCAGAGAAAAAACTATGGAGTCTGAATGAAGATTGAAGCACACTATTTCCATTTTTTTGTTTCCTGTTTTTTTTCTTGTGGTTTTCCCCTTTTTTCTGATTCTTCTTTTTCAACATGACTAATGTGGAAATATGTTTAACATGATTGTACATGTATAACCTATATCACATTGCTTGCTGTCCTGGGGAAGGGGAATTCTAATGGTATTTCTTACCCAGGGTGCTAAGGGATAATCTCTTTTTATTAGTATTTTGTATTAATAACAAAAACCACAGATTTTTACATAGACATGTCTTCTTTCCTCCCTATTCTTTCAGAGAGGGCCACCTAAGGAGTTAGCACTGCTCAGGTCTGCTTAACCTCAAGATGACCTACCCCATGTTCAAACTTGTGCAGTACATCTGCTCAGTTCTGAGCAATAAAAAAACAGAAGGCTCAAAACAAGTGGATGCTTCCAGGCAGAAGGGATGGCCCCCTGTAAGGGGACAGGGATTATTCAGCAGATCAGTACTACAACTCTTAATTCTTTCAGATAGCACCATCTGGGCTCTTACTTTAGACAGGAAGAGGAAACTAGTCCTTAGAAGGCCAAATCATAGATTCCCACAAAACCCAACAGAAAACAGATACAAACTTTCTGTTCTTATTATAAAAGGCATGGTCTTGCAATAGATGATCTTTGGCTGTATGACCTAATCTATGAAGTTGGACCCAGTAAATAAAGTAGTTCTGGCCCCTTTTACCTATAAAGGATCAATCAAGCTTCTAAAAGCAAGGATTTTTAACCTGTGATATGTGACTGTGTCTTTTCCCCTCCAGACTTTTGAGAGATCTCAGTGAGTGATGAAGTGGAGTCTATGATCTTGTAAATTCAAAAAATCCAGACTGCTTCTAAATAATCTAACTTTCTAGATTTAAATTTGTCACAAACACAGTAATTTCTGGGAATAGCTTCCAGGATTGATACCCAGTGATAGCTAAGATTCAGTCTCTTCTAGCAGTCATCACTGACAGTGATTGAAATTAGTTGGTCAAAGTCTTTCTGGGAATTTAGTTAAATTTGGAGCAAATTATCCTAGGGGCAAGAGTATGCAGTTTGCCCCAGAAGTATCAGGGGAAGGGAGTGTTCTTACCATATCTTTAAAGTAAATATCCTTTCGTAAAAGTTAATTTGATGTTAAGCGGTTAAATCACTACCTCCCTAACAAAGGGGGGAAACATTCAGTAGGATTTTGGACCAACAGCAGTAGAAGAAAAAAAAAATCTACTACTACTACAAGCTTCTAAGGTCACCCTGGAACACTTAAAAACAAAACCCTTGTAGCAAATAAAGATAATAAAGCAAAACAAATAATCATATTGGCCACATCCAAAAATGTGTGTCTCATTCTGCATATAAGTCCAGCAGTAATCTGTCATGAAATTGGTGGCATTCTTCATCGTCAGTCCTCTACAATGCTTCTTAAATGTTTTTTTTTACACTCGTGACTCCTTCAGCACTTCTTAAACCGTGGGTTAGCCTCCCAAATGGAGTCATAACCCACAAATTAAGAAGCACTGCTCTAGAACCATAGTTGATCATAGTTCTTAAATCTTTCAGAATTATTAATGTAATATTGATAAATCAAGTGTTTTTGATTATTTTTGTTTATGTCACTGTGCATTAGTTCACACAAATCTTTCTTCATTTTTCTCTCTCCTTACTCTAGCACAATGTTCCATCACACTCATAGTTATTCAACCACTCCTCAACAGATGTGTAGCCTGTTGATTTCCACTTCTTTGTCATTACAAAAAGTACTACTATGAATATTTTTGTACATATAGGATTTTTTTTTCTTTTTTCTGGTTGAAATGTAAGCTTAGTAGTGTGTTAAAAGGTAAGCACAAGTTATTAAGCAAGACTGCTTCCCAGTAGGATTGTACTAAATCACAGCTCCAGCAGTGACTCAATGTGCCTGCTTTCCAATGACCTGTCCTGGATGAAGCCATGTATAGTCTTGGTCTTAGTGAACACTATTTACATTTCTAAAAGTCTGAAAACTCTCCCTTTGAAAAAAATATAGTGAACCGCAGCCTGGAGTTGTATGTATTTTAGTAATTTGGAGCCTAATTTTTCACACACAGGAAAATATTCCCAAGTGCTCCAGTGCAATTTCATCCATGACAAAAGAATTATGATTAAAACTCACATTTGTGTAATATATTACCAATTACAAATTGCTTTCTTCAAAATCACCCTAATTTTATGGAAAAGGAAAATGAGGTTTGGAGAGTTTAAGTAACTTGCACTAATTTTACATCACTAGTAATTGGTGGAAGTAGGACCTAAACTCCAAGCCCAGTGTTCTAGAAATGTAGATTCTAAAGGACTGTGGATTTTGAGTTGAGCTGCCCCTTTGGGATCTCATTATCCAACACTCTCTCTTGAAAGACCAGAATTCAGAGGCCCATTTTTGTTGTGAATTGCCTAAGGTACTCAGGGACAGCAAGCTTTACACCAAGACCCCATGACTACAAATTCAGAGGGTTTTTTTTTTGTTGTTGTTTGTTTGTTTGTTTTTTGATGAAATTCTAATGCTACAATATGCATCTAAAAAAAGAACAATAAAAGGTTAGATGATTTTTTTTTCTTATGACTATCCTTTCTTTTATTCTTCATATTGCATCTTTTCATTTTCATCCCATTTTCCCTAAAGGGTTGTTTTCTCTTGTTTTCTGAGTTTCAATAGATGTCACCTACATATTGAATTATAAATGATTCATTTAAATGAACATACATATATATTAATGTTTTTAATATGTTACTGCAAAAGATTTGGTAGCACAAGATATCTTTTTTTAATTTATTCTTTTATAGTTTATCTGCTGTGATATTTAAATGATTCTATCACCTCTTCCTTGTATCTGCTTCTTCAGTGCGGCCACATCAACTCCATGAAGTTTTTTTTCCTGTGTTCCTCTCCCCTACCTCTTTCTATAAATGCTTTATAAAGTATCTACTTGATATTAAAATACATTACATATATTAAGAGTAATATATATAAATATTATAAAGAACTTTCTCTTGTTCTTCAAAGAAAATACTGGCATCAATTGACTTGCCTGGTCTTCCTAGTGTTAAGTATCTTTGGAATATCAATGTTGAACTCCAATTGGCCAAATGATGTTACTCATTTTTTGCTTCTTGCCCACCTTGACTTTTCTTCCAGTTATACACATCTCTATTCCTTTGATAGATTTTTTTTCTTCATAGTTCAGCATTCATAATATATTGTAGCCTATCTGTGCTCATAAGGTTGTTTTCAGCAACCTTTTGGGTTACCATCATTGTGATTCCATGATTCATGGCCCTATAGAATTGCTGGGAGATAATTACATACTTTAATGTCAAGAAATGAAATTACTAAGATTTTACTGTGCATTTGTAGCCATTAGGTCTGGCAGACTCAATTTAAATATAAAAAACATGAAAAAGTAGATGTTCATCTAAGTCACACCTAACAAAGGGGGGCATCTGCACTAGGATATTTGAGTAGGGATTGCCCCATTTTCAGATGGCTAGATCCCAGCTGATAACACCCCTTCTTCAACTAGCTACTTCAGTGCAACAAAGCAACATCATCAGACTTAATTTTTAGAAAATATTGCTGCTCTAATATTTTTACAACAAAGGAGGAAGCTGTATTCTCAGTTCACCCCCTCAATCCTTTTTATTACGTTGGATAATTGGAGTGAAAGGTGAGAAGAATGTGGAAACATTCTCTAGCATTCTCACATCTCCTGTGCCTGGCTGGCAGAGCTATCACTCAGCATCAAGCCAGCTGGCATGGTGTAATAATGAATTAAAAGCATTGCTCAATAGTGTGATACTGATTAATTGCTCGGCCACCAAGTTTCACTGAAAGGAAAAAGAAAAGAAACCAGTACGGCCTCTTGCCCCTGTACATTTTTACATCCCCATAAATATCTCTCAGAGTCCATTAGTTTAGAATTTATGCCTATAATGCCATCATGATACAAATGTCAAGACTGGATCAAAAATCTCTCAGGCATTGATTGATAGGTTAGCTAGCCAGTGACATTGACAGGAAGGAGCCAGCATAGTTTCTTGCCCCCTACACTGTTAAATGTCCAACACCTATCTGTGAGAGTCCATTAATAAAGAATTTTGGCTTATGAACCTATCTTTATAAAGAGGCATCAACACATAATCATCAACATCAACAATAATAAGATCCAGATTCATAAAGTGTCTGTTAGTACTGAAGTTATGTTGAATTTAAAATAAATCTGCTAGACCCACCTTACACATAAATTGTAAGGTGTCCTCTCTTTAAGATAAGACTGTGTAGTTCATTTGAAATGAGGTGAGGCCTCATAGCACAGGATGATAAAAAAAAAAACTCCCTTAAGGCTAGAGATTCAGTCAGATTCTCTTCTGTAAGTACTAACGACAGACAGAAGGGTCTTTAAAATGCTGTAGAATGGCATGTTGAAATAAAGGAACAGTAAGTAGGGTGGACAGAAAAAATTCTTTGAGTGTACACTGAAGCATAGCTTCAAGAACTACTGCAAATACCAGTGAATTCCTGAGGGATTTAAATATATATGTAAAAGTTAGAGGTTCAAACAAGATCAAGGATTCTTAACCATGTGTGTGTGTGTGTGTGTGTGTGTGTGTGTGTGTGTGTGTGTCTGTGTGTGTCTGTGTGGGGGTGGGGGTGTGTGTGTGTCATGGATCCCATTGACAGTCTGATGTAGCACATGGAATCCTCAGAATAATCCTTTTAAATTCATAAAATAAAATCCATAAGATTATGATGAAAATTAATAATGTTGAAATGAAAATTTTAAAAAAATATGTTCATACACACCAGATTAAGGACTTTTAATTTAGATCATCTGTAAGGTACTTTCACCTTAACAATTATTATAATTTGTGAGAGAAAATGTGATATAGTAGAAAAAATGCTGACTCTGGAGTTTACATCTCAACTCTGATAGTGATTGGTAATGTTAAGGGGAAGTAAATTAACCCTCCAAGACTCATTTTCCTCATCTTTGAAACAGAGATAATACTTGCTCTGTCTCACTAGGTCATTGTAAACAGAGCACTTCATATACCTTAAAGTGCAATGGCAGTGTGAATTATTCTGATCTTGTGGTTACAAAACTAAACAAATAACTAGACAGATGACAGATTAATAGATGACAAATAGACATACAGATGATAGATAATAAGATAGATAGAGAGAGAGAGAGAGAGAGAGAGAGAGAGATAGATAGATAGATAGATGGATGGATGGATGGATGGATGGAATTACCAATAGAATATAGACCCTGCAAATATATGCTATAAAAAAATTCAGTCAGCCCTCTTTTTTTCTCTTTTCAATCACTCCTTCACATAGATGATGGTCACCACCATCGGTAACATCTCAGAACATGAAATATTATGATAAAGTAATTGTAAGATAGATTATTTTACTAGTCATAATACTTTTAGTTTTCACAACATACTTTAGTTATTATTCAAATTATGATTTGGGATGTGTTTGTTTTTGTTGTTATCATTTCTGTTCTCTTTTGTATATAATCCAGGTCTGTGATTCCATAAGTGTGAAGAACTCTTCAGGATGGAAATTTCATCTGTAATTTACAGTGTTAGGGAGTTGCCTATGAGGTTAAGATACTAGGTGACTTGTCCATGCTCACACCACTAGCCTGGGCAAGAGACGGAACTGGAAGTCTGATTTGAGATCTGGCCACAAATCTACTAGGTCACAATGTTTCTTTATTTTAAGGATGAGGAATTGGAATCACTCTTTCTATTTTTCTTTTCCTAATTTCCTCAGAAATTTTTTTTCTTTCCTCCTTGTCCAGTGACTCACACTGGACTAGCTAAAGAACTAAATGGCTGAAATAAAATACGAATGCTAAGAATCTTAATGGGCCTGGTTTTTTTTTTCCTCTTCCTTTTCCTGTAGATGACAAGGTTATCCCTCTATCTACTGTGAAGACTGTCTCTCTAATTATGCTTAAGCTTCCAATACAATCTCAGAAGGTTGTTTAAGAACTGAAAAAAAAAACATGATCTGCATAATAAGGTCAACAAAAGACAACTATTGACATTTTATGACATTTCCAAAATAAAATCACTGATACCAATTTCAGGACATGCTCTCTCTCTCCCCTCCCCCACAAGCCTATTCAGAATTTTAAGCCTTTTTAAAAAAGAAAACTAAATCAGCTTTTTGTGCTAAATTCTGCTCAGAGCTAATTTTACATCAGAATATAATCCAATGCCTCTAAATTCCAAACTTGGGAACAGAAGTGCAGGCACAGCTGGAAATAAGAATGTGCTGGTATAATCATGTGCAGACCACCACCACCACTACACACACACACACACACACACACACACACACACAGACGCTTCTTGCTTCCGTCATTGCCCAGATTTGCGGTCTGATTGCTGCTCTGCTCTGGCAGCCCAATTATTTCCCATCCTGGTACCTGCTGTTCTCCAGCTTGATGGGACTAATTACCCAAGACCAAAATAAATTTGTTCTCCCAAATCACTTCACAGCAGCTCCTCTTAAGGCTAGTAAATCCCAATTTCTGGACTCAACACTTCTCTTAAATAACCCTGAATCCATGTTTGTTATCCTGAACTCTGTGTATCTCTAGTGTTCTTTAGCTCCAAATTATCTAAATCACATAGGTTTCAGTCATGATAACTTAAAGGCTGCTTTTCTTTTAGTCTGAGAGACTCTCACATTATTTTTTTTTATTCTCAAAGTATTATCTCATCTTAACGTCTCCACTTTCCACCTATTCAAGACGCTTCAACAAGGGATGGAGAAACCTAAGTGATTTTTAAATAAATAATGGGGAAAATCTGCAGGGAAATCAGTTAGGACAGAGAAGAACCACAAAGTCCTCTGGTTAACATGGCCATCCAGGATTATTCACTTTCTAACATTCCACCAGAAGCAGTTAGGTGGTTCAGTGGATGGAGTGTTGAGACTAGAGTCAGGAAAACCTGAGTTCAAATCTGGCCTCAGACACTTCCTAGCTGAGTGACCCTCGGCAAGTCATTTAAACCTATTTTCCTCAGTTTCCTCATCTATAAAATAAGTGAGAGAAAGAACTAGGAAACCAGTTCAGTATCTTCACCAAAAAAACCCTATAGACAGTACTGGCATGCTATGGTCCATGGCATCATGAAGAATAGAACAAGACTGAATAACTGAACAACATTCTGCTACTAGTGTGCTGTACTTAGTGCTACATAGAACAATTTATCAGCTCTTGACCTTCTCTTGGAACTTCTATTCCAAAGTAAATATAGACTTACGAGAAATGGGGTCATTATTGTTGGACATTACAAGATCCTTCACCTAAGCAAATCCTTCTGCCTAACATCTCACAAAGAGCTGGGAGGCATAAGTATTGATTACCCAGAGAGCTCTTTATTTATTACCTTCTATCCAGTGAGCCTGAGTGCCAAGGCAACATTTACCCATGAAAGATAGGTACAGCACCTAGATTTGTGATTACCTTGAAAACAAGGAATTCCTCTGGTAAGGAAATTGCTTCTATCTTATCAACAAAAGTTAGCTTGTTCTCTGAAACTTAGAATCTTGGAAAGCTTCCTAAGGTAGTCATAATATCATAGAATGAAAGGGACCAGAAAACCTATCTAGTATAAACCCATCATTTTACACATTGTGAAGGTGAAGCCTAGGGTGGTTTGGTGACCTGACCAAGAGCGCATGAATAGTCTTACTCACAGGTGATGTTTAAACCCAGGTCATTGACGTTCAAAGTAATTGTCCTTCCTACTTACCCAATATCATACAGCCAATATATGTCAGAAATGGGAATTGAACTTAGGCCTTGCTGGTTTCAAAATCAGCAAACTATGCACCATGCCATATATAATATTTACTCTTAAAAGATGAAGTCATAAAATTAGAATGATTAGAAAACATTTTTGAATTGTATATTATACCTTAATAAAAGCAATCATGTGATACATATTAAGGTTGACTTGCTTGCAACATAATAATCTCTTTTTATTTCTGATCACCAATCATTTGATTATCCAGATACACTAGTGATTTCTTATAAAAGACATGCCAATCACTTAAAAACATGCTAATTATAGGAATCCCCCACTTAATAATGATTTTAAGTAAAAAAAAAAGTGGGTTTAAATTCCTGTTTCACTATTTCCTACATGAATAACTTTGGAAAATCATTTGATTTCTTATCACAACTTCCTTATCTGAGTAACATCTTACCTGCATATGTGGACCTACTATAAAGCCAATCCATTGTGTCACCATTACAGAATCAGAGAATTGTAGGGTTGGAAGAGACTGACCTGAAAAAGAATCCCTACCAGAGGATATGTTGTAGCGTCAGCTTAAAACCTCAGAAGCATGATCTTTTCTGAACTTGACCTTTTGGATGCCTCTATCAAAAAAGTGTTCTTGACATCAATTCTGATTTTACCTCTCTGAAATTTCTAACCATTGCTTCTGGTTCTGCCAACTGGAAGAACAAGTGACTAGAAGAATCTAATGCCACTTCCACAAAACAACCCTGGTTCACACATTTCAAACAGCCTATTAGATAATAGATATCTTAAACTCAACATGTCCAAAATGGAACTCATTATCTTTCCCCTTAAGTCTTCCCTTCTTTCTAACTTTCCTACTACTTTTGAGAACACCACCACTCAACTAGTCACCTAGGCTCTGAACATTGGCATCATCCTCAGCTCCTCACTTTCTATATCTCACCCTCTCACTCACTTCTCTGTCCAATCACTTGCCAAGTCCTAGCAATTCTACCTTCCTATCATCTCTTGTACATGCCCCTTTTCCCCCTTGACACTTCCTTATTCTCAACACCTAAAGTATTACAACAGCTTTTTTGTTGGTCTCTCTGCCCCAAGTCTCTCTCCAATCTAATCAATTTCCCATTCAGTTGTTTTATTATTCTTCCTAAAGTTCAAGTCTGACCATGTTATTCCCCTATTCAATAAAGTTTAGTGGCTCCCTATTACCTCCAGAATCAAATAAAAAATCTTCTTGCCATTCAAAACTCTTTATAACCTGACTCCCTTCTGTCATTCCAGAATTGTACCTTATTCTATCATACAATACTCTGTGATACATAACTGTATCACAGAATCCTGTATATATCTTGAACATCATCGTTTTCATTGTCTCCTCCATTGAACTGTTAGCACCTTAATAGTAGGGGCCTTTTGTATTTTTGTGTTTTGCTTTTTTTTCCATATCCTTATTACTTAGCACAGTATCTAACACACAATAGGTGCTTAATAAATGCTTGTTGATTTGGTTTATCTTGGAAAGTCCTTCATGCCTCTAATGGTTAATAAGTCTATGAATGAAATCAATTATTAAATGTAAACCACAAAGAATTCTCCAGATGTAATTTGTCCAAATGGTGCAATGATTTATGCAATTGTAAAAACTGGATGTGGAGCTGTTTCAGCATGATCTAATTTCTGTAGCATCCCAGATAGTTCTCAGATAGGTACTTGACTTTGTGATTCGGTCTTTCAACTGAAATATTTAGTCTAATAAAACATATAACATTTACTAGGCCAAATTCACCTTTCCCAAACTTGTTTAAACTTAAACAGCTATACAGCCCCAGATCACAGCCACTGCTATGTGATAAAACCACCACTATAAGATCCGGCCTCCTACCCAGAGGATTTGATTTAGTGCCTCTTATTTAAAAAAAATCTAACTGAGATTTTAAAATTCTGATTCAAATATTTCACTTATATGAAAATTTTCCTGAATGTGTATATATATATATATATATATATATATATATACACATATATATACATATATTACATATATTATATATATACATATATATAATATATTACATATATTTTATATATATATATATACACACACACACATGTGTATATGCATTTGTACACATATGTATGTAGGTATGCATCTAAATTATACCTGCAATTTCAATGACTTAGGAAAATATTCAGTGAGGAACTTCCTCTACTAATGTAGATCAGCACTTGCTCAGCAAATTACTGAATGAAGAGAGTTGCCTGCATCGAGAGGTTAAGTGACATGCTGAGATTTAGCTTTTATGTGTGAGAGGCATGACTTGAAACCAGATCTTTCCAACTCTAATGTTAATGCTTTATCCCTTATGGAGGCTACCTCAGAATAACATATGCTGAAGAAAAACAAAAACAAAGACAACAAACAAAAAAAACCAAAATGAAAAATATTTTTGCCTGTCTTAACATGTCAATTTAACAAATATTAGTTTAATGTTTACTCTAGGGAAGGCATTGTGCTAAGCACTGAGGATACAAAGAAAGACCAAAGACAGTCCCTTCTCTGAAGGAGCTTACAGTCTAGTAAGGAAGACAACATGGAAGAAATTATGTATCTCAGTGCTTAGCAGGATAAACTGGACATAACCTTAGAGGGAAGGCACACAGTCTTCATTTTTATATTCTATCTTTTCACACACACAATTATATGGCCTCTCTTCTCCTTGGCTCTCTTCTCTTTCTACACTCCCTCTCATGGATACCATTACCTTCTATGGGTTTAATTATTAACTCTCTGAAGATGACTGCCATGTCTTGCGGCTATGTCTCTCTTGAGTGCCAGTCTTATATTATCATCTACCTATTGGACAGCTAGTGCCACAGGCCTTTCAAATTCAATATGTCCAAAACAGAACTATCTTTAGCCCCAAACCCAAGCTGCTTGCTTAGTTCTTAATATCATTCTTCTAGTAAAATAAGTTTGCAATCTTGGAGTTATTCTCAACCTGGAATTGGAACCACATCTGTGGTAAAAATCCTCATCACTTTAACCAAACTGTTACAAAGTTAAATAGTTAACTAAGATTTATTAAGAACTTATTATATGCTAGCCACTATGCTAAGTGCTGGGGATAAAAATAGAAATAAAAATTATATATAATCCCTGTCCTCAAGGAGTTTGCATTCTAATGTGAAAGATAGTACATAAAAGAAAGCTGGAAAAGTGAGGTGGGGGGAAGAAGAAGGGTTTCTTCTGATTGCTTCCCGAGCATAGAACTAATGTTAAATTTACTTCACCTCTGAATTACAGTCATCCAATCTCTAATACAGATATGTACTAAAGAAAAGAGAATAGCATAGAAGGAAGCAACTGTTCTTGATCTTGAAGCAATGATGTATCTAGGCCACATTTCATGTGCACTTTCTGCTCAAGTTTTCAAGTAGCATGTGCCAGAACATCAGATCTCTCCAGAGAACACAACATAAATAAGAGCCACTCACAGTCTTAAAGAGAAAGACATTTGGATCCACCTAACTCCTATAGATACCCTACTCTACTATAATAAGCTCCTGTCTGCCTCCTTGTCTCAATCCTTCTCTATGCACTCTAAAGTTCTGCATCAGTAGTATACTGTGAGATCATTTTTAAACAACAATAGAAACCTTGTTTCTTCCTGCTTGTGAACTGGGACCAGACATTCAAGTGTAGGAAAGCACAAAGTATACTCCTCTGGTCTACTGATCAACCTGACCTTAACTTCACTCCACATTTTCAATTGGTTACAAAATGCTTTCAGGTAAGATAATTTGATCCCAGGATGATGAAGGACAAATTGTAACAGCCGTTACGTTCTCCCTTATTTACCTGGCTTAGAAGGCCTTGGCATTTATCCAGTACTCTTGGAATTCCATGTCTTTAGAGGTCTGAGGCATCATTGTGCTCAATGGCTGCCTGCCAAACTGGAAGATAGAAAAGCAGCCAAGATGGTTTTTAAATGCTCCCCACAGAGCACTATCTCCTTTCTATGTTGTTCAGGTCACCTATCCAGCAACTGAATCTGGTCAGAAAATTTTATATTCAGTGGATAAGATTCCTCTACTAAAACATCTAAGAATGGAAGGGAAAAATTTAAAAAATAACAATTAAATTAAAATGCCTACACAAAAATACCCAGAATATGAGCAACTAGATAAACCAGAAACCCTAATCTGAGAAAACAAATTTGACTTCACAGGTTATAACTGAGATTTGGCAAGACAAAGGAAACTAATCTGGATGGGTATACTGTGAAAGAAAGAAAAAAAAGAAGGAAGGAAAAGAAAGAAAGAAAGAAAGAAAGAAAGAAAGAAAGAAAGAAAGAAAGAAAGAAAGAAAGAAAGAAAGAAAGAAAGAAAGAAAGAAAGAAAAGAGGAAAGGCAGGAAGGAAAGAAGAAAGGAAGGAAGGCAGGAAGGAAGGAATAAGGAAAAAAAGAAGGAAGGAAGGAAAACACTACCATTACTACCAACGAGAGAGAGAGAGAGAGAGAGAGAGAGAGAGAGAGAGAGAGAGAGACAAAAACATTAAAAACATATGTTAGGGGAGGGAGTAGATTAGAATTGTATATTAATGAGATGTTAATATTAGCAGACAAGCAGAAATGATATGGACATTGAACTATACTACAAACTAATTGGACAGAAAGAAGAAATAAATGAAGAGCCTGGGATGGAAGTATGTTAGAATAGTGACTGATGTCTTCGAATAGCTGAATATTTTCTAAAACTCATTCTCTGCCCAAAGTGGAAATATTGCTAATTTCCTGACTTGACATAATGATAATTTTATTTTTCCAAAAGGAAGAAAACTGTTAGTGATAGATACCATGACAGTCAAAGATAGAAAGGTCCAATATACATCAAAATATTATAACTGACATTTTTGTAGTAGAAAAGAGCTAGTAGAGTTGAGAAATGGTTAAACAAATTGTTGTATAGGAATGAAATGGGTTATTATTTCATCATAAAAAGCATAACTATAAATAAATTATACAAGAAGGCATGAGAAGACATATAAAGTGATGAAAATTCAGTTAAGCAGAACCAGCAAAACCATATACACAATGACTACAATAATCTAAATGGAAAGAATCATGACAAAAAATAAAAATCAAAGAATGTTTTATATGTTTGTGCATTTATAAAGATAGCTAGGTATGTGTCTATGTATGTATATATGCACATATATGTGTGTGCGTGTATATATGCATATATGCACATATGTGTATGAATATGAAATTCAAACAGATAAGAACTAACATTTTAGGAAAAGGAATACTTTTATATACATAAATACTATATATAGATATCATACGTGTACTTTCATGTATGGGAACCTACCTAGACTTTCTCTGAGCCCTTCAAAGCCAGCTTACTAAAAATCAGGGGCACATGTCACAGTCTACCTTTCCTCATCTCTATCCCAAATTTCAAGATGGAAAGATAACTGTCCCCCAAGGTTCCAAACTTTTCCATACTAGCAAAAGCTGTTCCTTTTTTGTAAGAAGGAATCATATCCAAAATAGGGGTTTCCCTTCTTGATTAATTTACGTATATATGTATATATGTATGTATGTATGTATGTATGTATGTGTATATATACACACACACACATATATATGTTTACAGTGCATATGCAAGCACATGCATGTGTATACAAAAATATATGCACAGTACATATACATGCATGGATATGTGTGCGTTTATGCATACATGGGAGTATGTTTAAATGTGTAAGCACATTTCTGTGTGCATCACATGCATGCATATACACACATATTAAGGCATAGACTTTGATATATGTGTGTATGTATGTATGTATCTCACTTAGCACCTAAAACATGTTGCACACAGTAAACATAGATGGCAAATTGTATTATGAGAGTTAATGTATGAATGTCACTCTAGGACCATTTTAAAATAAAAATGAGCAATCTATGGAGCTAAAAGAAATTACCTTGGTGCCAGAGTCATGTGGAATGAGAGATGATTAAGTTAAGTGACCTCCTTAGATTCAGAACTAAAAAGGACTTTGTTACATACACACTTTGGATGCTCGAGTTCATATATTAACAACCATCACAGTTTAGAGGAAAGAGTACTTTACCTAGAGTCAGGGGAGATCCAATTCTATACTCTAGTTCTGAATCTTAATGGCTTGTGGCCATGGGCAAATGCCTAAATGTCTCTCAGTTTACTCAGTTATAAATGGTCAATAATCATACTTGCTTTACCTACTTCCACATCCCTGTGGAAAGAACTTCATAAACCTTAAATTGCTATAGAAATTTGGATGATGATGATGATGATGATGATGATGATGATGATGATGATAAGACAACACTGGAGCTCACAATCTGAGAGTTTTAATCAGAACAAGATTATAAGAGCTTTTTTCCCGAGACTGAACTTTGCCATCTTTCAGTAGACAAAAATGACTGAGCATAGGCTCAAATTAGCAGGAATAATGATTTAGAACAGTAAATGGCCAGATGGTTTGTTTATATCCCAGGTGAGCTCCTTCTTAACACATCCCAACTTCTTCAACTGAATTTGTGTCTGTGATAGCAGATTCTGAAGTCTTTTCTCAGAGGGCCCACTGTCTTGATGGTTTTATCTCCCTAATACCAAGCAGTGAATTGTGGGCCTCTTCCCCTCACATCTAAGCATATCACCTCCCCATTGTATATCTTAAAAAGTTGTTTTGGGGGGCAGATTTCATGCTTGACTCTACTGTGTCATTGAGTCCTCTTTCAAAAGTTTCCAAAATCCCTGGTTATAAGTCTGAGTAATAACATACTTAATACTAGAAAGAGGAGAGTCTCAATTATTCAGTTTTGTACATCTCTTACCATCTAATTCCCATATCCTACAAATGACATGTTTTCTAATATTTATGTCTTATTCTTCTTATCTAGTCTATTAATCTCCTATATGTGGAATAGAAGAAGAAACAGTGCCTGGTGGGAGGGCTGACAAGATTGTTATGACTCATTTTCTCTGAGCTCAGGGAATGCAAACAGTTAGACAGTTTGTGATAAATTAGTGAATCAATGAATGAAAACTCAGGGTTCCATGTTGTGGGAATTCAGTGTTCAGTGCAGTCCTGCTGGCAGGTCTCACAGTAGTCCTTTACAAATACTTTAGGCTGTATCTGTGAGAGGCTACCAGATAAACTACTTTGGCAGAAATGATGGATTGATTTAGTAAAACAACTGATTTGACTGATTTTTTTTTTCACTGACTGATGTCTGATTTCTAGAACTGACTTAAAAGATTGCATGATTTTGTTGTCATGAAAATATCCCTTCCAGGAGAATGATAGTAAAGCAGAATAATAGTAAATTTGGAGTAACTATCATGTTTCATCTGCTAGCACTGACAATTATATACTCTGACTATATACAAGTTGCAAGAACGTTCTAGGAAAGAACCCCTTTGAGGTAAGCAGGGAAATTATTGTCTGTAAATACAGAGCCAGATATTATTTCTCAAAGTCATATGACTTGGAGCTGGACGGATCCTTAGAGGGGCTTCTAGTTCAACATCTTCCATTTCCAGATGAGAAAACAAAGGTCCAGTGAGCTGTAATAACTTGCCTAAGGTAATAAATATCAGAACAAAGTTTCAAACCAAATCTTAATTCAAGTTCAGTGTTCTTTTCACTGTGCAATATCACTCCTTTTGGTACATTGCTTAATTGTTTCTAATTATATAGTTAGGACTAAAATGCTTTATTGGTATCCCATTAAGTTTAATGCCAAATTTTAATTGATATAAATTTGGAGGCCCAAAATGACATAAGCATTGAAAAATAACTTTCATGGTATGATTTAATCAGCAATGAAATAAAAAAAAAATGCTGGTTCCTTCTCACACCCATGCCCTTCTTTTCTCTTGTTCCTCTCTCCTTTCCTCCTCTCCTTTCCTTTTCCTTTCCCCTCTTTTCCATAATCTACTTTGTTTCCCTTACCTATTCTCTTGGATTATAAAATTTATTTATCCCACCCTCTCAAAGGCATCTTTTCCAGTTTATGTATAAACAAAACAGGAAATCAAGAACCCTGGTACCAAAATGTCAAATAACACTAAGTAACAAGTTGCTACTTCAGCTATTTTCATGTCTTTCAAACAACATATTCCATAGAGATGAAGGAAGCTATAGAATATTAATAATTATTTTCAGATTTTTATTTAAATTATGGATTTACAAAGACTAGAGAGGGAAAAGAAAAAAGAGTAAATTCTGCAATGTAAAGGGTTTTTTTTCTGTTTGTTTTGTTGTCTAATTTCGCCTCACACATGTGAGAATTTCAAAGTTCCTTTTGATGAATCTATTGGAGATCTGAGGACCACAGTACAGAAAGAGGGAGGGAATGAGCACTTAATAAGTGACTGCTATGTGCTAGACATTACATTAAATGCTTTACAAATACTATTTCATTATGTTGTAAATTTAAAGCTGGAAACAAACTTAGATGTCTTTGAGTCCTCACTCCTCATTTTACAGATAAAGAAACAGAGGCACAGAGCCATTAAGTGACTGATAAGTTGTAATTCAACTAGTAATTGTCTGAGATGAAGTTTTAACCCAGGTCTTCCACACTCCAATCCCAGTGAAGATCTCATTCAGAATCTACTTAAGCAAACAGCAACCCAAATTTTAAGAATTTTCTTCCCATTATGTCCTGAATATTTAAATAATTAATTTCTTCCCAAAGAATTTTCCTTCTTTAGCCATTTCTCAGAGTAATAATATTGTCAGGGTGTGCTTTTAAGGAGAGAACAGTGATTCTCAAACATCTCACTTCCATTCATTGCCTCCCAGTCCAGTGAAACAAGAAAGGAAAAAGAAAGGGGAAAAAAAAGGTCACTTTTTTTTTCAGGGGAAGAAACTAATGCTTGAAAAATAGCACAGCGTAGATTGGAACTATGATTTCTATTAAAAAGAATGTACAAATTATCTAGCCTAATTTTTCTCAAACATGTGGGAAGATGGAATTACAAAACTGCAGAGAAAGCAAAATCTTTAGCTTGTGAATAAGGTCATTCCAAAAGAGTTTGCTTCTCAAAAAATGGGAGATAATTATTACTGTTTCTCTTAAATACAAAAGTCATTGTACAATGTAATTCTAATGCTCTCATTCAATAAGAAAAGCATTCTGCCATTCACTTAATTCTTGTGAAACTTCATGGAAGTTTATGAAGACTAGAATTAGTTCAACTTAGAGGATAGTTTAAAAGTGGCACAATGTATATAAACTTCAGCCTGGAATCAGAAAGACCTGAGTTCAAATGCAGTCTAAGAAATTTACTAGCTGTGTGTCCCTGGCCAAGCCACCTATTCTCTACCTGCCTCATTTTCTCCAATTACACAACTGGGATGCTAGTAAGATCTAAAACAGAAGTTGTGTGGATCAAATGAGATAATATATATAAAGTATTTTACATAGTAAGAAGCATTTAATAAATATTTCTTCCTTTTCCCTTCTCCAAGTTTTGATTCTGATTTATGGCAACTATAAAGAAAATCCTATAGGATTTTTAGTAAATAGAATTCATTTAGAAAGAGAATTGGAGACTGAGCCAAGACAGCAGAGTAAGGAAGCCTTATAGTCTAGCCCTTCCAACATTCTGGTCTAAATGATTTTAAAATAACTTCTCAAATAAAGCAGCACAAACAACAAAATATCAGTGAGACATTTTTCAAGCCCAAGGTCAGAATACTGAGTTAGAGAGTTATCTACCCCAAGCATGTGAAGACATCTCCCAGCAGAATACGTGAATGTGAACAATGTGTTCCAAAGGGCTATGAAGGTGCTGAAGCAGGTACTATGGAGTGCTTAGAGTTCAGCTAGACATCAAAGATGCCAAGGATCACCCACTGTATTCCAAAACCACTGGAGTGGTTTGCCATTTCCTTGTCTATCTTGTGTTATAGATGAGGAAATTGAAGCAAACAGGATTAAGTCACTTGCCCGGGGTCACATAGCTAGTAAATGTCTAAGGCCAGATTTGCACTCAGGAAGATGAATCTTCCTAAATCCAGGCCTGATGGTGTATATATTGCATTACTTAGTTGCTCTTGCCTAGCATATGATGCGTGCTTAATAAAGTTTTGTAGCTATACCTAAGCAATCAAAAGTGTTTTCATATAAAGCTGACAAACCAGAGTGAATTGGTACACAATATGTACACAACAGGGGTCAGGAGAGGTCTGGAAGCTGGCCTGGAACAGTACTGGAGTATCAGAGGTGGACCTTGTAGGCATATGCAGTAGTGGTGACAGTAGCAGGTTTGATAGCTCTTAGCACAGAGACAATAAGAGGGATCCACAACTGGTCAGAAAGAGATTACAGGGAATCATCTGCTTACACTGATGGCAGCTGACGCTGATTTTTTTTTCCCATTAATTATTTCTGTTCACAATCCCAGGGTGAAAAGGATCACTTGTGATCAGTCACAAGGGAGCATTGGCCCTTCTGGGTAGAGACCAGAGACCAGACCAGAAGAGCAGTAACCACACCTCTCATCTGATCACATCACCTTTAAAGCAACAAAAATTTGCCGACCCCTCTCCCTCCAACTAGCCCTGAAAACAGCAGCATGAAAAAGCTTGCCTTCCTACCCCCTAAAAATGAGCAAACTACAAGAACAACAACAAAAAGAATTTAATCATAAAAAGCTACTATAGTGGCAGAAAAGAACAAGACATAAACTCATTAAAAGAAAGCAATATGAAATAACCTATCAAAAAAGCCTCAGATAAAAATGTTAATTGGACACAAACATGACAAGAATTCTTAGAAGAGCCAAAGAAAAGAATAAGAGTGACATAGCAAAAATTGGGAAAAAAATTAAAGTGATGCAAGAAAATTATGAAAAGAGAATTAAACAGTTTAGGAAAAGAGGCACCAAAAAAAATGTGAAGAAAGAAATACCTTAAAAAAAACACTCTAATGGTTAAGTGGCACAAAATCAACTAAAGAAAAGAACTCCTTAAAAGGCAGAATTGGCCAAATGGGAAAAGAAAAAGAGATATAAAAGCTCACTGGAGAAAATAATTCCTTAAAAATTAGAGTTGGGCAAGTGGAAGCTAATAACTCCATGAGACATCAGGAAACAATAAAACAATTTAAAAGAATTGAAAAATAGAAGAAAATATGAAATATCCCATTGAAAAATAACTGATCTGGAAAATATATGTAGGAAAAAATAATTTAAGAATTATTCAACTACCAGAAAGCCATGATTAACAATGAGCTTAGATATCATATTTCAAAAAAAAAATTATAAAAGAAAACAATTTCACTATATTAGATCCAAAGGGTAAATAGAAATAAAAAGGATCCACCAATCACCTTCTGAAAGAGAGTGCAAAATGAAAACTCCCAGGAACATTATATCCAAATACGAGAGTTCCCAGGTCAAAAAGAAAATGCTTCAAATAGACAGAAAGACACAAGATTTAGTAGCTTCCACATCAAAAGAACAGTGGGTTTGAAAAAATGATATTCTGTAAGAGAAAAGAACTGGGATTAAACCAAAAATAACCTATCCAACAAAACTGAGTACAATCCTTCAAGGGAAAAAAATGAAATAGAGGGCTTTCAAGGATTCTTGATGAAAAGACCAAAGCTGAATAGAAAATTTGATTTTCTTTTTTTTATTAATTTATTTTGATTTATCAACAATCACTTCCACATGCTTTTGAGTTGAAAATTTTTCTCCCCTTCTTCCCCCCCACCCTCCCCAAGATGGCGCACAATCTGATATAGGCTTTACATTTACATACCCATTAAAAATATTTTCACATTAGTGAAGTTGTAAGTAAAAATTAAAGACAATAAGAGGAATGATCAGAAACAAAACTCAACAGAAGGTAAAAATAAGTGATAGCGATTCGACTTCCATAGTTCTTTCTTTGGATGTGGGCAGCATTTTCCGTCCCGAGGCCTCTGAAGATATCTTAGATCATCGTAATGCTGAGAAGGGTTCCGTTTAACAATCTTAGTCATTGCATAATGTGGCTGTTATTGTGTACAAAGTCCTCTTGGTTATGCTAACTTCACTCAGCATCAGACCATATAAGTCTTTCCAGGTTTTTCGGAAGTCAGCCTGTTCATCATTTCTTATAGTACAATAGTATTTCATTACATTCATATACCACAACTTGCTCAGCCATTCCCTAATTGATGGGCATCCTCTCAATTTCCGATTCTTTGCCACCACAAAAAGAGTTGCTATGAATATTTTTTTACATGTGGGTCCTTTTCCCATTTGTTTGATCTCTTTGGGATATAGCCCTAGAAGTGCTATTGCTGGATCAAAGGGTATGCACATTTTTGCAGCCCTTTGGGCATAGTTCCAAATTGTTCTCCAAAATGGTTGGATCATTTCACAACTCCACCAACAATGTATGAGTGTTCCAATTTTCCCACATCGTCTCCAGCATTTATCATTTGTCATGTTGGCCAATCTGATAGGTGTGATGTGGTACCTTAGGGTCGTTTTGATTTGCATTTCTCTAATCAATAATGATTTAGAGCATTTTTTCATATGACTATAGATGGCTTTAATTTCTTCATCTGAGCATTGTCTGTTCATATTCTTTCACCATTTATCAATTGGGGAATGGCTTGTGTTCTTATACATTTGTCTTAATTCTCTATATATTTTAGAAATGAGGCCTTTATCAGAGAGACTGGTTGTAAAAATTCTTTCCCAATTTTCTACCTTCCTTCTGATCTTAGTTGCATTAGCTTTGTTTGTGCAAAAACTTTTTAATGTAATCAAAATTATCCATTATGCTTTTCATAATGTTCTCTATCTCCTGTTTGGTCATGAATTCTTCTATTCTCCATAGATCTCATAGGTAAACTATTCCTTGTTCTCCCAGTTTACTTATGGTATCAGCCTTTATATCTAAGTCTGAACCCATTTTGACTTTATTTTGGTATATGGTGTGAGATTTGGTCTATGCCTAGTTTCTGCCATACTCTTTTCCAGTTTTCCCAGCAGTTTTTTTCAAAGAGTGGGTTCTTATCCCAGAAGCTGGGTCTTTGGGTTTATCAAATAATAGATTACTATAGTCATTGACTACTGTGTCTTGCATATTTAAGCTATTCCACTGATCCACCTCCCTATTTCTTAGCCAGTACCAAGCAGTTTTGATGATTGCTGCTTTATAATACAATTTAAGATCTGGAATTGCTAGGCCACCTTCCCCTGCATTTCTTTTCATTAGTTCCTTTGATATTCTGGACCTTTTGTTTTTCCAAATGAATCTTGTTATTTTTTTCTAACTCTATAAAATAATTTTTGGTAGTTTGATTGGTATGGCACTGAATAAGTAAATTAGCTTAGGTAGGATTGTCATTTTTATTATATTAGCTGGCCTACCCATGAGCAACTGATGTTTTTCCAATTATTTAGATCTGATTTTATTTGTGTGAAAAGTGTTTTGAGTTCCTGGGTTTGTTTTGGGAGGTAGACTCCTAAATATTTTATAATGTCTACAGTAAGTTTAAGTGGGATTACTCTTTCTATCTCTTGCTGTTGGGCTTTGTTGGTAATATATAGAAATGCTGATGACTTATGTGGGTTTATTTTATAGCCTGCAACTTTGCTAAAGTTGTTTATTATTTCAAGTAGTTTTTTACTTGATTCTCTAGGATTCTCTAAGTATATCATCATGTCATCTGCAAAGAGTGATAGCTTTGTTTCTTCTTTGCCTATTCTAATGCCTTCAATTTCTTTTTCTTCTCTTATTGCTAAAGCTAAGGTTTCCAGTACAATATTGAATAACAGTGGTGATAATGGACATCCTTGTTTCACCCCCGATCTTATTGGAAATGCTTCTAGCCTGTCCCCATTACATATAATGCTTGCTGAAGGTTTTAGATAATGCTATTTATTATTTTAAGGAAGACTCCTTATACCTATGCTTTCTAGTGTTTTTAATAGGAATGTTGTATTTTATCAAAAGCTTTTTCTGCATCTATTGAGATGATCATGTGGTTTCTGTTGGTTTTGTTGTTGATATGCTCAATGATGCTGATAGTTTTCCTAATATTGAACCAACCCTGCATTCCTGGTATAAATCCTACCTGGTCATAGTGTATTATTCTTGTGATAAGTTGCTGCAATCTACTTGCTAGTATTTTGTTTAAAATTTTTGCATCTATATTCATTAGAGAAATTGGTCTATAATTTTCTTTCTCTATTTTGACTCTTCCTGGTTTAGGTATCAACACCATATTTGTATCATAAAAAGAATTTGGTAAGACTCCTTCTTCACCTATTTTCCCAAATAGTCTATATAGTATTGGAATTAATTGTTCTTTAAATGTTTGATAGAATTCGCATGTAAATCCATCTGGCCCTGGAGATTTTTTCCTAGGGAGTTCATCAATGGCTTGTTCAATTTCTTTTTCTGAGATGGGGTTATTTAAGTATTTTACTTCCTCTTCGGTTAATCTGGGCAATTTATATTTTTGTAAATATGTATCCATTTCACTAAGATTGTCAAATTTGTTGGCATATAGTTGGGCAAAATAATTCCTAATTATTGTTTTAATTTCCTCTTCCTTGGTGGTAGCTTCACCCTTTTCATTCTTGATACTAGTAATTTGGTTTTCTTCTTTCTTTTTTTAATTAAATTAACCAAAGGCTTATCTATTTTATTGTTTTTTTCATAAAACCAGCTCTTAGTTTTATTTATTAGTTCAATAGTTTTCTTAATTTCAATTTTATTAATTTTTCCTTTGGTTTTCAATATTTCTAATTTGGTGTTTAGTTGAGGATTTTTAATTTGTTCTTTTTCTAGTTTTTTAGTTGTATGCCCAATTCATTAATCTCCTCTTTTTCTATTTTATTTATGTAAGCATTTAGAGATATAAAACTTCCCCTAAGAACTGCTTTTGCTGCATCCCATAGGTTTTGGTATGTTGTCTCATTATTGTCATTCTCTTGAATGAAATTATTGATTGTTTCTATGATTTGTTGTTTGACCCAATCATTTTTTAGGATTAGATTATTTAGTTTCCAATTATTTTTTAGTCTATCTTTCCATGGCCCTTTATTACATATAATTTTTATTGCATCATGATCTGAAAAGGATGCATTTAATATTTCTGCCTTTCTGCATTGGATTGTGAGGTTTTTATGCCCTAGTACATGGTCAATTTTTGTGTATGTGCCATGTACTGACAAGAAAAAAGTATATTCCTTTCTATCCCCATTCAGTTTTCTCCAGAGGTCTATCATACCTAACTTTTCTAATGTTCTATTCACCTCCTTAACTTCTTTCTTGTTTATTTTGTGGTTAGACTTATCTAGTGCCAAGAGGGGGAGGTTCAGGTCCCCCACTAGTATAGTTTTGCTGTCTATTTCTTCCTGTAACTCCCTGAACTCCTGTAAGAATTTGGATGCTATACCATTTGGTGCATATATGTTTAGTAATGATATTACTTCATTGTCTATGGTGCCTTTTAGCAGGATGTAGTTTCCTTCCTTATCTCTTTTGATTAGATCTATTTTTGCTTTTGCTTTGTCTGAGATCAGGATTGCTACCCCTGTTTTTTCACTTCAGCTGATGCATAATATATTCTGCTCCAGCCTTTTACCTTTACCCTGTATGTGTCACTCTTTTTCAAATGTGTTTCCTGTAAACAACATATTGTAGGATTATGGTTTTTAATCCATTCTGCAATCCATTTCCATTTTATGGGAGAGTTCATCCCATTCACATTCACAGTTATGATTACTATCTGTGTCTTTTTCTCCATCCTTTCCCCCCATTTATGCTTTTCTTTCTCCTTTTTCCTTTCTCCCTTCACTAGTGTTTTGCTTTTGACCACTGCCTCCTTCAGTCCCTTCCCCCTTTTATTATCCCTTTCCCTTTTCTTCCCCTTTAGTCTTACTGCTGCTTCCCTCCCTTCCCCCCCTCTCTTTCCCCCTCCCTTTTCTTTCCCCTTTTCCCTCCTACTGCCTATAGGGCAAGTTAGATTTCTATACCTAACTGATTATATTATGCCCTTCTTGAGCCAAATCTGATGAGAGTAAGGTTCAAACAATGCTCCCCCCCTTCTTTCCCTCTGCTGTAATAGGATTTTGTGTCTTTTCCTGTAATGTAATTTACCCTTGTCTGCCTCCTCCTTTCTCAGTACATTTTCTAAGATCAGATTGATCCACTTATTTGGATCCATTTAACCCACTTGATTAGATTTTTTTTATCATTACATCAAAGTCAACTAATATCCACCCTCTTTATGTATACTCCTTTAACAAGGTGTAATAACAATACAGTTCTCAAGGGTTGCAAGTCTCATATTCCCTTGTAGGGTTTAAAAGCCCCCCCCTTATTAACAACATATTGTATCCTTCTGTCCCATTTACCTTTTTAAGTCCTTCTTGAGTCCTGTACTTGAAGATCAAATTTTTTGTTGAGCTCTGGTCTTTTTATCAGGAAAGTTTGGAAGTCTCCTATTTCGTTGAATATCCACCTCCTCCCTTGAAAAATGATGCTCATTTTTGCTGGGTAATTGATCCTTGGCTGCATTCCAAGCTCCTTTGCCTTACGGAATATCATGTTCCATGCCCTGCGGTCTTTTAATGTAGAAGCTGCAAGGTCCTGTGTAATCCTGACTGTGGTTCCATGATATTTAAATTGTTTCTTTCTGGCTGCTTGCAGCACCTTCTCTTTCATCTGGTAATTTGGAATTTTGAATTATATATTTCTTCATTGTCAATTTGGGATCTCTTTCAGGTGGTGATCTGTGGATTCTTTCTATGGTTATTTTCCCTTCTGGTTCTAGGACTTCTGGGCAGTTTTCCTTTATGATTTCCTGAAAGATACTGTCCAGGCTCTTTTTTTCATCATGATTTTCAGGTAGTCCAATAATTTTTAAATTGTCTCTCCTGAGTCGATTTTCCAGGTCTGTTTTACTGATGAGGTATTTTATGTTTTATATTTTCATCTATTTTTTCATTTTTTTGTTTCTGTTTGACTGATTCTTGCTCTCTCATAGAGACATTAGTTTCCATTTGTCCAATTCTAGTTTTTAACAGATTGTTTTCTTCTGTTAGTTTTTGTACTTCCTTCTTCAGCTGGCCAATTGTGTTTTTTAGGGACTTGTTTCCTTCAGTGTATTTTTTTTCCAATTGGCCAATTGTATTTTTGAAGGACTCTTTTACCTCTCTCATTTGACTATTAAAATCCTTCTTGAGCTCTTCTAAGAAGGCTTTTTGGGCTTTAGACCAGTTCATATTCCCTTTTGTTGTTGCAGATGTGGGTTTGTTGACAATGTTGCCCTCTTCAGAATTTCTGTCATGATTTTCACTCTTCTCATAATATGAATCTATGGTATATTTCTTTTTTACTCCTGGTGTTTCTTTATTCCTTGGCCTTTAAAGAGATTGAGCTCTCCTGCTGGGGAACAGAGGGTACTGACCCAAGCTTCTTGTGTTGGGAGCCTAGGTCTTGGTCACTGGCTTTGCATGCTGGGGTCTCTTATGCTGGGAATTGGAGGCTGTAGGTTTCTGGCAGCTTACCTCGTGTTGGGCTGGAATCAGCAAGGCTGGAACTTTCAGGCAATATTAGGTTTCCTGCTTTTCCTTTCCTTTAGCTTTCTTCAGCTCCTTTTAGATGGGTGCTGCAGGGTGTTTAGCTGTCTGGGGCCCCCTGCAGTGTTGTCTCCCTCATTTCTGCTAATGCACCAGGAGACTCCTTTGTGGTGGAATGCCAAGGATCCTGGTGGTTTTCTGAGCTGGTTTCCACCATTTCCCCACCCACCCACCCAGGCACTCCAAGGTCCAAGTTTTGGTGTTTGCCTGCTCTAACACCTGGGCTTCAGGATTTCTTCACAATTGGAGGCTGCAGGGTTCGGACAGCTCACCTGGTGTTGGGTTGGAATCAGCAAGGCCAAGGCTTTAGGAAGCCTTTAGGTTGTTTTCTTCACCTCCTTTCAGATGAATGCGGCAGGGTACTTATCAGCCTGGGGCCCCTTGTAGTTCTGCCTCCCTTATTTTTGCTGAGGCACTGAGAGACCCGTTTGCTGGGCTGCTGCACTGCTGCTCCTCATCTTTTTCCTACTTCAAGTGTTCCAGGGTTTTTGTTTTCTGGAGTGATATTTTCTGGGTTTTCAGAGGTTGATAGTGGAGAGTGAGAGCGACTACCTTTTCACTCCGCCATCTTCGCTCCTGGATGAAAATTTGATTTTCAAATACAAAACTCAAGAGAAGCATAACATGGTGAGCATGAAAGAGAAAGCATGAGGGATTCAATAAAATGGAACCATTTTTCTTTCCATAAGGAAAAATGAAACATATCTTTTAAGAAATTTATCATCATGAAGACAGTTAGATGAAGTATGTAAAGACAGAGGATGGCTGTGAATTGGCTATTATGGGATGATTTTAAAAATAAATTTAGGGGTAAAAAGAGGTATTCACTGGGAGTACTGGGTAGAGGCGGAATGGGGATTATTTTCTCACACAAAAAACAGTATGCAAGAAAGAGCTTCTTTTTTTTTTTTTTTTTTTTTTTTTTTTTTTTGCTAGGCAATGGGGTTAAATGACTTGCCCCGGGTCACAATGCTAGTAAGTGTTATGTCTCTGAGGTCAGATTTGAACTCAGGTCCTCCTGACTCCAGGGCTGGTGTTCTATCCACTGCACCACCTCAAGAAAGAGCTTTTTACTATGGAGGGGGAAATAGGAGTAGGTGGGCAGGGCTTGAAGATCACTTTCATCAGAATTTCTTCAAAGTGAACAATTCATATGCCCGTGCGCACAGACACACACACACACACACACACACACACACACACACACACATCCAGTTACGTATAGAAATCTATCTTACCAAATATGGAAATGCAAGCAGAAAGGGCCAAGAGAAAGTGATAGGAAGAGGGGGGATGAAAAACGGATGTGTGCGTTAAGCCAGTGGTCACAAGCAAAAGTCTTTTGATGAGGGACAGGAGAGAGACAGAGAGAGAGAAGAGAGAGAGAGAGAGAGAGAGAGAGAGAGAGAGAGAGAGAGAGGAAGAAACAGAAGAAAAATGGGATAGAAAGAAATATAGTTAGTAACTGTAACTGTGAATATGAATGAGATGAGCTCACCCGTAAAATAGAAGTGGATAGTTTAAAGCATTAGAAATCAGAATCTAACAACGTGTTGTCTGCAAGAGACATACTTGAAACAGAAACAGAAACACACAGAGTTAAAATAAAAGGCTGCAGCAGAATGTAATATGTTTCAATTGAAATAAAAAAGACAGGGATAGCAATCAGGATCTCAAAGGAAATGCAAAAATACTTAATTAAAAGAAATAATAGGGAAACTACATTTTGATAAAAGGTACCATAAACAAGGACATAATATAAAACATAATTACAGCAAGTTTCTCTGATAAAGCCCTTATTTCTGAAATAAGTAGACAAATGAGTCAAATTATATAAAAGTTATCAGCCAATCCCCAATTAATAAATATTCAAAGGATATGGATTTTCAGAAGAAACCAAAGTTATCTATAGCCACATAAAAATATTCTAAATCAGTATTGATTAGATAAATATAAATTAAAATAATTGAAGTTCCATATAATACCTACCAGAAATGACAAATGTTGGAGGGGAAAATGGGTACACTAATGCACTGCTAGTACAGTTGTGAACTTTTTCACCCATCTGAAGAGCATTTTGGAACTGTGACCAAAGGGCTATAAAAGTATGCATACCCTTTGACACAGCAATGCTGCTACTAAATATGTACCCCAAAAAGATCAAAGGAAAATAACTGACATGTACAAAAGTATTTACAGTAGCTCTTATTTTTTTTTTAAGGTGGCAAAGATTTGGAAATTGAGGAAACCCTTATCAATTGAGGAATGGCTAAACAAGTTGTGACATATGATTGTGATAAAGTGCTATTGTCCTATTAGAAACGACTAGGGTGGTGGGGTTCAGAAAAAAAAAAAAACATGACAAGACTTATTTGAGGCAAAGTGAAGTGAGAAGAACTGGGAGATCATTGTGCACAGTAACAGCAATCATGGGAAGTCAGAGTGATACCATCTACTGGTCTCACATTACTAATCAGAGCTCAATAGGCTTTTTACTTTTCTGGAAATTCCTCATCTAAGTATTAGGCTTTTGCTACCCTCCACTTATCATGTATGTCTCTGGTCATAAGATCAATAATTTTCAGTCTTCTTTACCTGCATTGGTACTGGCTTTCCTAATAGAACCCGTTTCAGTGTGCTCGTAGGCAGCTTCAATTGACTGTCTTCATATGCAGTCCTCTACTGCATGAAGGAGTTTATTGCTATCTCTTTTTCTTTTTCCTAACCATTATTCAATCTGGTTCCCTTTTTATGTATTTACTGGAGAAAATGAGGGTAAGCTGCATTCCTCTATCACCATATATGCCACTATCTTAGCTGCAACTTTCCACATTGCTTTCTTCAGTGTCATTTAAAAATCTGTTTTTCATGTGTTGACTTCATTCATGCTAAAATGTCATAGTGGCCCCCAAGTTGCCAATTTTTAGCTAAAGCACAAAACACATTAACTATGATTGAGAAGAATTGTGAGGCATTTCTCTTGAATTATTCACCTTTACCACCTTCCTGTTGGGCCAGGAATTATAAAGTTCTTGCCTGAATCTGAAAAACAAAGATACAAACAAAAATGCCCTTTTGACTGAGCCTTTGTTTAAAGCATTTGTCACTAAGAGAATGTCTCTAAAATCAGTTAATTACTTCAGCAATGTTAGGCTTATTAAGCAACCTCTAACCCTCCAGGCAACTTTTGTAGTCCAAGGAGGTCAAAGATTTTGCTATTTAGTAGCTTTCTGCCAAGAGTGTTTCAAATTTCATTGTAGCTCCTTATAAATTTTTGAGAAAAGCATAGCAGAATCATGGAAAGGAGAGTGATGCATTCTTTTGCTCTAAGAAGATTAGCAATTTCAATTTTGCTTAAGCAGTATGGTACTCTTAAGTTATGATTTCTTAAATGAAAAATTCACCACAAAGAAAAGCTCATTAATAATCTCATGAATGCTGTAGGCTATATGACTTGACTTTCCACTAGGAGTTTAATTACTTGCTTTTCTGCTTCTGCAAAAGTGCTGAATCTTTTAAATTCCTGCAGTAAAACTTATACATAGAAATCCAGGTTGAGTGTGGAAGGCATAAATTCACAAATAAAACTTAGAATCCCCTTTCCAAGGGTGGAAATGGCATTTGGGTGGCAGTGGACTTTGCCAGATTTTACCAACCACCCAAATGGTTTCTAGAAGGAAAGAAGTGGAAAAGGTTAGTGATATAAGAGCAAGGTCCTTGGACACAGGAATAGCTATGTGCTACATGTGCTACAGAGAGAATGTAAGTAAGGTGCAGCAAAGTAGTAGAAGAAGAAGGGAGCTGAGAGATCAAACTAGACAATGATTTGATCAAAGATTAAGGTAGTAAATTAACGTCAGAGACCATCTAGTCCAAACTCTCATTTTCAGATGATGAAACTATGAACAAGAAAAAGTTAAGTGACTTATCTAAAATCACAGAAATAGTAATTATCAGGTCAAGAATCTGATCTCATGCCCATTGACTACAAATCTAGAGTTCTTTCTACGGCATCATGTTTCCAGGAATAGAATTTACACTGAATGACTGATTTTCTCACACTTAACATGACAGACTACTTCTTTTAGTGATCTATGCACTCTTTTGTTTCTTAAGAAACTCATTTGGAGGAATTAGGCCATCAACATTAAAGACCAGCACAGGCTAATTGGGAGCACAGGGAACAATCTCAGCCAATGCTTTTGGAAAAGTCCAGCCACCCTTACCCTATCATAGCATCATTGTCTAATTAGTTGTTCAGAAGAAGGTAATTCTTCAATTCAACAAATCTAGTTCAACCAATGCTTTTTGAGAAATTTTATTATTATTATGAACTTGAAAAACATTAGCCCATGTGAGTATGTTACCATTATCTCAATTCTATTGTATTTTTAAATTTTTTTTTCCAATTATGCTTTAATCTGGTTTTGGAGAGGATTCTAGGAAGATTGAGAATTAGGTCAGAAATCATTTGGTTCTCCAAATTTCCTCCACAAAAAAAGACAGATCACCTTAGTGTGACTGTAGAGAATCAGAAATAAAAAGGAGTCAGGGTAAAGCAGCTGTCCTCCAAAACACAACTTGAGAAGACTCTACGAAAGACCCAACCTCCAGGGGCTAAGATCTGGCCTGAATGAAGTGCAAACACCTCCAGGTAGACTCTGTGGAATCAATAACATCCCATCTGGGAGATAGTCTATGAAAGATTTTCCCCCAATTTTCTGCATTCTTTCTAATTTTTACTACATAGATTTTGTTATACATTTTACACATATATTATACAAATATTTACTTTTATTTAAAAAGTCAAAATCATCCATTTTATGTTATAACAATGCTCTTGCCTTATAATATGTCTAACTAAATCTGCTTCTTTACATCTTTTTTTCTCCTGATTTCTTTGTTCTTCAAAATAAACTCCGTAATTATTTTTAACTCAGTTAAATAAATTTTTAGTAATTTAATTGAGATGTCATTGAATAAATAGATTAGTTAGATAAAATAGTCATTTTTATTATATTGGCTTTACCTATGCATTAACAATAAATATTATTTCAATTATTTAAATCTGACTTTATATGAAAAAGTATTTTACATTTATGTTCATGTAGTTCCTGTGCCTGTTTTGGCAGGTATACTCACAGGTATTTTATAGTCTAGTTGTTTTAGATAGTCTAAAATAATATTGAATAATGTTGGTGACATATAATGTGGTTTTCCAGTTTTTCTTTTTGATTAAATCTATTTTAGCTTTAACTTTGTCTGAGATCATGATTACTACCAATCCCTTTTTTTTTCATAATAAAAATTATTGCAGCCCTTTATTTTATCTTTGTGGGTATCTCCCATTTTTATCATGCTTCCTGAAAGCAAAATATTGTTGAATTTAAATTTGAAATCTGCCATCCATTTCCATTTTATGGGTAAATTCATTCTATTCACATTCTTAGCTATGTGTATATATTTGTTTATTTCCCCCCTTCCTATTTTTCCTACCCATCCTTCTCACTTTCTCACCCTGTCCCTACTCATTCCTCTAATTTACTTCTATTTTCTTTTTCTTTTTTTTTTTTGGATGAGGCAATGGGGTTAAGTTACTTGCCCAGGGTCACACAGCTAGTGAGTGTTACATGTCTGAGGCTGGATTTGAACTCAGGTCCTCCAGACTCTAAGGCCAGAGCTCTATCCACTGTGCCACCTAGCTGGCCTGCTCTCATTTACTTCTACCTGCTACCTTGTCCCCTATTCTTTAACCTACACACACCTGTAAGATGCCCTCCCTCATACTCTCCCCTCCACCCTACCCCTTTGCCCTCTTATTTCTTTCTGAATTTAGAAGACTTTTATGTACTTCTCTATCCCCATAGCAGTAATCTATGGTTGGGTTCTTTCTCCTTTGCTTACTCTTTTTATTTTTTTCTAGAAACCATTTGGGTAGTTGGTAAAATCTGGCAAAGAATAAATGGAAAGAAAAGAAAAATGGGCCCTAGAGAAGATATAAAAATCCTGGGAAGTAGGAGGAAGTCAAGGAGAAAAAGAAGTACAAACATAGGAATCGAATCCAGAGAGATGTCATTGAAGCTAAGGTAAAAAATGCTTTTAAGAAGATAGGGATGATCCACCAACCCTGGATTCAGGAGGACATGAGTTCAAATCCGGCCTCAGACACATAACACTTACTACCTGTGTGACCCTGGGCAAGTCACTTAAGCCCATTGCCTAGCCAAAAAAAAACAAAAAACAAATTGGAGGCAGCTAGGTGGCACAGTGGATAGAGCACCAGCCCTGAAGTCAGGAGTGCCTGAGTTCAAATCCGGCCTCAGACCAAACACTTGACACTTACTAGCTGTGTGACCATGGGCAAGTCATTTAACCCCAATTGCCTAAAAAAAAAAGAAGAAGAAGTTAGGGATGATTAACAGTGTTAAATTCTTCCCAGATGTCAAGGAGGATTTAGGTCATTGTTTTTGGCAATTTGGAAGTCCTTAGTAACCTTGAAGATAGCAGCATCAGCTAATTAGTGGAGACCAAAGACAGATTTCAAGGAGTTAAAGAGGTTATGACTGGTGAGGAAATACAAGCAGGAATAGCCTCTATAAATACATTTGGCAAAGAAAAAAATATAGCAATTAAAGAATCACTGGTTACTTAGGAATATGGATAGAATGGCAGGAGCTGAAACAGGTGAAGTACAACGATTTGTATTTTATTTTATTTTAAATTTATGGAAACATTTAGACCAGATGGGAAGGAGCCAGTAAAGAAAGAGAAATTTAAAGTAGAAGTTAGAAAAGGGATGGATAAAGGAACAAGGCCCTGAAGAAGATGAGAAAAAATTATACAAATAGGTAGAAGGATTACCCTTGATAGGGTTCAGTGCCAATGCTTCTTAGTCAGGAAGAAAGATGGGTAAAGACAAAGTGGCTGAAGTGTAAAAAGGGCAAGTGAGGTAGCTCATCTCGAAGGAATTTCTTAATAAAATAAGAAGTGAGGTAAGTTGTTGAGAGATTCAGAACCACTGGTGGGATTAAGTGCTTAAGGGGAGTAGTTTCAGTTGTCATTGTATTAGAAAATTATAGACTTAGTCCTGGAAGAATTACATATATTATCTTGCTCAGTCCCATCAATTTACATTAGAGGAAACTGAAGTCCAGAAAGGTCATGTTCTTTGCCAAAAAGTCAGAGCACTAGTAACTGCTGGGTGCACAATTCCAACTGATTACAGAATCACAGAATTTGAAAGTTGGAAGGGATCTCTGTGGCCATCTATTCCAATTTGTGCCCGAAAGTCATTGTTAGTCAATAAAGGTCTATTAAGCAGCTACTATATTCCATGAACAGAATTAAGTCAAATTTATAAGAATACAAGTAATTCCCCAATTGACAAGTGTTCAAAAGATATGAACAGGCAGTTCTCAGAGGAAAAAACTATCTATGGTCATACGAAAAAATGTTCTAAATCACTATTGATTAGAGAAATGCAAATCAAAATGACTCTGAGGTACCATATCACACCTATCAGATTGGCTAACATGACAAAACAGGACAATGATAAATGTTGGAGAAGATATGGGAAATTGGAACACTAATACATTGTTGGTAGAGTTGAGAAATGATCTAATCATTTTAGAGAGCAATTTGAGGCTATGCCCAAAGGGCTATAAAATTGTGCATACCCTCTGACCCAGCAATACCACTTTTAGGTCTGTATCCCAAAGAGATCATAAAAATGGGTGAAGGACCCACATGTACAAAAATATTTATAGCAGCTCTTTTTGTGGTAGCAAAGAATTGGAAATTGAAGGGATGCCCATCAATTAGGGAATGGCTGAACAAGTTGTGGTGTATGAATGGAATGGAACGGAATGGAATACTATTGTGCTATCAGAAATGATGAGCAGGTAGAATTGGAAAAAATTGGAAAGACTCACATGGATTACAACCAAGAATCACCTACCCAGCAAAACTGAGTATAATCCTTCAGGGGAAAAAATGGTCATTCAGTGAAATAGAGGACTTTCAAGCATTCTTGATGAAAAGACCAGAGCTGAATAGAAAACCTGACTTTCAAATACAAGACTCAAGTGGGACATGAAGAGGTAAAAGTAAAATAGAAATCATAAGAGACTTTTTAAGGTTGAACTGTTCACATTCCTGCATGGAAACGTCATATTTGTAACTCATGAGACCTTTGTCAGTATTAGGGTAGTTGGAGGGAAAAAAAATATATGTATGTAGATAGATAGATGGATAGATAGATAGATAGAGGGTACAGGGTGAGTTAAAGATGAAGGAGTGATATCTGGAGAATAAAATTAAGTGGTGAGAGAGGATTATACTGGGAGAAGGAGAAAGGGAGAGGTAGAATGGGGTAAATAATCTCACAAAAAAAAAAACAGAAAAGGGGAAGTGGGGGAAGGTGAGAGGGAATGAGTGAATTCTCATCAGATTAGGCTTAAGGAGGGAATAACATACACACTCAATTGGGTATGGAAATCTATCTTACTCTACATGAAAATAGGGAGGAAAGGGGACAAGAGAGCAGGGAGATGATAGAGAGGAGGGCAGGTTGAGAGGGGGGTAATCAGAAGCAAACACTTATGAAGAGGGACAGGGTCAAAAGAAAGAATAGAATAAATGGAGGAGTGGAATAGGATTAAGGGAAATAGAGTTACTTTTCACAATATGACTACTATATTTTGCTTAACTGCATATGTATAACCCGTATTGAGTTGCTTGCCTTTTCAAGGAGGGTGGCTGGGGAGGGAGGAAGGGAGAAAATTTGGAACCCAAAGTTTTAAAAACACCTGTTAAAAAAATAAAATTTTAAGAATAAATAAATTTTAAAAAATTAGAATTGGGGGGCAGCTAGATGGCATAATGTATAGAGCTCCAGCCTTGGAGTCAGGAAGACCTGAGTTCAAATCTGGCTCAGACATTTGACACTTACTAGCTGTGTGACCCTGAGCAAGTCACTTAACTCCAGTTGCCTAAAAATTTGAAAAAAAAAATTTAAAAAGCAAAAAAAAAGATTAGGCAACAACCCTTACTCAAATAATGAATGAATATAGTCTATCTTGTAGAGGTTAAAATGAGGGGAGGGGGAAAAATGAAATGCTCAGTTAGAATAAGGTCAGTTTGGGGGATGCAAACCTAGTGATCAGGGATATTAGTTAAAAAAGATAACATTGAGCCTGAGGACACTAGCTATTGTTCTAAGAGTGTGCCAGAACAGTACACAGCATGAACCTTGTGAAATTAGAAGTTAGAAGACAAAAAACAAACCACCCCCCCAAAAAAAAAGTTAGTCATTTCTATAAATTAATTTTTAAAAAGTTTGCCACAGGCAAAGCTATTTAAAAAATGGAGTATGGAAGATGAGAAAAAGATAATTTTCACTGATAAAATTAGCTTTTTCATTTAAGGCTACACTCAAATTGTTGTCAGATGTCCAAGTGAGCCTATAAGATCTAGATATCTACAACAGACTTTAAATTATCTATCAAAAAAAATGGGTGCATAAGCCTTAAAAGTTCTGATTGCTCTAGTAACTTTGCTATATTGAAGTAATGCTGAATTCTGATAAATATAGTGATGTAGTTTTTAAAAAAAGTTTTGTTCCAAAATTAAGGAAATTTTGAAACTGAGACAGAATAATGTTACATGGACCTTGAGCCATGCCAGACATCACAAAAATGTCGGGTGTTTAATAACTATGGAAGAATTATAAAAATAAAGATGTTTAAAAATGGCTAACATCTCCCTTAAATTCTCTCTTGAGTTTTAGGCATCTTTCTGATAACATTACTCTTTGCAATTTTGAACAAGTTATTACATAAACTCCTTGCTTTTATTGTCTATGTCAATTGATTTTTAAAGCAACATTTTAGCTTGTGGTTTGATTTTCTTACTACTTACACTTTATGAGAACCTATTGAAAAGCAAATTATACTTATCTGTTTAAGCCTTATCTCTTCTCTTTTCTTCTGTCATCTGTAAGGGACACTTACTGTGAAAAAGGATGTCAGAGTGTCTACCCAATAATAATGCCTTACATTTATATAAAATTCTGAAGTTTAAAAAGGTACAGCATGTATTATCTCCTTTAATCTTCACAACTATCATGGGAGATAGGTGCAAAAAATATTATTATCCTCATTTTAGAGATGAGAAAAAATGAGGTTTAGAGCCATTAGGTGACTTGGCTTAGTTCAAAAACATTGAAAAAAAAGCAGAGCTGAGACTTGGACATAGGTCTTCTAACACCAATGACAGTGAAAAATGATCTATGTCCTAAGCAAAGTGCTAAAACTGATAACATATCCCTGGCTGATCTCTGGGTGACAGAAGATTGATTCTGTGGAGATAAGTATTTATTTAGATAAATACAGTAACTGAGGTCAACACTTTTCATACGGCATTTTTCTCCACATGATGATTTTTTAAAAATTATATCATTGTCTCAAATGTGAAAAAATTTAAAAAAATTAGAAGTTTCTAGGCTATTAGAAGTGCCCAAATTTTAATGTTAGAAACATTTATTTTGTGCCTGCACTTCTAAGATGCTAAGGATGAAAGCAAAAACAAGACATAGCTTACTCTCCAGAAGTATTCAATCTCATATTTGAGGAATGGATAAATACAGATAATTGTGGTAAAAGGCAGAAATATGATCAGTGAAAGGCAAGAGCCTGGCAAAATGATTTGACCAAATGAGAAAATGGTAGATAAATTTCACATGGCATATTGAGAGTAGAGAAGTATCCTTCATGGATGGGATGGCAACTTAATTGTGCCTTGAAGAAGCGAAGGGATTTAAACAGGAAAAGAAAGACTAAGGAAGGAAAAGAGGGAAATGAGTCTGTTCCAGACAAGTGAGAGAGGGTGAACATGAGTAGATTGGAATCATTAGTGAGATTGCTTTGATTAGCAAAGGCTTCTTTTGCACATATTCCAGTAGTCTTAAGAATTTGGTATATTTTAGCTTTGGTAAGAGTGCAGCTTAACATGTCATATCCAACAACTCACACCTACAGGTCTTTTTTTTTGAAAACAAGAATGCCAATTTATTAAGAGCATAGAATTAAAACATACATAGACCAATTTGGAAGAGAAAATGTCACAGACAACTCACAGATAACTCTGTAAATCATGGATAATCCAATTAGAATTTATATAAGCTTAGGACTCCTTGTACTAGGAACTTCACTTTTATAATTTCTAATAGTAAATCATATAAACAGATTTAGGAAAAGGTAATATGTACCTAGAAGGAAAATGAAAGGATCTTGAGTTTTGTGAAAGGGAGTAGTTGCAGAAACACACAAGCACATATATTGCCACAGAAAGAATTTTAGGGATGGAAGGAGAGACTGAAACTTGATGTGAAAGAGCTTTTGGGAATATAAGAGAAAGCAATAAAGTACCTCTCCCAGCTTTCTATGGGGCCCTTTATGCTGTAGTGGATCTCTTGGTTAGACAGAGAGAAAAAGAGAATTTCTGAGCCTTTCAACCCTAATAAAGATTGAAAAGTTAGTGAAAAGTAGAACAAGGGCCTTCTGAGGTCAACCCTAAGCTAGAAGGAGAGTGCAAAAATAACCCTAACACTGAAAACAACAATAGCAACAACCACAAATGCAAACAAAGCAAATAACCAAAGATTGCTTTTCTCAAAACATGAAGCAGTAGCAAGAGAAAAGAAAAAAAAAAAACTGCTTCTTCACTTTAGTACATATGTCTTTTTTCAAAATATTTTCTCGTATTTGGTCAGTATGTACATTATTTTTTCATATATAATATATGTACACATATATACATATATATATGTGTGTGTATATTATATATATTTTTTTTTTTTTTCTCAAGGGAAAATCTTTTGTATTTGATACTTTTTTTCAAAGCATCCTAATTTACTGGGAAGGGCTGAAAGAGCAGAAAGACCTCTGGGGCTCTATTATAGATTATCTTCTGCAGAGTTTTGATCTGGAAATTACAAACTGATATTGCACATTTTAATCACCTTTTTTCCTTTTTTTTTTAATAGTCTCATCTGACTGGTCTGGATCTACTTTCTTTCTTCATTTTTTTTTTTTTTTGAATCTAGGCAATGAGATTAAGTAACTTGCCCAGGGTCAAACAGCTAGTAAGTGTTACGTGTCTGAGGATGAATTTGAACTGAGGTCCTCCTGAAGCCAGGGCTGGTGTTCTTTCCACTGTACCACCTAGCTGCCCCCTGGATACACTTTCTAGTGGCCAGGTCTGTGATATTGCTCCTCAAGTTGACAGGATATTCAGAAGATGCTCCAAAGAGTATCTCTTTTGCCTAACGTTGTCTCAAGTCTCCACTGGCTTTCTGCTCATTTTAACATCCCAGCTCTGTTTAACTGCTCATCAACAGAAGATCTCTTACAAAGGAATATTTACTTCAAAGATCTATCTTGATGATAAATAAGTCAAGAAGCATTCATTAAGTGCTTACTACATGCCAGAAACTGCTAAGTACTAGATATAAAAAGTAAGGGTAGGGGAGCCCCCACTTCCAAAGATCTTACAGTCTACATGGTGTAAATAGAGCAGCTAGAGGGCACAGTGAATAGACTGCTGGGTCTGGAGTCAGGAAGACCTTAGTTCAAATCCAGCCTCATGTACTTACTAGCTGTGTAACCCTGCCAAATCACTTAACCCTGTTTGCCTCAGTTTCCTCATTTATAAGATGAGCTCGATAAGGAAATGGCAAATCACTAAAGTATCTTTGCCAAGAAAATAACAAATGGGGTCACAGAGTTGGACACAACTGAAATGACTCAACAATAATGTGTAAATAAATAATTACATGCAAGATATATACAGAATAAAGTGGAGAAAATCTCAGAAGGAATCCACTAAGGTTAAGGTTTCCTTCAGAAAGTGGATGTTGGAGGCAGCTGTAATTCCATTCTCTTCATTTGTTATTTTGGAGCAATACATGACCCTTGTAAATCATTGAACAGTTGAATAGAAGCTTACTTTTCCCTGACAAATGAAAGATATGCAACAAGGAAACAATGGTACTTATATTCAGGTTTGATGGCTAATTCTTCCCGGGACTCCTCAAGAAAACATATCTGGTCAACAGGTCCTCAGGACATGGTAAATAGGGCAGTCTCACACACTCACCAAGGCAGAAAACCCTATATTACATATGCTTGGGACTTTTTGTGCTTTTAGGTAATCAGAAAACTAAGTCAAGGAAGATTAGGCCAACAAAGAACCAGGGTTAGCCTTGTCTACCTTTAGGGAAAACTATTTCCTGTCAGAGATCAAATGAGTTAACATGTGTAAAGTGTTTATAAACTAGCCAGCTCTTGATATGGATAGAGGGCTGAGCCTGGAATCTGAAAGACCTGAGTTCAAATTTATCCTCAAACACTCACTCTTTTGCCTCAGTTTCCTTCTGGGTACCTACTATCTTTTCCTAAATTTATTTTGTGTGATTTACCATTAGAGACTGTAAAAATTAAGTTCCTAGTACAGTCCTAACATTGCATGAATTCTGATTAGATTAACAATGATTTCCAGAGTTGTCAGTGAGTTGTCTGTGACATATTTTTTTTTTCCCAAATTGGCCCATGTATGTTTCAATTCTATTATCTTAATAAATTGGGAATAATAATAATAATAATAGTACTTCCCAGGGTGGTCGGGAGGATCAAATGAGATAATTGTAAAGAGCTTAGCATAATTCTTGCACATCTAGTCAGTGGCCCTGCCTGCTTTCAACCCCACAAAATAAGATGCTCCTCCCAGGTTAAGCTTATCACTTCTAATTTCATCACCATGCTACTAACTCACCTCCTCAGAGTAGAATGCCAAACTCTTTCCAATTCCTTCCTTTATAGAGGATAGAAATAGGAATTTTGGTTAACTCCACTGTGCCTCTTTTGCTCTATCTGGCTTCATGTCCAGTAAATATGATATAGCCTTCTTCTTACACCTATGCTGAAAGCTTGGGTGACTGGGAAAGTGATGGTAACCTTGACAGTAATAGGAAAATAAAAAAAGCAGAATTTAGAAGTAAAGATAATGGGCTCAACCTTGGAAATATTGAGTGTAATATGTCTACGGGACATTCAGTTCAAAATGTTCCATAGTCAGTTGAACATGAAGGATCAGAGGTCAGGAAAGAGGTTAGGGATGAATAAATGGATCTGGGAATCATCTACATAAAGAAGACAACAGAATCCATTAGAGATAATGAAACCACCCAGAAAAATAACAGAGAGAGAAGGATATAGGTATCAGGACAAATCCATGAGGGTTACCCATGGTTAGTGCATGGAACCTGAATGAAGATTCAACAAACTGAGACTGAGGAATGGTCAGATAGGGAGACAGCCAGGAGAAAAAAAAATGCCATGAAAACTTAGAAACAATAGAGAAAAGACAGTATAAAGAAGAAAAAGGTGATTGGTAGTGCAAAAGGCTGCAGTAAGGTCAAGAAGCATGAAGATTTAGAAAAAGCTATTAGACTTGGCAGCCCAGTAGTTCAGTAGTTAGAGTGCCTGGCCTGATGTCAGGAAGACTCATGTTCCTGAATTCAAATCTGGCCTCTGACACTTACTAGCTGTGTGACCCTGGGCAAGTCACTTAATTTGTTTGTCTCTCTTCATCTGTAAGATGAGCTGGAGAAGCACTCCAGTATTTTTCCAAGAAAATGCCAAATGAGATCATGATGAATTGGACACAACTGAAACACAACTTTACAACAACAAAATTAGACTTGGCAATTAAGTAATCACTGCCAACTTTGGAGAGAGAAGTTTTAATTGAATGTTGAGTTAAGAAGCCAGCCTACAGGGAGTTAAGAAGTGAAAAGTCAGGACGTAGACTTACTGATTACTAACACCTCATAGACATAATGGATCTTACATCCTACACTTCCGTGAGGGTAAAGCAGGATTAGTCACAATTTATCTCAGTTCGTACATGGCATACGTCCTGCTCATTTCATGTTGTATCCAGGGCATGCTCCAAGCTCAAACTGGAGACTCCTTCATGAATGAATAAAATCAAAGAAAGAGGCCAATTTCAAAGAGTCATATGGGATCTCAGAGGTAAAGCAGGTGCTAAGTCCCTCTGCCCTTTATTAAATGGTCTCATGGATTTTGGAAATAGTCACTTTATTGTCTCAGATGTAAATAGAGTAAACAACCAGCCAATTCTAACTTAGGCCCTTTGAATTCAAGGACAATTCATTCTAATATAGTCAATAGAAAATGGCTTCTCCTAACTGCAGCATAAATCAACATGGATATCTATTTGTGCACAAGGCCTAACAATTCTCCTGGTATCCTCAATTTAGATGATTTCATATTAGCAAACCAATGCTCTCTGCAAGTATGCTATATACCCATTACAATATTTTTAACTATCACTGTGTAATAGAAAGAACATTTGATTAGAGTCAGAGGACGTGGATTTACATCTCAGCTTTGCCATTTACTACTTCAGTAAACTTAGGTAAGTCACATTCCTTCTATGAACTTCAGTTCATATGTATAATGAGAAGTTTGAACTAGAAGTCCTCTAACATACATTGCAGTTGCAAAATTATGCACAATCCTAATAATCATAATTATTAATAATTATAATACACAAATATAATATACTATTATATATAATATAGTATACACAATATAATTTATTATAATATAATAAATATTATATAATTTATTTAAAACATCATATAATAACTATGATATATTATATACATAATAAATATAATTTTTATTATTGATTAATTACTAATAAGTCTAATCCTGAATAAAGTTTGGTTCCAGAAATGTCAGTTAATGTGTTCAAATTAAACAAGGGCTATAATAGTAAGGTCTGTTGTCACCTGAGCTTTCTATGTCCCAGCGCAATGCTTTTTTTTTTTTCTGAAATCAATATCACATAGTCTCAATTTTCTCAGTAAAGGAGGAGGTTAGGGTGTCCACTAAAAGTGATGTAAGAAAGTTTGGAGTTGGGGACTTGAGGAAATAAAAAAAGGTGTGCAAGAGCACACATTTAGAAAATTAGAGTTGGATCTGGTTTACTTAGTTTGTTGAAGACATGTGAATGAGGGTAAGGAAAAAGGGGGAAAAAACTTGCAACAACAACAACAACAACAACAATAACAACAAAACCCTGCTGAGTCAAGGAGGTGGTAGGAAATAGGCCATGTCCATTGTGCCAGGAGAATACAATAGCACTTTTGCCTATACTAAAGCTGAATGCATTTAAGTGATGATACAAGTAGTCCTGATTTATGTTATAGGATTTTTGTTGTAGTCAATAAGCACAGGGTTGATAGTGTTGGGTCACTAGGCAGTGAGGGGGTCTCTCGTGTGTGTGTGTGTGTGTGTGTGTGTGTGTGTGTGTAAGAGAAAGAGACAAACACAGAGAGATGGTGCTTGATTGATGGTGATTGATCTTCAATTCTTTGGAAAAGGTGCTTTGGAACCTATGGCAGAGAAGGCAAAGTTCACATCATTTAAGAGTAGTATGTGAGGACTTGTTGCCATCATAATCTATGTAAACCTTTGAGAATCATCTGATATTATTTCTGCTATTAGGATGTACCTGATGGGCTTAGAAGCATAACAGCCACAGATTAGACTGCAACTCAAACATTTTGCAAAAGTGTGCCCTTAGTCAGGTAGCTAAAGAAAGGCAGATTAATCAGAATTTAAGTTGTCGTTAGCACTACTAGAAACACTTATCTAAAGAATTTATGTCCTTCTAAAGATGAGTCTGTTTTCCCTTTAATGATTAGAAAAGTTTTCATATTCATAGCTACATATGACAACTGTTGGGGTCATCTCTAAGGCTGAGAGAAACAGTGGATCTGGGCTATTCCACTTTTGCGCAGCAAATTTTCTTTGCTGCAATTTGGGGAAATGTTTGGGGAGTAAGAAAGAGGAATTTCATTAATAAATAGGATAATGGGAGAAATGTCTCCTTTTTGAATTTATGAAAATGGTAGCACTTGAGCTGAGTCTCGAAGGAAACTAACAATTATAGGAGGTGGAGGTAAGGAGGGAGGCGTTTCGAGAATATGGGACCAAGAGGTAAAAGACATGCAGATAGAAGGCTGAGAGTCATGGAAGAAGGCCTATTTAGCTGCACCAAAATCCATTGAAAAAGAGGAATGGATAATATAGATAAGTCAGGCTAAATTATAAAGTGCTTTGAATAGCAGATATAGGAGTTTATATGTGGTCACTGTTATGAACAGGAGGCCAGAAGTTTACTGAGGATGGGAATGACATATTCAGACTTTTACCTTAAGAAAACTCCATAGCTGTGTGAAGGATGGATGGGGAAGGGAGAGACTTTATGCAAAAAGAATAATTAGGAGGCTGTTGCAATAGTCCTGGCAAGAGATAATGAGGGCAAAAACTAAGTGAATGGTTTTGTGAGTGGAGGGGAAACACATGAGAGCTACTGTGAAGGTACAAATGAAAATATTTGACCATTAAGTATATATGTGTGAAAGAGTGAGATGTGGAGAATGTCACTGAGGCTGGTGATTTAATCATATGGGTAATTAAAAAGATGATGGTGCCTTTGAAAGAGAATTTCAAAAGAAATTCTGAAATTTAGAATTAAATAATGAACTAAATTTTTTAACATATTGAGTTTGAGATGCCTATAGGTCATTGATTTGGAAATGTGCAACACGTAGTTGATAATGTGAGATACGAGTTTAGGAGAGAGACTAGGGCTGGATATATAGTGCTGCACTGAGATACTAAGTATGAATTCTTTGTGGGTCCATATGTCCATTTGTATACATGTAATCATATAAGTTGTTTTTGTTCCTGATTAGGATACAAATTGTGAATGTGGAAGTCAGCAAAAGAGACTAAGTGTGATTCCTCTTTATTGATCATACATCTTTTCTTCCTTCAATAATAGTTATTTAGATTTATTTAATTGGTTTTTTTGTTTTCCTTTTTAGCTAGCTGCTAGAAAGTTATTTAAGATGATTCTGTCTTCCCAACTTTCATTAATATAAAAAGGGATTGCAACTTTTTTTCTCCTTTTTTAGGAAGTACATGGCTCAAGTCAATAAACAGATTTATTCACTCTGTGGGTAAATAAAGCTTGACTGCTTTAAAAAAAATAACATAATTAATGGCCAAACTTTTAGCTGATGTGGTTAGAATTGTAGAATTCCATCAGCATTTTGGAACATTTCTTTTGTATTATAACTAAAATGTAAAATAAAGCAGAATCATTTCACAAAAAAAATATTTATTGTTATCTATACTAGTAAATGGGAGTAGTAGCAAAGAGAATGGTGGAAGGGATGTATCAAAGCATCTAAACAGCTAACTCTCTCTAACAACATAGAAAATAATAATTCAGTAGCCTTATGAAATACTATCTTGGTGGTCAAGGAAAAAAAATTCTGACTTTTTCAAGGTTAGGTTACTGTAATAGCCAAAGCATTTGTTACTACCAAGTGACATGAACTAATCTTTGGGGCTTGAAGGAATATAAGAAAGTTAGTCTGGATTCCAAATGCACAGTGAGAAGTGGAAAAGGAATAATTCCTCTTTAGTGATTTCTAAAGGCAGTTTGGGTTTGGAGGCTGGCAACAGAAGTGTGAGTGAGAGGTGGGCAGTCAACTGTCAATGAGAATCTAAGGAGAAAGTGTGGGAAAAAGTGCAAAAGAAAATAGTGACTGAGCAAATATTTAGGTTAAGTATGAATATTCTAGGACATCTGGAGCAGGCACATCTATTAAAGGGAAGAGAGTTTAAAATGGGTACATTTTAACTTCATTGGATTTTTTTCCAAAGCAGATTGGTTTTTCCTTATTGATTTTCTCTACTACTTAAGTCACATCTTTGTACATGGGGTGTTGCTTCATTGTGTTTTCAAGCCCTCCCCTTTTTTGGGTCTGTTCTGTATATTCCTAATTAGGACATCAGTTTTTACTAATCATACATATTGATTAAAAATCATTCTGCTTTTTCTCTGAACAAATATGTAGCTTAGTGGATAAAGTGCTGGACCTAGAGTCAAGAAGACCTGAATTCAAATTTGGCCTCAGACATTTACTACCTGAGTGACCCTGAGCAAGTCATTTAACCTCTGTTTCCTTTAATCTTCCAGAGAAGGAAATGGCAAACCATTCTAGTATCCTTGCCAAGAAAACTCCATGGATAGTATAGGTGTGCTATGATCCACAGGGTCACAAAGAGTCAGACATGGCTGAACAACTACAATCATTATTATTTACACTTGATAAAATGACAAGGGCATAAATACTTCTCATAGTCATTTTAACACCTCATTTCAACCTTGTAATTACATTCTGGGACTCACATGACTATGTCAACTAAGATAGGGAAGCCCGCTCTGTTAAAGAAGGATTAATTGAAGGAACACAGAGGTGCTTAGGTTGGAAAAGGAAAAAAAATTACAAATATGCATATTTTTCTTTTGCAGTGGGGACATGATATTGTATTCAGTTACTTTTGATGAGTTATGCCCAGCAGGCTTAAATAGAATGACTGTATGGAAATTTCAGAGAGGAAGACTTTAGGACTGATATGCAGAAAAATCTTCATGACAAAGCTATCCCAAAAGGAAACAGGCAGATCCAGAATGTAATTGCCTCCCTTTAGTTAAGTCTTCAGCTGAAGTCTGATGCCCAATTATTGTGAATTTTGTAGTGGGTGGACTTAGTTTTTGAAGTCATTATGCAGGCCAATTAGATTAGGGCCCTCCACCCAGGGAAATATGAATAAGAACAGTGAGTGACAAATCTTGCAGGATCTATCATTTTCTACTCAAGTCCACTACTTGAGTATACTACTACCAAAGCAATTTTCCTTAAGCATAGATCTGATAATGCGATTCCTCTGCACACTCAATTCTAATGGCTTTTTATTGTTTCTCGGATCAAATATAAACTCCTCACTTTTGTTATTAAAGCCCTTGACAGCCTGAATCCAACCTATCTTACCATCCTCACTGTATATTATTCCCCCTTCTGCATTCCATATTCTAGTCAGACTGGCCATCTTTCTTCTTCTCACATGACAATCTATTTCCTTTCTTAGTGCCTTTTCAGTAGATATCTCACATCTGAAATACAATCATTTATTAATTCTGCCTCAGAGTCCCTCTCTTCTTTTAAGCTGCAACTCAAGCACCGTCTTTCATATGAAACTTTTCCTGATTTCCCAACTGCTAGTGTTCTCTCTTCCAAACTTCCTTGTATTTAAACACTTTGCATATATTTATATGCATACTTGCTTTTCCCCCTAGTAGAATCTAAGCTTCTTGCAAGAGAGATTTTTTCAGTCCTTATATTTGTATCACCAGTGTACCTGACACATAGTAGGCAATTACTAAATGAGCATTGATTAATTCATTCCCTGAATCCAAAGGATTCTAAATTTATATTTCCTATTAATATTTGGTGTGAGTGTATATAAGGGGGACAGGTTTTCTACCCCAAGCCTGTGAAGACTTCCCCCAGAGGAATGGGTGGAGAGAACAGAAAGGCAGCTGAAACAGACACTGTGACATGCTTAGAGCTTGGTCAGATCAAAGACACCAAGATATCCACTGCATCCTATGCCATTGCCCATTGTCCTGACTTTTTTCTTGCCACTGGATTTCAATGACTTTAAAGAGAGAATGAGGCTAATGAATTTGTGTAACTCAGTCTCTCTTAAATACGATTCACATGCAACTCAAAACATCACCCAAGATTAGTCTTCTTGGAAAACAAAGGATGAACAACAAAGATATTTGGTGTATTAAACAATGGCTAGGATTTTCTTATTCAAGACTGGAGTTTCAACTTCCTTTTTCCTACCTCAGCATAAAGCCATACAACTCCTAAAATGTATGGTCCATCTATAAGTCAGCAATGCCTGGCAAAAGCTGAGCTCATCATTTCTTATGGAACAATAGTATTCCATTACATTCATATACCACAATTTGTCCAGCCATTCCCGACTTGATGGGCATCCTCTCAATTTCCAATTCTTGGCCATCACAAAAAGAACTGCTATGAATAGTTGTGTACATGTGGGTCCTTTTCCCATTTTTATGATCTCTTTCGGGTACAGCCCTGGAAGTGCTATTGCTGTGTCAAAGGGTATGTATGTTTTATTGCTTTTTGGGCATAGTTCCAAATTGCTCTCCAAAATGGTTGGATCATTTCACAACTCCACCAACAGTGTATTATTGTTACAATTTTCCCACATCTTCTCCAACATTTATCATTGTCCTGTTTTGTCATGTTGGCCAATGTGATAGGTGTGATGTGGTACCTCAGGATTGTTTTAATTTGTGTTTCTCTAATAAATAATCATTTAGAGCATTTTTTTCATATGACTATAGATGGCTTTAATTTCTTCATATGAGAACTGCCTGTTCATATCCTTTGACCATTTATCAATTGGGGAATGACTTATATTCTCATAAATTTGACTTAATTCTCTACATATTTTAGAAATGAGGCCCCTATCAGAGACATTGGTTGTAAAAATTGTTTCCCAGTTTTCTACTTTCCTTCTTATATTAGTTGCATTGGCTTTGTTTAGTTATAAACATAATTTTTTCACTAATTTTTTCCCCAAGAATGTAACTTATATGAAGTATTTTATTCTTCAAAGTGTTTATTGTTTTATCAATGTGGGGTATAACTTCACAAATGCAGATTGCAATGCTTTTGCCCCTTAAAAAAATATCACTATAAGCTTTAAAAAAAAAAAAGAATGAGGATAATCTTCTGATTACCAAAACACTTATAATAAACCTCTCTGGACTTTGCCAGCAATATACATAGCATTACTATATCTACTCTTGGCCTTTCGTCATGTTAAGACTTGTCAAAATATAAATTGCTCCCCCCAGCATGACTTTTCATAATTCAGATTTGTTTCCATACCTAGAATAGACACAAGAACAGAATTTTCTTGGAGAATTAAGAGCTAAATATAACTACTAATAAACAATAAAACAGATAGTTCTGGTAGAGCCAACGTTTAGAAGAAAAATACCTAGGTATATTTGATAATTTTCCAATTAACTCTGAACTGTTATTAACTTATTCAAACTCTTATCTTATTCATAGAATGCAATGTCAATGTTCCTCTCTGATTTACTCTATTTCCCTTAGTTCTGTCACAGCTCTTCTGGGGCACATGCAAGAATGGTTTCAGCTGGAAGCTTCTTCAGGCAGTTTTCATCTGCCAAAAGCTTTCCTTTCTCTCTAGACTCTAGGCAGTCCATTTTCTCACCAACTACTTCTCAGTAATTATAGGGAATATTTTAGTTGGCCTTTCTGACACTTCCAATCAGCTTTCTGAGTTCGAAGAACTCCTACATACTTTCTCCAACAGAGGGGAGAAATAAAGAAGAATTATGAACAGCTATGCAGGGCAGCCCAATACTGAGAGCAGAAGTCCTACCAAGTGTTTGTGCTAATTACAGAAGCTTTTGCTTCCAAAGGCACTGGATGGAAACTCCCACTTACTTCCTTGTCTGGCCAGAAGAGTTTAATGAATAAAGTAGGGGAAGTTGGATATAACTTGCATAACATATCTTAGCAAAGTAGTCAGCAACACTTAACAATTACCAGTTGCATCAGCAATAGTTTCTTAGGTTCTATTTGCACAAAGGCCTATGTAGTTCTTGTTTATGGTAAGAAAACACATTGAACAGTTTTTGATTGAGTGTGTGTGTGTACATGCATGTGCATATGTATGTATGTGAATGTATATATATATGTATGTATATGTGTGTGTATGTGTATCAATTTTCAGTTCAACCTGTCTTCACACATTGTTCCCTTACTTATCTGAGTGATTATTTTTCCTCTGGGCCCCAAGTAATTGTTGTGATAAACCCAAACTGATACAGAATAGAGAATAGCACTGGCTTTGGAGTCACAGCAGCTGGGTTTCCATCCCAGTTCTGAGACTTCTTCCTTATACAACCTTAAGCAAGTCACTTAAACTCCTTGGGACTCAGTTTCCTGAGTTGTAAAATGGAGAGTTTAGCCTAAAATCATGTGTCTGCTTGTCTATTGTGGAATGGCTCTTAGTTTTATACAAGTGTGTCAATTCCTCCTTAGAATATCTGACTTTTATCTGTGATATTTGACATAATAATATTTTTCTACTTTTGATTTACATAAGTTTCTCCTTTGACTCTATATTCATTGATTTGTTTTTATAAACCTTATAAATTTTATATAATTATATGACTTTATATATGTATATATATGTATTATTATTATTATTATTAGCATGATCATCATCATCATCATCTCTACCCCTTTTTTGGCTATAAATTCTGCTCCTCACTCTAGTGATAAAGATATGAGAATGTGCACTGAAACTTTTGCTAGATGCATTCAATTTCAATTCCTTCGCCATTTAGAAGACTCTTTAACACTGAAACTTTAGCCTCCCATTTAATAATGACTGGAAGAAGGCTCACTGGGCCTCCACATGCTGAATTATGGTCAGTCAGAGAATATTGCACGTAATTTGTATAACTCACCAAGAAAGGCCCATTCATACATGATGCAGGAACTGAAACCTCATAGGCCAGTCCCAAATGATATATGCATATAAATTTGGATAGTCCTCATTTTTATTATATTCTAACAGTCTGAACATGAGCACTGAATATCTGTCCAATTATTTAAGTCTACCTTGATTTCTTTAAAGTATATTTTCCAGATATATTTGTTTTAATCTGACCCTTGTTTTGGTAGGCTAATTTTTATATATTTTAGTTCTTAATAAAATTTCTCTTATTATAATTTCATCTTGGTTTTTGTTAGCACTATTGAGGGTATATATATTTTTGTAGGTAGACATTGAATTAATTTGAAGCATACTGGAATATAGTGTAGTTTGAGATTTACTATTGTTAGGTTTCATTCCTTCTCATTATTTTTTTCATTATTTACCTTGATTTTTTTCTTTTGTTCTTTTTCATAAATTAATATTCTTTTTTAGCTATATAATTTAATCTGTAGTTTGATTTGTATAGCATTGAATATTTAAATTAATTTCAGCAAAATTACATTTTCTTATTATTTTTATCATTGTTAACCATGGACAATTCATCTAATTATTTCAGTCATCTTTAATTCTGTAGTGTTTTGTAGTTGTAGTCATATAGTTATAGTTTCCCCAAAAGTTATATTTTTTACAATCTTAAAAAGTATATGACTCATTGATTAGTCAGAAAACAAGAACATTATTAGTTGTTTCAAACTTATGTTGAAAACCACCATAATATACCAAGATAAGTCTACGCTATAATGAAAAATCAGGTCACTTAAAAATTTTAATATGACAGGATGCAATCTGAATATAGGACATATTTCTGTTAAGGGCACCATTTATCATCTATTCACAGAAGGTCAAAAACAAAGTCATATATGATTCTTTACTCTTCCTTGACAATCTGATGCCAAATCTTAGCAATGAACCTTTTAATCTGTATTCTATAATGTGGCAAACTAATCCTGCCTCTTTTATCTGTAAATGAGAAAAATAAAATAATTTACCTTATAGGATTGTTGTGAGGATCCAATTAGATAATATGAAACATATTGCATATTTTAATAGGTGACATCATTGGTAGATGTTATTTGTATATTTTTTTGTTGTCATCCAGTTGTTCAGTTATGTCCAACTCTTCATGATCTCATGGACAATAGCATACTAGGATCTTCTATTCTCCATTATCTCTTGAAGTCTGACAAAGAGCATGTTCATTGTTTCCATTACACCATCTATTGCATCCTTTGTTGTCCCTCTTTTCTTTTACTTTCAATGTTTCCCAAAATCGGGGTCTTTTCCAATGAGACCTGTCTTCTCATTATGTGGTCAAAATATTTAAAATTCAGCTTCAGTGTTTTACACCCAATGAATAGACTGAATTGCTATAAGTATTGACTGATTTAGTCTCCTTTCTGTCTAAGAGGCTCTTAAAAATCTTCTCCAACACCACATTTCAAAAATGTCAATTATGTGCCTCTCAGCTTTCCTTATATTTCAATTCGCACAGCCATATATTGCCATTGGAGAAAATTATAGTTTTGAATATATAGACCTTTGTCAGCAAGACCTTTGTCTCTGCTTTTTAATTATGCTGTCCAGATTTGCCATGACATTCCTTCCAAGGAGCAAGTGTCTTTTAATTTCATGGCTGCAGTCACCATCTGCAGTGATCTTTAGGTCCAAAAATATAAAATCTGACACTGTTTCCATTTCTTCTCCCTCTATTTGCTGGGAATGATGGGACAAGTTGCAAAGTTCTGAGTTTGTTTGTTTATTTGTTTTTAAGCTTCAAGCTAGCTTTTACACTCTCCTCTTTCACCGTCATCAAGAAGCTTATTGATTCTTCTTCATTTTCTGCCATCAGAGTGATATCATCTGCATATCTGAGATTATTGATATTTCTCTAAGAAACCTGAATTCTGGCTTTTGATTCTTCCAGACTTGCATTTTATATGATGTCCTCTGCAGATGAGTTAAATCAATAAGGTGACAATATATAGTCTTTTACTCCCTTTTCCAATCTCAAAGCATTCAGTTATTCCATGATTGAATCTAACTGTTAAATCTTGGCCCACATACAGCTTCCTCAGGACATAAGCAGGACGATCTGGTACTCTCATCTTTTTGAGGACATGCCAAATTTTTTTTTTGATCCACATAGTCAATGACTTTAGTGCAGTCAATGAAGCAGAAGTGGATTTTTTTTTTAAATTTTGTTTTGTTTTGGAACTCCTTTGCTTTCTCGATCAACCAGCAAATGTTGGCAATTTGGTATCTAGTTCCTTTGCCTCTTCAAAAATCAACCAGCTCTTCACCAGTAGTGCACTGGACACCTTCTGACATGAGGGGATCATCTTCCAATGTCATCTCTTTTATCATTTTAGTACTGTCCATGGGGTTTTCTTGGCAAAGATCCTAAAGTGTTTGCTGTTTCCTTCTCCAGTGGATCTTTTTATCAAAACTCTCCACTATGACCTGTCTGTTTTGGGTAGCCCTGTACTGTATAGCTTATAGTTTCACTGAGCTACACCAGCCCCTCCACCATGACAAAGCAATGATCAGGGGAGGGAGGTAAATTTTTATAATAGTATATTAATAAATTAGAATATTATTAGTATATCAATATTACATGAAGATCAACACCTCTGACCTGTATGCCACTAAATTAGGTAAAATTATCTCAATCCTTGTCTATAAATTCTTTACTTATTTACAAGGATAGTACCATAGAATTAAAAATCTAGATTTTGGATAGACCTTAGAGGCCATCTAATTTAGCCTACACATTACAAATGAGAAAATTGAGGTCCATGTGTTTTATATGACTTGAACAAGTTCATCAGAGTATGGACTTGAAGCCAGGTCCTCTGACTACAGGAAACACCTCTCTTTCCATCAGACCATGTGAGGAAATTTAAGATAATCAGAAAATAGACAAAGAACCCACAAGTAGTAATCAGTAGCTAAAACTAATTAATAACAACTTGACACTACTATTCCACATCTCCTTCTTGAAACTCCCTGCTCCATGGACTTTCATGTCATTATATTTTAATAGTTCTTTTCCTACTTTCCTGACCATTCCTCTGCCTCCTTAGCTCCGATTCCTCCTCTTCCTTCCCCAAATTTGTACATCTCCCAAAAATCTGTCTTATCCAATTTCAACATCTTTACAAGCACAATAATAGCATTTATTAACAAATGTGCTTCTTTTTATGGCTTTCCTACTTATTTGAATGACACATTTCACTCAAATCAACAAGAATGAACATTTTGAGTGCTCTTGGATTTCTTTTCTTCCCTTTTCCCCCACAGCCAATTAGATGCAAAGTCTTCTTTGGTAAGATCTCCTGAGTTTTTACCTGTGTCTCCTTCCCTGTTGACATATCTATAGTTCACATCTTTATTGGCTCATGCTCATAATATTGGGAATGCCATTAAATGGTCTTCCTTTCCACAGATACTTCTCACTTCAACCAGTCTATGATATCATTGCTATTTTCATCTTGCTTAAGCCTCAATGGTATCAAGTCATTCTCCTACTTAAAAACTTGTAGATTTGTATTTTCTACCAAATAATAGTACACTTTCTTGTTGTGACATCCAAAAACTCTCCCAAATGTGTCAATAACCTAATTTTAGTTGTTCCCCACTATAAACCCAAGAGAAATTCCATAGTTAAGTCAATTGGTACTGTTTCAATGCCTTTACTCAGCAACTTTCTTTCTTCCTAGAATATCTTCCTCCCATCTTTGCTCACCAAAATTCTAAGCTCTTTCCTTAAGAAAAGACATCATTGTTGAGTCGAATGCAAAATTAGATAATTTCCAAGAGATCTGTGTTCTCCTCTTAGTTCTGCCATTAACTCACTAGGAAAATCACATTGCTGTCTGGGGCTCAGTTTCCATGCTGCTAACAATGAACCTTGTAGTCTCTTCCAAATGTAAATCCATGTTTCTGTAAAATTCTGCCTTCAACATGAAATCTTTCCTGATTATCTTACCTGAAATAAGAATAGACATTTAAATATGTATACCATTTATATCAGTTATCAATCTCATTTGATCCACAGAGTAATTTGTTGAGGTGGATAGAACAGGTATTATTATTGTCTTGTAATGTAGGAAAATGAGACCCTCAAGAATTAAAGTAGTTTAATTGAGGTCTCACAGCCAGTAGATGATATGAACCCACATTTTATGGTTCCTCACCCCATACTTTTTCCACCTTGCTATTTAACCATGGAAGTTATCCTCCTAGCCTCTGAACTACTATTACACTTAGACCTATGTTTCTATGATTCCAGTTTGCATCAATTATATGACCAAGTAAGTAAGCACAATACTTATCTGGGGCTATTGGGTACTACAATGGATAGAGTCCTGGCCCTGAAGTTGGGAGGATCCAAGTTCAAATGCATCCTCAGAAATGTAATAGTGACATGAGTATGAGCAAGTAACTTCCTCAGTTTTTAAAGCCATAAAATGGGAATAATAATGTCACCTGTCTTAGGCATTCTTAGGACACTGCCTCACACAAAATAGGTGTCATATAAATGCTCATTCCTTTTCTCTTTCCCTAGCTGACAGGGGTTGCTGTGAGGACTAAAGAAGATAATGTTTGTAAAAATGCTTAGCATAATGCCTGGCACAAGGTAGGCAGTTCATAAATGCTTATTCCTTTCCCCTTCCCTGCCCCCTTGTCATCACTAATATTTGTGGCTTTTCTCCCTTATTAGATTATAAACACTTGATGGCAGGAATCATATATTCTACTACTTTGTATTTTTTCCTCCATGGTTACAACTTCTCCCTCTTGCTACACTCACCAGCTCTTAGCACAGACTTTGCTCCTTGCAGCTACTTAATAAATATTTTGTCAAATGTGAGAAAAATTCCTTTTAACACACAGGCACAGTGATATTCAGGAATGTGTTCATTTAATTATTTTGCCAAATTCTATTTTTTTCTTTGCCGGGAGCAATTGTTCATTTTTTTCTTCCAAGTAAGTGTCTGTTTATTATTTCCCTTGTGAGCCATAGACCTGAGATGACTTTTCTACCACAGATAGTGAGGACCCTTCTGTTCCTCTGTGTATACATACTTTGGAATAACAGAAGGCATTTGTTATAACCTCTTTACGGTATATGGCTGCTATAGAGAAGAATCCCTTTAGAATGAACTCCATGGGACATTCACATTGTTTTGTTGCAATGTCTATTTGGGCCAAATTAATACAGTATATTGATAGTAATATCAGTCTCTCTATAATGAATTTCCAGAGGTAAACAAATAATTTTTTAGCTCCCTGGAAAAAGACTTTCCTTTTCTCTTATTCTATCACTTCCTCCCTGTTTTTTTTTTCTTCTTGTCTCCTAAGATGGGATTTAGAACTGTGAGGAACCTAATTCAAAACTCACTTTGCAGATGAGGTACAAATAGATAACTGACCTAGAGCCATACAACCTGGGTAATGAAGCCAAGAAGGCTTTAGGAAGCATTGCTAACAATAAAGCTAGTGGAGTGAACAGAATTTTAGCTGAGCTACTTAAAATCCTAAAAGATGATATTGTCAAAGTGCTGCACTCAATGTGCCAGCAAATTGAGAAAGTTCAACAGAAACCAAAGGATTGGAAAAGGTCAGTTTACATCCCAATCTTAAAAAAAGGAAAAGCCAAAGAATATTCAAATGACCAAACAATGTTGCTCATTTCACAAGCAAGAAACTTATGCTCAAGATTCCACATGCTAGTTTTCAGTAATCTTTGTTATTGTTTATTCTATATTTCAGAAGAGGACCAATGACATCATGAGGGTAGGGCCTTGACTTGCATGTGAATTGAATTTAAGTGAGACAGAGCTATGCAAAATTGTCATTCTCATGCAGTGCTCCAGAGTCATTGAAGTCCTGTGGCAGGGCAAAAGTCAAGATGGTTGGTGATGTCCCAGGTTGCAGTGGATGACCTTGGTCCTTTTAAATTAAGGTCTTTTTCAGGCCTCAGTTTGTCTCAGGCTTCAGCAATCATTGAAATGTGAATTACCAGAAGGTCAGGCTAGCTTTCAAAGAGACAGAGGAACTAGAGACCAAATTGCCAACATTCACTTAACTATGGAGAAAGCAACAAAACGAAACAAAACATCTACTTCTGCTTCACTGACTACACTAAAGCTTTTGACTGTGTGGATCACAACAAAATATGGCAAATACTCAAAGTGATGGCAGTACCAGATCATCTTACCTGTCTCCTGAGGAACCTGTATACAGAACAAGAAGCAATAGTCAAAACTGAACATAGAACAACTGGTGGATTTAAGATTGGGAAAGAACCCTGACAAAGCTATATAATATCATCTTACTTATTTAAGTTATATGCAGAGTACATCACGTGAGATGCCAGGCTGGATAAGTCAAAAGACAGACTTAAGGTTGCCAGGAAAAATAATAATCTCAGATATGCAGATAAAAGCATTCTGATGTCAGAAAGTGAAGAAGAATTGATAAGCATCTTGATGAGGGTGAAAGGGGAGAGTGTAAAAGTTAGCTTGAAGCTTAACCAAAACAACAACAACAAACAAACAAACAAACCAAAAAGTTAAGTTTTAGTCTCTTTACTTCCTGGCAAAGAGAGTGAGCAGAAATAGAACCATTTTCAGGTTTTATATTCTTGGCCTCAAAGATCACTGCAGACCATGACTATAGCCATGAAATTTAAAAAAACAAAGACAAAAACAAACAAACAAACAACAAGAACGAAAACTCTTGTTCCTTGGAAGGAAACTATGGGAAATATGAACAGCATACTAAAAAGCAATGATATTACCTTGCTGACAAAGTTCCATATAGTCAAAGCTAGGGTTTTTCCAGTAGTAATGCATAGCTATGAGAGTTCGCTTATAAAGAAATTTGAGTGCCACAGAATTGATGCTTTCCCATTGTGGTGCTAGAGAAGACTTATAACAGTCCCTTGGATAGCAAGGAGGTCAAATCAGACCATACTTAAAGAAATTAATTCAAATTAATTTTTGGAAGAACAAATCCTAAATTTGAAGCTTAAATGCTTTGGCCACATAATGAGTATACAGGAATCAGTGGAAAAGACCCTGATATTGGGGAAAACTGAAGACAAAAGGAGAAGGGAATGGTAGAATATGAGATGGCTATATAGTGTCATGAAAATAAAGAATGGGAGCTTTGGCTGACCTTGAGAGATAGTGGAGGATAGAAAGTCCTGGTGTGCTATGGATTATAGGGTCACTAAGAATTCTACATAACTGAGTGAACAACAACACAGACAGGGCAAGTGACTTATCTGTTGTACAGTAGTTTCAGTCATATCGAGCCTTTCATGAACTTATTTGGGGGTTTTCTTGGCAAAGATACTGGAAAGGTTTGTCATATCTATCCTCTAGCTTACTTTACAGACAAGGAACTGAGGCAACTTGTCCAGGGTCACGTAGTTCTTAACTGTCTGAAGCTGTATTTGAACTCATGAAGATGAGTCTTCCTGATTCCAAGCTCAACACTCTATCCACTATACCACCTAGCTTCCCAGTGACTTATCTAATGTCACACAGAAACATAAATAGTACATAGCTGGGCATTTGGACCCAGATTTTCTTTCAATTTCTAACTTCATATCCTTTTTTTTTTCCCATTTTGCTGTGGTCATTAGTTTGTAAGTTTGATGGGCTTTTAAATATAATTGGTAAATATACATGGGAAAGACAGTTTAGGAGAGGTAATTATCATTTGATGGCTTGATGTCCACAGAAAAGCCTAGTTTATCTCTCCTTTCTATCATCAGTGCCAACAGTACTCAATCACATTCTGTGGTGTTTTTTTTTTTGGTTTTGTTTTGTATTTTTTATTTTACAGCAAAATACCTGAGAGAGCTGATCAGAGAAAAATGCTTTGCTGCAAAGTGTCCATTTTACTGAGTTTATTGTAACCATATCAAGTGTAATATAATCATGGAAATTACCTTGTTCACTGTAAAACCAATGAATCAATACATTTATTGATTCTTTTCTTCTCTGGGATTGGGTTATTAATATGCAGTTCAATGGAATATTAGGATTTAAGTAGGAAGGAGAAATAAATAGTCATATTTAATTGTTTATGACAGGGTAGTTGTTATTTTGGTGGGTAGCACTGATTTAGAGACTGGTAGCTAACAATATCAATTATGCAATATATGTTAGAACTTTAAAATGTTAGAAAGTTTTCAACTGCACTAAACTTAAAAAAAAACTGCATTATTGTATTATAACTAGGCATCTAGGTGACTTAGTAGATAGAGCACTGGACCTTCAGTCAGGAGGACTTAAGTTCAAAATCCAGCTTCAAGAATTTACAAGCCATGTAACCCTTGGCAATTCACTTAACACTATTTGCCTCAGTTTCCTTATGTCTAAAAAGAACTAGAAGAGGAAATGACAAAATATTCTAATATTTTAACCCAAAAAATCCCAAATGGGGTCAAGAGTTAGAAATGATTGAAACAGCTCTATAACAACAAATATGATTGTAATGCTACTTGACCTACATTAATGATATGTTTACAAAGACCCCTTGCCCTCAAATCTTTGCTGCTTTATCCCCAATTATAGTGCATTGGATAAAGCAATTTTTTTCAAAAAATCAAATAGATGACTTTTTCCTCTTTACTAGCAAAAGTACTCTTCCTAAATAATGTCATACTTTATTATAATTCTCAGTGAAATGGATTGAAAAAAGAATGACCAAACAAAACAAAGTCAAGAGGAGAATGCTTTCAGTGATCCCTAATATTATATTCCTGCTAAATTTTTCATGTTGAACTCAAATTCTATCCTATCTTCATATTACAAAGATATATAGCTGCCTTTGATCATCAACTAGGAAAATGGAACGCTAGGGATACATTATACTAAAGAATAGTTGAATGACAAATTTTACCCCAAGAAATTTGCATCTTAAAACAATCCAAAGCTAAACCATTTTGGAAACCCTGCTAACATTTTTAGAGCCAAAAAGATAAATCTAATTCTTCAAATAAAAAAATACTAGCCTAATATTTAGTGTTTGACATCTTATTACAAGGAATTAAAGTCTCTCTTCTGAGACTTTAATGGTTCCTATGGTAAATTATTTAGTTATAATAGATATTATTCTAGTCATTTTTTTAAAGAGAAAGCATTTAAGGGAGGTGCCTACGTAACATTATAGGAAGGCTGAAAAAATATCATCTACAACACATTTTCCCAGTATGCCTTTTAAGAGATTTTTAGGTTTGAAATTTCCACCCTTTATTTCTTCCACTTTATAATTGTGCCAAACATAAGACAATCATATTATATTCTCTTCTAGAGTCCTCTGGCATTATCTTCTTGGCTTGGGTTGATAGGAACAACTTCAAAGGGCTGCTAGAGATCTTGAGATGAATGATACCCTAATAAGTCAGAATGTAGTCAGCAGAAAGAATAGTGAAACAATGTTTGCAAAGGGCCAGAGGTAAAGGATTTGTCTGTGTACCACAGAAGTGGTCAGCACTGATGAAGCAGTGGACTCTGAGAACAGAGATAGAAACAAAGGTCCAGGAAATTTTAGGTCTTCAAAATTTGTAATCACACAATCAGATACTAACAGGTAAAAACCAAAAGGGAAATGGAGAAAAATAAGTTCATAATTATTTGAGCAAAATATCAAGTGAGTAAGCAATGCATGTATATTGAGTGACTATGTTCTCAGGCATTATATGAAGTGCTAGGGTCACAAATTCAAAGAATAAAATAATACTTTCAAGGAGTTTGTATTCTAATAGGAGATATAACAACTACATGTGTGAGCGTATGCAGAATAAATAGAAAGTGAATCCAGTTAATATGAAATAGTTTGGATTTGAGGGCACTAACAATCAGAGTGTTTAGAAAAGTTATCATACATATGGTGTTTGTGTCATATCTTAAAAACAGATATAATAGTGGTATGGAGACCAGGAACAAAAATTGTATTTTGGGTGTGAATCCATTCATAATTAATATTTTATAAGACAGAAGAATGCAGGAAGTACTTTCCAAGAAGAAAGATTTAACCATGGGCAAAGAGAAATGTTTGTGTGATGAAGAGGGACTCCTTCTAGCAGTTCCAAGGCAGAAAAGAATGCTTGTGGTCACCTATAGAGCAGAGCACAGGGCAGGAAAGGAATAAAAACCTCACCCCTTATCATACCACCTTGGAAGAACTGAAAATTTATAGGTCCCTAGAAATATCTCTGAAAACAGCAGCACAAAACCCCTGAAGTTTGGGACAGTACATTTTCCACACTGGAAGCAGACCCTTATCTTAACAAAGAGTTTAATATTTAATAGTCAAATAATTGGCTGGGAACATGAGCAAACAGTTCAAAAAGTCAGACCACATAATCTTACTTTGGTGACGAAGAAAATCAAAATATACAACCAGAAAAAAGACAACAAAGTCAAAGCTCCTATATCCAAAGCCTCCAAGAAAAAATATGTATCAGTCCAAGGCCATGGGAAAGCTCAAAAAGTATTTTGAGAAGCAAGTAAGAAAAATAGAGGAAAAACTGGGAAGAGAAATGAGAATGATGCAAGAAAATCATGAAAAACGGGTCAACAGTTTGCTAAGCGAGACCAACCAAAAAAAAAAATACTGAAGAAAATAACACCTTAAAAAAATAGCTTAACTGAAATGGCAAAAAAAAAAAAAAAGCCAAAAAAGCCAACAAGGAGAAGAATGCCTTCGAAGGCAGAATTTGCCATATGGAAAAGGAAGCCCAAAAGCTCACTTAAAAAAAATAATTCCTTAAAAATTAGAATGGAACAAATGGAAGCTAATGACTTCATGAGAAATCAAGAAATTATACTACAAAACCGAAAGAATGGAAAAAAATAGAAGACAATGTGAAATATCTCATTGGAAAAACAACTGACCTGGAAAATAGATCAATGTGAGAGAATTTAAAAATTATTGGACTACCTGAAAGCCATGATCAAAAACAGAACCTAGACATCATCTTTCAAGAAATTTTCAAAGAAAATTGCCCTGATATTCTAGAACCAGAGGGTAAAATAGAAATTGAAAGAATCTGCTGATCACCTTCTAAAAGAGATCCTTAAAGGAAAACTTCTAGGAATATTATACCCAAATTACAGAGTTCCAAGGTCAAGGAACAAATATTGCAAGCAGCTAGAAAGAAATAATTCAAGTATTGTGGAAACACAATCAGGATAAGACAAGACTTAGGAGCTTCTACATTAAGGGATTGGAAGGTTTGGAATATGATATTATAGAGGTCAAAGAAGCTGGGACTAAAACCAAGAATTGCCTGCCCAGCAAAACTGAGTATAATCCTTCAAGGGAAAAAAATGGATATACAGTGAAATAGAAGGCCTTCAAACATTCTTGATGAAAAGACCAGAGCTGAATAGAAAATGTGACTTTAAAATACAAGACTCAAGAGAAGAATGAAAAGGTAAAGAGGAAAGAGAAATCATGAAGGACTTATTAAAGTTGAACTGTTTACATTCTTACATGGAAAGATGATATTTGTAACTCATGAGACCTTTCCCAATATTAGGGTAGTTGGAAGGAATATATATGGTCAGAGGGTGCAGTGTGAGTTGAATATGAACGGATGATATCTAAAAAATTAAAGTTAAAGGGTGAGAGAGGATTGTACTGAGAGAAGGAAAAAAAGGAGAGAGAGAGAATGGGGTAAATTATCTCACATAAAAGAGAGAAGAAAAAGTTTTTACCGTGGAGGGAGAAAGTGAGAAGGAATGAATGAATTTTACTCTCATTGGATTTGGCTTAAGGAGGGAATAACATTGTGTGTTGTACTCAACTGAGTATGGAAATCTATCTTACCCTACAGGAAAATAGGGGGGAAGGTGGGGAGGGATAATGGAAGGGAGGGCAGATTGGGAGATGGGGGTAATCAGAAGCAAACACTTTTGAGGAGGGACAGGGTCAAAGGAGAAAATAGAATAAATGGGATTGGGATAGGATGAAGGGAAATACAGTTAGTTTTTTCACAACATGGCTATTATGGAAGTGTTTTGCCTGACTACACATGTTAACCTGTATCAAGTTGCTTGCCTTCTCAATGAGGGTGGGTGGGCAGGGAGAAAGGGAGATAATTTAGAAACCAAAATTTTAAAAATAAATATTAAAAATTGTTTTTACATGCAACTGGGAAGTAAGATATACAGGCAATGGGGTATAGACATCTATTCTGACCTACAGGAAATAGAAGGGGAAGGGGATAAGAAAAGGGAGGTGGGGATGTTAGATGGGAGGGAAGATCAGGGAAAGGGGTATTCAGAATACATGCCATCTTTGGGTGGGAGGAGGGAAGAGATGGGGAGAAAATTTAGAACTCAAAATTTTGTGGAAGTGGATGTTGAAAAATAAAAAAATTAATTAATTTTTAAAAATGGAAAAAAGGTTATAGAACAATAAACTTTTTATGTTATCATTTTTAAAAAGTGCTACAAATTGAAGAAATGCGTGTGTGCTTGTGTGTGTGAGTGTGTATGTACCTGAAAACTTTTGAACATATATCATTTATGCCAGTTGTCTCTACCAGTTATTCCTTACAGAAGAAAATAAGAACATGATGGGGCAGCTAGGTGGCGCATTGGATAGAACACTGCCCCTGAAATCAGAAGGACCTGAGTTCAAATCCAGTCTCAGACCAAACACTTGACACTTACTAGCTGTGTGACCTTGGGCAAGTCACTTAGCCCCAACTGCCTAAAAATAAAAAAGAAAAAGAAAAAAAAAAGAAAAAAGAAAATAAGAACATGCTCTGAACCTGTGGAGAAAAAGTCCAATAAGAAGATGGTCCAGCTGTCTAGCTGATGGGCTCTGAAACATGATCTTTTCTGGGTATGACTAAATAATAAAGTGGTCTCAGTGAATTTGCATTCCAGAACCCAAGTTGCTTAGCCATAGGGTAGGAGTTTCAAAGTTGTTTGAGTATATTGACTGTTCCATGGACTGAGTACATGACTTCTAGAGATTAAGTCTGAAGAATGTAGTTCTGAGGAGGAAAGAGACATGATGACTTTGTTAATATCAAGAGTAAAATTTGGACCCCTTTCTTCCTGACCAAATCCAGCATTCTATTCATTACCAACAGCTAGGTGGGTACAGTAGATATGGCACCAGGCCTAGAGTCAGAAAGACTTGAGTTAAAATCTCACTTTAGACACTTACTAGCTATGTGAACTTGGACAAATAACTCAGCCACTGTTTGCCTCAGTTCCTTCATCTTTAAAATAGGTATAATAAGAGAACCTATCTCATAGGGTTGTGAGGATCAATTGAGATAACATTCACAAAGCATTTAGCATAGTGGCTGGCACGTAGGTCCTTAGTACATGCTAGTTGTTGATGATGATGATGATGATGATTAAACATACTGCCTCATTACACTGAATGGCTACTTCAATTAATGATTGCTAGCTACACTGCTACAGCATGTGGATGGGCACTTCCTCCATTGTGACAAAGAGTAACTCCCCCATTCCTTTTCTTCATGGGAAATTTTTGCTAATGAAGTTCTATAGGTACTACACAGAGATTCCACTTAATGTTGTAGGGGCTTTTCTATAAGCTTTGATTATTTTTGTATTTTGTGTATACTAACAGGGACATTTTCTATAGGCTATGCATCAGTCTAGCTATGGGACAACTTTTATCTTTTTAAAGTTATGTGTTGCCTTTGTTATATTTCTTTTGCCATTTACTGAGTGTGAGCTATCATTGAAATTCTACTTTAGACTGCTTTTATCTATGGCCTTCCCCGAAGGTTAGCCATTGCAAAACATCCAATAATGCTCCTCCCCACCCCCATTTGCTTTACTCTTAAGACAAATAATTAGAATTATTTTAAAAAAAGTTCCTTATGACAGTTTTTCTTTTCATTTTATTTTTATTGTATCAAAAGCAAAAACAAAGATGTTTTAGCATGGTTTATTTAATTTCACATATTTTCATGCCTCATTTTTCTAATTTATTTATTAACTTTTATTTATGAACCAATTATATCCTTTGAAGCCCAAGAACAGTACTGTTATACATATAGGTCTCAATAAACTTTTGTTTGTTAAGGTGTTTTGTTTGTCTTTAAGTTTTATTTGTTTGTTAAGTGAATATTTACAGCAACTGCTGATATCTCACTAGTTAAAGAGAGCTACAGAGCAACTAATCCAAAATTGGATCATGAGGAACTCTGTTTTTAATAATCATCTGCACTATTTTTTCAACTGTTCTATTATGTCCAACTCTTTGTGATCCCATGGACCATGGAATGATATTATTACCTATGGGGTTTACTGGGCAAAGATACTGGAATGGTTTGCCATTTCTTCTCCAGTGCATTAAGGCAAAGATAAGTTAGGTGATTTGCCCAGGGTTACACAACTAGTAAGTATTTAAGGACACATTCCAGGTCCAGTACTCTATTCACTAGCTGCTTCCAAGGCAAACAGAAGTTAAGTTACTTTCCCAAGATCACATCGCTAATAAGTATCTGTGGCCAGATTTGAACTTTGGTGTTCCTGACTCAGTAGAAGCAGCTAGGTGGCATAGTGGATAGAACACTGAGCCTGAAGTCAGGAATACTAGAGTGCAAATCTGGCCTCAGACACTTACTAGTGGTATGATCCTGGACAAGTCACTCTTCCCTGTTTGCCTCACATTCCTCTTCTATAAAATGAATTGGAGAAGGAAACGGCCAATTACTCTAGTATCTTTGCAAAGAAAAGTCAAAATGGAGTCATGATGACACAACTGAAACAACACAACAACCACTTCCTGACTCCAGGTCCAAAGATCTATTCACTGAGCCATCTAGCTGCTCCACTTCACTAATTATCACAATCTTCTACAACTGTACCTTTTTTCACAGTATTCTACTTTTCTAAAATTCAGCCCTGGCCCATCTTTATCATTTGATATCCTACCTATCCTTCAAGGCCCAATTCAGCTGGGCCTCATGCTTTAATCCATCCTTGCCAACAACTGGAAATAAACTCTCCCTACCAAGGTCTGAACACCTTTTACTAAGTGCTCTCCTAGGGGTTTGTTAATTCTCTTTTGTATTATAGGTTTTTGTCTGAGAAGATCTGAAAATTTGCTTGGTTGAAGATGAAAATGAAAGGGAGAACATTCACATCTTCCTCTGACCCTCACCCTTGGAAAGTGGGAATAACTTACCTCCTCCAGGCATTCTCTTTCTTTTCTGACCAAGCATAAACTATATGTTGTCACTGCTCTCCATTACACCCTCACAGAATGATTTTTCTGTGTATGCATGGTAGGGTTGAAGTATGGGAAAGGAGTATAAAGAGGGCATTGTGACCCAATAGCCAGACAACTATAAGACATCAGTGAGGACTGACTTACTTACTAAAGGCAAAAGCCTTGAATCCAACTTTACCCACTTTGGAACTTTATTAATCAATACATACCACTCTTTGTCATATCATTCTCAGGTTCCCAGTACATTTGGAAATTTATTGACTATTATTTTTGCATGTATATCAAGAGCAGTCACTATCCCTCTCCCTTACAATTCCATGTTCACAAATAATCAAAAATGGAAATCTAAAGATTTATGAATGATTATAATTTATTTGAAGTAAGTTGCCATTAAAATATTAATTAAATCAGATTATGAACAAATGCTAAAATATTTTTGGATTAAGCAACTTACCTTCAGGGCAGACACCTCACCATCTTCAAGAATTCTTGTTCAGAATGATTTTGTCTGTTAATCAGCTAAATCCCTTGTTCCATCTTCATCTATTTGCACTGGTAGATGAAGGTAGTATCTACAATGGAGTCGATCCATCTCAACACCAACCACAGCTAAGTATCCTTACTGATTCTGTCTCACTGGAGTCCAGATCCTCTCCTCCTTGCTCTAGCTAGTTGAGCTAGCTGTGTTCCATTGAAATACTACTCTCTCATTCTCTCTAGGGACAAGAGGAAGCAACATTTTCTGTTTGGACCTATGTCTCCCAGAAACTCACAAAACTAAACTCTAAGAATCCTCTCACTGACCACAGAAGAATCAATCTCCCAAAATGCGACTATATGTTTGTATGTGTACATGACTCTTTTCCCCTGCTAGATCACAACTCTCAAGAGAGCAAAGACTGTATTTTAGCAAGTCTGTGACTTAATTCCTAGGACAGCACCTTGTTTCATAAATGCATATGAGATTTAATTATATGATATTGAACATTTATTTCTACTTTTTAAAAAATGAAATTTGCTGAAGAAAGTAAAAATCGTGTTTTAAGTAACCTAATTACAAACTTTATATCTTTCTCAGGATGCTGAAAATATAGTACTGGGAATATGACATTATTAGGGGGACATTATGCAGTCAAAGTCTAATGTGACAAAGGATTGTAGATTAAGGATGACGAAAAAATTTTTTTTGAAACAAGCACTTAATTAAATTGCAAGATAGAACATAGCAGAATAGAATCTGAAGGGGTTATTAATAGGTCTATGGAAATTCTTTCTATAGCACTATTCCATAATCATCATATACAAACTTCTTATTAAATGAAAATAATGCCTCCTCCTGGTGTTTATTGAGAAAAGGAGCCTATCAGTGCTGTACTATGTCTGGAATTATGTTGATACAAAATTCTTTGGCTTCCCATAACCAACTGGAAATTAATCACTTCTATGACAATATAATTATAACAAACTTCTATTTTCTCTGGTTAATGAGCTATCCCATTAATGATCAAATCTATTTTGCATACTGATGTGCTAATCTTTGAAAAAAATGTGTCCCTCTGGTACTATGGAATGATTATTTAGTTCTATCTGAGTTTAGGTCACATGAATTTCTGTTGAAGGCCTTTGTTCTTTCTCCAATCCTGTCTAGATTATCTTTAATGAAGGAAAAGCCTTATTTCATTTGGGTAGAGTCTTCATTCACCAACCTGTAAAGTCTCCCAATTGGAAATCCCACCAGGTTACCACTAACTGCTCTCTTTTAAGTATATAAAAAGAAAGATCTTACTAGGCACTACAAAAAAAAATGACTTACTGGAATTCCTGGATTCAAAAAATAAAAATAAGCTTGTTTGGTTTTTTTCCACTCAAACTATCTTCAGGCTAGCACCAAGATCCACTGAATTGTGAGGTTTCTCATTTGTTACTATTGTTAGAGGTGTACATGGGGTCCCATCACATGTTGACCCTTAGAATACTGCTTAAAGTTTGAGATGATTTGGGGGTTAACACCCACTAAAATGTGTAACCCATTGATGTGTTTAATGTTATTAAACATATTGGAGAACACACTAGAACAAAGTAAAAATGCATTTAATTAAACAGTATAGCAAAATAAGTCACAAGAAAGTCACTCCCAACTCTACACATGGAGTTATAGTCTCCCTCAAGTTTCTATTCTACCATTAGAAGAAAGGATACGTGCACAACATATATGTGACAAGGACATGGGCTACATAGGTGAATATGTATACTCATGGAACATACTTGAGAATGACATTTATAGTAAAAACACATAGGAAAGCAATATATATGAAGGGATGTATTCCTGAGGCAATTCACACTTCTGATTCTGTAAAGCTGCTGATATCTTCTAGTGATACTATCTTGGTGATCTTAGCAGGGCATCTCTTAGCCACTGTATCCTCCTCTTCACTGGGTGTCAACTCTTCTGAGTTAAAATTGCTGCTCTCCTCTGCTGTCATCTGCTGCTCTTCTTATTGGATGTAGATTCCTTCTGATAAGGGGAGAACACTGCCTGCTCTTTAGCTTATAGCTCTAGGAGCTATCATAACTGTTCTGAAATGTAAATTTCAGCCAGGACCTACAGCTCCTGGCATAAGAAGCCAAAGAAAGTTCCTCTTCCACCCTGGGAGCAGAACTCAAATTTAAAAGAAAGGGGGAAAAAAGCCAAAAGAAATGAGCCATCAACAACAACAACAACCACAACAAAAAGAATAAGACCATGAAAAGTTACTATGGTGACAAGGAAGATCAAGACACAAACTCAGAAGAGGACAACAATGTCAAAACACCTATGGACAAAACCCCAAAGAAAAATGGGAAGTGGTCTCAAGTGCATAAAGAACTCATGGATGAGGTTTTTCAAAAAAGCCGCTTAAAAATATATAAGAGAGGTAGAAGAAAAATTAGGGAAAGAAAGGAAAGTGATGCAAGAGAATTATGAAAAATGCATCAATAGCTCAGAAAAAGAAAAAAAATAATGCTTAAAAAGTAGAATTGATCAAATGGAAGAGAAAATACAAAAGTTAACTGAGGAAAACAGCTCTTTGAGAAGCACAATTGGCCAAACAGGGCAAGTGGAAGCTAATGACTCTTTCAGACATCGAGAATCAATCAAACACATTCAAAAAAATGAAAAAAATAGAAGACAATCTAAAATACCTCACTGGAAAAACAACTGATCTGGAAAATAAATGCTGGACAAACAATATCAGAATCATTGGAATCCTTGAAAGCCATAATCAGTAGGAGGACCTGGACGGCATCTTTCAAGAAATTATCAAGGAAAATTGCCCTGATGTCCTAGAAGCAGAGAGCAAAACAGGCATTTAAAGAATCTGCCTATCACCTCAGGAAAGTGATCTAAAATAAAAATTCCGAGGAATATTAAAGCCAAATTATAGAATCATCAGATCAAGGAAAACACACTGCAAGTGGCCAGAAAAAAAATCAAATATTGGGGAGCCACAAACAGGATTACACTTAATACCTACAACATTAAAAGATTGGAGGTCATGTAAAATGATATTCCAGGAAGGCAAAAGAGCCAGGACTACAACCAAAAATCCCCTATCCAGTGAAATTAAGCATAATGCTTCAAGGGAAAAAGACCATTCAATGAAATAGAAGGATTTCATAAGGAGAAGACCAGAATTGAATAAAACATTTGATATCCAATATCAATTCCCAAGAGAACCATAAAGAGGTAAAAAGGGAAAAGAAAATATAAGGGGTTCAATGGAGCTGAGCTATTTTACAACTCTAAATAACAAGGTGAAACTTATAATTCTTAAAAATTGTACCACTAATAGAAGAGCTAGAAGGAACACACATGTACATATATATGTACATATATACAGAAGGTATGGGTATAAGGTGAATTTGAGAGAATGGCATAAAACTAATTAAGGGATGATAAAGAAGAGTATATTGGATGAAGAAGGAAAAGAGAGGTAGAATAGGGTCGTTTATTTAACATGAAGAACCATGAAAAGCCTATTTCAGTGAAGGGAAAGATGGGAGCGTGGGTGATGGGCATTGCTTGAGCCTTACTCTCATCAGTATTGTTTCAAAGAGGGAATAATACACACACTCAGTCGAATATAGAAATCTTTCTTACCTGACATGAAAGTAGGAAAGGAGATTAAGTAAATTGGGGTTGGAGGACTGACAGAAAAGAGGACCTACTGGAGGAGGAGGTAGACAGAAAGAAAATACTATCAAGGAGCATACAGTGAAAGGAGATAGAGAACAAACAGAAGGAAAAATAAGATGGAGAGAAATACACATTTAGTAATCACAACTGTGAAGGTGAATGGGATGAACTCTCCTACAAAATGGAAGCATAAAGCAGAGGGAAGCAAAAACCAGAAACCTAAAATATGTTGTTCACAAAAAACATACTTGAAGCAGAGAGACACACACACAGAGTAAAGGTAAGAGACTGGGGCAGAATCTACCATGCTTTACCTGAAGTAAAAAAAAAAAATTGGGGTAGCAATTCTGATCTCAGACAAAACAAATTAAAAAAATAGACCTAATTAAAAGAGATAAAGAAGGACACTACATCTTACTAAAAAGTACCTTAGACAGTGAAGTAAATATCGATACTAAACATACATGTACCATATGGTATAGCATTATAGCATTGGAATTCTTTCTTTCTTTCTTTCTTTTTCTTTTTTTTTTTTTGGTGAGGCAATCAGGGTTAAGTGACTTGCCAAGAGTCACATAGTTAGTGAATGTTATGTGTCTGAGGCCAGATTTGAACTCAGGTCCTCCTGACTCTAGGGCCAGTGCTCTATCTACTGTGTCACCTAGCTGCTGCTAGCATTGGAATTCTTAAAGAAGTGAAGTGACTTACATGTTCATGACCAAACAAGAGACAGAGAGCATTATGAAATATAAAATAGATAGGTTTGATTATATTAAATTTAAAACAATTTTTGCATAAACCAAATCAAAGCAACCAAGATTAGCAGAAAGCTATGAAACATTCTTTACAGCAAGTGTCCCTAGTAAAGGCCTCATTTCTCAAATGTGTAGACAACTGAATCAAATTTATCAGAAATCAAGCTTTCCTCAGTTAATAAATGACCAAAGGATGTGAAAAGGCAGTTTTCATATGAACAAATAAAAGTTATCTATAGGAATATAAAGAAGTGATCTAAACCACTTTGAATTACAAAAATGTAAATTAAAACAACTCTGAGGTATCACCTCACACCTATCAGATTGGTTAATATGACAAAAAAGGAAAATGATAAATGTTGGAGAGGATGTGGGAAAATTGGGACACTAATGTACTGAGGGTAAAGTTGTGAACTGATGCAACCATTATGGACAGCAATTTGGAACTCTGCCCAAAGGGCAACCAAATTGTTCATACTGTTGGTCCAGCTGTAACACTATTAGTTCTGCCTACCAAAGACATCATGAAAAAAAAAAAGGAAAAATACTTATATGTGCAAAAATATTTATTGCAGATCTTTTTTTTGGTGGCAAAATATTAGAAATTGAGGGAATGCCCATGAATTAGTGAATAGCTGAACAAGCTGAGGCATGTGAATGTAATGGGATACTGCTGTGCAATGGAAATAATGAGCAAGCAGATTTCAGTAAAACCTGGGGTTGAGGGTGAAACTTGTGTGAACTGATGCAGAGTGAAATGAGCAGAAGCAGATAAATATTGTACACAACATCAGCAGCATTGTGTGATGATCAAATATGAATGACACAACTCTTCTCAGCAACACAAGACCCAAAACAATAACAAAGGATTCATAATGGAAAATGCTATCCACATCCAGATGAAGAACTAATGGACTCTGAATGAAGATCTAAGCATACTTTTTCACTTACTTTATTCTTTTTCATGTTTTCTTTTTATACATTTCTTCTTTCACAACTGTGATTAATATGTTAATATGTTTTATGTGATACCACGTGTTAGGAAGAGGGGAGTGGAGAGAGGGGGGGAGAAAAATCAGGAACTTAAAATCTTATAGAAATGAATGCTAAAAATTTTCTTGATATGTAATTGGGAAAAATAAAATATTATTTAAAAAGGACTATTTGGAGAGAGGGAAATTGATTACCTTTGCTTTATTTCCTATCTAAAACCAAAAATCTGCATGCTCCTTACATCAGTCTTTTGTAGTCACATTGGTTTCAAGTGTGCAGTGCACTTAATCAATGTGTTTCTATGTTTTATATCTATAAATCCCCTGCAAGCTCTGGATTTTCTATAGAAATTTATTTTTTAACCTGTTGGGTAGAAAATAAGTAACCTTTTCATCTGACAAACAACCATGTAAGCCATGCCCAGGCACCTATGAAAAATCATGGGTTACATAAACTGAATCTCATTCTCAAGGTACACATGACTCATGTCTCAGTTTTCCTAAATTTGTATAATAAAGGTCACTAGAACCTATATAAACACTCAAGGTACCAAATGCTTATTTTGCAAAGGACAGACAGCCTTTTTTTCAACCCACAAAGGACATAGAAAATACAAAAGATTAATTGAGACTCATAAATGGATACAGAAAATAATAATTTAAGATATCAGCTCCCCTTTGAAAGAACTTAAGGCTGCTATTTAGGAATCATTTGGCATTCCAGTAAGGGATTCTTGCATATAGAATCTTGCAAGGTTCTCTCTACCTGTGATTTAGACTCCAGCAACTGGGTAAGCATACTTTTGGGCCTACAACAATCTCCTTGTTGGTTTCAAAATAAAACACACACACAAAAAAACAATAACAATGTAAAAAAAAACATGCACCTATCTGCATTCCAAGATGATCAATTTCCTTTCATTACTTGCACTGTTTTATAACACTTTGAGCATAGTTTTAAATTGTTCTCCAGAGTGGTATGACTAGTTCATAACTCCACTAACATTGCCTTACTATCCCAATCATCCCCTCCAGTGTTTTTAATTTTTTTTTTCTGTCATATGAGGCAATCTGGTAGGTGTGAGGTGGTTCCTCAGGGTTGTTTTCATTTGTATTTTTCTAATCAGCAGTAATTTAGAGCATTTTGACATGTGACTGGTTGTTGTACTTTGTAATTGAAGAGGACCAAAATGGCATCATTACGTTGGGGTCAGTGTGCAATGTGTCTGTGTCTGATCACACTGATATGAGCATGGAAGGCCCTACCACAGGTTCTGCACAAATAGTCCATATGAATACTTGTGATAGAAATGTCTCTAAATTTGTCCATCTTGCATTTCTTTTGAACTACTGAAACTTTGCTTTGCTCATGAAGCACAGTGTCTTCTTTGATGCCAACACCCCAGGCTAGGTGGTCCTGTGCCAATTTCTCCCATGTTTCACAATCAGTTCCAAAGGTTTTCAGAGAGAACTTGAGAGTGTCCCTGTACGTTTTCCGACATCTGTGAAAGCATTTGCCTTATATAAGTGCTCCATAAAATAGTTTATTAAGTAAACATACATTTGTTATTTAAACAATGTGGCCAGCCCATCAGAGTCACACTCTCTGCAGTAGGGTTTCAATCTTGACAGTTCAATTCAAGTAAAGATTTCAATGTGGGTACCTTATCTTGTCAGGTGATCTTCAAAATCTTCCTAAGACAATTCAAATAGAATCAATTCAATTTCTTGGCATGGCGCTTCATATTCTTGACCTTTCAATGAATTCTGTTATTACTTTTCATAGCTCCATAAAATAATTCTTTAGTAATTAATTAGGGTAGATTGTCATATTTATTTTATTGGCTCAGCCTACCAATGAGCAATGACTATTTTTCCAATTTTTTTATCTGTTTTTATTTGTACAAAAAGTATTTTTATAATTGCAGACTCCCAAGTATTTTATGTTGTCTACAGTCACCTTAAGAGGAATTTCTCTTTCTATCTCTTCATCATGGGTTTTGTCAGTAGCATATAGAAATGTTGATGCTTCATGTATATTTATCTTATTTCCAACAACTTTGCTGAAGTTGGTATTTTTTTCAACTTTTTTTTATAAGACTCTAGATTTCTCTAACTATATCATCATATCATCTGCAAAGAGTAACAGTTTGGTTTTCTCATTGCCTATTTTTTCCTGTAATTTCTTTTTATTGTCTACTTGCTGTTGCTGGCATTTTTAGTACAATATTAAATAATATTGGTGATAATGGACATCCTTACTTCACTACTGATCTTATTGGGAAGGCTTTGGGTTTTTCCACATTATGAATAATGCTTTCTGATGGTTTTAGATATAGCTTTCTTATCATTTTAAGAAAGGCTCCATTTGTTACTACGCCTTCAAGAGTTTCTGATAGGAATAATTGTTTTCTTCTCTAAAGATTTTTTTCTGCATTTATTGATATAATCATATAATCTGTTTTGGCTTTGCTATTGATATGTCCACTGTGATAGTTTTCCTAATACTTTACTAGTCCTATTTTCCTAGTATAAATACCACCTGGTCATAGTGTATGACCTTTATGATGTATTGCTATAATTTCTTTGCTAAAATTTTGTTTAAAATTTTTGCATCAATATTTAATGAGGAAGTTGGTCTATAGCATTCTTTCTCTGTTTTTATTCTCTCTGGTTTAGGTATCAAAATCATATTTGTGCAATCAAATAAATTTGGTATGACTCCTTTATCTATTGTTTTCAGAGTTTATATAATATTGGGATTAATTTAAATACCTGGTAGATACCACTTGTAAATACATCTGGTCCTGGGAAATTTTTTTCTTAGGAACCTCATTGATGCCTTGTTCAAGTTCTTTTTCTAAGGTAAGATTATTTATATATTCTCTTTCTTTATTTATCAATCTGGGCAGTTTATATTGTAAATATTTATGCGGGTCTCTCAGATTGTCAGTTCTACTAACATGTAATTGGGCAAAATTATTCCTAACAATTAATTTCATTTCATTTTCATTGATTCATTTCATTGCATTTAACCTTTTTCATTTCACATAATACCATTTTGTTATTTTTCTACTGTTTTTAAAATCAAATTAAACAATAGTTTATCTATTTTATTGGCTTTTTTCATAACATCAGCTCCTAGTTTTATTTATTAGTCTTTTTAAATTATTGCTTCCAGTTATATTAATCAGTCCTTTGATTTTAAGGCCTTTCATTTTGATGTTAAATTGGTGATTTTTAATTTTGCCAATTTCCTTTTTTAGTTGCATGCCCAAGTCATTGATGTGTTCTTTATCTCTTTTCTTGATGTATACATTTAGAAATATATTTTTTCTAGGTATGACTTTGGCTGCATCCCACAAATTTTGGAATGTTATCCCATTGTCATCATTCTCATAAATGAAATTATTTATTGTTTCTATAATTTGTTCTTTGATTCATTTATTCTTTGGGATTAGATTATTTAATTCTCAAATAATTTTAAATCTATGCTTCTGTGACCTTTCATCCATTGCGATTGTTATTGCATTATAGTATGAAGAATGCACATTTAATATTTCTGCTTTTTTGTACTTGATTATGAGGTTTTTATGCCCTAGTTCATGGTCAATTTTTGTGAAAGTACCACATATGCTAAGAAAAAAAAAGCATACTCTGTTCTTTTCCCATTTGGTTTTCTCCAGAGGTTTATCACATCTAACTTCTCTAAGAGTCTATTTATCTCCTTGACTTCTTTCTTATTTATTTTATGACTATATCTAATTCTGAGAAGAAAAATTTGTGATACCCACCAGTATAGCTTTACTATTTCCTTTTGTAATTCATTTAACATTTCCTTTAAGAATTATGGTGCTATGTCATTTGGTTCTTATGTGTTTAGTATTAATATTACTTCGTTGTCTAAAGTCTTTTTTTTAGCAAGAGGTAGTTTCCATGTTTATTCCTTTTAATTAGGTCTAACTTTTCTTTTGCTTTGTCTGAGATCATGATTGCTACCTCTACTTCTTGACTTCAGCTGTTGAATAATTAATTCTGCTCCAGCCCTTTATTTTATGCTCAGTATGTTTTTTTTTCTGTTTTACATGTATTTCTTGTAAACAATATATTGTTGGATTCTGTTTCTAATCCATTCTGCTATCCACTTCCATCTTATGCATGAGTTCATTGCATTCATATACACAGTTATGATTGATAACTATGCATGTCCCTCCATCCAATTTTCTTCTGATTATCTTTCTCCCTCTCTTTTTATCCTGTCCCTCATCTAAAGTGTTTTGCTTCTGATCACTGGTTTCTTTTATTTTCCCTCCATTTTATCACCCCCCATTTCTCTTTTTCTTCTCTTGTTCTCTTCCCCTCTTACTTCTTTGCTAAGATATATTTCTATTACCAATTGAATATGGGTATATGAGGGAAATATATATGTATATATGTATGTGTGTAGGAATGTAGGTATATACGAATACATGTGTGTGTATACACACACATGTATTGGAATGTAGGTATATACGAATACATGTGTGTGTATACACACACACGTACACACACACACACACACACACACACACACATATTCTGCTCTTTGAACCAATTTAGATGTGAATAAGGTTCAAGTATTGCCCAAGCACCACTTTCCTGTTCATTGTAAAAGTTCTTCCTTGTGCTTCTCTTTTATGTGAGATGATATTCTCCATTCTTTCTCTTCCTTCCCCTTTCCCCAAGGACATCTATCTTTCTCAACTACACATTTTTTTTACATTATCTCAACATTATCTTCTCAATTCTGCACCCTCTTTCCTTGTAGATTGTTTTCTAATTGCCTAAAAACTTCCTAAAAGATATATGTATCATCTTCCCATAAAGACAGGTAAACATTTTAACCTTACTGAGTGCAATATGGTTTCTCTTTCATGTTTACCTATTTTATGCTTCTTGTGATTCTTGTATTTAAAAGTCAAATTGTCTATTCTTCTCTGTCCTTTTCATCAGGAATGCTTGAAATTCTACTATTTTTCTAAAAAGAAACCCATTTTTTTCCCTTAAAGGATTATACTTAGTTTTGCTGAGTTATTATTGGTTGTAATCCCAACTCTTGCCTTTTGGAAGATTATGTTCCAAGCCCTTCACTCCTTTAACATGTTAGCTGTTAAATTTTGAGTGATTCTAACTGTAACTCCACAGTATTTGAATGGTTTCTTTATGGCTGCTTGAAGTATTTTGTCTTTGACCTAGGAGCTCTGGAATTTAGTGATAATATTGCTGGGGTGTTTTATTTTGGGATATCTTTTAGGAAATGATCAATGGAATCTTTCAATTTCTATTTTACCCTCTGGTTCTAGCAAACTAGGGCAGTTTTCCTTGGAACATTCTTGAAATATGATGTGTAGGCAACAGTCAATGAATATATTAACCTACTATTTGATAAATCCAAAGACTCCAGCTTCTGGAATAAAAGAAAAATTCACTATGTAACAAAAACTTCTGAGAAAACTGGAAAATACTATAGCAGAAACTGGGCATAAACCAACATCTTACACCACATACCAAGATACAGTCAAAATGGATGCAGGATTTAAATATAAAGACTGAGACTATAAGCAAAGTAGAAGACCAAGTTACAGTTTACCTTTTAGATCTATAGAGAAGGGAAGACTTTATGACCAACTAAGAGGTAGAGAACATTATGAAATGCAAAATGGACAATTTTGATTACATCAAGTTGAAAAGTTTTTGCACAAACAAAACCCATGCATCCAAGATTAGCAGGAAAGCAGAAAACTGGGAAAGAATTTTTACCACTAGTGTCTCTGATAAAAGCCTCATCTGTAAAATATATAGGGAACTGATTTGAATTTATAAAAATAAAAGTCATTCTCCAGTTGATAAATGGTCAAAGGATATGAACTGGAAGTTTTCAGAGGAAGAAATTAAGGTTATCTGTAGTCGTATGAAAAAAGTTCTAAACCACTATTGATTAGAGAAATGGAAATCAAAATGACTCTGAGGTATCACATCACACCTCTCAGATTGGCTAACATGACAAAAAAAGACAATGATAAATGTTGGAGAAGATGTGGGGATACCGGGACACTAATGCATTGTTAGTGAAATTGTGAATGAATCCAACCATTTTGAAAAGCGATTTGGAACTACGTCTAAAGGGCTATGCCTTTTGACCCAGCAATACCACTTGTAGGGCTGTATCTCAAAAAAATCATAAAAATGGGAAAATGACCAACATGTACAAAAATATTCATAGCAGCTCTTTTTGTGGTGGCAAAGAACTGGAAATTCAGGGGATGCCCATCAATTGGGCAATGGCTGAACAAGTTGTGGAATACAAATACAATGGAATACTATTGTACTATAAGAAATAATGAGCAGGCAGACTTCAGAAAAACCTGGAAAAAACTTATATGACCTGATGCTGAATGAAATGATCAGAACCAGCAGAACATTGTACACAGTAACAGCCACACTGTGCAATAACTGACTTCGAGAGACTTAGGTCTTCACAGCAATGCAAGGATCTAAGACAACTCCCAAAGACTCCTATTGGAAAATGCTATCCACATCCAGAAAAATAACTCTTGAGTCTGAATGTAAATGGAAGCACACTATTTGCTTTTTATTTGTTGTTTTCTTTTATTGCTTCATTCTTATGCTGCCTCCCATTAGTTCTAATTTTTTTGTTAACATCATGACTAATGGGAAAATATGCTTCATATGAATGTATAAGTGGAGCCTATATCAGATTGCATGCCATCCAGGGAGGTGAGAAAGGGAGAAGGAGAAAATTTAAAACTGAAAAGCTTATGGAAGTGAATATTGAAAACTAAAAATAAATTAATTAATTTTTAAAAAAGAAATATGATGTGTTGATTCTTTTTTGATCATGGTTTTAGATAGTTCAATAATTCTTTAGTCATTTTATTCTCTCAATCTATTTTCGGGTCAGTGTTTTTCTAGATATTTTATATTTTCTTCTTTTTTTATTCTTTTGACTTAATTTTATTGTTTTTTAGTGTCTTATGGAGTCATTAACTTCCACTTGCCCAATTCTAATTTTTAAGGAATTATTTTCTCAGTTAAGATTTTGTAACTCTTTTTTATATGTCCAATTCTCCTTTGTAAGAAGTTATTTTCATCAATGAATTTTGCACCTCTTTTTCTAATTGCACCTCTGACCAATTCTTTTTTTAAGGTATTATTTTCTTCAGTATTTGTTGTGTCCTTTTTTTTTTACCAACCAATTAATTGTCTTTTATAGTTTTCTTCCTTTGCTTTCATTTATTTATCTATTTTTCCTCTACCACTCTGATTTTAAAATCAATTTTTAAAAAAAGTCTTTTCTGAGAATTCTTGTTGTGCTTGTGTCCAAATCATATTTTTCTTTGAGAGTTTGCTTATAGCTTTTTTTTTACCTCATTGCCTTCTTCCATTTATGTCCTAATCTTTCTTGTCTTCATAATAAATTTTTTATGATCACTTTTTTTGTTGTTTGCTCATTTTCCACTCTGTTGATTTTGAACTTAACTTTATTTAAAGTTATTCTCTGTCCATGGCATGGGAGTAGGCTGGAGGAAGGACATTTTTCTCAAGCTTCAGGCTTTTTTGCACTGCTCTTTTTCAGAGTTAGTTCTAGGGGTATGTAAACTTTTTACTGCTTCCAAGATGGTGTGATCTGGGAAGAGGTGTGGTCCCTACTGTCCTTGTCTTCACTCAGGTTATTCAAGAAGTACCCCTCATTCCTTTTGATTCTGATTGATACTGCTCCTCAGGGTCTATGCTTCATTGGGACTCGAGGTGATACTGTTACTCAGAGTGTCTGATCTCTTGTGACCAAAAGCAATACTGTCCTTCAGGGCTTTTACTCCTTCTTGAAGGCAAATGTTCCTCACCCTCTAGAGCTATGATGCAGAAGTGGATATAGGCAATGGAGTTGCCAAACACATCAAGGTCTTGCCTCCAGTGCTAGCACTGGGCTTCCTTGCAATTTCTTTCTGACTAGTTGCCAGTTTGCATGATCCCCTTACTATCTCTGGCCTGAGAGCTGCAGAAGTTGCTACTGCTTCTGTCATACCATCTAGTCCCAGTATTCATCTTTCATCTGCATGGTTCAGCCTCTACCCCCATGAGACAGATATATCTTTCTAACCTCCTAAGTTACCTTGGGTTGAAGAATCTCATTCTGACCGTTTTTTTTTTTGCTCTGCTACTCCAGAATTCAATTTGAGATGTTATTTTAAAGTTGTTTGGAAGGGTATATTGGGAGAGCTCAGCTTAGTGCTTTCTCTACTCTGACATCTTGGCTCTTCCCCCCAAAATCAAGCAATCCACTTTCTATCAGATCACCGCTGACTGATTTAGCACTAGGCTTTTCTTTCCAAATAAGGTGCTATGTAAAAAACTATGTGTACTGTCCTTTCATCCAAGAACCATATTGAATCAGAAAATTCCCTTCTCACTGAAAGGTCAGATTCTAGAACTCTTGAAATTGGAACTCTTGAACTTACAGTTATCCTTTACATAACTTTCCAGTTACCTGGCAAATGCTCCTCTTCTGAAATCAGTCTATCATATTGCCTAGGAGTAGCAAAATCCCTGCTTCTATTATACAGAAGTTTGTTACTAAAGAGCACTATTCATATATTACTATATTAGGTCACACACACAAATGTCAACCACTGCCATCTACTACTGCTGTATATTGCTATCAAATGAGAAAGTCTAATCTTATCACATTATCATTCTTGAGTACTCTTGAAGAGGTAAGGTGAGGAGAGAATAACAAAGTTCAAATTAGAGTGAAAAGAACTGATTCAGACTAAAATTTCACTTTTTATTTACATGGCTGAAGAGTGAGTTCTCCAATAAAACTCTATGCACTTGAGCTAACCAATTCACTTTGAGTTCACTGTGACCTGATAGCAAGGCAGTTGTGGACATGTTCCTCTTCTGTGGGGAGATGTTCCTTGGATCCCTCTAAAACTCATCCACTATAATCTTATCAGGTTGACTAGGCAACATCTCATTCTCCTTAAACTAGTTGTTCAGATGGTACAAGTCTACCTCATTTCATCTTCAATTCACTTCAATTCACTTTTATGAACTCTATGGCTACACTATGCAAGATGATCACAGGGAAAACCCAAAGGGTTACCAAAATTAGCAAGTATTACTTATAGATTTTATAACAAAGAGGCTTGTTTCTCCTTGGCTTGCTTCCAGAATTGTCTCATTTGCTTTGAACAAAAAGGGGAATATTTCTGAATTTATTTTCCACTGACTTACAATAAGGAGATTCCTTTCACTAGGTTCACAATCTAAGTTACATAGAATGACCATATAGAACGGAAAGAGTGGAAATAAATGTCAGGGAAAGATTAATAATTGTCCAATGTACTTCCTTGCAGTGCCTTAAATCATGGCATCTTTCAAGCATGGTTCAGGATTTTTAGTGGGGACTTTCCTTAAGAAATGATTTATTTTAATATGACAACATTTTTGAGGAAAGAGGGAAGGTGTCATGGTGAGTGGTCAGAACTTCAGTTTGTTCCAAGAAGGTACAGAGTATAGGAAAAGAATGGAAGTGGAGAAGCAATTGCTAAGTTACTAGGATGTTGTTTCTAGTATGTCATGCTTTACTAATACATAAGAAATCTGATGCCAAAAAGCTTTGTTTATTAAGAGTATGGACACACACCACCCAGTAGAAAAGCATTAAATAAGCAATAAACCCTTTATTAATTAATCCTATTGCTCCTTGAGTCAAATTTTTTTAAGGTGAATATTCTTACTCCTTATCCTTACCTTTTGGCTTGCCTGACTTCCTTCAACTACTAAATAAAATCCCAACTTGTAAGAGAAAGCCAATCTGAACCTTTCTTAATTTTAGTGCCTTCCCTCTGGTGATTATTTCCAATTAATCTTATATACTGATTGTTTGTTCATAGTTATTTGTATGCTATCTCCCCTAATAGACTCTGAGTGATCTGAGAACAGGGACTAACTGTCCTTTGCTTTTTGGTTGTTGTTTTTGTGGTTTGTTTATTTTTGTATATCCAGCATTTAGCACAGTACTTGGTACATAGTAGACAATTAATGTTTATTGACTGGTTGAGTATTATCTTGATTAGACACCAGAATTAAGTGAAATATTTCAATGTTTAGTGCCCTAAAAGTCTAAAGGAGCTATTGTAGGTGCTGCAAACGGCAGATCCCTGAATATTAGTGTTGAAATAGAATTCAAGGATCATGTAGTCAAACTTCCTTATTTTACAGATGAGAAAAACTTTTATTAAAATAGAGCTATTCAGTTGTAGAAGAGAAAAGCATAATGTGAACAATTAGTGATATTTATAATTATGGAATGCATTTCAAAACTAAAAGAATTTGCAAAAACAAATTATTTTTTCTGTACAACCTGGGGAATAAGATGTCAGTAGTCTTTTCCCCCCCAGAAATATGCAAATTAATACAAAATAAATAGATAAATAGTTTAAAAAGAGGTTATACTCCAAACCAAGACTCACAGTCAGAAAAAAAATGATAGATTATAAATTCCTCATTTATGACTTCACTGGCCCAGTATAATCAGGACTTATAAGTTCCTCATTTATAATTTGGCTGGTCCAGTACCTTTCAGTTAATCACTTAAGTCATCTATTTCCTTTCATTAATTCATTGTCTATATGTTATAAATATTTACTTTTATTATATACCAAACCTTGATGAGTTACACTACAGGTAAGATTGAGAAGGCAATATGATGAGAATATTCTGTGCCCAGGCTCAGTATTCCATACCATGGATAACAAGGGGTAGTCCTTTGAGATTTTTAATGCACAGGACTAGATAAATATTACTTTTGTATTTCACAGGTATCTCTAGGTATGCCCAAGTCTACCTTTGTATGAATAGAACAGCTAGACTTGCTGACCTGGACTGGGAGAAAAGGGATTATAGTCAATCCAAAACAATCAAGTTACTCTTACTTCTACTCCTACTTCTGAGCCCTCTAAGTTGCATATCGGCTTCCAACTGTAGGGTGGTAACTTAAATTTGGAGAAGCCGCCTAAAATTGGTTTGGTTGTGAGAGAGTTACTGTTGGAAGTTTTTCAGGATGAGGTTCTGGTCACAGGTCAAGGGAGTTGTAAGTTACAAGAAAGGCATAGTGTGATGGTGGCCCCTTTGATGCATGGCTATATGCCAGGTAACAATGGATTAATGTATTATCTTAAAAGGTTGCAAAGTACATTCCAAAAAGAAAAACCTGTGGAAAAGATGTAAATGTAATTACCCCTATGTTGCAAATGAAGAAACTGAAACTAATTAAATCACTCACCCATGATTAAATAATCAGTAAATATATGAGGCCTTAGTTGGATCCAAGATTTCTAAATCCACATCCAGTATTCTTCATACTTATACCATGCGTCCTTTCATTAGTAGTGGAAAACCTCTTTTTGGACTCTGTTTCATTCTGATCTGAGCATCCATTAAATAGTAATGAAACTGTTTGCTATTGAAGTAATGATTGTTGCAATAGTTACCATCAACACAGCAGCAACAAACCTCTTTGTTCTGATGAGTTTTAAACTGCATCCTGAACATACCAGGTAAACAACCTCTGTATCCATATTTTCACATACCTTCTCCCTCCTGGAAGATCAGTAAGGAAGGAGCCACTAGTTGAGAATAATGGATATGTTTTCAGCCACAGTCTCTGTACAGAATATTGTTGCTTTAATTGTATTTCTTCACTACAAAAAAGCTTCAAGCCACAGGGGTCAGAGTGGAAAATTGCGTGGTAATGACAAATACAGCGATACAACTTATAAAAATTAAATTGGTGGTTTCACACGTCTATATTTGCCTTCATATGTTCACTAATAAATATAACTTGCTGAGTCTGTTGTTAATAAAATATTGATCTTAAGTGTGCTATTTCCTGATCTTTACATCCAACATGACAATATTTCTTCCCCAATTAATCATCTCTCATTAAGGTTTGTAGCAATATTTCCTTATCTTTAAAAAAGGAGTTAAATTAATTTACTTGACAAATATGACAGAAAAAAACCCAACAGTTTAATCTCTCTGTAGTAGTACTTGTGACAAATGCAAAGGTACATAAGCCAAAATCTCTTCCCCCAAGGAATTTATGCTTTATTAGAAGAGACAGAACTGTAATTATATTGGGGTATTTGGGGCCCTTATTCAATTTGAGTAAGCTCAGGGCCAGCTGGGAGGTTCCCTAACCACAGTCTTTTTTAAAATATTTTTTGTGTCCCCCCAAAAAACAAAATTGCATTCAGTCCTATGCCAATGAATGAGATTTCTAACAAATGAAATGGCAGCTTTGTGCTAGTGCCATTTGAAACATATTAAAAAAAATGAAGGACTAGTACAGAAGAGAGGAAGGAGAGATTATTCTGACTGTGGTGGTCCCTCATCAATAGTAAGTGGGCAAATTGGGCCTGCTGTGAGGAGCATTTAATTTACATTTACTTTATCAGTGTGTGAGTTTAATATAGCTCCTTGAAGTCAGGAAATCTTTCATTTGGTCCTCCACAGTGCTTGTCTGACAGTGCCTGTCACATCTGTCATATAGTATAGTAGGAACTTAATTAATACTAGTTGAATCAAATTGAATACTGATACTGGTAGTATTCTATAAATTCTTATCTTTAGAATATGGCATCCCCACCAATGGAACAAAAATACACACATACACAGTATCCACAAATAGCTCCCTTCTTCACAGCTACTAGAAAATGTGTTTGAAACTAATTATTATTGTCTGAAAAGCAAGATTAATTTTTTCTGAAATTGTTATACTTTGCCAAAAAACTTACTATAGTGTCTAGCTATAAATTCACCTATTTCTGACAGTTTTAGCTACTATCTCACAAACATAAAGCAGGTTTTTGGTTTTCTTTTCTAAAATTTATGAGGAAATTTAAAATTACTATTCATGAAAAGGAAAGATTAATTTCACTGTTAGACATAGGAATGTGTTCAAAGTTACTGTACATCATTTCTCACACATTGCACTTTGGCAAGGTCTTGAAGTGGCCCTGCTATTCCACACCTGAGTTTGATGATGTGGAAACATTTACTCATGGGGAAGTTTTTCAAGTTCACTGCAATTTCGAAAATACATTCATTCCAACACCAAGGCAAAATCTGCAAGACTCATGTTTCACCTGTGATGTCGTGTATACAGATAGGCTATTTGGCAAATTATATTCTGGGTTCAGCAGAGGTATATGGGGGCGGTGAGGAATTCAGAATTTTTTTAAATGATCGAAATTTAGGGGATACATTTTTATTTTAGGGTAACAAAATAATGCGTTCTTGATTTAACTACCTCATTAGATATGACTAGGTGCCCAGTGGATAGAGTGGTGGACCTGGAGTCAGAAACATCTGAGTTCGAATCTGGCCTCAGACATTTGCTAACTGTGTTGCCCTGGGCAAGTCCTTAACTTGTGTGTACTTCATTTTCCTCAGCTATAAAATGGGAATGATAATAATAGCATCTACCTCCCAGGGTTGTTGTAAGAATAAAATGAAATGATGTTTATAAAATGTTTTGCACAGTACCTGACATATAATAGTACCTTAATAAATGCTTATTTCCTCTCTTTCTCATAAAGTAGGAGTGGTCAGGGTAAGATTTACTTTGGAAAACAATCATAATTATTCTCGTAATATAATATGGTTATATATTACTATTTTATACTATTTGAAATGTTTTTGATATTCTACATCTGATTTTACTATTTATAAGCATTATTATAAATATCATTATATTAATATAATATATATTGTTGTAATAGCTCACTTTTGTATAGTACTTATTAAGTGCCAGGCACTGTGCCAAGCACTTTACAAATTTCTTACCCACTTCATAGTTTTGTGGGTGTTTTTGGCTAGGCAATGGAGTTAAGTGACTTCCCCAGGGTCATACAGTTAGCAAGTGTTATGTGTCTGGGGTCAGATTTGAACTCAGGTCCTCCTGACTCCAAGGCTGGTGCTCTATGCACTGCACCACCTAGCTGCCCCTTATCTACCTTATTATGTTTCTGCTGTTTACAAGAATGACTACAATGAATTTTGTAATCACACAAAAGTGTTTCACTTCCAAGTTCTCAAATTTTGAAATCTCCCTCTTTAACAACAACCTGCTTTCCTTGTATTTCTTGTACTTGACCTACTCTTTGCTCTACATTTAACCTCCAATCACCAAAACCCACCTTACTTTCCCAGGCAATCAGTCCATTTCTGTCTCCCTTTGCACTTTTCCCCATGCTGGACTTCACCATTAGCTATTTCAATGATGACCTGTTAAACACCTTAGATTCCCTTGAATCTTTGTCCTACCACAGTAACTTTCTTGACAATGTTGAACACAGCATGGACCCAAGGGTCTGTTCCTCAGATCTTGTTTCTAGACTGACAAGATCACAAGACCTGTACTGAGTTGTTTCACCAAAAATCATACAATGAAATATCTTTAGTGTCAGTGCTGCTTGGCAGTCTAGCATGCTGTGGGGGTCTTTGCAACTGATTTAACTTCTTTGGGAGTCAAATTCTTCATTTGTAAAATTAAAAAATACCATGATATTCAACACAAGAGATTTTTCAAGGAAAATATTTTTAATTGTTGTCGTCACATTAATTTCGTCTTTTATCTTTAAAGGACTCTTTGCTGAATTAATCACAAAATCTCTTTTAAATCTTATTGATTCCCTAGAAGTCCTGAAATGCATCTTCATTTGTTACAAATGACCATGAAGCATCTCTGCATCTTGACCCATCTATTTCATTTTCTCCTGTCTCAGAGGAGGAGGGGTTCCTTCTCATTTCTAAGCATAACCCCTCCAATTCTGTCCTCCATTCTGATACATCCAACTTTCTCCTTGTGGGCCTTGATCTTTATCTATCTCTCTCTCTATCTCTCTCTCTATCTCTATCTCTATCTCTATCTCTATCTCTATCTACATCTATCTATCTATCTATCATCTATCTATATCTATATAGCTATCTCTCCCTAAGTATATTATATATGTATATATATTTTTTTCCTTCTCTCTTTGGCTTCTTCATTCTCTCCCTCACTTCGGACTCCTTAATCTCTTCCTATAAACATGTCCAGTTTTCTGCCACCTAAAAGAAAATTTTCTTCAGCACTGACACTTTTTTTTTTTGTCGTAGGCAATGGGGCTAAGTGACTTGCCAAGGGTCACACAGCTAGTAAGTATTATGTGTCTGAGGCCAGATTTGAACTCAGGTACTCCTGAATCCAGGGTCATTGCTCTATCCACAGCAGATACTTTTCCTGGTTTCTGTTCTTTCTCTCACCTTTCTCTCATAATCCAAGTTCTCCAAACTATAGTCTTCACTCGTTGCCTGTGATTCCTCACCAAGCATTTATTCTACAATTTCTGTCATCTAGTGCTTTGACAATCTCTTCTACTTTCTCACTCTATTAATTAATTATATTAAACCTGCTCTGTCAGGGTCACAGTAACATATCAATTATTACATCTAATGACCTATGTCAGTCTTCCTCCCTTCTTCTGCATTTGATACTTCTGTCTGTTCCTTCTTAAATTTTTTCCTTTGGATTTTATGACATTATACCGACATTGTTCTCTAAATTCAATGAATTTTATGTTTCAAATGTCCTTTTTTACTCCCAGTCACTAAATGACTCTAGGCAATCATTAACTACTCGCTATAGTAGCTCATTAATGAATGATCATATTGCATCCACAGTTATCAGAAATTAATTTTTCTAAAATATAATCTTGATTATATAAGAATGGCTCAATAAAAACTAGTTAAGTCCTTGTTTCCAGCTGAAGAAAGTAAAAAGTCTTGAACCTGGCATTCAAGGACTTCTACAATTAATTTTTTCAGGAACACCTCCCACAATCCTCTGGAAGCAGACAAAGACCCTTTTCCCCCAATCCCTGTTTTCTCTTTTTAGAAATATTAACAATAAATTCCAAATTATCCTACTCTGAAGCCTTTGAACTAATCTAAAAGAGAAGCCATCTATTTTTTGGCTTTATTAATTCCTAAATAATTCCCAAATAATTCCCTGCTTCCCTTTCTCTGATAACAGGAAAAATTCCTCCTTTGAAATAATTAGGGTAATGACTACAGCAGGAAAAGGAAAAGAGGCCCTTAATGTGTCCATTGAAGTTCAATACACTCTTTTTCAATTCCCTGATTACAATTGTGGTCCATCTAAGCAAAGAATGAAATCTTTAGGCATCCTGTTACCAGTTGTATGGGAGACCCCTTAATGATACTGGTCATAGAAAGATTGTTTTAGGATTTATGACTTTTTTAAGGTTTAAGACAAAGTTTCTCTAAGATTCAGTGATTCTGAATTGATGAAACAAAATGTTTAACTTTTGAGTTTTGTAACCATAATTTTATTATATTGTCAAATTAATTTTCCTTGTTCAAGAATCCTATAAATTTAACATCAAAAATTCTCACAAGAGAGAGATGTCTAATGGAATAAGGAGAGTCTGTCAGTTTTGGAATATCTATCTATATATTTAGAAAATATGCTTGACATTTAATAGTAATAAGCTAATAAAAATGTTTATGATGCTTATACTTACAACGTAGAGTACAATTTTTCTTCCACTCTTCTTTCAATAGAATTTGTTCTGTCAACCATCCTTTCTCTATCGTTAACATTTTCTAATTTTTCTTAATCCTTCTCTGATGTTTATAAACATATGTATCTACGCCCTCTTTTAAAAAACAAATCACTTGTCCCTGCCAACACCTCAACTTATCCTATACCTCTCCTCCCTTTCATGACCAAATTTTGAGAAAAAAAATTGTTTTTACTTATTTCTTACACTTCCTTGACTACAGAACTCCTCGATCTTTTTTTAATTCTGGCTAACATTATTACTTCTCTATTGAAACTTTTCTTTCTGGACTTATCGACAATCTCTTAATTGAATGACTATATCCAATGAGCAGTTAATATATTGATGCAGCATTGTAGATAAGACACTACACTAGGAGTCAGAAGATTTTAGTTTGAATACTGTATAAAACACTTACTAGCTATGTGAAGCTGGACAGGTCACTTAACCTCTCTATGATGGGTTTAGAACTGACAGACTCTAAAGCTCTTCTTACCTCTAAATCTAAAATCATATGATTTACATCAAACTGGATGGAGGTTTTTGTACAATTTCCCATGTATGTGTCCCTGGTTCTTTGCTAGTTAACATATTATCAATGTAGCTGAAGAAATAGCATATTATAAATTTTTTTAAAAAAAAGATTGGAAGGAAGTTAAAATGTTGGATGATAATAATAGGATCCACAAAGTTCCAGACAGGCCAAATCTAATAAAATGGAGTTGAATTAAGGTAAATGCAAAATACTATGCTTTGGTTCAGAAAATTAAGTCAATCTATGGTTTAAAAAAATTGTTCATGTAAAAAAGATCTTGTGGTTTTAGTGAACACCAAGCTCAATATGTGTTACCAATGTGACATCAGGGATGATAAAAGCAAATATTTAACATTGTTGACAATGGTTGAGTTAAGAGAGGTATACTCTTCAAAACTAAGAAAGTGATAATCCCATGGTATCCTTCTCTCTTAATACCACAATTAGGTGTTATTTTCAGTTCTAGATTATACCTTCTAAGAAAGGACTTCGATAAAGAGGAAGGTCTCAGAATGAGGAGGGCCCTGGAAATTCTACCATTAAAGGAAAGGTTCAAGGTAGTAGAGATAGCTTACCTGCAGAAGAGACTTTGAGATCAGAGCAGTTTTCAGATGCTTGAAGGTCTGTCGTGAAGGGCTGCCATGTGAGGCAGAGCTAAAAGGAAAGGATAAAAGTTATAGGGAGGCCAATTCCAGCTTGATATAAGAAACATCACTCTGATATTTAGAGATGAATTTCCCAAAACCAGATCTTCAAATAAAGTCAAGATGACCATTGTTAGAGTTCAAATATGGTTCAATTTCCTGGTATGTCACTGGCTCACTGTTCAGGTGTCACAGGCATACATCAATGAGGTCAGCACAATGGCTCTGTAGACTTTCAGTTTGGTAGTCAATCTAATACTTCTTCACTTCCACATTGTCCTTTGGAGCCTCCCAAATATTGAACTAGCTTTGGCAATGTGTGCATCAACCTCATTTTCAATATGTGCACCCCTGGAAAGTATACTGCCAAGGTAGGTGAACTTATCCACAGTTTTCAAAACTTCTCTATTTGTTGTAACTGATGTTTCCATGTATAATAGTGTGGTGCTGGTAGATAGAGGACCTGTATTTTCTTGGTGTTACTTGTTAGGTCAAAATTAGTACAAGCAGCAGAGAATCCATCCATACTTTGTTGTATCTCAACTTCAGAGGCTGCATTAAGTGCACAATCAACTAGGGGAAAATCATGCACCAACATTCCTTCCACTTTGAAGCCTTTTGAAGTTGAATAATTTGACATCAAGGGGATAACTAACCTCGATATTGTATTCATCCTCATTGAAGGTGCTTGACAACACATCTGAAAACATCATGTTAAGAAACATGGAAGCAAACATACAACCTTGTTTCACTCTATTGGTGACTGGGAAAGCATGAGAGCATTGTTCATTATCCAAAACCCAGGCAAGCGTGCTGTCATGAAATTAACTTACAATAGTGATGAACTTCTTTGGGCAACCAAATTTTCAAATGATTGTCCATAAGTCCTCAGGACTGACAGTATCAAAGACCTTGGTGAGATTGACAAATATTGTGCATAGACTTCTGTTCTGCCCCTGGTATTTCTCCTGTAGTTCTTGGGCAACAAACAACATATCGACCATTCCTCAGCCCTTTCTGAAACCACACTGGCTCTCAGGTAGATGGCCATCTTCCAGGTGAAGGATCAGCCTATTAAAGAGGACTCTGGTGAGAATCTTGTCAGCGATGACTAATAAAGAGACGCATACTCTCATCTGTGATTGTCATAAGATAATCTATTTCCTTTACCTTTATAGAGATGGACAATGGAGGTGTCCTTGAACTTCTAGGGGATAATCTCCTCTTGTCAAATAACCTGAAAATTGAACTTCCCACCTAGCAAATCAGCACCAGGTGCTTTACCATAGGAGAGGAGCATTCAAAACTCTTCTTCAGTTGGAAATTTGTCTAGAAAGATTGGCTTCAAACTGAGGTGAACAGTCAATGGCTTCAGCACTGATTGATGACAGTCTTTTGAGAACACTATGGAAGTGTTCAGAACATTTCTCCAGTAACATGTTCTTATCCCTAATCACTGTGGTTCCATCAGCATTGGGGAGTTGAGAAGTACTATGGATCTTTAGCTCATAAATATCCATTAGGGCATCCTAAAAGCTCTTTGGATTGCTACTATCAGCATAGAACCTCATTTTATCTGCCTTCTTACTGAGCCAAGCATACTGTACCTCTCCAAGCTTCACTTGCACTTTACTTTTGATGGAGTTAAATGCTGCCTTCTTAAAGATGGATGAACTATACCGCTGGCAAACCCTGTAGAGCTCTCATTTTTCATTCATCAGCTTCTAAATTTCCCCATAATTTTCATCAAACCAGTCTTGATGTTTGTGAGTGCTCTGACCCAGATGAGCAAATGCAGGTCTGCACCAAATCGCTGAAAGCTGCCCACTCCTTTTCTGCTCCACTGTGGTCAACCATGTATTGGCTCACCTTTCCTTTCAAGTTGGCAATGAATTATTCCCATGCAGAGGAACACTCTAATCCACCAGTGTTCTGGTAGTAATTTTTCCTCAAGGCCACTGGCTGCTTTTGTTGAATGTGAATATTTAGCTTGGGGAGGATAAGTCTATGATCAGTCCAGCACTCTGCACCACATATTTCCTTTGCCACTGCTGTCTCTCTCTTCTCTTTACAATTACATAGTCTATTAAAAGCCAATGTTTGCTGTGAGGGTGCATCCATGAAGTTTTGTTACATTTAGGTAAATGGAAGACAGGGTTGATGATGAGAAAATCATGAGATGCATAAGTCTTCAGTAGTAATTGACCATTGCTGTGGCTGTTTCCAACTCCATTCCTCACAAGGATTCCCCACAACATCTGGTAGTCTGAGTCTGTTCTAGCATTAAATTCTCCCAGAATTACAAGCCTATCATTTTTGGACACATTGATGATAAGAATCTTCAGGTGTTCATAAAATTTTTATTTGACCTCATCAGAGTTCCTCATGGTGGGAGCATAGGCAATATTGGTGGCAGTGTGACATTTTCCTGCAAGTGGCAGTCACATTGTCATGAGCCTGTCATTTACTCCTTTTGGTAGGCATACAAGCTTGTTGACTAGATTAGTTTTGATTGCAACACTATGCTAACTTCACAGCTCTCACCTTCACTGTGGCATTCCAGACAAATATGTATCCAGCCCTGCCTGCAGTAAGCTGGCCTTCATTTTCCAGCCTTGTTTCACAGCAGGATGCAATACCTGCTGAGTTCTCTCACAAGAGCTGTTTGTCTTTTGGGTCTGTCTTTTGTTGTCTGTAAGTTATCTGAGTGGAATCATCCTTGCAGAAGTTTTTGTACATTTTTTGTGTGTGCTTTGGCCATAAGTTGGGATCCCCACCTGCTGAGATAAACTGGCCAGGGTTAGATAAGGAGACACTTTTTAGGGCACCTTTTCTAGCCCCTTCCTCACAGCAGGAGGTGAGCATGACAGTCCTTAAATGGCTGTTCAGATACCTAATCCCACTGCTACTTCTAGGAATAAAATGACTCTATAGCCTGGGCTGCCTGTGTGTAGGGTTGTGACTACAGCTCCCACTGTATTCACACTTGCTGCTTCATCACTTTCCTGTTACCACAGGATTTTGAGAGGTTTTTAAAAAAAACAAGTAAAATGGTATGGGTGATGTCTGTTGATTCATGCGTAAATTGAATTGAAGTGAGGCAGAGTTGCATGAAGTGATCAACCTCACACTCATCTAGAGCATCACAATCTAACGGCAGGAAAGAGTCAAGATGACTGGTGATGGCTCAAGATGCAGTGGATGACCTTGGCACCTTCAGTGTCTAAGCAAGTTCTAAGGTCTCCAGTACTACTCAAGTGCCTGTTTCAGCTGCTTTCGTGGTCAGTAGTACAATTTGTTCTTATCCACCCATGCCACCAAGGGAAATCTTCACATATAGATATCCCCCAAGTGGTTTTGAGACCACCTTCATTACCCTCAATCTAGTATAACCCACAAGCCAAAATAGCTTATCATGGCTTCTCGGAGCCATACGTGACAACTGGGTCAATCAGGTAGACACCAAAGGTGGAAAGTAGCCCTCATAGCAGAGGTATTTTTTTTCCTGAACACACCCCACACCCTAGCAATATAGCAATTCATAGAAAGATAATTTGGAAACATGCAGGCCTGCTTTTAAGAATTTATTGTTTTTCCCAAGTTCACTTTCTTCAGATATTTTTAAACGCATATTCACATTAAGCCTCTAGGGTCCCTACCTCTACTTCAGGCTACACACCAATACATTCTATTTTTCCACTGTTGCCTTAGAAGAACAAGGTAACCATAGGGAGAAATGTAAGTATGGAATCAGATGTGTTATGAGATATGTTACTGTGGGCCTACCAAGCCAAGGCCTTCCTAACACTACCACTCTCCTAATCTTAACCCTAGCACAGAGTGCAAAAGCTTTTATAATGTCTCACTAAATCCAATAATTTCAGAAGATTAAGCTTGCTGTTCCTTTTCAGACAAATTTATACAACAGCTTATATTGCCACTTCTTTTTTCCAGCTGCCCACTTTTCACATTTCTTTTTCCTTCAATAAGAAATTTTTAGCTATTTCTCTCTATTCATAGACCCTTTATGAGTCTACCCCTTATTTGCTACCTTTCCATTAGAGTCATACAAAATTATTTCACCTATTAGCCATGTACTTTGGCAAGTTTTCCATATATAGTCCCTCTTCAAATATTTCTTCATAAAATGTCCTCTCAGCTCTGAATCATTTTCAATCATCTCTGCACTGAATTCAATTTTCACCTAATTTTAACTCCATTTTTTTTCTATAGGAACATGCATACTTAATTCTTACTAAAATCTCAAGAAGACTTTTATTTTATTATTTGAATAATCAAATGTATGTAACACAGCTGTTGAAATTTAAGATTTATGTCTGACTTTCTAAGGAAAACACTGCTGAGATGCCAGTGCTGTCCAGTGAAACATGATTAATGAGGAGGGAAAAAATCAATCATGGACATATTGCAGCTGTGAATGTGACAATCCCTGACCTAAATTTATTTTACTTAGTTCATTAACTTCAAGCATTAAGGGATTAATTAAAATATATAGCCATCGAGGCCCTAATTTCAGTTTTCAGAAGACGCAGAAGTGATTTCCTCAGACCTCAATATATCGTTGACCATATATATTTGAATGCTCTCTCCAATGATATAAATTACAACCCTTACTTCTCTATATATTCTTTGGGATTTTTTTTTTGTTAAGGGAAAGAGGGAGAACATGGAAGAAAGCCTTGATAATCTACTATAGATATTGGACCAAAAAAGAGAACAAATCATTCTTTAACAATTTATAAAGTCACAAGTATCTGTTCAGGCTCAGCTGTTTACCTCTGACAAATGATGTTCTGTAGATGCATGCTATGTCTCAGACTATTATGCAACCTTTGTCTACCATAATAAATTCACACTGAAACTCAAAATTGATCACAGGGCAATTTAAAGTTACTCTCCATTAACTTTTTACTGAGCCATTAAAACATCATTTCACCTTCTAATTAGGAATTTAGCAAAATGTCCAAAGTTGTCCTTTCAGTCTCTTATTGCAGTGAAACCACAGCATATAATCCAGAATGCACTGATTTACTCCAAAGTCAATAGAAACTTTACACCACAGTGTAAAATCAAATGTGTGCCATTATTTCAAAATTTATTTTCATTTTCTACTCTCTGTAATAGAAGTAACTGCATTAAAGAACATGCAGGCCACATCTCTTCCCTCCACCATGAGGTAAAAGAAAGTGTGTGCCTAGCTCTGTTTAACATGTACTTTATACTTAACATAACCAAGGGAAATTATCTATTTTAGAAGCATTGGTTTGCCTTTAATTGTTATTTTGAAGTGTGAAATGGAATTAAGAAATATGAATGTCCATAGTCACATAAACCAGTACTTATTTAAAATGCAAAATTGAAAACAAATGATTCCCAGGCCTCATGGTATATGACACTTAGAACAGCTATCAAATGAATTAACATCCATTTTCTTCTTCAATATATGAGGTAATGGGTAATTAATGTACATTTTCAAAAAGTAAATGGATTTTTTTCCCCTGATGGTTATATCTTGTTGCTGTGGTAGGAAGTGATTGAAATCAAGTCAAGGCGATCTGTGGTGGGTTATTTCAACCCATTTCCTTCAATACATTTTATTTGCCAAAAGATAATGATGAAAAACAAGTGCCTGCTTGCACCTCTTAGTCCATTCATACATTACTGAAATAATGTATGAATAAATGAAGAAAAACAGGACAGGTGAGTTGTGACTAGAGGTATAAGGAATCCTGTACTTAACACTGTATCTTTCATCTTCCATTTTCAAACACTACCTACATTTTGTCTTTCAGCTCTGTCCTCTTACCTCTCTTACAATGGGATATTTCAGAAATGATAAATAAGATGCTTGTGAGATGGAACCTCACTGTATAAACAGATAATTCTTCTTGGGATAAACAGAGATAAATATTTAGTGAAAACCAACACATAGACTTTTGGAGAAATTTCTAGTTAGATGCAATTATTCATGTGTGCCAAACATATATGCATAAAGTTAGAATATAAACCTTAATATTAACCTAAAGGCAAACAAGTAATCTTGTAATTAGCAAAGATGGAATTGAATTATCTTTCCTGAGCCTCCATTGGACTCTGACACCAGACTATGTAGGGCACTTGGTTAAAATCCTGGCAGAAAGAAAGGAGTTAGGAACAGAGACATAGTAAAAGAAAGAGGAAAGTAACAGAGACAGTGAAAGAAAATAGGAGAGAGAAAAATAGACAGAGATTCTTGTAGCCATGCAATGTCAGCCAATAAATTCTTATTAAGTGCTTATAGTGTGAATCAGAGAAGTTGTGGCAGGATAGGTAGATTTAAGGATCATCATCATCATAGAGATGTTAATTAAATCATGGAAGCTGGCAAGATCTCCAAATGAAGTGGTACAGAGAGAAAAGAGAAAAGCGTCCAGGACAGAAGACTGTGGAACACCTACAGTTAGAAGGTATGATCTACATAAAGATCTAGCAAATGAGCCTGAGAATAAGTGGTCCAGTAAGTGAGAGAACCTAGAGGGAGAGAGAATGCTGTCCTGAAAATGCAAAGAAAAGAGTATATCTAGGATAAAAAAGCTATCAATGCTGTTAAAGTCTTAAGAAGCTAAGATGAATGAAGATTGAAAAAAGACAACAGTATTTTAAAAATTCAGTGATCATTGGTCATTTTGGAGAAAGTTGTTTTGTTGGAATGATGAGATTAGAAGCCAAAGTGTATAGGGTTAAGAAGAGAGACAGAGGAGAGAGAGTGGGAGGCACTTATTGCAGACAGTCTTTTCAGGGAGTTTAGTCACAAAGGGCAAAGAGAAATAATGATAGCAGAGATGGAAAGATCAGGTAAGGGTTTTTGAGGAGGGAGTAGATATGGGCAAGTTTATAGGCAATAGGGAAAGAGCTAGTAGTTAGAAAGAGAAAGAAAAAAATTAAGTAGGGATGACAGAAGTGGCAATCTGTTGGAGAAGATAGGATGGAATGCGATCCATTAAGTAGGTAGAAGGGTTAGCCTTGGGAAGGAGTTAGGCCATTTCTTCATATGAGACAAGAGTGAAGGAGGAGACAATAGAAGACGGCATATGCATGATATGAGATGGGGGGGGGAGTTCATGATGAGTAGCTTGAATTTTACTGTAAAATATCAGTCAAGATCCTCACATAATAGGGTAAAGTCATAGGGCATATAAGAAGGGTAGAATAGGTTTAGAAGAGTTGCCGTGAAGAGTAGGATGGTGAGCTAATGAGGAATAGAAATTGATAGTAAGTGGGATAGCAGCAGTATGAGCCTAACTGAGATTATTTAACATAAAATTGTAATGGACCCAATCAGAACAGTTTTGTGATTTACTCCACCTTCATTCAGCATCACATATGTAGGAGAGAAGGCAGCAGATGGTGGAAATCATCCAAAGCTCATGCTGGGCAAGGCTCAGTCATCAATATGATAAAGGGCATATAGGCTAGAGAAAAGGACAGTGTGATGTGAACCATTTCACTGAAGGGTCAATATAGATGAGAGATAAAAGTGTGGCTTCTAAAAGTAAGACAGCGAGGGAAAGAACCAAAGGTTTGAGAGATTGAAGATTATATTATGAACAAAGAGCAGGGTTTGATAAGGGAAGACAGAGAGGGGAAGAACCAATAGATAATGGATAAATGAAGAAATTTTGGAATTATTGAGGATAGGGATAAGACTTGTTGGTGGAATGTGGAATAAGGTTTAGATAATGACCTGCAGGGGTTCAGAATCATTGGGATGTGCAGGGTAGTACCCATTGTAAAAATGTTCATCATTGAGAAGAAGCCTCCTCTTATCTTCCCAGAAGACGCTGGAAACTATGCTGGAGGCAAGTTAAACAACAGAGAAGGTCAGATTTCCTTACTGTTCTTCCCTCTGATGTCTGGAGATTAGACAGGAAACTGTGCAGCAGTAGAGGAAGTCTCACTCCTCACCAAATTTCTTTTTTTTCTTCTCTGAAGGGACAGGTTGAGTAGCAAATGAAAGGCCTGAGGTCAAAAAGAAGGTTGCTCCTCTTTACACTGGAGGTTCTCCACAGACCAGTTTGGGAAATCAGATAGGCACCGAGAAGAGAACAATGCCTTGTACTGGCACAGATAGAAGTCTCTCCAAAAGCTTCAGGATATGTGTACCAGAAGATAGAAGGTGCATAGTCAGACAATAGTCAGTTTTCAGTCAAAGAAGTCCAAGCCTGCTGTCAGAAAGCTGCCTCTTCAATCCAATAATGTCATGATGAAATATCTAAGTTCCTCATGGCTTATTCTTCTAGCTAGAACTAAGTAGGGAACAAGAGAGCTCTTATGTTCTCTATAACAAATACAATGTAATAAGTTGTAATTGATCAAATGTCAGGGTCAGCAGGCAGGGTCCTAATACTTACAACAATTTATAGAAAAAAATTTTTAAAAAAGATCTAAGACTATTATTGGAATACAAGCATTATATAATTTAAAGTGTGACAAAGTTAATGTGAACATAGGCTGCATTAAGACATGCTTTGTGTTTGGAACAATGGAAGTAATAGGACTATTAGATAATACCTTGATCAAGACCACCTCTAGATCAGATCAGGTTTAGATCTGAGTACTCCATTTCAAGAAGGACATTGAAGAGCAGAAGAATGTTGAAGGAACTGGAGATAATGCAATAAGAAGATGGGTTGAAGAAATTGAGAATATTTAGCCAGAAGAATAGAAGACATGATGGAGGAATAATTGTTGTCTTCCCTATTTGAAGGGAAAGAGATTAGGCAACTATTATTTGGCTTCAGATGGCAGATTGATGTGTAGAAGTTGCGGAGAGGCAAATTGAATAATGCTAAAACTTGCAGGATAGTAAAATTAAAGCTAGAAAGATACTTAAAAGTCATCCAATTGGTCCATATTCATTTTATAAGAAATGAAGAACTGTCAAAAGGAGGCTCAGTCCTTTGAATATATACGATGTGTTCTGCCTGATGCCAACCCATATGGATGTTTGGGGAGCTTAACTCCAGATTTTATGATAATCTTAAATGTATTGGGTCCTTGAACTGTATTCAGCACATTTGCAAGTATTCTTTGACTGCCTCTTGCATGTTTACTACATGGTAAAGAAAAGCTTTTTAATTGTTTCATGACCTGTAACTAAGTATGCATATAAAGGGAGTCAATCTCTCCCTGGTGCCTTTTGAATGAGGAAGAAGAAAAAAAGGTAAACCTTCAGGTAGGGGGAGGGGAGAAGAGGGGGGAGGGCAGCTACTTCAACTGCTTGTCTACCCACCAGAACCACATCAACTCTGCAATTTCTTCTGTCCCTTTGGGGGATTATTCTTTCCTATAGATGATGAAATTGAGTCCTGGAGAGATTAAATGACTCACTAAAGGTTACAAAGGAAGCAAAGAGCAGAGCAAAGATTCAAATCCTGATTTTCTGAAAACAAATCCGTTGTTCCTTTCATTATACCATACTCTGTTCCTGTGGGACTCCTTCAGGAATCAATACATTTTCATGTTTTGAAAAGCTTTGCTTGTTGAAGTAATTTCATCAAATGAAAAAATTAAGGGATATTATAGAGGAAAATTGTTTTCTAGTTCAACAAGGTAACCTCTGGAGTCCCTTCCAACTTTGAAATTTTGTGATCCCATGAAGCAATCCCAAACTAAAGAGGAGTGGAGTTTTGTTCATGATGATGAGGGGGAAATTGCATTGTAAAAAAGGAAAATCAGACATACAGGAAATACACTGGCAAACAATAGGCTTATACGTTTGATGATTTGACAGAAAAAATTCCCACAAGTAAAATCATTTGTTGTTGTTGTTGTTGTTGTTGTTGTTGTTGCCTTCTCTAACCTCTGCCTCACACGGCCATACCATCACTATGCTAGAAATTATTGCTGTCTTTATAAGAGCATGGAATCTAAGAGAACAGCAGTTGTAAATTCCATTCAGTGAACAGTTACATTTGAAAAGCCAGTTTTCTTATTCTGGTAGGAGATAGAGTGTGGTATGACAAAAAGGGTAAAGATAATTTCTTTATTTATAAATTTATCTTATAAAAAGGATGAAGTGGATTCTTACAGGGAAACTTTATCCTGAATTAACTAACTGATGTGGAACTATGTTCTCGGAAATAAAGGGAAATCATCTGCAATTACAGTGAAAGTTTGAGGTGACTCTAGTTGTGATTGTTCTCACAGATGAAATATTATGAATAATCATCAAGGACTTTGTTTTGTTATTAATTTTATTTTTAATGATTTGTATACACTATATTTTTTAAATATTTTAATCTGAATTGATTTTTTATTTATTTTTTATTAAACTCTAGGGAATTATGGGATTAAATTAGAGAAATTAATAACTACTATTGGGAAAAGAAGTTTCTCCAGTTTAGAAAATTGGAGTGGGGCAATGAACTTTGTTGTTTAAATTATAGGCTTCATGGGACTCAGCTAGGTGGCAGAGTAGATGGAGTTCTGGGTTTTGAAAAAAAAAGGAAAGAAGGGAGGAAAGGAGGAAGGAGACAAGAATTTAGTAAGTATCTAGTATGTTCCAGGCACTGTGCTAATCATTTAATGAATATTCTCATTTGACCCAACCATTCAGAGATATTTTAAAAATGGGGATATAAGCACCTCTATTTTACAAAAGTATAAACTGAGGAAGACAGAGATTACGTGAGTTGACCAGAGTTGCCCACAACTAGTGACTGAGTATCTGAGGTTTGATTTGAACTCAGGTCTCTCTGAGGTGCATCACTTTAAAGCACTATGTAAATACTAGCTATAGCTATATTTGATATTCAGTGAATTGTCAAAAAGCATTTATTAAGAGCTGTGCTGTGTGCTAGAAATACAAGTACAGGCAAAAAGGAAAGATAATAGCTGTCTTTTAGGAACTTAAATTCTAGTGAGGCAGACAATACAACTGTGTACTTCCTAGAAATCAAGGTTGCAGGAGCAACTATTCAATCAGACAAAGGTCTGTGTCACTGGAAGGATATTCTGAGGTGAAATGACTGCTGAGACCTGGTGGAAAGAGAGGTCTATAGAGACAGGAGTGGAGGAGGCCAAATATAAGTAAAGGAGTGATGGATGTGATGGATAGATTCATTGACATTTTCTTAATGAAGAAATATATAAGCATACCCCAGATTAATTTAGAGCTTGGGATAGAATAAATGAAATATATAACAAGTCAAATAATAGCATGAGGGGTTACCTAGAACTAACCTCTTTTTAGATAGGTCACCACATTTCATATGAGGAGCTGTACTAACCCTCATAAATATTCATTCTTCAGAACAGGCTGGAAAAGACAGAAAAAAAAACTAAGGTTCATCCTATGCGTTTTTGAAAGTCCTTCTTTGATCCTCACTTTCAAATTTTCATTCTTTTTGATCTTATGATCTTATTTATGAAATAAGATAGAACACTTCCAATTTTGAATCCCCCATTCTCTCTTCCTCTCTCTCCTCACCCTCCCTCCCTTTTTATTCTCTCTATCTCTATCTGTGTCTGTCTGTCTCTTTCTGTCTCTCTCCTTGTCTCTCCCTCCATCTCTCTGTGTTTCTGTTTCTCCGTCTCATCTCTTTCTCTCTCCCTCTATTCCTCCATCCATCTTTCTTTGTCTCTTTCTGTTCCCGTGTCTATCTCTCTGTCTCTCTTTCTCTCCACCCTTCCCAATTCCTCTCTCACTTTGGCACAGTTTGCTCCATTCCACTATCCAAGTATTTACAGGGCCTGTGCTCCCAGAGGCAGCTGCCTTTATGGAAGTTTTGCCTTTTCGTGCTGTTCTCTATACTTAGCTTTTGATGTGATTCAGACTAAGGCTTTATGAACCTGTTAACTAAACATCAACACTCATCAAATGTCCTTTTTTTGTATATAATTCACAAGCTGCAGGAGCTTTTTTGGGCTTAGAATGTTCCACATTGATGGCTTAGATTTATTTTAATCATTAAAGGCGTCTCGCCTCATTTCTAACTCTTGGAATCCTGAACTTTCTTCAAGGATCAGCTCAATGACTTGATGGGGGGAGGGAGAGGAGGGGCGGAATGATCATATCAGTAATTGCAGGAAAATGGTTCAATAGAAAGCAGTTTTCACTTCTATTAAAAACAAAAAAGAGAAAACATTTTCATATAAGGTCCTTCTTTAATATCAAAAACTTGTGTGTGTGTGTGTGTGTGTATTTAAACTAACTATATATTTTTCTGAGTTCATATTATTTCTTATATTAAAATGGAAACTTGTTGAGGGAAGAAGTTTTTTTTTTTTATTTTTTTCTCTTTGGGTTTCCAGTACAGAAAAACACTGTCTTACAAATAGTAGGCACATAATAAACATTTGCTGAATTAAAATAAACTGTGTTTTGCCCAACCATCACCACTTAGCATTGATTAAATACCTATTCAATTATGCAGAATTGCCTCTGCTGTTCAAAAGTCAAATTTGCTATGTATGCTTTTTATTGTTTAAGGCTCCTAGTTTTCATATCACATTTTAAAAGTTATTGTTGTTGGGTTACTGTCAGCCTGAATAGAAAAAAAAATGTGTTTTCTTTCCAAGATGATCCTGGTTTGGTTGATACAGTACTTAACATTTCATCAATAGATGCATAATATATACACAGACACACACACACACACACACACACACACACAGCATACATTAAGTTTTCAGAGGACACTAAGCACTTCAGATCAAGACTTTCATATGATTATAAATAAGTCTGTTAAAAAATTATTTGGCTCAAATTGTTTGTGTTGTCTGCCTACATTTACCAAAGTCACTTTCCTAGTCCTTATTCCAAATCATTTTATTACTGCTTAGGCTAAATAAAGACAGCCTTCTCCCTGGGGGAAAAAAAATGCAGAAATCCAAATGCTAAACAAACAAAACACGAATACAAAATGAGAAGCAGATTAAACTGCATTTCTTGAAGGCCCACTTCCCAACTTGTGTTAGGGGCCAAAAGTAAGTGGATATTTTTGTGGCTTCTATCAGTGTCTTTTTTTTTTCCACTCACAGAAGCAGACTAATCTAGGACAGCTAACTCAGTAAATTTCAGGGTAATTTTTTTTTTCTCTACATTTCATAGTGCTTCTCCCATCCTGCTTCCTCCATATTTAAAAGGCTTATTTTATTTTCTTAAGCTTTTGTTTTAAAACTCAACTTAGTGATAAAAGGAAACCTTAAATTGGCTGGTGGTTCAGTTAAGAGATACAAACTCTGTTAGAACTAAGCATGGAGTTTGAATGACAGTTACACAATAAAAAGCTATTTTATGTAGGTTTTTTTTTTTTGGCTCTTCTACCTTTGCTATAAGACAGTAGCCAGAAACTCAGATAAACATTTCAATAACACATCTAAACTATTTAAACCTTTAAACAAGGTTTTACTTGACTGTTCAGATACCATTTTTTCCTGAACAATTATCCAAACAAATCTTCTGACCCTGCTCCAGTGAACATTATTTAATTAAAATTCATGAAAAATTAATTTCAAAAGAGCACTGTGGATATAGACATAGTTAATAATGAATGTGTCTTTAGATAATTAAACCTCAGGACTAGTGTGCACATACCACTTCATTTGTCTGTGTCTCATGTTTTCTTTTGTTTTATACCTTAAAGAATTGGACTAAAATGGGATCCTCAAACCAAATGTTGTTTACAGGTTTGTGAGGAAGCTTATGAAGACTTTCCCATCTTATTTCAGCTATTAACCAAATTAATAAGTATTTGTAGAAAGAATCAGAGGCTTACCTAGCACTATAAATTCATAAGAGATATTAAAGTAAAATATTTGATTGCAGCAAGACTTTCCAGGTAAGAGATCTCATAGTTTAGGGTATTCCTTCTAGTCATGCAGAGAGCACAGTACAGACACTCATTATTTGGGGCCTTTTTTTTTTTGCCAATATTCTTCAATAAGTTCACTATCAAATTTCTACCTAAAATGTTGGTAGTCTTCTTTTTCAGATCTTTTAAAATGACAAGAATATCAGTGAAGCACTTAGGCTAACCATCTCTTATACTTTGCTACATAAACCATGAATGATTTTTAAAGGCAAACCTTGAGCATACATTTTCTTCGGTGACACTCTGCAGTCTTGAAGCCTAAAGAGTATCTATTCATTTCTATTTGTTTGATCCATGATTTTGATCCTCCAGAGAGATTAAGTATTCTATGATTTACAAATATACAGATTTCTGGAATAATACTGATTTTTCAAAATATATGTGTGTGGTACATGTGTGTGAGGTCCTTAATGATTTCTTGTCAACTTAGCAGGAGGTCTCCATGGAGTGCATCAGGGAATCTGCTTGTCCTTATTCTGTTTGACAAGTTTATTAATGACTTGGGAGAAAAGAATAGATGACAGGCTTATCACATTTGCAGATGACATAAGCCTGGGAGGCATAGATAAGACACTGGATGAAAGAAGTTAGGATTCAGACAGTTCTTGATAAGACAGCATTGGATTGAATCTACTAATGAAATGTAATAGGAAAAAATGCAAGCAGGTAAATTTACACTTGATTTATAGTAAAAGCTTTCTAGTCATTAGTGCTATCTAAAATTGGAACAAGCTGACTGGAAAGGTAATAGCTTTCCCCTTCAGTCAACATAGGCTGGAATACAAGTATATAGCAAGTATATAAATGGGGTATATTTTAAATATGATTCTTAATCAGATAAGAAATTGAAGTATATGTCACATGTGGTTCTTTCTAATTCTTAAATTCTTGAATTTTTGCCTTGCAATGCCTGTTGCACCCCACCTGCTAAATGATGGCCTCTTTTGGAATACGCCCTCTCACTATAAGTGTCCCTCAGTATTCTGTCTTGGGCCCTCTTCTTTCTCTTGTCTATATTACTTCATTTGGTGAGCTCATCAACTCCCATGGATTTAATTGCCCTTTCTCTGATAATGATTCTCAAATATACCCAACAGACTTGCTGACCATCAGTCACACATCTTTAATTGCCTTTCAGACATCTCAGACTAGATGTCTATAGGTATCTAAATTTAAAATGTCCAAAACAGAACTCATTATCTTTTCCAAAAAACAAAAACCAAAAAAAAAGAAAAAACACTTTTTCCTCTCCTGCTTTCCCTCTTACTGCAGAGGGCAACACCATACTCCATATTTTTAGTCCCTCTGGCAAAAATCTGGCAGTTTCTTAGACTCCTCACTACTTTTCACTGCCTCCCCCCATATCTAAAATATTGCCATGGCCTGTCAATTTCACCTCTGAAACATCTGTCATATATGTTCCCTTCTCTCCTCTAACATTGCCACAACTATAGCACATTTCCTCATCACTTCATAATTGGACTAGTGGTGAGTCTGCCTGCTTTAAGTCTCCTCCCATTCCACATCCATCCTCCATTCAGCCACCAAAGTGATTTTCTTAAAGCACAGGTCCAACCATGTTACCCTGCTACTCAATTACCTCCAGTGACTCCCTAATGCCTCCTGTCACTCAAAGCTTTTCACAGTGCCTGTCCAGTCTTCTTACACCTTAATCCCTACATGAATGTTTCAATTCAGTGACTCTGGCTTCTACACTGCTTTATGAACAACACAGTCCATCTCCGTTTTCTCTGGCTGCCCCTTCTCCCTAGAATGTTCTCTCTCTTCAACCCCATGTATTGACTTCCCTGGCTTACTTGAAGTCCCACCTACAAACACATTTTTTAAAACACTAGGTCTTTTTTTTTCCACTTTCTCCTAACTCTAGTGCCTTCCTTCTCAATTATTTATTTATCCTTTATAATATAGTTTGTATATTGTTGTTTATATATTTTCTATCTCATTAAATTAGTGTCTCAAGGACAGGGACCATCTTTTGTATTCTCAGAACTTAGCACAGTGTCTGCACACAGTAAGCACTTAATAAACATTGATTGATTGATATGCCATGATGCCTTCTGAAAATTCTGTCTTTATGAAAGCATCTAATTTCTGCAATCTTCCACATTTTGGGGTTCTCCCCATCAATTTTTCCTCCTTTCTTTAAGAAAGACTCCCAAGTAGGGTGACATACTGGTAAATCCCAAGATTCTAGTGTTCTCAATCTCAGTTTAATTGAATGTGTGTCTCTAGATTCCTCATATATCCCCCTTCTATGCTAAAAAAAAAAAAACTTTCTCCATGATTACTACCTTCAAAAATGGTGATTTATTAATCAGTGATCTTGGTTCTCTAGTGTAATAAATTTTTGTTCAATTTTCCTTCTTCCTTCCTCTTTATTGTTTTTACTCTTTAAATAAATGTTTAGTCACACAAATCCTTTCTTTGTTTCCTCAATGGATCTCAAAGAATGTGAGTTAAAAAACCCAAGCATATTGTTTTTTTGCCTAGTCCTTGAAATACGAAAATACTAATTTCATTTCCTACTCTTTTCTTGGTTCTTGTTGCCTGATTTATTTAACATTCTTATGTTTGTTTTATTAATTTGGTTTATATCTAAAATGCCCTGCTTATTTTTTTATGAAGGAAAATTTTAAATTCTCCCACTTTTATGAAAGAGCATTCATTTTCATTGATAATTAAGTTCAGTTTAGCAGGACATGTTATTCTGAGATGAAAAACAACCTCTTTTACTATTCAGGATGACATATTTCAGGTTTTCTTTGATTTATAATAAAAAGTTATTAAAATTTTTGGATTAATTGTCTATGCTATATAAAGAAATTCTCCTGATTGTCTGCAATATTCGATGTTTCACAATTTACTTCTGAAGTTAGATCATGATGTTTTTCAACGAGTAAAACTTGAGGATTCTCCTTTTCAGTGCCCTATGACTTCCTTTTCTAGTGTTCCTGGCTAATGCCTGCATAATTATTTGTTGTGCCATATCCACTATCCACAGTTAATCACCAGACAAACTGAATTCACAACTCTGCACCCAATATGTAGTAGAAAGAACTGATTGCGTCTTTAATGAAAGGATACTGACATAGTTTCCTCAAGCACACAGACAGAATTTCAGGTATGGGGTACAGTGTAGCACACAAAGAATAGGGAACTAGAAGTATTGAGTCAATATAGAAATGTTCTATTACTGTTATTATTATTCTAATGTTGTCTTCCCCAAGGAATTACTTTGTATAGAATTTTTTCCTTTTTATTCTCATCACTGTTGTTTTTATTACTTTATTTGGATTTTTTTTTGAGTTGGGAGCCATCTTGCAAGAAGTTTGTAGCCCATTACATTTTAAACAGCTTGATAACAAATCCTTCCTTCTACTTAAGTACAATCTAACTCCTTGTTGCTTTTACACAGTGGTGCTACTTTTTGCTTCATAACCAAATAGTTTGGCAAATTCTTTCTTTTCAAGCAACAACTTGTTAAATATTTGCCAACCAAGATATCTTTTAAATCTTCTCTGTTCCAGGCTAAATATCCCTGTCTACTTCTATGAAACCTTATATGGCATGTTTTCAAATATCTTTATCATCCTGGTTGCTCTTCTCTGGAGATGTTCCAGTTTCTTAATATACCTCCTAAAATGCAACTAATTACTTTATACAATATTCCATATGTGTTCAGATAGCCGTGGAACTATCACATTCCTTGTAGTAGATATTCTACTTCCAGTATATGTATGTAACATTGCTTTTTTGACAGTGATTTCACTAAACTTTCTTTAAAGACCAGCCAAAAAATAGAAGTGTCACTATTTAAACTGATGCCAATTTAAAGTCATTTTAAAATTCATTGTCAACTCATTAACTATGAGCTTAATGTTTTTAATGTTCAAAAAGTTATGTTTTATAACTCAATGAAGTATTTAATGGATAAGTTCTACCTATTCCACAAATAGGTGATTAGTAACAATAAAGCTAATATGTATATGATGCTTTAAAGTACGTAAATGCTGGATTTATAGCATCTCCTTTGACTCCCACAGCTACTCTCTGAAATAAGTTCTGTTATGATCTCATTTTTCTAAGGATAAATCAATTGAGGCTGAAAGAGGATAAGAGACTTGCCCAAGGTTGCACAAGTAATCAGTATTCAAGGCAGGATTTAAACTCACTCCTAGGTTTTCCAGGCTGCAGGTCCTATTCTCTACTCATTAAAATGCCTACCTACCTCCATTAACGTAGACTACATTTAAAAGATAAAAAGACCAATACAGAAATAGAATTATAAAGATCAGTATGTCAAGAAAGCATTTGTTTTATCCTAAAAGGTGTCAGTGTCAGATGAGACTATATCTCCATACACAGCTGTGGCTAAGAATGTCAATGCGTTCAGTGATCTGGTCCTTCTTCTATTCCGTTACATTTGTCTCCTCTACTATTACTGGAGGGTGTGGGAGAAACAAAGAAGATATGCTAAGAAAACACACCAGATCAAATAATAACATTTTTGCATTTGAGAATAAATGCTGCAACCCAGTCAGGCTGCTGTGTGAGAATCTTATATGGAAGATTCATTTATTTGAGACAGAATATGGAAATGAGACAAAATCTGTTTTGCTAGACTGAGAACAAGAATGGCAGCTACCAACAAAAGAATATTCTACATGTACAAAACTGAGAAAGAATCATTGGTTATATCAGGTGTTTCCAAAGCATCCTTTTAATGCAGATAAACTGATTACCATTACCAATGTTCATGACTGGGATATGAAGGTCTTCTCTGTCTCTCATAGATGGATAGATAGATTGATAGATACATAAATAGATCATGATCACAATATACTTTTCATATATATGAAATATACATATATGGATATATATTATACATATATACACTTGCATACATGTATGTGTAAATAAAAAGAAGAGTGGACATTGTTCTTCATATGCCAAAGTTGGGAATAGGAGGAGAGGGGATGGGAGGGAAAAGCAGGAGAGGGATCAGGAAATAAATGGGGGAAGGCAGAAAGAGAGGGATGAGGAAAGGATAGGACAAGGTAACATTGGAGGGGGTAGGAAAGAAGGATACCATATGACAAGATGTGTACACATACATACATACATGTGTGTATGCATGTATGTATTGTATAGAGATATTCTCATCATGTAGCGAATACAGCACTAGATCTGGAGTCAGAAAGAACTGAGAACAAATGTAGCCTCAGACGTTTACTGGTTGACTCTGCAGAAATTACTTAACTTTTGTTTGCCTCCTCATTACTATATTAATGTCAATGTGTATATACACGTACACATACTATATATTATAAATGTCTATATATGTATATACACACACACACAAACCTACATTTATACTATATGTAATTGTGTGTGTATCCATCTATCATTGCTCTCATTCTGCCCTGCCACTGACCTTTCTCTTCCTTCTCCCATTAGCCTTCCTTTCAGAAAAAGTGTGGCTTTTCTGCAGGAATGTAGAGATACATTTTTCATCATGAATTCTTTTAAATTGTTTTACTGATCAGAGTAGTCCATTCTTTTATACTTTATTATTGTTGTAATATTGTTGTTATTGTGTATGGTGTACTCCCAATTTCCATACTTTATTTTATATCAGTTCATGTAAGTCCTCCCAAGTTTTTCTCAAAAGATATCTTTCATCATTTTTTACAGCACTCTATGTATTCCATCACAATCACATAAAATAGCTTGTTCAGTCATTCCTCAATTGATGAGCAACATTACCTCAGTTTCCAATTCTTTGCCACCACAAAAAATTATTAAACATATGCTCGTACATAGAAGTGGATCCTTTTCCTTTTCCTTTGATCTCTTTGGGGTTCAGTAGTAGTAGTAGTAGTAGTATTGCTGGGTCAAAGAGTATGTAGTTTCATGGCTCTTTGCACATAAACACTAATTGTTCTCCAATTCCACTGATCAACCACTCTATTTCTTAGTCAGTACCAGATTGTTTTAATGATTACTGCTTTGTAGTATAGTTTGAGACTTGGTACTATCAGGTCACTACCTTTATTCATTTTTTGATTACTTTTTATATACTTGAACTTTTGTTCTTCTAGATGAATTTTATTATTATTTTTCCAGACATATAAATTAATTCTTTGGTAGTTTGGTATAGCACTGAATAAGCAAATTAATTTAAGTAGAATTTTCATTTTTATTTTATTGACTTGGCTTACCCAAGAGCAATTAACATTTCCCCAGCTGTTTACATCTGTCTTTATTTGACTGAAAATCATTTTGCATTTGTAACCTTGGGTTTGTCTAGGTAGGTAGACTCCCAAATATTTTTAACTGTCTGCAATTATTTTAAAGGGAACTTCTCTTTCAATCTCTTTCTGCTGGGTTTTGTTGGAAACATACAGACATGCTGATGATATATGCAGGTTTATTTTATATCCTGCAACTTTATCAGGGTACATATTAAATACTGATTATTTCCTTTATGCCATCATTGACCCAATGTGTTCTGGAAGGGGGAAGTACCTTCTCCCTCTAACATATTGCCCTTCTTTATATTTTTTCTTAAAAAAATTATTGTGAGATTTTGTTTTATATAACTTTGATCTAAATATAAATATTTCACTTCATACTCTGATATTTCTCTGCTGTAACAAATAAAAAAAGCAAAGGAAATATCCAGTTCAGTAAAACTAAAATATCAACCAAATTTAATGGTGTATGAAGAGTACCACATCAGTATTCTACACCTTAGCACAGAAGGGAGAGAGGTGCAATATTTTAATTTTCCTTGTTGGAGTTATTTTTATGTTTTGGACATAAAAATGGATCATGTGATGTTGGCCAGTCACTCAACCTCTCTCTGTCTTTCTTCTTTCATCTATAAAATGGGAATGGTAATATCTATAATATTTATTTCTCAGGGATACCATGAATATCAAATGATTAAATGAATCCAAAGGTTTTATAATGATGAAATGCTTTATAAATGTAAATTATAATTGGCATTGCTTTTTACCACCTTCCCTTCTCTCCTTTACCTCATGCCAAACCATCCTCTGGACTCCTCTTTGTATCTTCTTTCCTGGCTAAGCTGAGTTTTCTGACTAACCATGAACCCTGATCTCCTTTTCTCCTTCTGCTTTTCAATTATGACTTTGGCAACTAGACAATTTCTCCAGTGCATTTTTCTTTTCAAAAAATCCGTCTTTTATTCCAATAAATGTCGTATCTTTGGAACAGGAAAAAATGGGGTAGGGGTTTAAAGATGCCCTTTGTTGTGTTTGGATACTAAGATTTTGAAGGAACCAACTAATGAATGATAAACTGACTTTTATGCAGCTGTTTTCTTATGCACCTTCCATCCCTGCCCTGCCCCATTGTAAGCTTTCTATAGCTTCTTCCATTATGTCCTTAATCTTTATTATCTGGCCTTCACCTTACTTCCTCTCATAAAATTTAGGTGTTTAATGGCAAGTGAGGTATTGTAACGAGTTATGATCATTAATCTTTTCCCAGGTACATTAGTCAAGCACAATGCAAATTAAAAAAAAAAGTCAAGCACAACTAAAAAGGTAGAACACATACATGTATGCATATATGTATATGTGTGTGTGTATTTTTTCCAGAGTAGATTTCATAATCAGTGATATGAATTCAGTCCTATCTCCCAAACTTTAAATACACACAGAGACACAGCAACAACAATAACAACAACAACAACGTGTGGGACAGTGACTACCAAAATCAAGAGTTTGGAGTCTGAATCAGAGATCCAAAAAGGTCTTTATCCTTTCTCTTGAGAAAGGACACAGCCCTTGCCATTCAAGCAGCGGCAGCCAGGGAATACGCCCGCTGTCTGTGAGAAGCAAAGTTTTATAGCCCTAATACGTGCCCCCTCCCACTCTCTTACCTCTTTCCCCCACTGGCTGGGTACTCAAGGCATACAATGTAAACGTGACAACTAATACCCAATAGAAGCAAACATACCCATGTTTGGGAACTAGACGTATGCGTGCGCCAGGAAGCGGGAGTGACCAGGGACTGCCTGTGCTGACATGGATTTTTGAGAAAGGTAAAACTCAACTCTGGACTTAGGCCTGAGGGAACTGCACTTTGGGCCATCTCTCACAAGAATAACAGCAACAACTCAGCATTCGTTTAGGAACTTTCTAAGGTTTAAAAAATGCTCATTATTTTATCTACAACTGAAACTGATACATAGGATGAAAGGGGGGAGGGAGAGTTGGAAGAGGATGACTGCAACAGAAATACAAACTTACCTTGCAGAAAAATCATTAGTTAACATTTTAAATGAACATATGTCTACAAAAATATATGTATATATTGCATATGCATATGTGTGTGTATTTCTATATACGCACATATATGTATTATGTGTGTATGTTTGTATGTATGCCAATCTGGCTAGAGCATTTGACTTGGAACCAAGAAAACCTGGGTTCAATCCCCACCTCTCCTAATTATTAGCTTTGTGACCCTGGAATGGAGGCACACTGACCGCCTCTCCGCTCCTTCTTCAACCTGCCCTACTTGTAGAAATTTTAAGAAAACATTTTTAGTCTGACCTAATCTGACATCTAACTACTCTTTTAGGAAAATATGAAAAGGGGTTAAAAATAAAAGGTAAGGCACCAGAAACTGGAAAACTGGTGGTAACCAGGCAATGTAGTTAAGGTCATTGCCTATACTCCCATGACTTTAATGGATTTGGGTAACAATATGACTAAGAAGAGGAAGAAAACAACAGCAACAACAGCTTTTCATTATCTCAATTAATGAACTTGCGCCTTAAATTGGCCTTTGACATAATAGAAAGAAATAACCATAAAAGGAACAGTGATAGAGGGATTGACATTTTTTATTTGTTTAATTGTTTTTATGTTTTGAAAAATGAATCTACAAAGAAGTGCAGACAGTTAAATGCCTATTATTCTGCTTGAAGAAGTAAAATGTAACATAAAGGTTATCCTGAACATTGTAACCATTTTATCTCATTGCTGAATTTTATTTATAAATTATGTATGAATACCATAAATTGTGACTGAAAAATGACTTTTGAGAAAGAGTTATCCAAGTCACAGGATGGTCCTGTCTGTTTTTAATCCTCTGTAGAAAGCAGAAATGCTTAGATTAGAATAAGAAAACTATTTTTATTAGTCATCAATGTTTTTTTTTTCTTTTCTCTTTTTTTTCCAGGTATTGATTGACCTGGATGATTCTTGAAAATCACAGAATTTCATGTTTCATACCACTATATTTTTAATAATGTTTGTTAAATAACTTTGTTTCATTTTTTGTGTAGAGAAATACAGAGAGAGAGAGAGAAGGAAGGAGGGAGGGAGAAAGATAGAAAAACTGCAACAACTAAAGTATAGTGTATAGTCCTGGGTACTAACTTATAAAGCTTATGTTATAATTTATAAATTATAAACTTATAAAGTTATAACTTATAACTAAATTATAACATACTTTAAAGTTTGCAAAGTGATTTGGGTCCATTGTTTGATCTACCTTGAAGATAAATTCTTTAGTGTTTTTTTTTCCTTTTCTCTGTACAACAATATTCAAATCTATTGTTTTATATGTATGTAGTTTGTATGCTCACTCTCTCAAGTTATCATGCAGTGACTAATCCTGTCAAACCACAGTTTTTCTTGGTTTAATCTTTTCACAGTTAAATCTGTAAAATAAAACTAAAATATTATCTTCCTTTATAGAAGCTTGCTGGTAGAAAACAGAGGCACTTGAAATGATACAGTAGCAAAATGCCTCTGTGGGTGTCACAATGAACACACCCAGGTAACATATTCTCCTGAGAATTAGGTCATCAAGTCAGAAATAGTCTTCGGAGTCCTAATATCCAGAAAGAAAAGATGTTGGTGAAAACTATTATACTTTAATCTCATTTCACTGCTAAACTCTGAATTTCCCACCTTTGTGGGAAAAGAAAATCCTTTTATTCTTTCTTCCACCTCCTACACTTGTGAAATATTTTTATTTCTGCCCCAGTAAGCAACCTACTTTGCACAGTTTCTGCAATAACACTGAAACTCTTCAGCTTCAGCTAGCTTTACTATTTTATAACTAGTGTCTCCCTTAATATATAATGCTGTCAGATTAATCCATTACCTCTTTTTTTTTCTTCACGTAGTTGAAAACTTTCATTTGTATCATTACTTGTCTGAATGTACTAATGAAATTCCTTTTTGGATTTGCATTTGATTATTCTAATTTCACCATTTTTTGTGACCTTGTGGCAATGCTTTTATCTAGGTTAAAATAGGTCTTGAAGATTCATTTCAAAATGTCTTTCAAGGACCTTCTACTTCCTAGTTTTTAGAAAGGTGCTTTACAAAATGTGTTGTGAATTAATGTAGGGCTACCCAATTTGTTTCTTTTCTTCATATTTTCTATGACTTGGTAATTTTCTTTATTGTGTACATGAGTTTTCACCACATTTTCATATTACCTATATTTTAAATGCTGAATTGGTTATATATTGAAGTGCACTTTGTAATATTTCACATCTAAGGTTACTATTTCAATGTATAGCTATGATTCTAAAATTTCCCCTTGACACATTGAATCTCATAGGTATATTTATTTTGATTAGCGTTTCAAGGATGTTAAAATAAATAGCTTTGGGATTTTTGCAAGGTCAGTGATTTCAGGAGTTGCTTCTTATGCAGGAAGAGTTGTAAGTCTGATGAATGTCCAGCACTCTGAGCACACATCAAAAACAATCAGGCACTGAACAGCTGAATACAACACATCATCCTGTCTACATCAAGCCCTGCTGGAATTCCATACCCTGTATATGCCTCCAAATGCTTCAGATACCACTTAGCCATCATTTTGGCCATCTTATTTTACCATCTTGAGATACTGCCTTCCCCCACTCTGCATTACCTTTTGTTCTTTTACAATTCAAATGTCAAGGCTTCAGGGTATGATTTCCATTGGTCGTTTAGCAAAGTCCTTCACTGGTTTATCTTAAAAGGACTGAGGAATTATAAATTCCACACTGCAAAATGAAACAATGAAAAGCATACTGTAGTTAAGGTCAATTTTAAGAAGCAGTATATACTTCTGTCTTATTCAACCTTCTTCAATTTCATTTGATTTTTAACCAGATTGAAACAAAAGTAGCAAAAGGCTTCTCTACCTTTCCTGACTACATGATTTTGAAAATATTTATAAGTAACTTAGGACTAGGGCAGCTAGGTGGCACTAGATAAGAGTGCCTGGCCTGGAGACAGGAATATTTGAGCTCAAATCTGGCCTCAGACATGTATTAGCTGTTTGACTTTGGTCAAGTCATACATTTTTCTAAGTTTTCCTCATCTATAAAATGAGCTGGAGGGGGAAAGTATACACTACCCTAGTATCTTTACCAAGAAAACTCCAAATAGGGTCATGAAATGACTGAACAATTGCAAAAAGTTTAGGGTTATATTGAATACCATCACATAATGAAATTCATACATATTGAAAAAAAACCTATTGTAGGCCCTATCTGGTCACCAAAAAAATTGGGAATTTGGTCTGGTTAAAATTTTATATATTCTACAAAATCAAACAAAGAATTAGATTTCTGCCATAGCAGAAAGGGAAATTGAGTCACTTTATCCTCTACAATTCTTTTTCTAAAAATTTATTTATTAAGAAGATAAATCTGAGGCTATGATTTCATTGATACAGTAAACACCCACTGTGAAGATTCCATTGTCTTAGAGAGACTGAAATACTGAGAGGTTAAGAGACTTGTCCTTTGTCACAGAATTAGTATGTCTTATAGTCAGGACTTCTTGCCTCAAAATCCACCCTTCTATCCACAATCCCATGCTGTCTCTCTTCATAAAGTTACTTAAATGAATTTGTAGTTTTAGTGATAACATTCACTTCCTCTAGTGATGAAGATGTCAGTCCATTCTCTAAATTCCTACTCTTATGCCAATTGTATCCAATATAAACAGGAGAGAATCTATTTTTTATTCCTCTCATATCTTCCTCAATGCCTCATTCAGTATCTTACCTACAATATGTATTCAACAAATATCAAATTAAATCACACTCACTTTTGTTTTTCTGCCCTTCTCAAGCTTCTCTTGCTTGAGGCATGGTTTCTTATCCCCTAGAGATGAAAAGATTTCAGGGAAAACTATCATATCATCAAATGTTTGAAAGACTGCTAGGCAGGGTGACACAATAGATAGAGAACTAGACTTTGAGTTGGGAATATCACTTATTAAACCATGTGGCTGAACCTCAATTTCCATATTTATAAAGTGGAAACAAGAATAGTATCAATCTTTGTGAGTGTCAACCAAGATAACACATATAATTGCTCTGTAAACCTTAAAGTACAATATAACTGTGAACAATCGTTATTTGTTATTTGTTGACTCTGCTTGACCTCAGAAAGCAGAGTTCAAAATAATGGACACAAGTTAAAGGGAGACATATTTAAATTTAATGTGAAGGAAAATAAAGAAAAGGAAAATGAATTTTCTAATGATAAAAATTGTCAAAAAAGTTGAGTGGGCTATCTTAGGTACTGGGTCAATTCTCATTGGAAGTATCCATAGGATAATCTTCTTCCAGTGCTGGTTGGGCAATATACTCTCTGAGTACATCCTTCTACTATTAGAGTTCATATGATCCTCATCTTGCAGCTGTCAGGAACACATCTAGTATTAGATCTTCTACCTTAGGGAAAATAACTGGAACAAGACTTTGTGATTCATTGGCAAACAAATGAATTCAGTAGGTGGAGGCCAGGGAAACAGGCTAAGATGTCATATGTTGCAACGTGGGATCTGAGGATTGTAGATCTAGAACTTGAAGAGACCTCAAAGGACATCAAATCCAACCCCTCATTTTTCCAGATAAGGAAACTGAGGCCCATAGAGATTAAGTGACTTGCCCAAGTTCACACAGGTAGTAAGGGTAAGAGGTAGAATTTGAACCTAGATCCTCTGATTCCAGAACCAGTCTTCTTTCCACCATGTTACATTGCTTCTAAATACTGTAATATTTTGGTGATTTGAGGGATGGTTTATGTCACTGAGATTGATTGTAAAAGCATTTTCAAAATGAGGAGATCAGTGCACAGGACCAACAGACTGATCGGAAACAAGTATAATTTTTCAGTTTCAAATCAAGTTCAGTTCCAGGATAAATATTCAAAAAAACTTATCTAGGCATGAAGGAAGTCTAAGTGACAATTATCAGAATTTGAGGAAGACAAATGGTTGTAATCATAGAGATAAGGCATCAGTTGTAGGGGACATAGTGATATAGAATCTAGTATTTAAGACCAGAAAGTCTTCTTTCTAGAGAGACTGGAACACCAGGTGGTAATTCAATAAAAGGGGGAAAACAATAATCCAGGTACTGGAAAACAGAAGACCCAAGTTCATAGATGATACTAGCACCAAGATTAACTTGTTGCTGGCTAAGCCAAGAGCTCCTGGCCTATTTGCACTGTTTTAAGACAGGATTGATCTCAGTTTTTGAAATAGGTGTGAACAGGATAATCTGACATTATAGTAAAAATGCTGAAATTGGAATCCAAAGGGATCTGGGTTGAGATTCTTTCTCTAACTCTTACTCTGGTTAAGCGCAAGATTGCTTAACCTTTCCAAACTGCAATTTCATCATTTATAAAATGAGGCTAATAAAACCATTCAAACTTTCCTGACAGGATTGCTATAAGAATCTATTGAGATGAAATACACGTTGTGTGCTTTTTAGGCTAATCACCCACCCCCAACTCAAGCTCATAGGCTGGGGCACCTGGGGAAAAAACTACAAAGATCAAAGTTTTGTCTGCTCTTTAAAGTCAGGTAGAAATTAGCATGAAGAAGAGGCACTGACTGAGATATATAGCAAAAACAAAACAAAACAAAAAAGATAGCAACCTATTGCTCTACTGTAAGTTTGGAGTATACCCTTCCCCAGATATACAAAGCATTGCTTGAAAGAATAGATAGACATAGAATTCACAAGTGGACAGGAACACACATAGGTGTAACCAGTAAGTGACACAGCTGGACAAAGTTGTTTGGATTGAGATGAAAAGCTGAAATATAGTTAGCAAGTGACTAAGTATGGATTTGAACTCAGGACTTCTTAACTCCAAGTCCAACGGTCTATTCACTGTGTACCTAGCTGGCTCACTGGGTACAAATATCTACTCTCTCCTCCAGCCTCTGTCTTTCCAATGCAGGAGTGGTCATTGTTTTTACACCACATCTCTCTCCTCCAAACTGGCCAGCACCTTCTGTCCAGTGAACATGATCAGGGAGAAAACAATGGCAAAGTTTACTTGGATCACCAGCTCCTATTATGCAATTCTACCCCTCCACCTCCTCAGCTAGGCACCTTATATTTTACACATTAACTTTAGCCTGAGAGACAGATCCAGATAAATTTTTGTATTTTTTCCCTTTAGAGAAAACCACTTCCTGTTAGAAATCAATTGAGTTAACATTTGCAAAGTGTTTATGAGGCAGCCAGGTGGATAGAGTGCCCAGCCTGGAGTAAAAAAAGACCTGAGTTTAAATTGGACTTTCCCCTGGGCAAGTCACTTAAGCATTTTCTCCCACATTTTCTTTATATGTAAAATGGGGATAACAATAGCACTTCCCAGAGTTGTGGAAATAAAATGACATAATATTGGTCAAGTGCTTTGAAACCCTCAAATAACTTTATGAATATTAGTTACTGTTGTTGTTATTATTATATTTCAACTTTTCACCTTAAACCAAATAACCATCTAACTGTGCCTCTTACTACTTATAGCTATGTGTATTGCTATTTCTATGTGTATCTAATCTTCTATAAAATGATGCTTTATGTACCTATAGAAGAGTGTGCCTCAACCTTATGGTGGAGAAATAGTTACTACTATGCCATCTCAGTTAATACAGTTTCTTTATGTTCATTGTAAGCTGTTTCAGAACAAGTATTATTTATTTATTTGTTTGTTTGCTTGTTTGTTTGTTTTTATTGATGCATTTCTTTTAATCCTCAGTACTTAACACAGTTTCTGGCACATAGTAGTTACTCAATGCTTGTTGACTGACTCAAGAAGAGTCTTGTGATGGACAGAAACATCTCTCTATCTTACTTCTACTCTCTAAGACATGCAAGAGTAGAAGTAAGAGTAAGCAGGAGCATGTTGTCCTTTTATAAGGTCCACTGAGTTATGGGCACTTCCAACTTGGCAGCTATAGGATTTTGCTGTGTTACTAAAAAGCAAAGAACCCACACTTTCTAGAACTAAGTTACATGAGTTATCAGTAATATAACTAAGGCTGAGCCAGCACAGAATTAGGAAGATTACTCTGAGCATTGTACATGGGTTGATTATCATTACATAGGGAACACATAGGACTGAGGTACATGAGATAAGGGCCAACATGGGCCTTATGCTGTAATGCTGTAGTGTTACTGATGTTTTCTCACTGCTGTCACCAGTCTTGCCACCTTAGTCTGCTCTAGTGGCCTTTGCTTGATTCTGCTGCACTAAACACTCTGAATATTGTTCAGATGGAGGCTGCTTCACTGCTTAGCTGAAGTTACCACTGCCTCTAACTTCAGGCTAGATAACATCCTGGATCAGAGGAGTACCGCTGTGTATTTTCAGAAGGAGCTAGAGCCTACCCACTAGGTCTAACAAGAGTTTTGGCATTAAGGTAATTAATTTATTATGCAAAATTCTAGACTCAACTCAGCTTGCCAATCCAACTTGACTATACATTTGCACTCCTGGTCATGCACTTGTGCTGTAAGATGCCATTGTTAGTGGCTGGGAAAGGAGAGAACAATCCTCTTGCCTCCTTGCTGTAATCTGCTAGCAATGCTCCTTAGAGCTACCTGGAAGTCTTGACTTTCAGAATCTTCTGGTCACTCATGTTAGTAAGTATGTTCAAATAGGGACATACAAGTAGGCCCATTATATTTCCCAGTCATAAACTATATCACCTGAACTTTCATAGTCAAAGTATCTGAAAGGGGAACATACAACCTGAAAACTCAACCATTCACATTCTAAAACAGACCCCATACTTACAGTTCGTTGTCTTGTTAATCTCCCTTTTACTCTCATTATTTTGTCAGTAGAATAGGTGACTTCATTGATCAGGGGTCCCTCAAGCAAATTTCTACTACACAGGTAAAATGCTATCAACTATGCTCCAATTAATTCAAATGAGTCCTGTGAAGTGATGACATTATTCAAAATCATTTTGCATAGGTCCGTTGGGTTGGAAACAATTACTATATTTTGCATAATTATAACTTCTAATATTGCTAATTTGGGGCCTAGCTATATGTAAGTAAATTATTATTTTCATTATAATTATATGAATTCAGGTTAGGAAAAATAGAACGAAACCCAGAAATAAGTAGAGATATTCAGAAAAATGTGAAACCTTCTGAATAGTCAGTTAATTTTATATTTGTAGTGATATTTAAGTCCTGATTTCTTTCATTAGTAATGCTTCTTGTGAAGAATATGTTCATGAAGATGAATTAAAATGGTTTATAGTTTTATTTCCCACCTAGTAATTCTGTTCAAGAGTTGAAACTTCCATTGATTCACCTGGCAAAAAAAAGAGTCAGAAATAATTCTGACTTTCTGATTGCCCAGTCATTTCTATAATTATAACCTTTACACTGCTTGTACATGGCACATTTATGACACCTCTTTAAAACAATGAATCTTGACTTTGAGTAGCACACATAATTTTGTATTACTTTTTTTCTATTTTGGATATTAAGTTAAATTTGCTCTGGGTGGGAAATGGAGAGATGTACTTAAGACAGTGACTCATTTTCTGATTGCAGTGGAATAAGAAGAAAAATCTTCCTTTATTTAATTTGTTTGGTAAAAAAAGCGTATTTGGAAGCATTATTATAAATAACCACATACCCATTCTATTTATTAAATTTGAAAAATAATAATCATAATATTTGGGTCACTAAAATATTGTTGAAAAAAACTAGCATATTCCTTTAACCTGGATTGATTTGTAAAAGTTCTTTCAAAGGGGAGTTAATAAATTTGTTTAGCTGCTCTCAGGTAAGATGATCTCTTTGGCCTTTAAGCATTAGCTTTTATAGCAATAAACTTATTAGTTCAGAAATCCAGTCATTTGTTTTCAACAAAATTAGGACTTTTCATTAAATCATTCTTTAGCGCATCAAAAGATCTGTTATTTCATTAGTGTAGTCATTTACTCTACAAATGGTGATTGAATTCTTTCAACATTAGTTTTCATCGATGGCTTCATCATTTGTTGCTGCTTCTCATCTCCAATGAGAATAAAACAAACTAAACCACATAGCCATTGCATCATTGCTTACTTGAAACCCTTCTGATGATGAACCCCTCATACAACATTTCATCCTTAAAGATCTACTTGAAGAGTTTCCAGTATGGTATATAACTTGTCAGAGATTGAATTCCACTCACCTATACTACAAGAATCTAAGGTCATCATGAAACTTTAATGAAGCATTGTAGTAGGACTCTAGTGGCTGCCATAAGGCATAAAATAAAAGGTAGCACACACACACACACACACACACACACACACACACACATATTCTTTATAACGAAGGTTGGAAAAGCAGAAAATTTAGGCATAAGTAAGAGCCTTTCAAAATACATAACAGTTCGTATTTTTAGAGTGATTTCCTCAAAATAACCCTGTGAAGTAATTAGTAACTAAGTATTATCTCCATTTTCTAGGTGAGAAAATGGAAGAACACAGCAACTTAAGTGAGTTTCTCATGCTTACATATTTCAACTAAGGTCTTGTGGGTTCAGACATTATGATTTGACTCTAAGTTAAGCTTCCCTAGGGTAAGTAGCCTTACTTTCAGTGGAAATATGGGAGTCTGCTACCTTCCCATTTCATGAATTAAGCGATATTAGTGAACTTAAATATTACTTCTTTCTAAATATAGCTAGGACTTAGGGAAATGAAGACTTCTTTATTTTTCTCCCAAGTGGTTCCTCTAAATTGAAATAAAGACCCCAGAGAAAAGAAGCATTCTGCAGTCAGCATTTGATGATCATAATTCTTCTTACCAGATCTTACCAGATCTCTGGCGCATGCCCTCTGTGATTACATCTACACACGTTTACTTTATTTTTCATTCTTTTAATCCTCGTGCTTTTACTAAAAGGCTTACCATTAACCCAATTATTTAAGCTTTTGTTCTTAAATGAGTATGATTGTTTCCATTTTATTTTGGTAAGCCTTTTAAAAACTACTTGTATGGAACAAAATGTAACAGAGCACACCTCCAACATGCTTTCCCCCATATTCTACCCCTTCCTTCTTCAGTAGTTCATGAGCAAATTTTTCATTTCATGTAGTCATCTCACAGAGAGTTATATTAGAAAAATTAAAAAGCTGTGGAAAAGAACAATCCAAAAGTTCAGTTAGTTCAAATCCTGCCTCACACAAATTGTGTAACAATTGGTAAGTGACTTAATCTCTCCAGAAATCTGTTTCCTCATCATTAAATTGGGAATAGTATTAGCCTACATGACACAGTTCTGTGAGGTTCAAATGAACTAAGCAAACCATTCTGTAAATCATAAAGCACTATATAAGCAAAACTTATTATGATAATAGTCACTTAATTAAATACTGGAAAGATCTGTAGTTTCATTGATATGGGTACAGCACCTACTAAGACAGATCATTGCTCCTCTATAAAATCTTTTCATGAGACGATGGGGTTCAAAAGACTCATAACTTGGGAGTTACTCTGGTTGTAAACCTTTCCAAAGTTAGGTGGGCTAGTCTTGTGAAAGACAGAGTTCATTGCTTTTCAAAGGCACTTTAAATTCAAAGCCTTTTCAGTAGTGTAGAACCTGCCAATATTTTTACCCTACTGCCATACCCTTTAGAGACCCATTACTTGGGTAACTGGGTGGCATTGTGGATAGAATATGGGACTTGGATCCAGGAAGAACTAAATTTGAATCCTGCCTCAGACACTACTTGGGTGAATCTGAGTAATCACTTAATCTGCCTCAGTTTTCTCAACAGTAAAATGGTAATAATAATACCACCTCCTTCCCAGGGCTCTTGTGAGATTCAAATGATTTGTTAAATTTAAAGCACTATATAAATGTTTGTTATTATTATTACTTTCATGCCATGCTAAAGCTGAGGATCACTCCAGTAGAGAGCATGAACATAAGCAGAGAGTTAAATAGCACTTATAATTTATGGAATCTGCCATTTGGGTGGTCCTTATGAATAGAAAATCTGATGGCTGATTTAGAACATCATTTATTTAGCTAATTCAATTTGGAATCAGGGATTAAGAGATTTAATATAACTTCTTTGTTTATTCATTCAATATGAGGACAACAATATATATGATTTAAAATTGGATTTGGGCTCATAGCTAGATAGCTTTACTTTGGTAAATTAACAAGCAAAGAAGAGTCTGGTCTCATTTTTTTTTTCCTGATGAAAAGTAGCAGTCAGGATAGCCTAATGATATTCTGTATCATTTAGTCAACCATTCATTCAATAAGAATTTACTAAATTCCCAATTTGTGTACAGCATGGAAACACTAAGTGAACAAAGTTGTTCTCTTGGCTTATGAATTATACATGATTATGACAGAAATTTTCAGTCATTTGAAAGAATTTCTGAGATTTTCCATTCTATAAAGTAGAAATAAAGTGGTCTTTCAGGACCACATTTGATGATGAGGTCCTTTTTCCTTCTCTTCTACATTACTGGAGATATTAGAGATCCCTTGGCTCAAAAGTGTTCATAGTATTTTCCAATAAAGAGAAAACAACCAGATGGTAGGCAATACTGAACATTTGATTTCTGTTATGCATGAAAATCATCCTATTGGTAACCATAACATATTATAGTTATACCCTCAATAAAGACAAAGCTAATATCATCTGACCAATAAATTCCCTGAGGAGATTAATAAATATCTGAGTTAAAGAAACTCTTAACTAATATATGGGAGTTAGTAACAGTGATAACACATTTTGGCAATGGTAGCTACAGGGGATCAAAGATCATAGATTTGAAGGGACCCTAGAGGATATCTTTTCCAACTCAATCCTACAGATGAGGAAATTGAAATCCAAAGGGGGTTAATGACTTGCCTAAGATACCACAGGTAGTTAATAACACTATAAGTATTTGAGCCCAGGAATTTGAGCCTTACTTCAAATTTAGGACTTGTTCTTTTCTTGATTACTAACCACAGTCCACAGAATTATTATTATTATTATTATTATCATCATCATCATCATCATCATCATTACTAACCACAGTCCACAGAATTGTTATTGTTATCATCATCATCATCATCATCATCATCATCATCATCATCATCATTATCATTATTATTGTTTGCCAAGAACAGGTCTTTGAATTCAGAATCACAGAAATTCATGCTTTGAAGGGATTTCAGATGACATCAAGTTCCATCTGTTTCTAATAAAAATAACACCATTGCATCATACTTTTAAACTTGTAATTTGCCATATGTGTGTATGTATATATGTGTACATATATAGTATGTGAGCATATGCACGTGTGTGTGTGTGTGTGTGTGTGTGTGTGTAAAATCTCATTTAAGACTTGTATTACCTTTAAGGAATGTACTAAGGATATTGTTATCTCCATTTTTCTGATGAGAAAACTGAGGCTCAGAGTTATGTCCTGGTCATACAATGTGGGTAGAAAAAAACAAATTAGAATTGGTTTACAACCAGGTCTCTTTTGTATACTGTGTTTTAGAACTGTTCCAATTATTTCAAGGAAGACATATAAGATGATAAATTTTTCTACTGGAAAGGACCATAAGAATCAACCCCAGCAATTTGCAGATTCAAAAACTAAGGCCTGAACTTTTCCATAATCACTTAGACAGTGAGAAGCAGAGTTGTAACACAAACCCAAGAACTCTCTGACTCTAAAGAACACATTTTCCCCCACTGGCCCATATTGATAACCTTTAATGAAGGAGTAAAATTCTCTATCCTTTTTTCATCTTTTCCTCAATTTTACAACATTCCCAATATTTACTGTAAGCTTAAAAACCTCCAAACCTCCATTAATGGGAAACTTACTTCTGAGGCATACCATTCCATTTTGAAACATGTCTTTAATTGTGATTGTATTATTTCTTTACCATCTAGAATAATGCTTTGTTCAATGTAATGTTTGTCCTTCAGATTTAGATAGTGCTTTAAAGTTTACAAAGTAGTTCCCTCACAGTGGTCCTATGAGATAGGTAGTTTTGAGTATTTCTCATTCCATTTAAAATATGAGAAAACACAGGTTTTAAGGGACTAATTAATTTGTACAGCTCTCACATTTATGAAGTAAAAAGATAGATGAGGTCAAACTCTCGTTAATATCAAATACACTACAATTTCTGTATCTGCTTGTCCAGATCTGCCTTCTTAATGCTCTCTTAGATAGTACTTTTCCATGCAAAGAACTCTGGGGGCCTAAAATTTTACCAGATAGATATCGCATCTTTATGAATGTTAATTACATTCCCCCAAATCTAATACCGTCATACAAAAGGCCGCTAGGTCATAGAGCTCAGCCCTAGCTCAAGGTAAGGAAAACCAACTTTCCCACAACCCACAAGCTGCCAGAACTACCTTTTGAAGACTTTGGATTTTTGCCTTATTGCCTGACCTTAAATGTTTGCTTACTCATCGTTACGATTCCCTTTTCTGAACCAGTTACTGCAATTGCAAAATCTTCCCATCTGTTCACCACACACCCTTGACTCTTCACCTAAGACCAGTAGTGGTATGTTGGAGCAGATGGTCAAATTTTCAGTGTAAGCATTTGCAACTTGGAAATTGACAAATGTTATGAATATGGGTTTCAATGGTTTTGTTCTTTGGCTAGACTTAAGAAAAGTACTGGGGAAATGTTGATAATATAGATTAAATTTAAAAGTGTGTCCTGTGTAATTATTTTTTCAGAGAGCTTGCTGTACAACATTTACTAAAAAAACCCTTGGATCTGTATCTCCTCATCCTATACTAGTCAAATTCAACTGAACAAGAGAAATTTGAATGATCTTCCATAGGCCATTCTTGAAACTACCCATTATGTCAGCTGTGAGCCCTTTTCACTCTCAACTGACACTTCTCTCATTCAATTATGATGTCCCCAAAGTCTAACAGTCATATTAGTTCATCTCCTAGATTCTTTCTGCATCTAAAATTCTATGACTTTATGGACATAACTGTTATCTCTTAATATTAAACACCTTTATACCTTTCTCTTCAAGCTTTTGCTTCATGATCATAAAATATCATTCTGTTTGGGTTCTATAAAATAATCTTGCACATTTAGACATACTGAAGAGCCAACTTATGTATAGTACAAATTTATAAGAGGAAATAAAACTCACATATATGAAAGTAGAACACATTATCTCTTCAGACCCAAGAACTAAATCACCAAAGACAAATGTAATTCAGTAATCTTGACAGGTAAAAGAGAGACTGAGAAGATACCTATAGGGTGTAAAGTGTAATCAGAAACTCAGTATGGATCCACAACTCCCCTTCCCTGAAGACCTGGAGGAAATAATTAAATTAATCAAAGGTGTTAGGAGCTTTGGTCTCCAAAGTTTGCAATTGAAGATAACCCTAATACTTAAAATTTACTTAACATTAATCATCCCTAAAGCCTCTAGTTGGAGGCAGTCTTTCTGAAGTAGTGTTTTTTTAAAGATTAAATTTATCACCTAATTATAATGTTCTACCCAGTTATTAACAAGACATTCTTTGGTATAGCAAAATTATTTGTGTTGCCCTCAAGTGTGTGTGTCCAGTACCATATGAAGTTGCCATGAGAGGGTCACTGATTTCAGGATCATTTATGCTCTTGTATTCTGTGACTTCTGAGAATCTCTCTTTGTTCAAGGTGTCATACTACTGGTTTTAATCATGCTTATAATTAAGATATTCAGTTAAAGTAATATGTAACCACAAGTTTCTCCTTTGTTAAGTGTCTAAATATCATTGGTTTAAGAATTGCCCCATACTCTTTAAATATATGTACTTAAGAAAGCCCTGGTGATTAGTAGAATGGATTTAAGATTCTGTCATAAGTTTGTATAAGTAGCTATACATAATCTCAGAAGTGTGTTAGGGTTTTTAGGAATGGTCAAATCAGTTGCTAGGCATTAACAAGAATTTATTTTTTGGGGGGATAAATGGGCATAGTAGGGAATACATGATGACGGGTAGAATAATACAAATGATTGAGTCTTCTTTTACAAAAAAAACACAAAAAGAAAATTTTATCACTTACAGAATTAAACTTAGACTTGAGAAAACATGCAGAGAAAATAGTTGTTGGAATGATTTTTTTTAAAAGACCATGGCATGACACAACACAGAAAGTGTCATGAAATGCCTATTAATTCTACAGGAGAGAGAACTGCTTTAAGTCTATTTGGTTTTAAGGTCTTCTGAGAAGCTTCAGGATGAAACATATTCTATATAGATAGGTGGTTGTGGTTGTAGCACAGTTGTCATCATGTAACATTTTGTGTCTTTGATCTTTAGTGTTTACATGGCAATAATTTACATATTTTGAGATATGCTTAATGTTAAAAATAAAACATGGCCACATTTTAAAAAATGAATGTCAAGAACATTAAACTTAATATGAGCTGAGGTTTCTGACAATAAAATTCTAAGGATAACAGAAACAATATTTATTTTTTCTTTCCCTATATTGAGAAAAACAGGTAGGGGAGATTGTGAAATTGGACAAAGCAGAGAAAGTAGAATTGTTTAATTATTATTTTACTTCTTATTTTGCCACCAAGGAAAATGATATTCATATGGGAAAGGACAGAACAAAAATGTCTGATAGGGAGGCTTTAAAAAGTTTTATTGACATATTTTGTTTTTACATTGCAGATATTTCCAGATTACTTCAAGGCATGGGAGGACTTGTAACAGAGTAAAACAATTACACAAAACAAAAAAAAAATACTGTGACCTCATTTAAAAGTGTTACGTCTGTAGCCCCCAATCTCTATTTACAATTGTTTTCTTTAATTACCAAAAATCTGTTTTTTTTCCCTTCTCATTCCCACCCCAATGCTTTAAAAAAAAGTCCTTCTATTGTAATTCCTGTAATGCATAATCAGGGAAAAGAATTCCACTGTTTCTCTTTCTCTTTCTCTCTCTCTTTCACTCTCTCTCTCTCTTTCTCTCTCTGTCTCCCCAACATACACATACATGTATGCATATACACATATATATGATTTAATTATGCTATTATATATTAGTTATATATTATAATATTATATGTACATAAACACGCATCTCAAACTGCACATGTATGTTTCATCCTCTGGATGTCCTCTGGAATCAGAAGTGGTCATTGCATTAATAATAGTTCTTTCAGCTTTTGAAGTTATTTGTCTCTACAGTGTTGTTTTCATTATATAAAGGGCCCTCTGGGTGTGGTTTGCTTCATTGCTCAAGAGTTTGGAAGTATCTTCAGAATTGTTCTGTTCTATAACGTCAAAATCATAGCATAAATTATGATTCTGGCTCCAGTAATTTTTCTTTGCAAAAGCAAATGCAAGGATTTCCATGTCTCTTTGAAATCAAATATTTACTAATTTCTTACAGCACAATAACATTTTATAACATTCACATATCACAATTCAATCAGGCATTCTTCATTTGATTTATATCCCTTTTGTTTCCAGTTTATGAGGGGTTTTATTTGCCTATTGTTAATTAATTAGCTAATTAATTAATTTGCTACCACAAAAACTACTGCTATAAATATTTTTGAACACATAAGACATTTTCACCTTTCTTTAATGTCTTTTGAACATAGGGCTAGTAGTGGTATATCTGGATCAAATGTCATATGCTCTTTATTAACTTTTTGTGTATAATTCTAAATGGCTTTCCATCATGGTTTTACCCTTTCACATTGCTCATAGGCAGTTGATACCTAAGATAATTAGGAAGACAAAAAAAAGAACTCTTAGCATTCTTTCATGAGTTTGTTAACAGGCTTGCATCAACTCAATCCTGTCCTACCTGATAGTATAGTTAGATTGATTCAGAAGTGATTAAATGACTTCACCCCAAGACTAGTAATTATTGGTTTAATGTTGTCTTAAAGAAAGAGCTCTAGGAGCACAGTACTATGAATTTATTTTATTTTTTTAAAAATTTAACAATAATGTGGATGAAGAAGTAAATTTCTGAAGGGCAGATACTTCACTTAAACCATTATATTCCTAGCAAATAGCACAGTTGCCATGTACATAGAAGTGGCTTATTATGCATATCTTACTTTTTTTGAAGTTGAATTGAACTGTTAAAGACATATATAGGATTACTTCCAATTTGTAGATGACAGGAAGCTGGAAAAAATAGGTAGCACCTTGAGCGACAGGGTTAGGATCTAAAATTGCCTCATCAGGCTAATAAGATGATATAAATCTAATACATTTATAGGAGTGATAAATGTAGAGTTCTAAGACTTCACAAGTACAAGATGGGGAAGATGCTAACTGATAGTTCCTGTGAAAATGACCAAAATGAATCAATAGCATGGCATGGCAGCTAAAAATACTCATGCTGTCTTGGGATGCATTATAACAAGTATAGTAGACATAATGAGGTTTATGTAGTTTCCAAGTCAGGGCAAATCTAGGACATTGGGTTCAGTACTATGTGCCACAGTTTATGAAGGATAATCGCAAGCTAGATTAAGTTCAAGGAGGATGACCAGGATAATTAAATTACTGGAGATTGTGACATGCAATGATTGATTGGGAAAAAAGAAAACAAAACCCTGGGAAGAATATTTAGTCTTGAAAAGAGGAATCTTAAAGGATACATTACAGTTTTCTATTAATATCAATAATTACTAGCATTTATATTACTCTTAAGGTTTTCATTCTACTTTATATATGCAATCTAATTATACCCTCATAATTGTACTGTTGCCAGTGCTATTATAATCCTGATTTTACAGATTAGGAAAGTTTTCTTTTGCAGAGAGGGTAAGTGATTCGTCACACAGCTAGATAAGTGTCAGAGGATTCTAATTCAGGGCTTCTTAACTCCATGTCAAGTGCTCTAACCATTGTGAAATGTGACTGTTTAGTATTTGAAAGACTACAATGGGAAGAAGAGCTAAAGTTGTTTTTGTTTTGTTTGTCCCTAAAGGGTCAAACAATTAGACATTTATGAGTTGCAAAAGGAGTTCCACTTCTAGAAGCAAAGATGGTGGATTAAGAAGTAAGTTGCTCACACCCTCGTTTATTGAGCTCTGAAACCTCAGAAAATGTTGCCCCAGGAGAAATCCTAGAACAGCTGAGCCAGCAGAAAGATGGGGTACAGCAACCTTGTAGCCCAGGAAGCTTGGGAAATTAACTAGAAAGACCCTTCTCACTCTGGAGGAGAGGGAGGAGTACAGGACAGAAGGCTTCCCAGCAAGCCAGCAGCAATCCCCACCTTGGCATACCAGCGGGAGGTCCTGAGCCCCAGGGTGGTAGGGCAGGCAAGTGCCAATACCAGGACCCCTGAGTGCTTCAGTACAGGCAGGATTACCAGTAATACACAAGCTCAGAAAAACACCATATGTGACAGCAGCCAAATCTCCCAGTGCCTCATCACAACTCTGGGAAGCACAACTTCAATAGGCAAAGCTCCAGGCTAACAGTCATCCTGTAGCAGCCAAATATATGAGTGCAAGGCACAGGTGATTAGGAGCCAAATATTCAACTGCAAGGCCCAGGTAAGCAAGCATACTCCAGGGCCAAACTCCCCACCCCAACCTTGAGAGCTCCAGTGTTGTTGACACCAGCCCAGCACCAGAAAGCTGCCAGAACCATGCAATCTCCAACTGCCAGCACCTTGTGTGTTAGCATACAAAGCCAGTGACTGGGTCCCAAGCTTGTAGCCCAAGATGCTTGGGTCAATGTCCCTTTCATTCTAGGAGGAAAGTTCAACTTTTTATAAATATCAGAAAATAAGCAAACACCATGAGCAAAAAGCAGAAATGGACAATGACCATAGATTCATATTATGGGGATAGGGAAGATCAAGGCACAAATTCAGAAAAGGACAACATTGTCAATATTCCCACATCTGAAACCTCAAAGGGGCATACGACCTGGTTTCAAGCCCTATTGAAGGAGCTCAAAACAGATTTTAAAGTCAAATAAGAAAGGCAGAAGAAAAATTTGGGAAAAAATGAGAGGTATGCAAGAGAGAGCCAATAGCTTGGAAAAAGAAGGACAAAAATTAACTGCAGAAAATAAGTGCTTAAAAATAAAAATTTGCAAACTGGGAAAAAAAAGTAGACTGAAGAAAACAATTCCCTAAAAAATACCATTGGCCAATTGGGAAAAAAAGAGTACAGTGAAGAAAACAATTCTTTAAAAAGTAGAATTGTTCAAATGGAAAATGAGGCACAAAAACACACTGAAAAGAAGAACTCCTTAAAAAGTAAAATAGTCAAATGGAAAAGTAGGTACAAAATCTTAAAGAAGTAAACAATTCATTAAAAATTAGAATTGGGCAAATGGAAGCAAATGACTCTATGAGAGATATGTAAGAAATGATAAGCAGGTGGATTTCAGGAAAAGAAAAACCTGGAGTTATATGAACTGATGCTGAGTGAAATGAGCAGAACCAGGAATACATTGTACATAGTAACAGCCATTTTGTGTGATGTCTAACTTGCAATGCAAGAATCTAAGACAACTGCAAATGACTCAGAATGGAAAATTCTATCCACGTGCAGAGAAATAACTTTTAAGTCTAAATACAGATGGAAGCATACTATTTACTCTCTTTTTCTTTTGTTGTTTTGTTTTTTCTTCTTTCTCATGGTTCTCCCCATTACTTCTAATTCTTCTTTACATCATGACTAATGTGAAAATATGCTTAATATGAAAGTACAAGGACTATATCAGATTGCATGACCTTTTGGGGAGGAGGGAGGCAAGAAAAGGGGAGAAAATTAAAACTCAAAATTTTATTGAAGTGAATGTTAAAAACTAAAAATAAATAAATTATTTTAAAAAATGACATTGCAGAAGCAAAATTGAGTGGGGAAAAAGTCTTTCCAACATCTAGAACTCTCCAAAAATGTGATGTGATTCATTATAAAGTTGAAGATTCTACTTCCCTGCAGAGGGCCATATGACCTCTTTCCACTGACTGGAGAAGGGAATTGTAGAATGGAGCCAATAGGTGGCATGGGGTAGCTAGGTGGTACAGCGGAGAGAGTTTCAGCCCTGGAGTCAGGAGGACCTGAATTCAAATATGACTTTAAACACTTATTAGCTGTGTGAACCTGAACAAGTCATTTAAAACTACTTGCCCCAGTTCCTCATCTGTAAAATGAGATAGAAATGGAAATGGCAAATGATTCTTGCATCTTTGTCAAAAAAAAAAACTAATGGAGTCATGAAGAGTTGGACATGACTGAAACCGAAACCACTGAACAAATGACAATTGGTATTTTCTCTTTAATTTATAATCTTAGGAAGTTGATGAATAATGTTAAAGGTTAAATGGAGAAAGCAGAACCAGAATAATAATATGAAGCTATTCAAATAAAATAAAATAAAATAATACTAAAAAGAATCTGAATTGAAAGTCAATATAATAATTAATCTTGGTTCCAGGTGGTATATAATAGAACATGCTTTCTTCCTCTGGGTAGAGAGAGTTGGGAAAATTTAGGGTAAGATAGTGCATACAGTCAAGCATCAATACTATGTTGACTGATTCTGTGAGATAGACAATATGCCAGTGTACATATAAATATATACAAATTAACTATAGTTCAGATTTTTTATTTTTCTTATAATAATTTGCATTTTAATTTATATTTACAGTAGTAAATTATCAATGAGATTAAATATTTATTACTATTCTTTTAATTTAAAAAGAAATTTCTGGAATGAAGACATTTTTACATAATCCAAGTTTCCTGAAAGCTCTCCAAAAATTACCCACTTTCATATTCTTAAGTGATATTGTTTGACTGATCAAAGTAAATGTAGGGAAACAAAAGAAAAAGAGAGAAAAGAATAGTATAAATAAGGAAACTAGAGGAAGGGGAGAGATGTTTATGCCCCTCAAACTTTATTAATTTTTACCTGGATAGTTAATCATCAATTAGATAAGCATAAGTCACTTGATAGTAGAATTAGAAGACTGATATTTCCTTCATTCTGATTTCCTTCAAATTTGTTTAGGCATATAGCTCCCTCATGTGTTTAAATTAGAACTCAAAATTACAATCTTCATATGATCTATCTGCCCATAAGTTCCATAGAAAATGTCAGTGTGTGTGTGTGTGTGTGTGTGTGTGTGTGTGTGTGTAATTTTATCATTTGTCCCCAAGCAGGACACAGGATTGAAAAAAATGCTAAGCAAATTCCTTGCTCCTTTACCATAATCTCTCATGCTTTCTCTGTATGTGTCTCTCTCTGTCTCTCTTCTCTCTCTATTTCTCTCCTCATATATGGATAATAGAAAGCTAAAGAAAAGTTTATGTAAATACATATAAATGCACACACATACATACATACATATATATGTAGAAACATACACAGGTGTGTATGTTTGTATGAGATCAAATATATGTATTATATAAATGTATATTAAGTGTGTGTATAATATATGCACATACACACACACATTTGGGAGTTATTAATATACAAGGTAAAATAAGTACATTTTGAAATGATCTTATACATAAAACATCCATTTACTCATATGGTATATAATATAAACCAATCAATCAATAAGAATTTGTTAAGCATGCAGTATATGGCAGGGGTTATGCTAAGTGTTAGTGACAGGGTATAAAAGCTAAACAAGCAGCTTTTATTTTAAATGGAGAATTTACTAATCCTTGCAGAGAATATAGTATATGCCAGTCATTGTGCTATGCATTGTAGAGAATCTTAAGATGAAGAAACTGTTCTTTCTAATCAAAGACTTATAGTCTTGTAGGAAACTATGATTTAGTGGAAAGGGAACTAGACTGGGAATGAGGAAGCTTATTTTCTTCATTTCTGTCATTTCTATGAGACTTTGGATTAACCAGTTAAACTTTGTGGCCCTCACTTTATCTATCATTAGACTGGGTCATCTCAATGGCCCTTTCCAGCATTAAAGTTCAATGATTCTACCATCTGTAAAAAAAGGCACAAAGTGGCAGGTGATTTCTGTGTTGTCTAGTCTAAGTGCTATGAATTCAGGAGAGGTGAATTCTTGCTGGGCAATAGAATGTTCACAGGTAGTAGTATTTCAGCAGATTGGACAAGAAAAAGGAATTCCCAGATGGAGAGAAATAGTAGAGCAAAGCTTCCACTTGTTTTATATACATAGGGATATTTAATATGGAATTTAAAACATAAAGATTTTAAAATAAAAGTTTAATTTAATGTACAAATCTATCACAGGAAACCTGAGGAAAAATAGAAGAACTAACTTTTGGCTTTGGTCCTGCCAGCCATTTTTCACTGAAAGTCTTTCAGAATTTTCTTGGATCATTATATTGCTGAGAATAACCAAGTCATTCATAGTTGATCATTGTATAATATTGTTGTTACTGTGCACAATGTTTTCCTCATTCTGCTTATTTCACTTTGCATCAGTTCATTGAAATCCTTTCAGGTTTTTCTGAGAGTGATCTACTCATTTCTTATAGCACAATATTATTCCATCACAATCATATACTACAACTTGTTTAGCCATTCCCTCATTGATGTACATACTCTCAATTTCCAATGTTTTTGTACATATAGGTCCTTTTCCTTTTTTGAAAAAATCTCTTTGAGATACAGACTTAGTAGTGGCATTGCTTGGTCAAAGGTATGCATAGTTTTATAGCTCTTAGGGCATAATTCCAAATTGTTCTTGATTGGTTGAATCAGCATACAACTTTACCAATGCTATTTTAATTTTCCTACGTTTTATCTAATACTTGTCATTTTCTTTTCCTGTCATATTAGTCAATTTTAAAGGTATGGTGTCATAGCTCAGAGTTGTTTTAATTTACATTTCTTTAAACAATGATGATTTAGAACATTTTTGTATTATTGTAGATAGCTTTGATTACTCTGAAAACTGTATGTTTGTATCCTTTGACCATTTAAAAATTGATGAATGGCTCTTATTTTTTATAAATTTTACTCAGTTCTCTATATATTTGAGTAATGAGGTCTTTGTCAAAGAAATTTGCTGTGAAGTTTTTACAGTTATGATCACTATTTTCCTATTTTATCCTATTTTCCTTGTTTTTCCTACTTTTTTTTCTCCTTGTCCATCCTGGAAAGTGTTTTGCTTCTGTCTTTTAACTACCCTAAATCTACCTTCCCTTCTATTATCCTCCCATCTTTTATCTTCTTCCACTCCCACTTTCCTGTAGGATAAATTAGATTACTATATCCCATTGAGTGCGTATGTTATTCCTTTTCTAAGCCAATTGTGATCAGAGCAAGGTTCTCTCACTCCCCACCTACACACACACACACCATCCCCTTCACTGTAAAAGCTTTTGTACCTCTTTTATGTGAGATAATTTATCCCATTCTACCACTCCCTTTCCCCTTCTCCCACAGCATTGCTCATTCTCACCACTTATTATTTTTTTAACTATCCCATCATATTCAATTCACACCCATGCCTACTGTCTGTGTATACACTGCTTCTAACTGGCCTACTAATAAGATACATTTTTAAGTTACAAGTATCATTTTCTCATGTAAAAATGTAAACAGTTTAACCTTATTAAATCTTTTATTATTTCCCTTTCCTGTTTACTTTTTATTCCTCTCTCAAGTTTTGTATTTGAAAGTCAAAATTTCAATTCAGTGCTGGTCTTTTCATTAGGAATGCTTGAAAATTTTTCATTTCATTCAATGTCCATTTTTTCCCCTGAAGGATTATACTCAGTTTTGCTGGTTAGCTGATTCTTGGTTTTAATCTTAGACCTATTGTATATCATATTCAAAGACTTCTGGTATTTTAAGGTAGAAACTGCTAAATGTTGTGTTATCCTGACTGTAGTTCCATGATATTTGAATTATTTCTTTCTCGCTGCTTATGATATTTTCTCCTTAAACTGGGAACTATGGAATTTAGCTACAATCCTGCATGTTTTATTTTGATGTCTCCTTCAGAAGGAGATAGGTGGAGTCTTTCAATTTCTATTTTGCCATCTGGTTCTAGCATATCAGACAGTTTTCCTTGATTATTTCTTCAAAGATGATGTCTAGGCTCTCTCTCTCTCTCTCTCTCTCTCTCTCTCTCTCTCTCTCTCTCTCTCTCATCATAGCTTTCCAGTAGTCCTATGATTTTAAAAGTTATCTGTCTTGGATATATTTTCCAGGTTAGTTGCTTTTCCAATGAGATATGTTACATTTTTCCTATATTTTCATTCTTTTGATTCTGTTTTATTGTTTCTTGATGTTTCATGAAGTCATTAGCTTCCACATGTCCAATTTTAATTTTTTAAGGACTTATTTTTTCAGTGAGCTTTTGTATCTCTTTTCCCATTGACACAGTTCTACTTCTTAAGAAGTTATTTTCTTCAGTGAATTTTTGTGGATCTTTTTCCATTTGGCCAATTGTGCTTTTCAAGGCATTCTTCTCCTCATCAGATTTTTGTATCTATTTTACCATTTGGACTAGCCTATTTTTTAAAATGTTATTTTCTTCATTATTTTTTTTGTGCTTCCTTTACCAACTGTTGCCTCTTTTTCATGATTTTGTTGCATCACTCTCATTTCTCTTCCAATTTGTCCTCTATCTCTCTTACTTGATGTTCAAAATTCTATTTGAGCTTTTCCATGGCCTGAGACCAATTGAACAATTTTCTTTGAGGCTTTGGATGTAGTAGTTTTCACTTTGTTGTCTTCTGAGTGTGTGTTTTGATCCTCCTTGTCACCATAGTAACTTTTCACAGTTTTTTTTCCCTATTGTCTGCTCATTTTTCCAGTCTACTTCTCAACTCTTAATTCTGTGCTAAAGTGGGGTTCTGCTTCCAGGGTGGAGGGTGTGCTTTCCCATGCTTAAGGCTTTTGTGCAGCGGTTTTCAGAGCTAATACTGGGACTCTATAAGTTTTCAGTTTTTCCAAGGCTGCATAATCTAAGGAGAGGTATGTTTAGTCCTCTCCTGGCCTGTACTCTGGTCTGTGAGTGACCACAAGCATACTTTTCTGCCCTTCAACTGTGACCAGGGTCTCTGCTGTACTATAGCCACAGGCTCTGGTGTTCTAGTGCTGCTCCTCCTTATCCTAAGACTGCCACCCAGAACTGCTACCCAGATCCAAGTACGGGCAATGCAAAAGAGTCCTGCTCCCATTACCAGCAAAGAAATCTGTAATCTCCTTACCAGTTGTCTCGCATTCTTACTGTCTATGGGCTCCAGATGCAATCACTGCCACTGCTAATTCAGTCCCTCCCAAAAAATCTGTTTCTGGTTTACAGGGGAACAATTGTGCTGCTGTGGCCTGCACTGGAATGGGCTCCACTCTCACCCTGTCGCAACAAGCCTTTCCTGCTAATCTTATAAGCTGTTTCATCCCATGCTTTTGTGGATTCTGCCACTCCCAAATTTGTTCTGAGGCATTATTATAAAGGTATTTGGAAAGTCTCTGCCTTTTCTCTATTATCTTCTCAACTTTTTAGAAGACCTTGGATGATACAAATAAGACCTTATATTGAATTCCATCTGTAAGCATCATAGATTACTTTAAGCCTACTAATCTCAGAAACAAGAGAAGAAGTGTTTGGGGAAAAGTTTGAAGGAGGGGGGAGAGAGAGAGAGAGAGAGAGAGAGCGCTCGGGCTTATGTAATGAGACTAGGTCCTAGGGATAGTATTTGTAATTAATTCTTAATCAAACTTATTAACTTATCCCTCCCGTCATACCTCAAAAGACCTACATTTATTTATATTTCCTGTTTAGTATTTGGTAGCAAAAAGGTAGAGTTGATGGTAATGTTTAGGATTTAGAACAGTTTTACTGTGCTTAGACCACCACCCAGTGGCAAAAGAGTTCTTCAGAAAGGCAGTAATATTTTAGTTCTCTTTATGAAGACAAAGGCTAGGATGAGGAGGGGAAATGAAGTACTGAAATCCACTGTTATTAATTCATAGAATATAATATGTAAGTGAGAGGGTTGAAAGATACAACAAATCAATAATGAGCAAAGTCTTTACTATTGAGGACTGCCAGTGCAGCATTGACAGAAAGAAAAGGGCAGGGAGAAGAAGAAGAGGAAAAGGAAGAAATCAGTGTGGCATATTGGAAAAATACTGGGTCTGAAGTTAAAGGACCCAGATTTGATTCCTGCCCCCTTCACTTGATTGTTTGTTCTTGGGCAAGACAAACAAATGTCTCTGAATCATAGTTTCCTCATGCACAAAATCAGAGGGTTGAATTGGATGACCTTCAAGGCACTTTACATCACTAAATGTATGATACTTTGATGAAATAGGAAGGGGATTAAATAGCAGTGAGGAATAAAAAAAGAAAAAAAAAGTTGAGCGTAATTGGAGCAAAGACAAAAGAAAGATGATTTGTGTCAGCATGTTAGACTGACCCCTCACATTTTCTCAAATGTCACCCAGTGTCTTTGATGTGAAAAGTGTAAATCCTAATGTATGCATTTTGGACCAGGAACACAAAACACTTTTGTATATGTAATGCCTTTTGTGCGTTAAATGCATGTCTTGTGCTTAATATTTACCCCAAAGTAATTGAACTCCTTGGGGCCAAAGACTGTCTCCTGTTTTTTGCTTTTGTATCCCTGGTACCTACCACAGTATCTGGTGGTAAATAGATACTTAAGTGCTTACTGAATTGAAGTTAGTTGATTATTTTCAGCCATTTCAACCAAAAGATTAATTTTCACTTATAATAATATTTACATTAATGAAGAGGATGCATTCCAAACATTCACTAGACTGTCAGAAGTCTCATTTCCAAAGACAAAAGTTGAATAAGAAAAGCATAGGGATGGGTTTCAGTATGAGACTTCTTTACTTGACCACTAACTAGGCATTCTTTAGCTGACTATTGAATGACTGTGGCAGAGTATGAAGAATTCTGGATTTGGCATAAAAAGACATGGTTTCAAATCCTGATTCTTCTATATTACCTTGGACAAGTGACTTAACTTCTGTGTGCTTCAGTTTCTTCAACTGCAAAAAGAGAAAGTTGAGCTATATCTCCTCTAAATGCTTTTCTGTCTTTTAATTCTATTACCTATTTCCCTCTTTTAGTTCCTTATTGAAGAGACTACTGAGTATTGTAGCTTAGATTGTATCTCTACTAGCAGACACACAAGCAGCATGAGTGCTGGAAGTCTAAGCTCTCCTCATTTAGGCTTAGAACTTTGTTGCATCTTTAGGAAGCCTGTAATTGAGAAAAGTCATAGTTTCTTCCTTCTCCCTAGCCATCTCCACCAATACAGAGCTAAGATCTCTATTTCCACTAACAAACTCCTTAGTGAAACTAGCTTTGTTGAAAGAAATTTTATTCCAAGATTTGTTTTCTGAGGTTTCATTATAGAGACTACTACCAACTTCAGAGGTTCATCCATTTAATGAGTTAGTTGGTTGCTTACTCAATGAGTTTGAGTTAGAGGGACAAATTTGGTCATGTGCATCTGTCTGCACTGAGAATTGGCTTTCTGGGATTTCCAACTTGCAATTTCTCTGTGCTGATCAGAGCCTTTTGACACGAACTGATTCACTTCTACCCCCAACTCATTTGTTTCTCTAATAACCTTGAATCTTAAGGTACTTTATTTCTAATTTGACATTTTTATATATGACATACTTTATTCTGCATAGAATATATTTAAAAACACTGAGCATTATGTAGAAAGACAAAAATCTATTTCAAATTTTCACAAGCCACAATTCAAAGAAGATTATGTACAGATATGAAATATTATACAGGCATCTGGAATCCTGCAAATAAATAACAAATGTCTTTTTCCTGAAAAGTGCCAATCAGTAAATCATAAAGATATATTTAGGACATAACGCATTCTGAAATTTGTTTTCTTGAACAGTATTGGAAACACTGTAGTTGGTAAAGAGATTTAAAAAAATATGTTTTACAAGCTCACAAAATGAACAAAGACATACAGATTTTTTTTTTGTTAGGAGGAAAAGTTTTTAAAAATACTTGAAAATAATAAAATTCAAAAATAGGTTGAAAAAACATTCCATTCCTACAGGGTTCTATGCCAGTCAGGTTATCAGTACCAGCTCTTTGTTCTCAGAAAACTTGCATCTAATTTCCTACTAAACCAACCTTTTGCCAGGAGTCAAACTCAATAGCCTAGAATTTTGAGGCTCCATTTTTCCTTTGTATTGAAAATAAAGGTATTTCCCCTTCTCTTGTGTGGCATTCTCCCATTTTCCACAGCATTTCATGGACCTGATGAATTAGACTTCTCAAGGTTTGCTAAATGTTCTCTTACTATTACCTCATAATTTCATTTATATTCTATCCTTTCTAATTCAAATGTTCCCCTTGGCAAAACAGCAACAATAACAACCAGGAACAAAATAAAAGTAGAATAGTTTTCACTTCTTTTTATTATCATTATGGATGGTGGGAGTGAGCAATTAATTTCATTAATCAAATCATCTCACTCCAATTAAAGTGACTGATATGAGGTTGTGCCTTAATGACTTGAACAGATAAGAATACCTCTGTTTCATGAGTAATCAAAGTCTTTACACTATTAAAAGTCCATGACTAATTTTGAGTGACATTGGAGAAAATCAAGTTTAATTATCCAGGAAGTCTGTAAACATTGTCTGAAGGATGTGGTCACACTTTGCAGGTTATGCATAAAACCAATAAGCTAGTTTGTAATCAGGGACTCAAGCATCTGACAGCATAGGGTTCCTAGCCTCTCTCTTGGTCTCAGACTCTTCCCCTCCATTCTTTCTCTTTGGCTACACGAAGACCTTTTAAAACTTCAAAGGATCTATAGAATTTTAGACTTTGCATCTTAGTCTTAGTACTGTCCCTTGAATAACTGACAAAAGTCTGAATCTGGAGGTAAGAACAGAGTAGATGCTCCAAGACCTTATAAAGAATCCAGCAGAAAAGCTGCACTATATGTAAGAGAAGCAACTTGAGGATTCTAGCAAAAGGAATTCCAGGATTTGTGAGCCATCCCTTTGTCACAAGTGCTTGTTGAACTTCATCCACTTCCCCTAAAACATGGTGGAACCCCATGTGTATTTTTATACACATGGAGGTATATTTTTATTAACTATATAATCACTGCAAATAACCCATTCTAAAAGCTAATTAGGTTTAATTGATTAATTGATATCAATCAATAATTATAGAGGGAAGCACACCAGATAACCCATTTCTTCTTTGACACACCCACTACCCTGGTGTAGGCCCTCATCATTTCACACCTGGGTTCCTGCAATAGTCTTCTGGTTGGTCTCCTTGCTGAAATCTCTCCCTACTCTAGTTCATCCTTCACTCAGCAGCCAAAGTCACCTTCACAAAATAGACATTGACTATATCATTCCCCTAATCAATAAACTAAAATGGCTTCTTGTTATACATGGGATCAAATAGAAAATCTTCTGTTTGAATTTGAAAGCCTTCATAATCTGGCCCTTTCCTAACTTTACACTTTATTCCCTTCCATGTATGCTACAATTCAGTGACCCTGGGATCTTTAACTTTCCATATATAAAATGGTCAGTCTCCTGACTCAATGCATTTTCATTGGCTGTCCTCTATACCTAGAATATCTTCCTCCTCTGGCTTGCCTCTTGGCTTCCCGGCTGTCTTCAAAACTCAGCTGAAGTCCTACATTTTGTAAAGGGTCTTTCATGGTCTTCATTGCCCTGACCACCACTCTACTGACTGTGCTTTGAGATTACCTCTAATTTACCCTGTATATACCTTACATGTACATAGTTTTTTGCACATTGTCTCCCTCAAACAGAATGTGAGCTCCTTGAGAGGAGCTGTCTTTGCTTTTCTTTCTATTCCTAATACTTAGCTCAGTGGCTGGCCAATATTAAGTGCATAATAAATGCTTGTGGACACCATTGAGCTGTAGCAATAAAAAAAATATTTTACAGTGCTTCATGATTAATCCTGGACCCCAGAGTGGAAGTAGTAGCTGTCCTCTGAGAATCCCACCTGCCCCTTTAAGCAGGTTTGGGTGAGTATCCCTACAGTATGTGATACAATTACCAATTTATCTCAGGAGTCATCCACTTTTTTTTAAATCCCCATGTAACTATACCTACACCTTAAAAATGATTTTTTTGTCTATAATATTGCTAGTCAATGTCAGCTCCCACTGAACTCAATTGTTCCTAATGCTATTTTTACAGGATAGTCACAGCTTTTTGTATTTAACCTCCTTTGTCTGAAATCGCTTCAATGATCTGTATATGCCTTTTAAAAAATCTTCTCATTTTACCCTTCTAAAGTTATATTAGTTCTGAAAAAGGTACTGTTAAAGAATTTACTATTTAAAAAAGGGGAAAGAGGCTTGCACACACATGCCCATGATGTACAGAACAGTGAGATAAGTATATATAAGAACTGTGAGCAATTGGAGGAAGGAGAGTTTGCTTCTTTATAGACTTGAGTTTACATTAATGATATTATATCTGTGGTAAATAAATAGTAACATAAAAAAACATTTATATTTTTCTTACAATAGTTGTCAAATGCTTTACTCTTTCCCACTATAAAATCCTTCAGGGAAATAAAATATCTTGTATATTTCATACAGTATTCCCTAAGAGCCTTCATTAATTGTTTTCAGAATATGCCCTTTGCAGAAGGCATTTTGGTTTAATATAGCCAGGCTTCCTACTCCTAGAGAGATTTGCAGCATTTTAACATTTATTCCTTGGGGCCTGAAAGGGTCTTCCTTAGAAAGGCATTAATGACCCTTTTCCTTTCCCACTCATTTTATAATAGAGCTATGAGTCACTGTTTTATTTCCCGATTTCTCTCATTCCTTTAATATAACCACTAGCCTAGAGTACATTACAGAATAGTGCCTCTTCCAATGTGGCAGAAAGCATTTAACAGGGAGAGAAAGGACCTAGATTCAAATTCAGACTCTTCTGTTTACTTTCTGTGTGACTTTAGGCAAATCAATTTACCTCTCTGGGCCTCAGTTTCCTCATCTGTAAATAAGGTTTTTGCCTCTTTTTAAGGGCCTTCCTAATTCTCACTCAGGGTACAATGAAGTATGGGTAAGTTTTCAAGTGAAAAATGTAACCTATCCTGAAAAAAGCTTATAGTCTACAAATTTGCATTTTCTTTTTTAAGATACATAGCAGATTACAGAGATTGAAGTATACAATTTTTTTGATATGACAATGTAGAATGTAAAGATATGTAGAATCTAAGTCTATATGGGGTACTTTTGATATTTGTTTGACACCTCATTTCACTTAACTTGAAAAATCAATCTTACTTTTCTGAATCAAATCTCAGTAAGTGTTGGGAAAAGAACAGAATACTAAAGTGATATGGATTTCTTCATGGACCTCTGCTATGATTTGTTAGCTCAACTGGTTTTCACTGAGAAAAACCTGTTCTTCTCTATGAAAACCAGCCAAAATAATGAACGTGGCATTGCGGTTTAAAATACATCACATTTCTGAATGCATATCCTTGAAGTCTTCTGAAATCAGTCCAGGCTTCCCTCCTTTGAATTGCTAGTGCACTTATCATCTGTAGCAATCATTTAACCCTATTACATTGTGATTAGTTTTTTTAAATGTATATGCCCTGTATTCCCAATTAAATTTTAAATTCTCCATGATGGGGAACATATCTGAAACTGTTTGTAGCCTTAGTTTATGGTACAATGACCTATATTTTCTATAGATCCACTCAATTATTGGTCACATTCTATCAATCACAGAATCTTCATATTGAAAACTACTTTAATGGAGTGTAAGAACCTTAAAGGACAGGGCTTGTTTCATTTTTATCTTTGTTACCCTAGCACCTGGAATAATATTTGTCATCTTGCAAGCATTTAATGAATAAAATAATTTTATTTCTCAGTTTTTGAGAATAATTTGTATACTTTAAGTCATAATTATTTTTAAAAGTTTGATAGAGTCCTCCTGGACCACCCCTCTTCTTTGCCCCTGGGACTTACTGTTTTATAATTAGTTTAATTTTTTTTTCTGAGATTTGATCAAAATCTGTATTTGATGTTCTATTAATTTTGGTATATTTTTATAGGTAAATCCTTATTTCTTTTGTATGTTATATTTATATTGTCAATTTTGCCGGCTTACAATAATGTATAAAATTGTTCATAGGGTCATAGATCTAGAGATGACCTTAGAGTTCAGGCTTATTTTAAAGATGAGGGAACAAAGGTCCAGGGAAGTTATGTGACTTGCCTAAGGTTACACATATACAACTTGTTATTCCTTTTAAATATACAACAAACTTGCAGTTATGTAAATTTCTTTTTCTTTTTTTTTCTTCCCCCTCCCACACTAGAGATGGCCACCACTGGACACAAATAGGCATACACACACACACACACACACACACACACACACACACACACACACACACATATATATATGTATATATGTATATATATACATATATATATATATATACATATATATATATATATATATGTAAATGTGGACACAGACATGTATGTATGTAAAAGTATTTTATACATCTATTTATTAGCTCTTTCTCTGGGTACAGATGGCATCTTTCTTCATATGTCCCTTATAGTTAATTTGAGTATAATATTTAAAATAGTTTGCTCCAAGTCATTCTTAAAATAATATTGCTGTTAATGTATACAATATTCTCTTGGTTCTGCTCATTGCACTCTTCATTATTTCATGCAAGTCTTTCCATGTTTTTTCTAAGATCATTTAACTCATCATTTTTTATAGACCAACTGACAGGATAAGATACCAGGCAGTGAGGTCCTTTTGCACATTGTTAGAATGCCAAGCATATGCTTGACCAAAAGACTGTTTTATGAAGAACTCACTGATGACAAGTGCACACATGGTGGTCAGAAGAAGTGATACAAGGACACTCTCATGGACACTCTTAGGAACTTTGTAACTGATTGTGTCATGTGGGAGACACTGGCACAGGACCACCCTAATCAGAGAAGGTGCTGTGCTGTATGAGCAAAGCAGAATTGAATTAGCTCAAAAGAAACATGATATGCACAAATTTAGAGAACCCACCCTAAACGTTCACATGATTTGTTCCTGCCCTGTGGTAGAGCATTCTGAACTCATATTGGTCTGATCAGCCACAGTCAGACACCCTTTAACTTGACCATATTATAGCGATGTCATTTTGTTTCATCAAAATCATATACCACAATTTTTTCAGCCATTCCCCAATTGATGGGCATCACTACAATTTTCCAGTTCTTTGCCAACACAAAGAGAGCTGCTATAAACATTTTAGAACATATCAGTTCTTTTCCTTTCTCCCTAATTATCTTTGGAAAAAGAAAATGCAAATTAAAACTAACTTGAGATATCATTTTATACCTACCAGATTGGCTAAAATGATTGAATGGGAAAGTGGCAAATGGTGGAAGGGATGTGGAAAGATTGGTACACTAATTCATTGTTCCTGGAATTATGAACACGTCCAACCATTTTTGCAATCTGGATTTATGCCCAAAGAATTATTAAACTGCTTTTGTATAGATTCCCAAAGTGGGCAATACTGCCTCCTCGGTGTGATGGAATGATCCAGGGGAGTGGTAGTAGCCTCAGGTGCATTTGGGGGGCATTGAATAAAAATAGAGGGGCAGTGGAAGCATAAAGAAAGAAGAGAAGAGAAGAAAATTTTGTAAAAAGATTCATACGTGTTTCATCTATTACGGAAAAGAGTTAAAGTCGTAGTGAATACATTATTTTCCAAATAAACACACAAAATTCAAGTTATAACTGATCAGTGGTCAAGTCCACCAATAGGTCTTAAAGGCAAATGTTGGCAGGTGAGTGTGTTGCACATTGTTGGTAAGTCCTGCATGCATCGGCAGGAATATGGGCATAACTTGTTTAAAATATGATTCTATATGGTTACATGACACAATATTGTGCCATCAAAACTTCAATGCAGGAAAAAACCCACAAATTTATAATAAAAAAATTAAATTTAAGATGTGTCATTTTAAAATATATCTATTTTTGAAATGACTCAAATTAAAAAACAATTAAAGAGTTAAAAAAGTAGAGTAATTTTTTTTTAATGGAGCAGTAGGCTAAATAAGTTTGGAACCTCTGTTACCCTTTACCCAGCAACACTACTATTAGGTCTATTCCAACTGTGGTTAGTTCTTCAAAGAATTAGCCTTCAGTTTCATAAATTTTATAATTCTTTTGTATGTAAATTTTCCTGATTTCCCTTTAATTTTCAAGATTCTCCCTTCTATTCTTCTTATGGGTTTATTTGTTTGTTTTCAAACTTTTAAAATTGAATATTGAAATAATCCTCTTATTTCTTATTTGTTTGTGAATGGTTTAACGGATACAATTTTTTAATGGAAACTTATTTGGCTACATCTTCAAAATTTTTAGATTTGCATAATATTTTTCACACATTAAAGAATTGCTTTTTATGTTTTATATTGAATGAATGTATTATTCATAATTACTAAATCTTTATTTTTACAAGCATGTGTGTTTATAGACAGTCTTTTTATGCCAGTTGTATTATGAATTTATTTATTTTTAGTTTTCAACATTCATTTTCACAGGATTTTGAGTTCCAAATTTTCTGCCTATCTCATCCCTCCTCCCACCCCAAGATGGCATGCATTTTGAACACCCCTTTCCCTAATGTGCCCTCCCTTCCATCCCCCCCTCTTTTATCCCCTTCCTCTTCTATTTTCCTGTAGGGCAAGATATATTTCTATACCCCATTGCCTGTATATCTTATTTCCCCAGTTGCATGTGAAAACAACTTTTAACTTTTGTTTTTTTAGAACTTTGTGTTCCAAATTTTCTCTCTTCCTCCCTCCCCACCCACCCTCATTGAGAAGGCAAGCATCTCAATACAGGTTATAGATGTGTAGTCATGCAAAATAGTTCCATAGTAGTCACATTGTGAAAAGCTAACTATATTTCCCTTCATCGTATCCCAACTGCCATTTATTCTATTCTCTCTTTTGACCCTGTCTTCCTCAGAAGTGTTTGCTTCTGATTACCCTCTCCCCCAATATGCCCTTCCCTCTGTCATCCCCCCACTCTCTTATCCTCTTCCCCCCTGTTTTTCTTTAGGGTAAGATAGATTTCCATACCCAATTAAGTGTATATGTTATTCCCTCCTAAAGACAAATATGGTGAGAAGACTCACTCATTCTCTCTCATCTTCCCCCATATCCCATCCATTGTAAAAGCTTTTTCTTGTGTCTGTTTTATGCGAGATAATTTACCCCATTCTACCTCTCCCTTTTTTCTTCTCCCAGTAAAATCTTCTAACCCCTTATTTTTATTCTCCAGATATTACCTCTTCATCTTCAACTCACCCTGTGCCCTCTATCTATCTATCTATTTATCTATCTATTTCTGTCTATATACATACATATTTTTTTCTCTCCAACTACTGTAATACTGACAAAGGTCTCATGAGTTACAAATATTTTTCCATGCAGGTATTTAAACAGTCCCTTATGATTTCTCTTTCCTTTTAACCTCTTCATGCCTGTCTTAAGTCTTGTATTTGAAAGTCAAATTTTCTATTCAGCTCTGGTCTTTTCATCAAGTAGAATTTTACCAGAGCTTAGACTTGCTAACACTAATACTTTATGCTTATTTATGGTTTTTTAAGCCTAAGCAATCAGTTTCTCCAACTAAATTATTGTCTCATTACAAAATACCACAAAGGCTATTTAATCAAAATTTTCATTTTCAGGTGATCATGATGATATTCTGTTGAGGAAGTCCTAGTGAGAATATAAGCTAGCAAGTATTTCAGGTGCTTAATAAGCAATGATGTTGTTTTCTTCTTTTCCTGTACCTTTTAAGTACCTGTCTATATTTATTTTAGTTTCAAACCTTCTTTTTACAATGATGTTGTAAAATCTCAGGGCTTTCAAAATTGATAATGAATCACTTATTATATTATAAGGAAAAGGCCTTTTAAATGGTAATGGGTCATGAGACATCCTTCCCAGATTATGAAAGATTCCATTAAAATAATCTATGGATTTTAATATGCATATATTGGTAAAATGTTTTGTGACAGCTATAAAATCCAAAAAAATGTAATAAAAAGAAAAATGAATACATAATTTCTTTCAGAATACATTTAATTGCCACTTAAAATAGATTAGTCCAGGATAATCAACTGACTCATAGGAATGTCCTTGAAGTATTAACAAAATCATATCTTTTACTTTTAATATATGGTGGTCATATTATTTTCAAGTACATATTTTTTCATGCCAATAAATCCCAGAATTTAACAGAAAGCAAGCTCATTATAGTAACACTAAGCATGGTGTTATGTCCATATTTTATTTCTGAAAGTGACATGTCTTAGCTTCATGGGACCCTAAAGACTTAATGGTCATAATAATAATTAGAAAATATTTTATTGTATGTCTCCAGTTAGAAAATTAAGTGACAAGACATTCATTTTCTGAATACTGGGAATTAGATTATCAGAGAAACAGCATCATAGAGGTACAAAGACACTGCTAGACTGAAAGCTCCATAACTGTATGGACCATGTAATCTACATTTTGTCTCTTTACCAAGGCCTACCACAATTTTCTTCAATTCAATTCAACAAAGTATTTACGACATTCCTATTCTCGGAGGCAGAGAAGTGGCATGTTGTGGTGTCTAGAAAGGTAGCTTTGAAGACATGAAGACTGGATTCAAAGGCTACTTCTGCCTTTGTGGGCCTGGATAAGTCATTTACCCTTTTGGTGTTCTAGGCAACTCTTTTAAATCCTTAAATTGCAAAGAAGTTGTGTTAGCAGGAGTTTCTTCACCTGAGAGTTTCTTATGCTAATACAATCATAGGTCCAGTTTTTATTCCCTATTCTTATGGTGGTACTAAATATCTGTTCAGCAAGTGAATAAACTAATTAGTCATGGCTGCATCAAATAAGTAAGCTATATTTTAATATTCTGTGCTAACATGTAAGTAATTACATTTTTTGGCTGTGAGGACATTCTTCAGCATTATGGAGTTAGGAATTGATTTGAAGGTTTTATGGTTAATTAACCACAGATAAGTTGACATTGTGGATATGTGGATCATTCTCCTAGAGCTTGGAGGTGGAAAAGAGATTGCAGCTCAAAATGGAAGATGTTTGCTTGATAGCATTTAACCCTAATTTTAAATTTCATCCCTGAAGTGGTATGGGAAAGGTAAAATGAAACCAATGAAGACAAATTGCCATTTGCAAACTAAATGCACAGAAGGTATGCATGATAGGGATGCTATACGGAAGGATTAATTTTTCAGATATTTGAAACTGTTGACATTACTGAATAATACTTATTTTAAAAAAATGATGCAGAGATATAGCCAGACATCCCTTATTCTTAATAACTACCAAACCACATGTGTAATTTATTGTTTCTAAAAAATTATAAAAATAATCTACACATACATTGAGGGTTTTCTGGAAGACAATCTGAGAAGGTAAAAAGCTAGATTCTGCAAATATTTTTTCTATTTAGAACATTGTTGCCAACACAGAATTTGTTGAAAAGTACGCAGATAATTTTTAAAAAACCTTTCTGTGTCTATTTTTAGATATTTTTAAAGAGCATATACATAAGTAGACTAAAATGCTGAGGATTTTTTCCCTTTTTTCATAAAATCTTTTATCTTCAGAACAACCCTGGGAGCAGATGCAATTAATAGCTCTATCTTCCAATTGAGGAAACTAAGGCAAACCAAGGAAACCAAGTGGACAAGTGATTTGCTCAAGGTCACAAAGTTCATCTGAGGCAAGATTTAAACAGGTCTTTCTGATTCAAGTCAAACATTTTATGTACTGCACCAACTGTTCTCAGAATTCAGTTTTAAAGGCTCTCCTACAATCTAACCATGTAACATCACAAGATGAATATTGGGGTCAACCGTATGATATTTTGTAAAAGCAAGCACATTGAGGTCACTTTAAGTTCTTTCCAAAAGCAATTATGCTCTATCTCCTCCTCAAATTGAATCCCAGGTTCAACTCATCATTAATTTGTATATACACATGTGTGTGGTGTGTTGTATGTGTTTATGTACACAGATAAGTATGTGTGTATGTCTTGGTTGTCTCTCTACCTACTAGCTGCATGTCATAATCCTGGCTTTTCCAGTGAAGATTATTATCCCAGTTACTTTTGTTTTACTCTGAATTTTTCTGAAGAGTGGCTGCTCTGGAGGCGAAAGCAATTAGTAAAATGTCATCTATGATTAGGAGCTTTAAGCAGACCTTATTAGTAACAAGGAATTCTTGTGTGTGTGTGTGTGTGTGTGTGTGTGTGTGTGTGTGTGTGTGTGTGTGTTTCAACCTTGTCCAGGACATCATTCTTGAAACTAATCGATACCTTTAATGAGCATGTATAAAATGTTTAACATCTTTATTTAGGCTATGGGCTGAAAGCTGGAAGAGATCTTAGACTGTATATTTCCTAATCGATCTATCAATCAGCAAACATCTATTAAGCTTCTACTATGTATCAGGCATTGTGCTAGGCAGTAGGGATAGAAAGAGGAGCTATAGTGATTTGAGTGCTAACCAGGCAGGAAGACCTGGATTTGAATCCTGCCTGTGTCATTCATTAGCTTTGTAACCTTGGGGCTGTCACTTAATCTTTCTAAGCTTCAGTTTCTTCATAGGTAAAATGAGGGGGTTGGGCCTTAATATTCCTTAAGCTCTAAATCTATGTTTCTATGATCCAATAAAAGACAAAAATGAAATAATCCTTTCCTTCCACTTTACACTTTGTCAGGGGAGACAGAATTCTTATATATCAGTACTATATATATGTACACACACACACACACACCTCTATCTATCTTTGTGTGTGTGTATACACACAAACATGTGTATGTCATATGAAGAATAAGTTGCTGAATCTTATACAAAACTAAAAACTCCAAGAATAGAAGGGAAGATGGGAGAGTATGCAGTATATAAGGGATAGTAACTGCAGAGATGAAAGATGTAGCACTGTGTAAGAGGAATAGCAAGACTAATTTGTTCATTCTACAGGTAATAAAACAACTACCTAATGGGACTAGTTGATTGTATACTATTACAAAGGTAGCAGAACTAATAAATAATAACACTAATAATTAAACTAATGATTTAAAAAATCCTCATTTTCTGAGGGGCCACATGTCAGCCCAGTATAGCGTGAAAGTCCAAAGACTATCCCTTTACAGCATTGTTTCTCATTGGGTGCTGTCAGGGAGGGGTCAAAGCAAGAGACAGATTCCATCCAAGACAGGGGAGGAAGAAGCTCAAGTAAAGCTGTTTGAATTTATATACAGTTCTGGTTCCACAGCCAGAGACCATCAAAGAGGTTAATGTCCACCCCAGGGTTGTTTTAGTCTTTTTCCCACACCAGGGATTTCTATGTATGCTCCAAAGTCTCATTAAGGTACCACCATTAAGCTTCATCACATCTATCCTAGAAACACCTCCCCAGGCTCTCTACCTGGGGAACTGCACTTTTCACATGCTGACAAGGACTAGGCTCACTGACCAGTACCCATATTCACAAAAACAAAATAATCTTTATTATTAGGGAACTTACATTCTAACTAGTTCTAACTGGAGAGACAAATAAACATATACACATATGTATGTATATATGCATGCATGCATGTATGTATCTACAATAAATCCTCAACTTTTATACATTTCACTTTCAGACCTCAAGCATTGCAGTGATTTGATTAGGAAGCTAATTTTCACTTTCATGTTGGCAGCTGTGCACATTTATAGCTATGCTTAGTAGAGAAAAAAATAGAGGTACAACCCAAGCAAGTTTGTCTAGTAGCTAGTAGTCTACTAGGTGCTTCACTGATTTTGTTTACCATACTGTTGTGAAGAGTTACCCATGCATTTGTTGCATAATTTCGTTGTTTGCCTTTTAAATTTGTTTTGTGTTGCAATTATTCCCAGAAAGCATAGTACAAGTCCTTTGAGCGCTAAGTCCCAGTGTGCAATGTCAGTGATGTGACTTAGTGAGAAATTTTACCACTATCCATGCTCCTACAACAGTGAGAAAAGCCCCAACAACTTCTCCCTTGGTTTCCAGAGGGCCACCAAGGTAGAGAGGTTTACATCATTATATTATATATATTCCTGTATAAATTCCTATATATAGTATAGAGTACAATGTCCTCACACCACCATCTGACACAGTAAGGTAAGATTTAGGTTAAAAATGTTTTAGTTTTAATCATTTTATTTGCCATACAGTATTTATGGTACTGCAGATTTCATGTATTATGAGCAGTGACTGTTGTTTAAAATCTGTTTTTTTATTAAGATGTTAGCAAGATTATTAGTCCAAGGATATATAAAAGGAATGTGTAGCTGTCTTTATACATTCATTATGGTTAAATTAATATATCAAGAATATGCTGCTGGCTGAACCTACATCTTTTAAGTTATGGTATCACAAGAAGTTAAAGGGCTATAATTTATGTGGTCCTTTTTGTGTATGTTATTAAAGCACATCACTTTTAGGGTAGATTAACTAAGGTGATTAAGAGCTTATGATACAGAATAGGCTCTGATTCTAAATGCTTTTTACTCAAAATAAAATGTTTATTAATAACTATTTTTTTAATCAGAATTCTAGCATGGAAAATGTTTTGTATGCTACCAATTTTTTTGTGTACTGCATTTTCTGGATTATTTCATGGTTACTGTATTAGAAAAAGAGCATATTATCAGAATTAATGCTTGTTATAAAGAATTATATGTAGATAAGTGTGTTTTAAGCAATTTCTACTGAAAGATTACAATTTTTTATAGTGGTGAGAACCTAACCTCCTTTTCTCCATAGATTCAGTGTTTAAAAATTTGCATTTTTTTTACTATCTTCTAGGGACCTTGCCATCACAAAAGGATTGGCTTTATGCATACATGTGTATGTACACAATTATTTGAAGAATAAGTATAGAAAGAATAAATACTCATTTAAAATGTGTTAAATACAACGTAGTTAGGGAAGAAGGGCACTAGCAATTGGGGGAAGCAGGAGAAACTTTATATAGGTCACTGCACTTAAAACATACTTGAATAACTGTATTTCTATATAATTGATTTCCTTTACAATCCTTTGCATTTTATTTTATCTTCTCCAGACTTCCTTATGGGTCAATGACACAAAAAAACTAAGATCTCTTTATGGAGTAGAAAACATTTGGGATGCATCTTGAAGGAAGAGAGGGATTCTAAGCAGCATACATGAGGAGGGAATGTATTTTGAGCATGGTGGATAATCACTGCAAAGATACCAAAAGAGTAGTTAGGATGAACTTATTCTGTGAGGAAAAATTCAAGTTAATGATCATTTATTAAATGCCTACTAAGTGCTAGTCACTGTACTAAACACTGAAAGTACAAAAAAAAAAGGCAAACATAATACCCGCTTTCAAGAACTTCACAGTCAAATGGGAGAAACACTATGCAAAGAATTACATGCAGATAAGATGTATACAGGATAGGGGGCAGCTAGATGGTGCAGTGGATAAAACACAGGCCCCAGAGTCAGGAGTACTTGAATTCAAAACCAGTTTCAGACCAGACGCTTACTAGCTGTGTGACCCTGGGCAAGTCACTTAACCCCAATTGCCTCCCCTCCAAAAAAAAAAAAAGATGTATTCAAGATGAACCTGAGATAACCAGAAAGTGAAAAAATAAAAATCTGACATTGACAGTAAAATTAATAGATAAATGAAGAAACAAAAAAGAGGTGTTCTTTTAATTCTCTTTCTAGAAAAAAGGAAAGGAAACAATTTAGTTTTTGTCATTTAGAGAATTTATTAAAATTTATTTAAAATATGAATTAAAATTTGATGAGATTCTCTCTATGCTTTCAATCCTGAGGTAAGGAAAACCTGGTTTTCTTTATTAATTATGTTTTTATTTCAATTTTATTTCACTTTATTTTCCATCTCAAGTCCTTTTACTCTCACTTCACCCTCCTCCATACATTGGGAAGGAAAGAAAAACAAAGCGCTTTATAAACATGAATAGTTAAGCAAAACAAAGGAAGAAAAAAAGGAAGGAAGGGAGGAAGGAAGGAAGGAAGGAAGGAAGAAAGGAAGAAAGAAGGAAGGAAGGAAGGAAGAAGGAAGGAAGGAAGGAAGGAAGAAGGAAGGAAGGAAGGAGGAAGGAAGGAAGGAAGGAAGGAAGAAAGAAGGAAGGAAGGGAGAAGAAGGGAGGAAAGAAGGAAGGAAGGAAGGAAGGAAGGAAAGGAAGGAAGGAAGGAAGGAAGAAGGAAGGAAAGAAGAGGAAGGGAGGAAGGAAGGGAGGAAGGAAGGAAGGAAGGAAGGGAGGAAAGAAGGAAGGAAGGAAGGAAGGAAGGAAGGAAGGAAGGAAGGAAGGAAGGAAGAAGGAAGGAAGAGAGGAAGAAGGAAGGAAGGAAGGAAGGAAGGGAAGGAAGGAAGGAAGGGGAAGGAAGGAAGGAAGGAAGAAGGAAGAAGGAGGAAAGAAGGAAGGAAGGAAGAAGGAAGGAAGGAAGGAAGGAAGGAAGGAAGGAAAGAAGGAAGGAAGGAGAAGAAGAAGGAAGAAGGAGGAAGGAAGGAAGGAAGGAAGGAAGGAAGGAAGGAAGGAAGGAAGGAAGGAAGGAAGGAAGGAATTCTACCATTCTCCCAAGCTACCCTATTTCTGTCTGTACCATCATTTTTTCCCCAGTATAACAGGTACATAAAATCATTGTTATGCTGGACACCTTACTCTTTCTCAAGCCACTTTCTCAATCTGTTGCCAAATTTTGCTTCATCTGTTGCTTACTTGGGGAAGATTCCTTTTCTCCTTGAGCATCACCTCTGACCTCCTACAACTCCACCATCAATTTAGCTTCCTCACCTGTTCCTCAACCCACTTGGGTACCTCCTCCCTTCCTTTCTAGCTATATACCACTACCTGATACCTCAGCACCACTCTACTCCAAGGCCCAACCCCTATGAATGATAATTTACCTAAACTCATTCATTTAAGAATAATTCATTCTCACTCTGTCATACCCACTCTATCCCAGTGATTCTTAACCCTTGTCTGTCATTGTAAAAATGTAATTTTCCATCCTGCACTTCTCAGTCCCTTATTCCTATTTCTCTCAACCACACCCGCAACCCTCAACAATGCTCCACACTGAAGATAACCATTCTTTACTTACATTATGCTTCCTTCAGTGCTTGTTCCATAGGTAATAAACTGTCTTTTAATCTATGTACTGGCTATACTGTCTCCCGTTCATATTTTGGCCTCTTTCTGAGCAGTTCAACTTTAACTTGTCCTCTTCTTTTAAGCTCCTTACTCCCATATCCTTTTGAAGATCGTGCCCTGACAAATCTCAGTCTAGGATTATATTCACCAACTACTGCCTTTTCTCCTATTTCCATGCAACTAAAAAAAGCTGGAGAAAATTACTAAACTGTGCTGATTGGCTCCACTGTAAATTTATGTTCTATAATCTCAACTGGTCCCAACTTTAGCAAAGCAATCCTTTTACACTTACATAATTCACTATCCCAGTTATCACAATAGATTTTCCAAACTCATTGATTCCTCTTCTAAACCCCGCCATGGTTCTCCATTCCCCAGTCTTTTCAGGCAAAAACCTTACCTCATATTTAATTGAAAAAAAAAAGTTTATTTGTTGAGCACTCCCTCTTTTCCCTTCCCCTTTCCCTATTCCACAGCACTCAGATGCCTTCTGCCATAACTTACTGCTTCACCTCTGTTTCATATGAAGAGGAGGTTCTTCTCCCTGTAAACCCTATATATGCAAAAGTAATTTCATCCCACCCGTTCTTGTCCAGCACATTGTCTCCTCTATCATCACCATTTGAGGACTATTCCCATTCCAACTAATCTTCAAACTCTCTTTGTTAGCCTGTTGTTTCCCTATTGCCGACAAAGACAACCATTGCCATCCTCCTAAAATTCTCACTTGATCCATACATTCAGCTAGATATCATCTTGTATCTTTCTTCCTTTTATGATTAAACTTCTTGCAAAATTTTTCTATAATCAATGCCTCCATTTCTGTTTCTCTTACTCTATGTCTCTCCGTTTTCTGGTTTGTGATATCATCATTTAACTGAAACTGCTCTCTTCAAAATTATCAATGATCTCTTAATTCTAGATCTAGTGGCTTTTTCTCTATACTCATCCTTCTTGATGTCTCTGGAGTTCTTGCAACTGTTGAGCACACTCTTCTCCTCAATGTGCTCTTCTGTCTTGTTTTTAAATACTGAACTCTCCAGTTTTCCCCCCTACCTCTCTGACTACTCTATCTTAGTCTCATTTGCTTTGTCTTTTTCCAGGTTCTACCTAGTATGTCACTACCTTCTAATATACTAACCTACTATCTCTTTTCTAAGCTTTCTTCTTCCTTATCAACTCATATCTGAACCATTGCCATAATTTGGTGACTTCTCTCTGTACCTCATTATCCCCCACACAGAAGTGAGAAATTGCTTGCATGTTGTCTCCTTAACTAGATTTTGAGCTTTTTGAGAGCAAACAGTCTTTCTTTTTCTTTGTAGTCTTTTTGCTTAGCTAATGCCTGGTTCATAATATATGTTTAATAAATGTTTATTTAGGTTTTGTTTGTTTGTTTTTTAAAGTTTTATTTCCTCCAGCAGCATTGCTCAAACATTGAGCAGAGCTTATTGAGTTGCAGTGGCAGAAGGCATGGATTAGGGTGGCAGTGATGTAGGTCCCATCTTCCAATGAGGTAAACACATTCTTCACCAGGCTGGGCAGCTGCTGAAAGTGGCCAGTTTTCATGTCATGGACATCAACTATGTTTGAATGACAGGTGCTCAGGATTAGCCATGAAGCATATTCTCTACTTATAACCATGAAATAATGGCTCCTCTTTTACCCCAGAATTCTCATGACCATGTTTCCTTTTTCTTGCTCCTACCTATAAAAAAGATGTTTTGATGGTATCTGTGTAGTGGAGCTGCCCTTCAATAACCAATAGCTATTGCTTGTAACCAATAGCTATTGTTTAGAGTTAATTCAATGCAAATTGCCAGGCTATGTTGAGTAAAGGTGAGAAGCAGCTGTTGTATTAGGTCCACCTAAGGACCTTTTCTGGCCCATGCCAATCATGCTGACCAGCATCACTGACTGGTAATGATTACTCTGGCCATATCCCACTTCTCATCTAGCCTTTTTAGCATTACAACCTTGGTTCACTGACTTTCAAGCCATTTAACTTGTGTAACTATTCTTTAGTCAGGGGAAGAATTCAAATTTTCTGTCATCCTTGGATATGGCCTCTGAGATCACCATCATCCCTAACTATCCTATCAAGTTTACCAGAAGAAAGGGAGGTCAGACTATGATAGGAACAATGGAGTTGGCTTGTTTCTCTAAGGAGTCTTTATATTCACCCTGTCTTCATTTTGATCAATCTGAAATGCATTCTTTGCAGAGATATTCTTGGCTTCTGATTCATGGACAGATCCCACATCACTTTTTTTCCCTCTTTCTTGTGGGATATGCAAAGTATGAGACAATAGAGCCCCTTCCTTAGCAGACTCATTAGCTCTTATTCTGAATCTGAAAGGAAAGCTCTTTCACTTTTCCCATGTGAATAAAGGAGGGGATTATTTTTTCCCCTATCTTAAAACTTAGTGTTGATATAGCTGGTATGAACAAAGGACAGTACCAAAGGAATGACCATTGATTATAGGAAGCTTAATTCTGTAGTTTCTAGTTCTCTTCCTTTGATTCCTTTCATTTTTTTTTCATTCACTAAACTGGTCAACCTAACCCCTGGGCAATTGGTATGGTGTGAATGATAAAGCAAATTCTCTCTTTAGCATTCCCAGAGCTGGGGATAAACAAGCCTCCTTCACCTGGACACATTCACTATCCTCCCACAAAAATGTCTTTCAGTACTTTGATTCATGGGACATTGATAGTAGCTTTGGGATCCTGACTTTTTCAATTTTCATCTACCACCATAGTGCTGCCATTCTGCTTAGGAAAGCTTCCTTTAAGCCAGTCAGTACTGCCCATAGTGAGCTGGAGATAAATAGGCTATTGAAACTGCACAGGCAGAAAACTCATGCTGCTTTGACCCCAATACTTCCGTGACATTCAAGGTATTGATAATGAGCACAATGCAGCCTGGAGGTTCTGGCAAACCTCAACGGGCAGAACAAAAAGGGTCTTGATGTATTCTAGTCAAAGACAATCATCTAAATGGCTACTAACTATTCCTCTGAATGCCAGTTCACAGCTGGTAATGTAGGACTGATATAATTAAGCTCCTCCTAGGGACATGATCTCATTATGACCCTGATATTTTCTTTATGTTATGTATTCCTTCAGAGTCAACCTCTCATAAATTTGACCACGTTTAGCAGTTCCCCATTATTAAGTGGAAGTAGCATGGGCAAGATTTGACTAAACTAAGACCTGAGGCCATCAGAAGACTCTGAGAACTTAGCCAGTCTTTTATCTGGTTCATCTTTTGCCTGAAGGTGAAAGTCAAAATGGGGATCCAATTCCTACCCATGACCCTCCTTCTCTAACTTCTCTCTCTGGCCTCCCCCCACCAAGGCTTCTCCCATACCTACTTTACAGATGATAGGAAGCCTTAGACATCCATAACAGATGCTATTGAACAGGTGGGGAACTATATCAGAGATAACATCACTAAGCCTGGTTATATAGTCAACAGACTATTATTTCATAAATTAAAGGCTCTTGGACTTTTCTTCTTGCCCAAGCCTCAGATTGTTTACTGATAAACCAGTCTGTGGAGGTAATCTTTGGTGACTTTTTAATGCCTCAATATTTATTTATATTCATCATGTAGATACCCACTGGGACACTGGATACGAGTAAAATGATACTTTCTGATACTTTCTGAAATGATAAAGCTAATGTCCTTCCCCTTTCACCTTCATTGGCTACTTTAATATAGCCACTGGGCCTATAAATAATCTGGCCATTCAAACAGGGGTGCTGCCTATGCCTGGGCCTAGAAATATCTCCCATCACTGACATAGGATGAATAGCTTACTGCTACCTCAAGTCATCATGTCATTATGAAAAGTTTTCTGTGAAATTCCAATATAGCTTTATACTCTGAGGTCCTATCTCAAAAGATCAGGTTGAAATTCTACTCACCTATAATGAATTTTATTTTCCCCAAACAACATTAACATCTTTATTTGGAGTTTATGGTAGTGGTATAAAAGGTACCTGGCCTGCCCATTGTCTATTTAATGGAAACCCATTTGCTTCCATCATGGGAAGCTGTCTACAATCTCTTCTGATGATGGCTCCCACTTCCTTTCAACCCTGATTATTGACTGGGCGAATGACCTAGCATTTAATGTGTTTTTCACCTTCCATAGCACTCGGAGAATACTGACTTGATGGAGTGACAGAATACCTCTTAAAAGAATAGCATGCAAATTAACTAGACCCTCTGACTACCCTATTTTTTTCTCGGTCAAGCAGTGACATACTCAGCAATAGACCATTGGCTGGCACTTGCCTATTCCCATGTTATTGTTTGCATGCAAATTGCAGTAATGAAGTGGAGGACTACACACTAAGTCTATTCCCAGTGTACAACCTGAGCAGATAACTACCACTGAAGTAGCCTTCCTTAATGCCCCTCCCCAATGTCTTTATACTTTTATAAAGTATAAAAAATACTAAAAGGCCAGTGAGTACGTATTAGGTAGTTCTAGAAGGTGTTCCTCATTGCATTGTCTAAAATCCTTAAATATACTGCTTAAGAGAAGTCGTTAGACATGACCAAATATTGCATCCATAACTTATGCTTCAGTTTTTAAACCTGGACATTCATTATTCTACTTCACTTCAAAATTACTCTGCTTTGATTCCTTCTTCCTTCTGCTCAGTTTGGATACTATACATATTTGGTTAATAGTAGAGAACTACAAACCTCTCCTCTGTCACTACAAAAGGCACTGCCCAAATAATACTAGTTCTGAAAGCATAATTTGCTCTCAAACAAGAGCTAAGAAGGATGTGGAAAATCCCTCACAGGCAAGTGAATTCCAAAATATTCCTATAATACTCCCCTTCCAAGTATTTCTGGCTACACAGTAGAAGGTAGCTTTCAACTATAAGCCTCTAGTCCTTTTACTTAGATACCCATCCTGATAACTAAATTCCCTATTGCCCATAGTGAAAATGCCCTGTAAAATTTGTGGACTTAAATCTAACACCTCACATCGAGGCAATAGGAAAAAAAATCAATTTTTAGACAATTATCCCTACTAACCCCTCATCATGAAAGTGTCCAACAAAATTTAAATGATTAGTCAGTCAGTCAATGAGCATTAGGTGCTTACTATATTCCAGGCACTCTGCTAAGTGTTGGAGATACAAAGACAGGAAAAAAAATAGTCATTGCTTTCAAAGAATGTACATTCTAACGAGAAAGACTAATTGCTAAATCACCCTGCCTCTGTTGAAGACCCAAAAGTTTTACATAGCTTTATATGACATTATTATGTTTGTTTCTTTGTTTTTTAGGCAATTGGAGTTAAGTCACTTGCCCAGGGTCACACAGCCAGTAAGTGTGAAGTGTTTGGTCTGAGGCCAGATTTGAACTCAGGTCCTCCTGACTTCAGGGTCGGTGCTCTGTCCACAGCACCACCTAGCTGCCCCTTTATATAACATTATTGAATTACCAAAATAATCCCCATTATTTCCAGTTTGATGATCATATGTGAAGAAAAGGTACCAATCACTTTTCACAGACTAAACTCTGGCTCTACGGTCCTGTTATCAAGATTACCTACCTTAATTTTACCTTTCTAGAATGTTACATGGGATGTGATTTCTTTATAGGTGATTTTCTAAACCTGGATTTATGACTCAACCTACTTCACCATTCCATCTAGAGAAATATTATAGTAGACTTTTCACCATGTTGCAATAGCTTTCTAACTAGTTTCTCTCTTTTAAGTCTCTCTCCACTCTAATTCATGTTCCACTCAACTGCCAAGGTGGTTTTTATAAAGTATAGATCTGAATAATTAATCTCTCTGCTCAGCAAATTCCAATGACTATTACTTAGAGGATCAAATGTTAAATCTATTGTCTGGCATTTAAAGCCCTCTATAAACTACCCCCTTCTAGCCTTTCTAGTTTATCCTCACTTTATTATCCTTTAATTTATGTGCCCACAACACTGGGCCATTTGCAATTGCTCAAACGGAACACTCCATCTCCTGCCTCAGTGCCTTTGCGTGCCTTTTAGTTTCCCTAAATTTGTTCAAGATTCAGCTCAAATCCCAGATGCTAATATTTTCCTCTGTCTGAGTTTTTTTTTTACTTGACTTGACAGAAGAATTAAATTGTGCCACAGAAAATTAAGCCTAGCTTACCGTAATAAGACTATATCCCTGGTCATCCTCTTTAGCACTGGCTGGACTTTCACATGAACTCTGGTTAAACATGTCCTGGAGAGGAACTTTGAATACACGTTTTCCCTTACTGTCATTTTCAGTCTCTACCTTTTATTGCCAATGCACAACCATATCTCCTCTTTTAAAATTCACTGTATTAAAATTTAAATTACATAATTATAATTAAATTAAATTAAAATTTAAAATTAAAACCATCTTATCTTGTTATTGTGTACTACCCCTCAAAAGAGATTCATCTCCCGCAGTCCTCAACAATTTTGGTACTTAGTTCACTTTCTCTTCTCCCCAATTTTTGCCCTACGTTAGATTATTTCAAAATCTCTATTAATAATCTCAAATCCTTAATCTCACAATTACTCAGCCTCTAAATCCCATGACTTTCAACTTCACTCTAGCTTAACTACACAGTGAAATGGTCAGAGACATGTTCTCATTATACATAAGTCTTTCAAATTCTTCTTTAAAAACTCTGACATTTCTCTATTGACCATAACTTCTGTCATTCCATCTCACTCTGTGTCTCATCACATCTAAATCTATTCTTCATGTTCATTAGCCAGCAACATTTCATTGTGGGACCTTTGGTTACAGCAAATAAAGAAATATTGCATGCTGTGGATAAGTTCACTTACCTTGGAAGTATACTTTCTAGGGATGTACACATAGATGCTCATTGCTAGAGATAGCTCATTGTTTGGGAGGTTATAAAAGAAAGTGTGGGAGAAGAGAGGTATTTGCCTGCCAAACTGAAGGTCTATAGAGCTATTGTGCTGATCTCATTGTTGTATGCCTATGAAACTTAGATATGCTAATCACACGTTAGGAATCTGAATCACTTCCATTTGAAATGTCTTAGGAAGATTATGAAGATCACCTGTCATAAGGTAGTGGACACTGAGGTTCTTTCTTGAGCTAAACTGTCACCCATTCAAACTCTTCTTCAGAGAGCATGACTCCAATGGGCTGGCAGGCCATGTTGGATGCCAAGCATGCATTTGCCTAAAAGAATATTTTATAGAGAACTCACGCAAGATATGTGCTCAAGCGGAGGTCAGAAGAAGCCATACAAGATCACTCTGAAGAACTTTGAAATCAATTATGAGACATAGGACACATCGTCAAAGGACCGCCCAACATGTTTTGCCTGCATCAAAGAAGGTGCTGTGCTCTATAAAGGAAGCAGGATTACAGTAGCTCAGAAGAAACATGAGATGTTCACATTTAAAGACAATTCCACCCTAAATCTTCATATGGACCTTTTCTGCCTGATTTGCTGTAGTGCCTTCCAAGCTCATATTGCTTTCATCAGCCAGAGTCAAACACACCTTACCTTGACTCCCACATAGTGATGTCATTTTGGTCCTCTTTGTTAGCAAAGGACAATGACCATATCCAACAATAATCATAATGGATACGTGCGTCAGAAAAAAAAGTAGCATCATGTTCAAAACAGAGGAGCAAAGAAATAAATTCCTTTCACAAGTATGGGTAGGGGAAGAGCTCTTGACCAGAAAATATATTTAGAGGATCATAGGAAACAAATTCAAAATTTTGATTCCATAAAATCAAAAAAAACTTTTTGCACAAAGAAAATTATTCAGTAAAAATTTGGAATGAAACCACAGCTGGAGACTAAGGGGAAAGTTGAAGCAGATTTTCTCATAAATGTTTAACATCCAAGATACATATTGACTTGTTATGAACAGGTGAGAACAACAAAAAAATCTGCTTTATGAATATGAAAGGGCAGTTGTAAAAATAATAAAGGCAAGGCATTAACAAGTCACAACCTCCTTTCACGGAAACTGTAAATATTATGATTCTTCCAAAAAAAATTCATCAAGTATGCTGGAGGACATCTTTTGTTTTTGTCTTCTTATGTGAAATGTTTAAAATCAATATTTTAGTGATTCTATGATCTTATCAACATAGGCATTCTCTTCAAGAGTATAGATTTAACTCACTCAGGCCCTTTAATCTTGTGTGATTTTTGTTCATATATTCCTATTAATCCTCCTCATTTTATCTTCTTCTTTTTAAACAATATAAAGCATATTTTGCAGGTACAAGTACCTACCTTTTTCTACCTGTTTTCCCTGCTTCTGACTGCATGGCTGATCTATAGCCTTTATCATAAATTTTATCCTACTTTCTGCCTGTAAGTCTCTGTCAGCAATATGCACCAGTATACTTATGTCCACTATGTAGTTCCTTTATTTTTTAGGTCATCATCACTTTTATTGCTCAAAGATTATCCATAATTCATAATCATAAGAATTGTGGAATTTATTAATGTTAAAAAGATGAAATTTTGTGTCACAGAGAACCTTGGGATCCTTCAAATTGCTTTACAAGATTGTTAATCCAATCTAACTTATACTTTTTCTCCTATTAACTTTGAGTCCAGGTATTGACAGTATTGCTCCTAAAATAAATCTTTGATTTAACAAATTAAATTTGCTATATATCAAAGTGAATGTCATATAGGTGTATAGTTATTGTAGTTATTCTTCCATCTTTTTTTTCTTGAATGGATTTGTGGAACAAGCTATCGTCTCATTTCAGTGTACATGGATAGCATTGATTAGACCCTTTAGTAATTTGAGTTTTTATGTAATCAGCAAAATATATTCAGAATACAGAAATATCTGGAAGACCTTACCATTTCTAATTAATCCCTCTTTTATTTGACTTCTGCCCAGAGCATTGATCAAATATCATAGATGTAGAACTGGGAAGAACACTGGAAGCTGTCCACCTCCCTCTTTTTATAGCTGAGTAACCAGAAACAAAAAGAGGTGAATTAATTGACTTATGGTCACATAGCTAATAAGGATCTGAGGTGATTTTTGAGTGTAGATCTTCCTGACTGCAAGTCTAAGACCTTACAAACTAAATAATGAAGTTTCTCATGGTACATACCTATGATCAGTGTGCTGTTCATCTGTTGCTTATAGCAATGTTTTTAGAGTCCAAGGTCATTTACCTTGCTGTCAAACAGCCCATACATATGTAGGAAGAATTTGTTTTTAAATAGTCAGTTTAACATCTATTGAGAACACTATCTAAATTTTCACCACATTTGATCTTATTAAAAATGCCACGCATTTTTTTTTTAATGCCTTTAATCCAGGCACTCCACTTTTCCATTTCTGATTCCACATCCCTATACAACAGAAATCCATTATACTGCTATCTAATAACTCAGTTCTTTTCAGAAGTATTCTGTTGAACTAAAAAATAGAATAGACTTTAAAGAATATCCTGTAGTATATTACAACCTCCTTCCCCTCCACAAAACCACACCACCCTCAGCTCTAATTGGTTCAAGTCATGCTGTTCTTTTCCTTAGCAATGAAGAGAAGAAAAATAGATGATGAAGCCCTAGTGTTTTTCTATTCCCTTATTTCTATTGATCAATATTACCAAATGTAGAAAACAAATGTTTTTGTCTTTGGAACATCAATATGGATATTCCCTTCAAGGAGACAGATTCAATAGCAGTGGCATAATCATGTATTTATCTCTATTAAAGATTCACTTTGCTCTGCCCTACAGAGAAGAAAAAGACAGACTTTGTTGGTAATGTCATTGCCACGCTGTTGGAAACTAGTTTGGAGTTCTTCCAAAGGAAATGTGTATGGAGATAATCTTTAAATACACAGTTTAAAGATTTACCACCCTTAAAGACACTTCCAGGAAGAAAAGCAGTACATCTCAACTGCCGGATAGATGTTACTGAGTAGAGGTCAGGACAATTATCTATGCTGTCTGTTCAGTACTTGCTTGGCTACTCATTACATTCTTCTGACACTCTAGCAATCACTCACAAGCAATCACTCACACTGTAAGATCTGATGACTTAGATGCTGCTAATTATACTTATAGATTTGTGAGGTTTTAGTGAATCCAAAAAAATAAGGACATGTTTACTATATTATGGAGATGGGGGGTTACAATAGATCATTCTGTAGTCAAAGAAAATGGGTTCACATCCTGTCTTTGATGCTTACTACCTAAGCGACCTTGCTCAAGTAATTTAACCTAACTGGGAGTTAAATTTTGAATCTGTAAAATGGTAAGTCTAGTTTCTGAGGTTTTTTTAAAATTCACAGACCCCAGGTTAACAACCTCTGAATTTAAGTAGTGTTTGCTATAAACAGTCAGTCAACCTTCAAAAGGTGTGATTCATAAATACTTGTTTTCTGTTGTTACTATTTACAGTAAAGCTATTATAAATAACTTGACAATACTTTAATTCAGAGGTTGTTAACCTGGGGTCTGTGAATTTTAAAAAAACATTTTGATAGTTGTATTTAATATAATTTGGTTCTTTTGTAAAGTTATGCATTTTATCTTATATATCTCAAAACATAATTTTGGGATGGTGTCCATAGATTTCACCTGGCTGCCAAAGGGATTTATGTTGCAAAAAAAAAAAAAAGATTAAGAATCCTTGCTAGAATGTGTGTTTTTGACCAGTTTTCATCATGAGTACAACATGCAAGTACTGTTGTTATCGTTAGTCATTCAGACCATAGCATACCAATACTGTCCACAGGGTTTTCTTGGCAAAGATACTTGAGTGGTTTGACATTTCCTTCTCCAGTAGATTGAGGCAAAGAATTATTAAGTGACTTTCCCAGGGTCACACAGCAAGCAAGGGTCTAAGGCTAGATTTAAACTCAGCTTTTTTCTGCCTCCAGGCCCCACTGAGCCATCCAGTTGCCTCATATGCAAGCATATATAAGTTATTGTTGTTCAGTCATTTCCCATGAACCTACACATGGGGTTTTTTCAGCAAAGATACTGATGTGGTTTGCCATTTCCTTTCCCCCCTCATTTTACAGATGAAGAACTGGGGTAAATAGAGTTAAATGACTTGACCAGGGTCACACAGCTAGTAAGTGTCTGAGGCCAAATTTAAACCCAGGAAGATGAGTCTTCCTGATTACTGACCCGACACTCTATCTACTGCACCACCTAGCTACCCTAAGCATGTTTAAGTATACAAGTATAATAGTTACCATTTATATATGGCTTTAAAGTTTGAACATACACACACACACATCTATACATATATGTATATGCATATTTATGCACATACCTATATGTTGATAAAAAGTGTGTATATGTATATGTATATATATGTATATATACATATATATATGTATATACATACATATATACCAACTATCTCATATATGTTTGTGTCTTGTATATTATCTTACATAAGATGGGCTATGACCTTTCCCGGCCTGCGACTACAAGTACTACTTTCTGTCCTGTAACTGTGAGGAGGGGCTCCTCTCCACAACCACTACATACTCCACCAAGCCAATGCTTCTCCTCACCCCAGAACTGCTGCCCAGAACTGTGGCCCCGATCCAAACGGGCAAAGCAAGAGATTCCTGCCTCAGTACTGGCAAAGAGATCCCTGCAATCCCTTTCTGATCAGCCACTGGATTCCCCCTCAGTCTGTGGTCTGGAAGCTGAGGAAGCAGCTGCCCCCCCACAGGGCCACGCTTTTGGGAAATGGAGCTGAAACCCCGCCTTCCTTTCTCAGCACCGACAGAAACAGACTTTTCACGTTGACCTTCTAAGTTGTCTTTGGCATTGGTGGATTGAGGAGTCTAGAAACCTCCACAGCTGCCCTAGATTCAGTCCTCTGAGGCCTGCTCCAGGTTCGCTGCTGCCTGCGCACCCACGCTGCGGCCCGAGCACCCACTCCGCGCTGCACTGCGCTCCCAGCCCGTCATGATACACCTTTCTCATCAATCATCCAGGTTGTCCTGGGCTGGAAATTTGTTTCACTCTGTCTTTTTGTGGGTTCTGCTGCTTCAGAACTTGTTTAGAGCTATTTTTTTAGAAGTATTTGGAGGGGTTTGGAGGAGAGCTCAAGCAAGTCACTGCTTTCACTCCGCAGTCTTGGCTCCACCCCCCCATGTCACATTTTTCCCACATCCCTTCCAACATTTGTCATTTTCCTTTGCTGTCCTATTAGCCAATCTGATATGTATAAAGGAAACACCTCAAAATTGCTTTAATTTGCATTTCTCCAATCAATAGTCAGATAGAATTCTTTTTAACTGGCTGTAGATAGCTTTGATTTCTTCATCTTAAAACTGATCATATCTTTTGATCATTTGTCAGTTGAGGAATGGTTCTTATTTTTATAAATTTGACCCAGTTCTCTATATGTTTGAGGCCTTTATCATAGAAATTTGCTTCAATTTTTTTCAGTTACTATTGCAACTGTATTTCCCTCCATCCTATCCCCTCCCACGTATTCTATTCTCTGTCTCCTTTACACTGTCCCTCCTTCAGAGTTTTGCTTTTGACTCCCCCTTCCCCTGATCTGCCCTCTCTTTTATCACCATCCTCCCTTCTCTTATCCCCATCCCCTCCTACTTTCCTGTAGGGCAATATAGACTTCTATATCCAATTATATGTGTATGTTATTCCCTCTTTGAGATAATTCTAATGACAGTAAGTTTCACTCAGTCTCTTGCACCTCCTCCCTCTTCCCCTCCACTATAAAAGTGTATGCTTGCCTCCTTTATGTTAGATAATTTACCCTATTCTACCTCTCCTTTTCACTTTCTTCTAGTATTCTTCTCTCATCCCTTAATTTTAATTTTTTAGATATCATCCCTTCATATTCAACTCACATCTGTACTCTCTGTCTATATATACTTCTTCCAAATATCCTAATAATGAGAAAGATCTTATGAGTTACAAATATCACCTTCCCATGTAGGAATGTAAACAGTTTAACCTTATTAAGCCCGTTATGATTTCCTTTTCCTGTTTACCCTTCTATCTTATCTTGAGTCTTGTATTTGAAAGTCAAATTTTATATTCAGCTCTTGTCTTTTCATCAAGAATTCTTGACAGTGTTCTATCTCATTGAAAATTCATTTTTCCCGCTGAAGGATTATATCAATTTTACTGGGTAAAATTCTTGGTTGTTATCCTAGTTCCTTTACCCTCCAGAATATCATATTGCAAGCCTTTGGATCCTTTGTAGAGGATGTAAAAGCTGCTAAATCTTGCGTTATCTTGACTGTGGGTCCACTATACTTGAATTGTTTCTTTCTGGCTGCTTGCAGTATCTTCTCCTTGATCTGGGAACTCTGTAATTTGGCTATAATGTTCTTAGGAGTTTTCATTTTGGGATCTCTTTCAGGAGGTGATAAGTGGATTCTTTCAATTTCTGTTTTACCCTCTGGTTCTAGAATATCAGGGCAGTTTTCCTTGATAATTTCTTGAAATATGAAGTCTAGGCTCTTTTTTTGATCATGACTTTTGGGTAGTCTAGCAATTTTTCAATTATCTCTCCTAGATCTTTGTTCTAAGTCAATAATTTTTCCAATGAGAAATTTCACATTGTCTTCTATTTTTCCATTTTTTTAGTTTTGTTTTATTGTTTCTTGATTTCTCATAAAGTCATTAGCTTCCATTTGTTCCATTTTAATTTTTTAAAAATTATTTCTACAGTGAGCTTTCGTACCTCTTTTACCATTTGACCTAGTTTGTTTTGTAAGGTGTTATTTTGTTCAGTATTTTTTGTGTTTCCTTTAGGAAGCTGTTGTCTCATTTCTCATTCTTTTTTCACATCACTCTCATTTCTCTTCTGAATGTTTCCTCTGACCCTCTTACTTGATATCAAAATCTTTTTTTTTTTGCTCTTCCATGGCCCAAAACTAACTTCTATTTTTCTTGGAAGCTTTAGATGTAGGAGCTTTGACTTTGTTATCTTCTTCTGAGTGTGTGGTGGTTTTTTTTGTATTCCTTGTCACCATGGCAACTTTCTATAGTCAGTTTTTTCTATTGTTGCTCATTTTGTCAGTTTATTTATTCACTTTTAACTCATTGTTAAAGTAGGGCTGTGCATTTTTAAGAGGATTTTACTGAATCAATGATAAAACAGCAGGCTAGAGACAAAGTGCCAGTAATCAGGTACCTTTAGTTAATTAATTTCATTATGAGGAACAGATTTGTAAATTTGGAATTTTCCTGATCAGAATTACACCTTGCTGAAGTGAAGACAGAAGTTATATAGATAAATCACAAGTGGGAAGGGATGGGAGAAGGGGGATTACAAATAGTTTTCCAGTTGATTCATTTCCCACAATAAACCGACTAATGGAAAACTATACAACAATTCTGAAGTCCTGTGAGAACAATATTGCTCTAGTTCTTGGGGGTCCTTAGTTGGTGGGTCACAGCAGAGTTCTGTGACAGGAACAGGTTCTACAATCTTTGATTACCTTCACTTCAGGTACACAGGCAGAAGGATGCCAGTGATTGTGAGCATCATCAAAGGTTTGATTTTTCATTTTAAGCTGCATTGTAAGTCTGACAAGCTAGAAAAGGGAATTCTGAGAATCAAATATATTAATATATTCATTATACATATCATATTGATTATCATGAAAATCTGAAGCCACAGCTTCCAGGGTGGAGGACACCTTGTCCCAAGCATCAGGGGTTTTGTGCAGCTGTTTTCAGAAAAACTTCAAAGGACCTGTAAGTTTTCAGTTCTTCCGAGGTAGTATAATCTAAGAAGTGTTTACTACTCTCTTGGCCTGTTATCTGGTCTGTGAGTGACCATAAGAACTCTTTTCTGCCCTGGAACTGTTAATGATAGTTATTCTTTAATATAAGCATTTAAAAGTCTCTCTAGATTAGTCAGATCTATCTTTTTCAACAACATATATATGTCTATTGACATAGTCTCCTAATTGGTTTCCTTAATTCCAGGCATTTCCCTCTCTATTCTATCCTTTATGTAGATGTAAAAGTGATTTTCCTAGAGCAGGATTCTGACTTACTACTTACTACCCTACTTAATAAATTACTGTGATTTCCTAAAACCTTTCCAAGTCAAAAACAAATTCCTCTATTTGGCATATAATGTTCATCACAGTCCTGCTCAGTTTGTTGTACTTTAGGGTTCTCTAATTAATTTAAAGTAGTGGGAATAGAAAAGATCCTAGCTACTTGTCAATCTGCTACCAGTCAATCACCAATCATTGATTAATTGACTACTATGTGTTAAGTCCTGAGGTAGGCTTGGTACTAGAAAGGCAAAAATGAACATCTCTACCCTGAAAGAGCATACAAAGAGGGAAAATGTACACATATATTTTAGATACAAAATACAAACAGGTGAAATGTAAGGCAATGTTTAGGGAATAGTGGGGAGGCACTAAAAGCCAGGAGGATCAAGGAGATACTCATGTATTAGTTACGTATATGATGTGCTAAATTTTGAAGGAAACTAAGGATTTGGAGAGATGAAGGAGAAGAGAGAATTAGTTCATTCCAGGTATAAGTCCCAGCCAGAGCAAACCAAAAAAGAATTTCCTCTTGTTTGTTTATTTTAATAGAAAATGAACTCATTTTTTATGTATTTCAAAGAAATAAATGTATTCCTATGATAACTGTTTTGGGAAGTATTTTTCTTAATAACATTTTCTTTTCTAATTTTTAGATGCCAAGAGCTGTTTTCATTAAGAATGACTTAAAATCCTGCCAATATTATTGGTTTCTGTTTGAAAAATTCCTTTTAATTTTCTAGATATTACATTTTTAACAATAAAAATTACCTATTGTGTTTAAATGTGGAAACACAGAGTTCATACTTTAGAGTACCTCAATTAGATTTTGCTTTGAATGGGTAGCAAAGCCAGGTTGAAGATTCAAACTGAAGTGATTGGAATACAATGCACACACTAGTTTACCCCTCTCCTAGTTATTTAAAACTTAATCCCTCAAAAAAAATTTCAAAGAAAACATTGGTGGCTAAAACTTTCCAGCCCTGGTGTTTAAAAAGTAGATTTTTTTTCTAGATACCTCTTTAAGCACTGAAATGCTATATTAAAAATAAATCATATGCACATGCATATTATATGTCTGTGTGTACATATATGTGTGCATATATGTATGTATGGGTGTGCATGTGTATATACATGCATGTATGTGCACATATACATATATGCATAAATACACGTGTATGTATACATATGTGTGTGCATACAAATTTCCATGTATGTGTATATGTATAAATATATGTACATATGTATCTGAAATTTGGAAATGTCACTCCTTAAGTCATTCTCTAATATAATTTGGAAGAAATGAACAGTATGAGAGAGATATCCTCCTCCTCACTTTAGACTATATTTTAATGCTTAATACATGGTACAGTGTAGAATGTTAGGCAGTAATTGGTTGAGAATACAAAATTAGTTCAACTGAAGATCAAGGGTTAGTGTGATCATTATGGAAAAGGAATGCAACTATTTCGAGTATATAACAGATAAGCCCTCTGGCATTAAAGGGAAGGATGATGGTTTCCATTTCCAGAAAAGAAAAAAAAACTTAAATGGAGTCTTATTTTCCATCTTATTCTCCCAATTAAATATTGAACCCAAAGCCACTTCTCATCTTTTGTCTTCAAAGGAAATTATGTTCTATAATTAAGAATATTCCAGAGCAGCCACTTCAAAGAGAAACAGTCCATGGCTGAGAATGGCCACCAGAGGGCAGCGACAGCACACCATTCTTAGAAAAATTTCTAGATTAGAAAGAGACAAAGAAAGAGTCTGGGGGAAGGAGGAAAGGAGAAAGACAGAAAGGAAGGAAGGGAGGAAAGAAGGAAGACAGGAAGGAAGGAAGGAAGGAAGGAAGGAAGGAAGGAAGGAAGGAAGGAAGGAAGGAAGGAAGGAAGGAAGGAGGGAAGGAAGGAAGGAAGGAAGGAAGGAAGGAAGGAAGGAAGGAAGGAAGGAAGGAAGGAAGGAAGGAAAATGAAGGAAGGAGGAAAGAAACCTTCCATTTTAAAGGATTGCTTTATAAAAGCAATTTATAAATTTAAAATTGCCTGAAATGTTAAAAACAGCAACAATGATAACAACAACAGTGTATACTTGAAGCTATGGAGTCACATTATGTTTTAATAACATTGCACACATTATATTCAAAAGTTTGTCAAAGATCGATAATTTTTTGAGAGTTTAGCCCAACCATGAAAAGTATGTAAAAGTGAAAGCTAATTCCTAAACAAAACTGCAAATCAAGCAAAGTTTGCTTTTAGTCTTTCCTTGTCCCCAACCATTTTTTTTATACTTTTCATCACTCTGTCCTTCCTAGCAAGAGCTGATATCTCTCCTTTTCAGTAGAAAGATCCCTCAACTAGATGTGATAATTTAAGTCATGCTCAGTGTTAGAGATTTCTAGTGCTATTCCTCCCAAGAGTATCAGAATTTTTAAAGGATTAGTGCTCCACAGAACTTGGTGATTAAAAGAAGGGATGCTTTGCTGAAAGTATAATACCGAAAGTATATATACCGAAAGTGTAATACCAAGGGGAAATCATTTTGATTAGGAAACCCACCTGTTATGCCTCAAATCAAATCACCTGAGGATTTTTCCAAGGTGTATGACTAGTCTGGATCATAACTTTACTTTAGAATACAGAACATGAATGTAACCCAGCTCCCATTCAAGCTGAGTGGAACCGAATTATATTTGTAATGACTAAGTCCTCTCTTGGCTCCTCTATCCTATTAGTTGTCAGACCAAAACAATACCTAGTAACACTGTGGCACAGTGGAAAGTGTTGAATTTGGAGTCAGAAGACTTAGATTCAATTCCTGCTTCACTGGCCGTGTAGCTAGGCCATTCACTTACCTTCTAGGAGCCTCAGTTTTCTCACGTGTAAAATGGATCTGATAATATTTATAGGACATGCAAATAAGTTACTATATATAAATTGATTTTCTAATTTTAAAATGCAATATAACGATCAGTTTCATAATTATGTGTGTAGCCTTATAATATTTTACACCAGGAAAACTGTAAGTGCTCCTGCTTTAGTTCATTTCATGAGTGCTAGAAAATTTTTCCTAAAAGAAAAATTTGAATCACTTTGGAGACTTTCTCAAAACTTCACTGAGGACTGAAACAATTGAAAGCTGAATAAAGTCAAAATTTCTTAAGGTACTATAATAATATTTGTTCAAATTTGCAGAATATTTCAAAATTTGCAACACACTTTTCCTCCCAATAGCAATATAAGGCAAATGGCATAAGTATAATTATATTATTTTATAGATTGGAAAAATTAGTTTCAGTTCTGTTAGTTTGAACTTTGCCAATTTTAAAAACTTATCTATTGATTCATCTCCTTTAATGTAGGAATCATTAAAAAAAAAGTTTTGCCCAATGCATTAATAAAAAAAAAAATTGCTGACCTCTACCCCTTCACTATATAGGCAAAGATCTGCTTCCAAAATATCCATTTCCTCTCATTCTCTCAACTCACCTATCTAGCACATATAAAGAGGGTTTTTTTTTTGTTTTATTTCATAAAAACATTTCAGTAACTTATAATAGTCATTTGAGGGAATGGTTATCAATAGATTATCTTTTGCACAAAATAATCAATGACTGCAAACTTAACAATCCCTATGATGGAGATGAGATAACTTTCAAAGCCAGAAAGACAAGGATATTTATTAAATTCTTTATTATTTTTAATTAAATAGTTATTATTATTATTTAATTACATTTATTATTATTGAATTAAATATTAAATATATACTTGAATTATCTAAATTTTCACAATTCAATTATAGTATTGTCTATATATTTATACATATATGCATATTTAAATAATGTTTACTTTTGGGTAAGGGACACCTCTTACTTTTGCTCAACATGCAAGGATTAATAATATTTCACCTTCCTTGTGACCCACATCAATTAAAAACAGAAGAAAACCTAAAAGGCCCTATACATATGGGATTCGTCTTGTTAATAAGTTTTTTTTCTCTTTGCATTCCTTTAAACTCATACAAATCCAAAGGATAGATGCAAACTGATGACTACTGTTGCTTAGAGATCTGTTTTTTTAAAAGTTGCTGAAAGCAAAAAAGGTTCCCTGCTAGGCATTGTGATAGCATATTTCCTCTAAACACGAGTGCTTTACTATTTCTATAATACATCAGAAAACCGTATATTGATTTCAGGGATATATTTATGTATATATCATACATATCATGCACACATATATTATGCGTATGTGCATTTTTAATAAGCATGTGTGTGTTTGTTTATATATCCCAGTGGTTCTTTATTTACCATTGACTTTGCATACCTAAGATGGAGCTGGTCTCTGTCCATAGTACTGTTTGATGCAAATCTAAGAGTGCATAACTGCAATCCCACAAACACATGCACACATGCACACACACACACACACACACACACACACACACACACACACACACACCCCATGGGTATGTGGAACCTGGGTAAACAGGAACATCCTCCTATCTATCATTTACCTAAGAGGATAGAATTGTCCTTTCACAAATCGAGGCTGTTCAGTTTGGACTCCAACTTCAAAAGTACCCTGTAATATGGATTTTGGAAGCAGGGAAAAATAATAGGCAACATATACCCCATGTTTGACAGCAATAACCATGAGGCCAGAGACTCCTTCAAAGTTTGTGGACAGCCCTGAATCAGAAGAGCTCTCAGGTCCAATTATAAACCACTGTGTTTTGCCAAGTTGATGCCAAGAACAAGTTAATTAAGCTCTAAAATTTCATCTCAATAAATTTGGCTTCAGATAATATATATTTTGTATTTAGTTAGTTTTTTCCCCCCTGTTCTAATGTGGCTGCCAATTTTATACAAAAAGCACTTGTTTTAATGGGTGAAAAATGTATCTTGAACGTGTGTTTGCTGCAAGTGTAAGGAAGAACCCTTAAATCCCTCAGATTCCAATTCAAGGTACTCTGTCAGAGTCACATGGCTAAAAAGTATTAGTATTTTGACTCCATTTTAAGTGCCTCTTCTTTTACAGGCAATATAGGTTACAATGCAACCCCATCTACCTTATTGAGTTTCTCTCTCACTATATTCCAACATGAGCCCCCTGCTTGGGGCTACTAAATGTTTCTAAAAGAAAATATAGATTTCTAACAAAGACATATATGTATATATGTGTGTGTGTATGTGTGTGTGTGTGTGTGTGTGTGTGTGCATGTAATCAGCTCTCTGCACTAGGCCCAGTGTTCAGAACAAAGATATCCCCTTCTTTTATCCTTCATTTGCCAAGTAAGGAGTAAAGACCTTTTCCTTGTCCCCAGACACATACAGCTTTAAACAATTGGATTTGGGTCCTATGGACTGGGATTGATGCTTTTCTAGCATAGGGACAGGAACCATTGTGGTACGGACAGGGAACTCAGTCTGTTTAGACATCAAAGAATTAATTTAAAGAAAGATCAGGTTCTATAATGAAGATCAGGAAGGGCTGAAGGAGATGCACAGGAAAGATGAGATGAGTAGAGATAAGGCCAGGACATGAGTTGGTGAGGAACATCACAGGAACAGAGTTTCCTTTCTTCCTGACAATGTCATATTTCTAGAAAAGGGGAAGATAAGTAAATCATAAGTAAAGTGAGTAAGAAGTGAAAGGGAAGCAAGAAAGTATGTAATCTAAATGGAGTGCTTAAAGTCTATACACTCACTCTTCCCAATCACCATTTGTCCATTTTTCTTTTCTTTTTCTTTTTTTCTTCTTTTTTGGTCATAGTAAGGGCCCAACACCCTCCAGTAATGGATCAAAGTGAGTAGTGGAATTCTCATGTGACACAGAGTTGTTGAACGGCTCAACAATGGAAAAGAGAAGTCTGGAGAAGCAACAGGAGGTGTTATAATGACACTTGAACATGTGCTTTTAAGAAGGAAGAAGAGGAGGAATTCATATATCCAGTGATTTTAAGAAGCGAAGGGAAATCTTAGGTAAACATCCAGCTTGGGCAAGATTTCTTTTATGAGGCAATCTTATAAATAATAGCTGCCAGGTGATACTGCTGAGCAAGACAATTTCCTTGTGAATCACTCCAACCAGGAGTCACATCTCCTTTCCACTCTTGCTATCCTCTCCCTCCATGGTAGGATCTTCCCTGGCAACCCATTTCCCTTCTATGGTGAAGCTTTCTTTTCAAATCCACACATACTTACTATCTTCTAGGGGGAAAAAAATAATGGTTGTCCATCCTACTCTCTTCCCTTACCTCTGAGGCTATTCCAGCTATTGTTTACCAGGAGTATCTCCTAAGTTTCTTCTCTTTCTTTTAGGACACTCACTAAAACAACTGAATAAACTCATCTCTATAAAATGTACAGCTGAACCTCTAGTCATTTTGCACTGGCAAACTCCAAATTGAGTTCATGAAACCTCGATAATTTAGATCAGTGTCCCTTTTAGGTTGTGCATGATAATTAAGCAGGGTCAAATTGACTGGCCAGTGCATTTTATGATCAATAATTATTAAAAGCATGTAAATTGAAAGGGAACAACAAATTTTATATATGCTAAGCCCCTTTCACAAGAAGCCAGAAAGGGAATAAAGGCTTTGTCTCCTAAGAATTGGAAGGGAATATTGACTCTGAAAAGAGTAGCTTTTCCCAAGCAAGGTAAAGTAAAGGGGAAATAGGTAGTGCCTTTAACCAAATGAACGTCCATCTGCTCTTCTCATTGGCACCTGGTTGAAATATAAGATTAATTCCATCTTAATGATCTGCAATTTGAATATCCCTTCTTCCCAGTCATAGCTCTGCTTTTATCTGGCCCTACTCTCTGCTATGTCTTCATAGCTTATTTTTCAGCAGATACTCCCCATGGTGAGGCATCTGCCCTACTTGAAATGGATTCCTACAATTCCTATTATACTTCTTGTAGGTTACTTTCAGAGGAGGAACTTGGGTGTTTGAGTAACTGCCCATCCAACAGGTCAGTCCCTTCACATAATTCTCTCTACTCTTTGAGGTATAACCAAAATCAGGGTTATATTCATCAGCAAATGTTTCTACTCACCACCTTAACAGACATAGGAATATTACCTTTATCTAAAATGGGAAGAATGCTGGGCCTGGAGTCAAGAAAACCTGACTTCTAATCTGGCCTCAGACATTTAATATCTGTGTGGCCCTGTTTGCCTTAATTCACCGGAGAAGGAAATGTCAAACAACTTCAGTATCTGTCAAGAAAACCGCTGGACAGTATGGTCTACAGGGTCATGAAGAGTTGAACCTGACTGAAAAAAAACAATAGGCTGACAACATTTAAGCTGAGCATTTGCTCAGGGTTGCTTTAAGATGTTTCCTCATGCAACATACGGAACTGTACTACTTGTGCATTTCTTTCTTTTTTACATGACCTTTATGATTTTGCACTCATGAGAAAATCCCTTATCAGGGCACGCTGGTTGTCTTTAGATGTCTCTCTCTCTTTCTTTTTTTATTAGAAACATTCACAACTATATCATCAGGTTTTCCTTTTTGATAGCACCTCATTCCTTATCAGTATCAGGTAAATAGGACAAGGAGAGCACTAGAGATCTACCATACGGATTGCTTAAAGGAACTAAGAAAGTAGTGGTGTTGATACCTGAAGTTCCATGGGGGTTTGGGAAGGTGAGACATGATAATTCTATTTAACTATCTGAAAGTCTATCATGCCATAGAGGAATTGTACATTTTTCTACCTGAACCAAAGAGACAGAAATAAGAACAATGAGTGAAGTTGCTGAGGAAGACAACCATGGTTCAAAGAAATATTTCCCAATAATTTGAGCTTTCCAGAGTACTTTCTAAGCAGATATTGTGCTTCCACCCACTAAAGTATTCTGGCAAAGTTGCCCTGGTATAGGCAATCTAAACCTTTTCTTTTTTTAATCTCCCTGATTGTGAATGTAGACTGATGAAGCCTATGCACCACCCCCCAAAATAATGTTTTTAAATGCACAAAATAAAATAAATAGGATCTCAAGGGAAATCAATTATAATGAAATGCAGTTATCCAAATCTATTTTTAAAAAACTTAAGAATAAATAGTCTAGATCATCTCTGAGATTTTGTGATTCAAAACTTACACCCTTTTAGCATTTCTGGCCATATTTGTTTTCTATATTTACTCTAAACTTCTGAAATGTGCTTTTCTGACATCAGCCTTACTCATTACTTTTCCTTTTTTTTTTCTTTTTTGGTCCCTTCAGTTTTATAGGTATGTTTTCTTTTTTACATTACAGACATTTTTATATCACTCTCATTTTTTTGTGAGAAGTCTCTTCTAACCAAAAAAAACCCAAAAACCAAAAAACAAATAATAAGCAAACCAGCAAATAAATAAAAATATTTTAATAAATCTAATCCAGAAAATGCGTAAGTTACTTCACTTATTCAATGCAGTTCCACTAGTGGTATTGATGAGGCTGGGGTCTGGACCCCAAAAAGGAAAAAAACATGGACTTTCCCACATGGCCAAATGTCTGTAGTTTCTCCTGAGGCTATAATCCTATCAGCTGGCTTTTCATTATGACCTAAACCCAATCCCCCCATTCTATTACCTAGCCCTCCGTTGTCTACTGCCTCCTGATGGCACAGGCCACTTCCCACCCTTAACCCTATCTAGACTCCATTCTCCCTTGGCCATGTGGTCTAGGTCCTAGGAGTTCTGTTCACCCCAGCTTACTGGCCACTGCCATTCAGATTTCCTTAGACCCCTACTCCAGTCACCCCCAAACTACTTGGCCACTCCTAGATCCCTCCCACAGTCTTTCTGTATATAAGGTCCATCTTGTCTCCATTAAGAGGCTCAGATTCTTAAGATCAGGCCCACTTTATTAGCGATACAAATGTTTAGATTCCTTAAGAGGATGGCCAGCATGGTAGATGTTCTAATAAACTTTTCTTTGGGTGAAAGAAGGCTTGTGTTGAATTCTTTCAGGCAAGACCCATGTGTTGTGTTTTTGGGGTCCCAGAACCCTTAACATCTAAACCTCAACGGAGTTGTATGTACAGCACAAGAATGTCTTAGACACATACATGAAGAATACTTGAGGAATACACCAAATTCTTAGCCTCTCCCAGAGAATCAGTGACCACCTGCACATCCAGGTGCAAAGGCAAAAGAACCGGAGACTGGCAAATTACCCCAAGATCATAATTTTGCACCTCTCTCAAGTCCTTCTTGGCAAACAACCATGTCCAGTTTGAGGTCCATGATAATGTTACCAGCATTTACTCTGCTTGCTGCAGCCCCAGTATAGATGAATATCCATGAAGAAATCCCCAGTCAATGCCTCATTCATTTATTCATTCCTTGAAAAACATTGATTAAGCTCCTCATAAGAACTGGGAGCTTGAGTAAGCATTAAAGATACAGAGTTAAAATGAAACAATTCCTGTTTTCAAGAAGCATATAGTTGACTAGCACACATATTATTTAGAAACACTATATATATGTATATATATATTTTAAATAAATACTTCAGTAAAAAGTAAACATATTCTGGGGGGGGAAGGAAGTTGACTAACAAATACTTTCAACTTTGTTTTTCTGCCTCTGCATCCTTGCATTTTGCTTCTCATTCTAATACCTATTCCAAAACCCATTGTTATGGGACTCTCCCCTCATTAGTGGAGATGAATGTACTAGCCTGCAGGAGAGGTGGGGTGGAATAGACAAGACTTGAAGAGCTCCAGTCTTCTTTAAGTCTTCAAGCTTCACATTGCTTTACACACTTCTTTTGTGAAGATTGGAATGGAAGATAAAAGATATCAATCCCACTTCAAGGCTGCTGAAGAAAAATACTCTGGAAAGACCTGAGAAAAGCTGATAGTCTTCATCATGCCCCTATCTGAAGCTTGCTAGAGACTTCTGGTAGTTTCCTCCTTTGGGTGAGATCAAGATTTCCCTCTCTTTTTTGAGCTGAGTTATCTCACTCTTAATGGGAAAGTTCTTTCACTCTGTATTATCTGGTATATATTCTTCTATGAATACCTTTTCTGATTTCTGTTTGGCTATGATTGGGTAAATGAGTTTCTTTACTATTTGCTATGTGTGTTCCTTGTGGAATTGGTTATTAGGTGGGAGAGAGGTCATGCCTTATATAAAAAGCTTGGGGTCTTCTTTACTCCTTAATAATGAGATAGTAATCAGATATTAGATTGACCATATCCCCTACATATTTAAGGGAGCAGACTATGTAATTCTAGTATGGTACTCCCTCTCTCTTTATAGAGAGCATAATAGCCTCCAGCCCCAAACTTTTTATCTTCCTGGAAGGAATTAAAGTCTCTGCTCCCTTCAAGCCACACCTCCTGGCTACAGTCAGGGGTGTAGGCATTTGCCCCAGATGTGGCCTACCAACAACATGTGAGGTCACTCTCTACACATTGTTATATTAATCTAACATCTATAACCATGGCTAGTTCCAACAGGCTTGGTGATAGGCTTTGTATACTATCTCCCTATTCACTAAAGCATCTTTCACTTGGGATCCATGAATACGTGGTGAGGTTTTATATGTGGAAATGTTGGAGATTGACTTCCAATGAGAAGTGTTAGACTCCTTAAAGCTTAGTTTGGGGTTCATGTCTAGGGTCTCCCCAAAGTGATGGGAGTTGGGGAGTACTATGTGAGTTAGGCATAGGAAAGATATTTATTTTCCACACAAAAAAAGAAATGCTAGATATAAAAGTGAACATTGACAAAGACTCAGACAAATAGCTATAATAACTGATGTTAGGCTGTCCCAGGAGTTTGTGACTTAAACCTCAGAAATAGAAGTGTTTTTCAAGGCTGATGAATACACATTTCACATTTCACCTAATCTCCATATTGTCTTCCTTAAAGTTTATGGTTTTTGTTCAATCAGTCAAGCAGGAGTTGGGCTCATGGTTATAAGCTGATGGTTAACTTCTCCAGGAAGCACTTGAAGTTAGTGGATTCCTTCTAGAATGCATCTAGCACAGATAGATGAAAAAAAAAATCTTTGGACCTCTCAAATTTATCAGGTGACCTATGAGATTGAACATGTCAATCTCAAGACTGTTGTTTGACAATAATGATGATGTCTGTGTTGTGTGTGTGACTATCAAGTTGGATAGTATTTGTAAAGTACTTAGCACAGTGCTTGGCATATAATGGATACTTAATTAATGCTTATTCCTTTCCCATTCTCTAAATGAGTGATTATGTGGATGTGCTCCAAGAATCTTCATTTCTAAGGAGAAAGGAAATCCATGCCAAAGATTTTTGTGTCTAAGGAATATTTGCTAAAATATGTTATTTACAGATAGCTAGAGATGGGAGTGGAATACTTCTGAGCTTTAAATTTGCTTGGAGCAATGCTATGATAATTCCCCAAACTTTAGTGTTTTGGCAGCTCCCCATCTTTTGATATTGTGGCATTTCCAAAAATTACTTCCCAGATTTTCTTTTATTTTGTAAAGGAAAAAAATTATTTGTTGTACAGTAAAGATAGTCATTCACCTTTGGTGTTTTCTGAGCAAGGTGTTTTCTGTTCCCTGTATTTTCCAACATATATAATTGAGATATTTAAAATAAGGAATGAAAGTTTGGAATATGAGAGTGTTCCTGATTTACTCAAGGACAGGAATAAGAGGGACACAGAAGATCTTATCTATGATGTGTGCGACTATTGGGGAGGTTGGGCTCAGATGGGCATTTTATCTATATACTTATCATTGAGCAATGAACAAAGACATCAGTTAGTTTTAGAGTCGAAATCAAAAGGCAAGAATCTTGCCATGAGATCAATTAACATGAGCCTTGCCAATTTTCAGGGAAGTATCAAGACAATGTCCTTGAGTTGTTCCCTTAAGTGAGGAACCAGAAGAGGCTTTTATGATTGCTTTTTCTGTTCTCTTTTTGCTTTTTTGTTTGTTTTGACCCTGTGATTGTACATATGAAATGCTAATTGAGATTTCATAAGGAAGGAACGATAAACTTTCAATAGACAATAATACCAGTGAAGTGATAAAGGTCTGTCTCATGAATGTAGCTAAGCATAAATATGTATATTCATGCACATATTCTCAAGCAAACAATATTAATTCATTTGCATCGCTCAGAGTGAAGGATTGCACTTATGATTAACAAATTCTCTTTTTTTTTTTTTGGAGGGGATAGGTGATGAGGTTAAGTGACTTGCCCAGGGTCACACAGCTAGTAAGTGTTATGTGTCTGAGGCCAGATTTGAAAATAGGTCCCCCTGAATCCAGGAACGGTGATCTATTGACTGCACCACCTAGCTGCCCTCAGTTAACAAATTCTAAGAAGCAAAACCACGTTACTGTACACATAAGACAAGGTCATAGCAACTACAAAGAATGGACATATGGAAAACTTTGTGACAGTGAAAATTTATTAGTCCTACTGCACTGTAGGACTGAGGTGTCAAATTTATAACTAGAATCAAATTAAAATGTAATTGGCAAATGTTTAACACAAGAAATAAAAAATATAACACAACAAATATAATATTAATTTGTTCTTTTGTAAGTCAATATGGAGTCCCAGGGATCCACTTCTATTTGTTGTTACCAACACTGCACAAGACTCCAAAGGCTCTTAAAGAGACATCAATGATTTATACAGTGTTAGAAGGAAGAGTCTATTAAAGCTGGCATAATACATGTATCATCAGTAGTGAAAAGATCAGGGATGATGAAGGTATTGAGTTAGGATTTCCTCTCTATTTGGGTAAATCTGTGTTGGAGATCAGGGGATTTTGATGATAACTCCATAATAATAGAAACTGTACTCCATTCTAGGCCTAGATAGTCTAGTGATTGGGGATGTAGTTGAAGGAGTTGAGTAAGATAAAGGTTCACTTAGCAAAAGTCACCTATGCAGAATGATGACTCCTGTACCTGTGGTTGTGGTGTCACTTCCACATCACATCAGTCTTCCACACCATATTTCAGAATAGAGTAGAGAGGAATAAGATAATATTAAGAAACTAGTTTTATTCCTTTGTAGCATGTTGGGCTTCAGTAGGTTTCAATATTAGGAAACTGAAAGAAACCTTCCTAGATTGCATAGTTCTTCTAATGAAGGAAGAAAAACTATCTTCTGGTGGAGAAATCGCAGTAAATCAAGGCTGAATGCAGTGCCTGACACGATAGGTCCTTGATAAAGGTTTATTGATTGATTGGATGAATTACCAAATTGTGTCAAGCCCCTTGTGGATGAAAAGTATCTATGCAATGCTAGGTATACATGACAGGGACATTCTCTAGTATAATAAATTTAAAAATTCAATTAGGAAACCAATACAATATCTTAGATGCTTCAAAGGATCTGTTATTCCATAGATATAGGCATTCTTTCCAATGATGCAAAATGAAACTCATTTCCACCTTGCCATCCTGTGCAACTCTATGAAATCCCTCTCATAAATCTCTAAAGAAGATATTCTGAAACTGCTACACACCATCCAATAGATTTTTTTTTTCCAAAAGATTCTGTCAGTTTGCCACAACCAGCTCACATTTTTCACTGGTCACATATATAATCAAAGACAAATATTAGTATATATTATCATCAAGACTGATAGCATGACACATTAGGAAGATGTCTGGCTTTGTAATGAAAAAGGTCTTGCTTTAAGTCTTGCCTCTGAAATGTCCTAGTTGCATGACAATGGGCAAGCCATTTAATCTGCATGTTCCAGGCAACTCTCTCAAACTCTCTTACACGTAAGATGTCCATCTCAATTGGTAAGTGGTTTTAGCAGCAAGGTCTTACCCACAGCAATAATATTAGTGGAAAAATTGAAAAGATAGGATAGCAAAAAAGTAAAGCATGATTTATTGATAGGCCATTGTTTCTGGGAAAGATATCAAGCCAGATAGACATGTTAGTACATTTGAATGATAAGTTGTTGAAAAAAGTAGAAGCAATAACTTGGTAGAGAGTTTTGAGAACATAAAGGGTGAGGTTAGAGACAATCCTTTGATTCTGAAGCACAAGGCCATTCATTTTCCCTAATACAGCTCACTCATGAGTCCTAAAGAACCCACAATAGCAACAGCAGCCTCACTCTGTGGCAAGGGTTCTTAACATAGATATTGTGAATTTTTAACAAAGTTCATAACTATTATATATAATTGGTTTCCTTTCTAAGCATAGGTATTTTATACATTTAAAAACATTGCTCTGTCCTGAAAATGTTGTTGCTCCCTGCAGTAACACACTCAGCAAGCATGTGCTCCCTCCTCCTTGCCCACAACCACAGCTCAGAATCACTTCTGACTAGGACTGCTAGTCCTGGATTCCGGAAAAAGTAGGGGCCCTCCATCTTCTCCCACTAAGCTGTCTGCTATTCTTTGGGAAATGAAAGTTCATGAGATGAACTTCCTGAGGCTGTGAGCCGGTGAAAGTGGAAGTGACATTTCTTGAGGCCTAGTCTGCTACCTGACAGAGCTGCTGTTGAATCTGATGTTTGTTAACTCACTGCAGTCAGATTGGAGGTGCCTATACTTCACTCAGGCCAAAACTCAGCCCCTGAATTTTAAAAAAATGGACATTTGATGAACTGAAAGATTTTCAGGTGTTTGTAACAACTAAATCAGAACTCAGTTGAAAATTTGACATGAAAGATCCAGAAAAGATATAAAGAAAGCATTATAGACTAATTATAAGGCACTCGGTGAGGCCAAACTATTTACATACATACATACATACATACATACATACATACACACATGTTACATATGTATGTATATATGAAAATGTTATTAGCATTCTTAAAATCGTCATCATTACTAAGGTAGCTTGAAAGAAATGTTGGGGCTGAGTTGTATATGATAGGGTGATTCTAAAAATCAAAATTGGGCAGCTAAATGTAAAAGGGAGCAATTATATTATAAAAATGAAAATACAAAAATGAAAAATAAAAATTATAAAAAAACTAAATCATTTTGACTATTATAAATACACAAATTAAAAATAAAGGATATATGAAGAAAGATGTTATTTGCATCCAGAGAAAGAACTGATAAATAGAAGGAAGAATTAATAAAGAGGAAGCAGGTGGGTAATGTTGGAACCTTACTCCCATCTGGGCTGAAAAGAAAACAATGTGTACATCTTGAAGTCTTCTGAACATGTAGAGAGGTGAGAAAACTGGGGAACAGGATCGGAGATGAACTTTTAGAGGGGTATGTAGATTGGGATTGGAAGAGTAGGGGAGAAAGTGGGGGGACTCAGAGCAGCAGCTGGGATGGGGAATGGGAGGGTGGGGAAAGAAGATAAAGTAATGGGGATAGGGTAAAAAGAGAAGCTGAGAAAGAAAATACTGATTAAAATTAAGATGGAGGGAAATTCAAATATAGTGTTTTTAACTTTGAATGTGAATGGGATGTCTATAGCAGCTCTCTTTGTGGTGGCAAAGAACTAGAAGTTACAGGGACGCCCATCAACTGTGAAATGGTTGAACAAGTTGTAGTATATGGTTTTTATGGAATACTACTATGCTGTAAGAAATTATGAGCTCAATGATCTTAGAAAGGCATGGAAAGATTTTCAGACAATAATGAAAAGCCAAAGAGAATAATCAAGAGAATGCTGTGTACATCGTATACAAAGAGAACATTGTAACAGAAATATTGTTTTAAGAATGACTTTGAGCAACTAAATCATTTTGATGATTATAAATACACAAATTAAAAATAAAGAACATATGAAGAAAGATGTTATTTGCATCCGGAGAAAGAACTGATAAATAGAAGTACATACGGAATAATTTTATATAAACATATACTTCCATGTGTGTGTATATGTATATATGTATGGATTTGTATATAGTATTTGTAAATATATACATGTGTGTATGTGTGCATGTGTGTATGCATGTACACATGTACACATGTGTGTATATATCCATTTGTGTGTAATGGTAGGCTGTTAACCATTTCTAGGGTGCAAGGTAAGGAAAAAAGGGAACAAAAGAAATTTATGTGATAGCTTTATTTTATATTTAAAAGGAATAAGAAGTGTACATAATAGATTTGCAGTTTCATGTGCAAATATATTTTTTTTATTATCCTATGTTATGGAAATGCTTGTTTTACTCCATGAATTAAAAATAATAACATTTAAAAATATTATTCTGAAACAAAAAAGTTCTACAAGCTTTCCCAGATTTGCAAAGAGGTCCACAACAGAAAATTTTAAAAACACTTATTCAAAGGCAACTTGGGAGTTATCTCTGAATTCCTGTAATGTACCAAGTCCTACAAGGAGCACAATCCATGTAACATGGCTGAAGTTGGCCAGTATCCTTTTGAATTGAGGATGATGGTCTGAGTTATTTTTCTCCCTTGGACAAGTTTTTTTTTTTCCCAATAACTGAGAAGACATTTTAATTTAGTTCTCAGCTTCAGTTTGAGAGGCCAGAGAGGCAGAATTTTTTAGAAGCAGATAGAGCACTCAGATCAGCAGATTTATCCATAGTACAGTATGACAAATTAGGAAAATGGCCTAGTGTCTGTCATATTTGAAAGGGAATAGGAAGAAAATGCAAAAGGAAGAAAAGGCAATGTAATTGGCCTATAGCAGTTGGCAAGTATTTCATGCATACACTTTGGGAAAAGAATGGTGTTTAAGGAAATTCTGAAATAGGACAAAGACCACTGATTATGTAGACTAGTGTAACCATAAAAGGTTGATCAAATAATAATGATAATTTTGGCCAGTAAGAAAAAATATCAACTACCAGTGGACTGGTAGTTGAATAGTGGCAGCTAGGTGGCATGAAAGATAGACTGTCAGGCCAGGAGTCAGGAAACTTGTCTTCCTGAGTTCAAATCTGGCCTCATTTACAAGTTATGTGACCCTTGATAAATCATTTAAATCTGTTTGCCTCAGTTTCCTCATCTATAAAATGATCTGGAAAAGACAATGGCAAACTACTCAGATGTATTTGCCAAGAAAACCCCAAAAGGGGTCATAAAGATTTGGATGAAACTGAAAAATGACCCAAATAAATAATGAGTTGAATAGTGCAATCTGCTGCACTGGAGGCATTCAAAATACTGGGGATAAACATAATTTATGTCCCTAACTTCACTTAGATGAATTCCCAAGTGTACCCTGAATTTTATGTGTTAGCCCCTCTTTGGTTCAAGGAAGGGGATTGGAGAAAAAGAAATTTTGGAGAAGGAGATTCTAGTAACTTTGATATACATGTTCTTTAGTTGTTTTCAGTCATGTCTGACTGTTTATGACTCCATTTTTAGGTTTCCTTGGCAAAAATACCAGAATGGTCTGGCATTTTCTTCTCCAGTTCATTTTAAAAGGGAAGAAAATGAGGCAAATACGTTTAACTGACTTGTCCAGTCACTTAAAGTGTGTGGTCAGGAAGTGTGTGAGGTCAGCTTTGAAGTCAGGTCTTCCTGACTGCGGGCCCAGCTCTCTATCCACTGTACCATCTAGCTGGCCCTTGCCATACATAGTACATTTTGTTAGCATGTATACTCAAAGAATTAAAGCAAACTACTACATTTAAGTCAATTAAAATGGACAATACTTTTGTTTATCAAATTATAAAAAACTAAAACTTAACTAGATTTTTTTCAATAATTATCCAATAAACATTTCTTTAAACCACTAGTTTTAAAAATGGAACACAAAATATTATTATCATATCATTGAAATGAACTGACAAAGTCAATTTTTGTTCAATATTAAAAATCATGAGAAAGTTGACTTAGTCTTGCTATATTGTACTTTTTCATCTTTTTTTTTTTACGCATACTATATTTCAAAAGGCTTTGTCATGTGAATAATGTAAATCATTGGACAAAAAAGTGAGAGGCCCAAAACATAGTAGACTTGTAGTACCTCTATCCAATCAATTAACAAGCTTTTGTTAAGTGACAACTAGGTACCAGGGAAGTCTAGTGATGTTCATAATGCTACATTTGGGAGTGTATCCATTGTAATTCCAAAGCAAACTGACTCCGGCTTTAAATCCTCCAACATAACATTAAATTTCTTGGCAAAGATTTTCATATCATTCCTGCCACTGCCTAATCTCAGTAATTTTCCTGTTGTAGTCACAATTTTTAGAAGTCTCCTGTTCAGAATTGCTGGTCAACATCAGAAATCATTGAGCCAAGTAATAAGTAAAATTGTTATTTTTGTCTGCTCTTCTTTTTAAACAAAATTACAATATCCAAATGTGTCACAAATTCCAATGTACATATTTCTATTCTTAACTTTTATTTCTCTATATGCATTTTTCTGTTTCTCACAATGTATTTTTTCACACTGTCACAAAGATAAACTGAAGATATTAGTCATGAATCATCACAGCCAAAAAATTGTGCAAGCTCTACACCCTGTCAATACAATAATAAATCGAGATCCAGAATTTAAAAAGTCTTATTCTATTTTAAACACCATTTCAAGAATAGGATGTATCATATGAAAGGCAAAGATAAATTTAAATATATTTAATTCATGAATAAATCATTATGGATGTGATTGTTCAGGTAGCATTTTGAGATTGTCGCACATGCTTTTCCATTGTTACATCATAGCTTTTTAAACATTGACAAGATTTAAAAATAAACTTTTCTCAAAATTGTCAGCTTTTTTTTTTTCATTGTGACTCCTCCATGGTCTCCCTTTTGCCAACCAGCAAAATGAAAATCAGTAATTTTATTACATTACAGTTATGGAACCATTGCTTTTCATATTTAGATAAATATATTTCCTTGCTCTCATCTAATATCATGTATAGGTGTCCTTCATTAAAACTTGGGCATAAAGAACAAAGAAGCACATGGCATTTTGATAGTTGGCAGTTTTCAAAATATCATAAATGATTGATCAATGTGAATTTTATTTGCTGCATCATCAAAGAACTATTATAAAAGTCAACCAGTAATTCCATCAGTAAACATTCATTAAGTTTCTACTATGTGCCAGAAACTGTGCTAAGCACTAACACGAGGAAAGGCAAAAGAAGCTTACAATCTAATGGGGGAGACACCAAGCAAACAAATATGTACAAATAAGCTACACATACATACATATGATAAATAAAAAATAATTAACAGAGAAGGAACTAGAATTAAAGGGAGTGGTAAAGGCTTCTTACAGAAGGAGGTATTTTAGGACTTTAAGGAATCTAAATTTTATTTCATTTGATGAAATATATGTGATATTATATATGATATGAAATATTGTGAGATTATAACCATCTTTTTTTTTTAACCTTGGTTGGACTTAAAACATCTTTGTTAATTCCATATTATATTTTCAAGAAAATGTTCAGTCAAGGCTGAAAAGGGCCTCTAGATAATCAAGACAGATTTTGTAACAATAAAAAATAACACACAAGATTATGAGATAGACTATTTGATGAAGTTAGGAAGTCCACTTTGGTTGGTAATTATTTAGTTTATTGTACATATTGGAACTTGTAGCAAAATTATTTTCATGTAAGGTCTTAGGCAGACAAGGTACATTTGTACTGTTATCAGTACATTCCATATGATTCAGTATGACTCTTCTCTGTATAATGCCTCCAACATTGACAATTTCTATCTTTTTCCAGTTTTGTCAATTTGTTGGACATGAAATAAAACAATAAGTTTGCTTTGATATGCATTCCTCTTATGATTAGTGGTTCAGAGAATTTTTTCATATAGGTTGTTTATACTGTACAATTCTTCTTTTGAGAACTGTCAGTTCCTATCCTTTTATCATTAGCTCATGGAGGAACAACCTTTGGTCTTATATTTATTTTAGCTTTATCATTCTTTACTTACACTATTTTATCATTCTTTATTAACACTACAACAAACCCTGCTTTCTCCTACTAAATGTTAATGGTAATAATGTTTGTATGACTGAATTTAAACCTAAAACCACAATCTTATTTTGCTTTTTCAGTAAAGCACGTGTGGCAAAGATTCAGACATTAAATTTTACTGAACATGACATGGCTGCATATGCAAAACAATTAGTTTTCCTTCATTCCTTCCTTTCTTTTTCTTTGTTTCTTTTTTTTCTGTCCTTCTCTTTTGAAACACTAGAAATTCCTAGCTACAAGTGAGATACTCTGCGTATTTTCCTTGGATAATCATTTTGGGTGAGGGAATGCAGATGAGTCATCAAAACAAGAGCAAAAATGGCTATCATTCCAAGTGAGCGTAATAGCATTCACAGTTGCAGAATAAGAGAATTTCATATTCAGTAGGAATCTAAACTAACATCCCAATCAATCCATATTTGGATAGTCATAATATCATCTGCTGTATTACTAAGTTCTAGAGATGGTTAACCATTTTTTTTTTTGAAGATCTTTACAGAGCTATGGTAACTTTTTTTTTTTTTTTGCAAGACAGAGAGTTTATTTTACTTGGGAACATATGTAGTTGATTAGAATGGTTTTTTTACACAGCACTACAAGATGATGACTTGCATTGAAATTTCATTCCACTAAAACTTCTGAGTCTTTTTCATATGAATTGGTGTTTAACCTTTTTTGTTTGTTTGTTTGCTTGTTTACTTGCTTTTGTCTTCTACTTTGGTGAATCTAAAGTAAGGACTTTAGATTAAATGCTCTTAAGTGCAACCTTATTAGATTTGGTTCATGATTTCACTGTTTTCATCTTTTAGGACCTTATTCTCTCATTCAATATGTTAATTATTCCTTTCTTTTTATCATATGCAAATTTGAAAAACAATAATGTCTACATCTTCATCCAACTTATTGATTAAAAATGTTCAGTGGCAAAAAGGCCAAGGAAAAATCTCTGAAATACCCCAAAAGGAATTTCTTCTAGGTGACACTAAATGATTAATCATTACTAATTGGACATGTTTATTAAGCCAATTTGGATCAAACTAACTGGGGGATCATTTAGTCCACATGTCTCTACCTTGAACACAAGGATAGCAAGAAAAGTCCAAATGGTTTGCTCAAATTCAATTATGTTTTGAGATAGCATATTTAAATTTGAAATTTATATATTAGCTTATGAAATAAAAAAAGATCAATGTTTATTATTAGTGTCATTACTTTTGTTATTACTTTATATCATTCTTTTCATCTATTAGGCTAGAAAACTTGTTAAAAAAGGAAATAAAGTTACAGTGTTATGGTCTTTTCTTGAGAAATTGATGCTGGCTATTAGCATTCTTACTCTTTTCCCTTTCAGCTTACTCACAAGTCATCCCTTCAATAATATATTTTAATATTTGTCAAGGTACATGCATCCAGAATATTTAAATGCTAGAGAAGTAGGAGTCTTCTTGTTGATCTTTAGGACAGTTAATAAGAGTGAATAGTTAATAAGAGTGAAGATGCAGAGGTACATAAAGCAAAGGGAAGAAATGGAGTCAAGCAGAACTTTTTCATCAAGAAAGTAACAGGAAATTTTTGTTAAGTGCACTCAGTGCAACCTCTGAGGGTAAGATGCAACAAAATGTGGATTGATTCTCTGCTGGGTATGCTAATTTTGACCTACCAATTAACACCAAGAAAACAGAGGTCCTCCACCAGCCAGCACCATACCTTTCATATGTAAATCCATTAGTTACAGCAAATGAAGAAATTTTGAATGCTGTGGATAAGTTCACTTAGCTTACCAGTATACTTTCCAGGCAAGTAGATATATGATGAGATTGATACATGCATTGCCAGGGTTAGTTCAGTGTTTGGGAGACTCCTAAGGAAAGTGTGGGAGAGAAGAGGTATTAGACTGCCTACCAAATTGAAGGTCAATAGAGCAGTTGTGCTTATCTCATTGTTGTATGTGAATGAAACCTGGACAGTCTACCAGTGCCATGGTGGGAAACTATGTCACTTACATTTGAATTGTGTTAGGAAGATTCTGAACATCACCTGGAAAGTTAAGGTACCAGACACTGAGGTCCTTTCTTAAGCTGAACTGCCAAACATTCAAACTCTACTGTAAAAGTGCATAATCCTGATTGGCTGGTCATATTGTACAAATGCAAAAACTATGCCTAAAAGACTATCTTACAGAAAATTTACACAGGACAAGCTTTCATATGGAGGTCAGAAGAAACAGGACAAGGATACTCTCAAGATCTCTCTGAAGAACTTTGGAATTAATTTTAAGACATGGGAGACCCTGGAAAATTACCACCCAGCATGACATGCCCACTGTACTCTATGAGCGAAGAAGAATTGAAGTACATCAAAAGAAATATGAGATGTGCAAATTTAAAGACATTTCCACACCAAATGTTCATATGGACTATTGGTGCCCTACCTGTTGTAGTGCCTTCCAAGCTTATAGTGACCTGACACAGTATACTTTGACCATTACATAAGGATTTCATTTCAGTCCTCTTCAAGAACTAAGGAAAAGAACCAACCAACTATGTTTCAGCCACTTGACTTACTTCTGGTGATACAAAGAAAGGCAAAAAAAAGTTAAAAAATTAAAAAAAATCATTCCCTGCCCTCAAGGAGCTCACTACCCAATAAGGGAAAGCAGCACAAAAAAAAGAAATTAGAAAGGAGAATGTGGGCTAACTATAATGGAAGCATGATGAAGTCTTGCAGTTTCACGGGAAATTATGAGATTTCTACCTTGGCATCCTTCCATAAATTAAGGATCTAGGAATAGTTCTACAATATTGATTCTCTACCATCTTCAATCAGAGACAGAGAAGTATTCGATGGGTAGTAAATGCTGAGAAGATATGAGTTTGAGAGTCGATATGATTTTGCAAGATGATGAGTTTCTACAGAGAATGATCAAGTCCAGAGGAGAGCAACAGGTGAGGGAAATGACCAAATGCCTGTCTTGGGCTTCCTTTTTAAATAGGATGCTATAATGTGGATAGTCTTGGGTCTCAGAAGGCATTATTTTTCCCTGAAGACATCTTCTGTTGGGTTCTGGTGGGGAGTTTATACCTCAGAAGATGAATAAGCAATCTATATATGGTGTGTCTACAATTATGTACTTAGGTTGTCAGTGGCCCTAGCATATCACATGCAATACCAACAGGGAACAAGTTAGTAAAGGTTAAGTGTCATAGATCATGCCATGCTATATCTCTGAGTCAATATTTCTAAGGTCGCTTTTTCTTCATTAGGGCATCACTTTTTAAATGTAATGGTCAAAGGACCTTCTGTCCTAGAAAACTTGTAGTCCCTCTCTCTAAGTAGCAATTAAAGCTGCCAAGTGCAGTGACCTAAGTCAATTTGGTTACACAGATTTGATTTTTGGGCCAGGAAGGGTATAGAAAAAATCAAAGATGAATACTCAAAAATTTCAAACATTGTCTAATTTTACAAATTTACCAATTCTTCTAAGTTCAGTGTTTACATTTTTTAAGCTGAAATTCTATCACCTCTTTAATTTTATAGCAACCCCATCCACACAAAAGTGCTCTTTAGTCAATATTTGTAATTAAATGGGTGAAATTCTTGAATGTTTGTATATGCATACATGAACACATATGTGAAATATGCCACTTGAGGTGTTACAAAAATAGAGTTGGGAAACATTGCTTTCACTAGAAGTAGGACTAATGATTATCCTATCCATCACAGAGATTGTTAAATGAAATATATTTATACACTCCCTTCTTGGAACACATAACAGTTTTCTGTCAACTAAATGACCAAGAATGAGAAAATGAAAAAGAAATCCATGAGAGGGAAAATCTCTCTAAAACAAGAAGAAAATCCAACTAAATTAATTTAAAGTGATATTATTGGTTCAGGAAGCAAAAAAAAAAAGGAGCTCATGGTAAAATGAATTTTTTGCCTTTTATGTGCAGTGAGGTATCACAGAAAATGAAGATAGCAGTGTTAGTCTCTCTAGAATATGCTAAAGCCTGCTATAAAATGCACCATGACCCTTTTAGTCCATGCTGCAGTTACAAATATTTGTGGTAACAGCACAGGAATAGATTAAAGCCAAGATGACCTATTTTATAGAGAAAAATTAAATATTATGGAAAATCCTATACCATGTGATCCTACTAGACCTTAAGGGTGAAACTAAGCACTTGTTTCTTTCTCTTCCTGTAGTTATTCTCATTTTACAATACTATAATGAAAAAGAAAAAAATTAATGTGAAGGAAATGAAAGAATCACTTGAATTTAAGTTATCCTTTCATTAGAATTCCTTTCTAAGAATGGATGACAATAAGATGAATGCTCAAAAATTGTAAAAAAAAAAGTTCTATTCAAAGGAAGTGAACAAACAATTCTTTAAACAACAGTTGCCAGCCATTGCCAACCTTATGGATGGATGCTCCAAATTAATAATAAGGATAAAACACATATAAAAATGATCTTGAAAGTTTTATCTCATACAGAAAATTGGCAAATATGACAAAAGATAGGAATATTCAATATTAAAAGGTTGTTAAAAAATAGACAAACCCATTAACTGCTGAAGGATCTGGGAATTAGTCCAATCATCCCAGAAAGCAACATGGAATTGTAAAACAAAAATGATTTAAATGTGCATACTCTTTGTCACAGATTCCATTGCTAGTCATATGCCATTTAGAAGTCAATGACAGAAGGCAAAACCAAAATGGCAGAGTAAAGGAAGGGACTCCCCTGAGATCCCCTACAAACCACTCCAAATACGTTTAAATAATGACTCTAAACAAATTCTTGAGTGGCAGAACCCACAAAAAGATGGAGTGAAACAATTTTCAAACCCAAGACAATTTAGAAGATTGGCAGGAAATGTTTTTTGCACAAGAGTAAAAGGGGAACACAGTGTAGTGCAGGCTGTGCCAGTGCAGACTGGGACCCAGCAAAGCAGGAGCAGGAGTCTGGAAAACTGAATGAGTGGTACAGTGGTAGTTCCCAGATCTCTCAGCCCACAGATGCTAAAGACAACTTATAAAGTTAGCAGAAAAGATCTGTCCCACCTGGGTGAGTGGAGCTCAGCCCAGCAGAGGCTGCATCAGTGCAGACCAGGACCCAGCAAACCAGGAGAAGGCATTGGGAGCCACTAAATTATTCAGTGATAGTGGCTGCTTCTGGATCTCTCAACCCACAGACTGTAAGGGGGTCAAACAACTGGTCAGAAGAAGATTATTGGGGTCTCTTTGCTGCAAGTGGGGGTAGGACTCTGTTGCATTGTCCATACTTTCCTCTAGGTCACAGTTCTGTTTGGCAATTCCAGGGCAAGGAGGAGCACTAGTACAATAGAGCCTGTGGCTGCCATTGAGCTGGGATCTTCCTCACATTTCTAGGGTGCCTGTGATCAGTACAGACCACAGTACAGGCCAACAGAGTACTAAACACCTCTCCTTAGATCATACCACCTTGGAAGAACTGAAAATGTATAAATCCATAGAAGAATCTCTGAAAACAGCTTCACAAAATCCCTGAAGCTTACACCAATACACCCTCCACCCTGGAAACAGTGCTGTACTTTATAACAAAGAGTTAAAAGTCAGGTAATAGGCTGGGCCAAAGGGCAAACAATAGGAAAAAATCTGACCATTAAAAGTCACTATGGTGACAAGAAAGATCAAAACACACACTCAGAAGAAGATAGCAAAGTGATTCATCTTGGGGAATGGAGCCAAGATGATGGAGTGAAAGCAGTGACTTGCTTGAGCTGTCCCCCAAACCCCTCAAAATACTCATAAAAAATAGCTCTAAACAAATTCTGAAGCAGCAGTACTCACAAAAAGACAGAGTGAAACAAATTTCCAGCCCAAGACAACCTGGATGATTGATCAGAAATGTGTATCGCACTGGGCTGTGGGCGTGCAGGCCTCAGTGAAGCTGGAGCAGGACTCAGAAGACTGAATCACAGGCAACTGTGGAGGTTTCCAGACTCCTCAATCCACGAATGCCAAAGGCAACTTAAAAGGTCAGTGGGAAAAGTCTGTTTCTGCAGTGCTGAGACAGGAAGGCAGGGTTTCAGCTCCATTCCCCAAGAGCTTGGCCCTGATGAGGGCATCTGCTTCATGAGCTTCTGGCCCACAGACTGAGGGGGAATCAAGTGGCTGTTCAGACAGGGATTGCAGGGATCTCTTTGCCAATGCTGAGGCAGGAATCTTTTGCTTTCCCCATGTTTGGATCTGGGTAACAGTTTTGGGGGGAGGTGCTGGGGTGAGAAGGAGTGCTGGTGTGGTGGAGCTTCTAGTGGCTGTGGACAGGAAACCTTCCTTACAGTTCCAGGACAGAAAAGAGCACTTGTGGTCACAGGCCAGGAAAGGAGTAAATACCTCGCCCCTTCTCATACCACCTTGGAAGAACTGAAAATTTACAGGTCCCTACAAGTATCTCTGAAAACAGCTATACAAACCCCTGAAGCTTGGGACAGTACATTCTCCACATTGGAAGCAGACTCTTACCTTAACAAAGAGGTTAAAACTCAAGTAATTAGCCAGGATCATGAGCAAGCAGCGCAAAAATAGTCAGACTATATTATCTTACTTCGGTGACAAAGAAGGTCAAAATATACAACCAGAAGATGACAACAAAGTCAGAGCTCCTACATCCAAAGCCTCCAAGAAAAATATGAATCAGCCCCAGATATTGGAAGAGCTCAAAAAGGGTTTTGAGAAGCAAGTAAGGGAAGTAGAGGAGAAACTGGGAAGAGAAATGAGAGTGATATGAGAAAATCATGAAAAACAAGTCAACAGCTTGCTAAAGGAGACACCAAAAAATTCTAAAGAAAATAACACCTTAACAAATAGCCTAACCAAAATGGCAAAAGAGTCCAAAAAGCCAATGAGGAGAAAAATGCCCTAAAAAGAAAAATTGGCCAAATGGAAAAGGAAGTCCAAATGATTACTGAAGAAAATACTTACTTAAAAATTGGAATAGAGCAATTGGAAGCTAGTGACTTTATGAGAAATCAAGACACTGTAAGACAAATCCAAAAGAATGACAAATTAGAAAACAATATGAAATATCTCATTGAAAAACAACTGACCTGGAAAATAGATCCAGGAGAGAGAATTTAAAAATTATTGGACTATCTGAAAGCCATATCAAAAAAGAGCCTAGACATCATCTTTCAAGAAATTATCAAGGAAAACTGCCCTGATATTTTAGAACCAGAGGGCAAAATAGAAATTGAAAGAATCACCAATCTCCTCCTGAAAGATCCCCAAAGGAAAACTCCTAGGAATATTGTAGCCAAATTCCAGAGTTCCAGGTCAAGGAGAAAATATTACAAGCTGCCAGAAAGAAACAATTCAAGTACTGTGGAAACACAATCAGGATAACACAAGATTTAGCAGCTTCTACATTAAAGGACCACAGGGCATGGAATATAATATTCAGAGGGCAAAGGAGATAGGATTACAACCAAGAATCACCTACCCAGCAAAACTGAGTATAATCCTTCAGGGGAAAAAATGGTCATTCAGTGAAATAGAGGACTTTCAAGCATTCTTGATGAAAAGACCAGAGCTGAATAGAAAATTTGACTTTCAAATACAGGACTCAAGTGGAACATGAAGAGGTAAACAGGAAAGAGAAATCATAAAGACTTATTAAGATTGAACTGTTTACATTCCTGCATGGAAAGATGATATTTATAACTCATGAGACCTTGTCAGTATTAGGGTAGTTGAAGGAAAAATATATATATTATGTAGATAGATAGATAATGATAGATAGATAGATAGATAGATAGATAGATAGATAGATAGATAGATAGATAGATAGATAGATAGATAGATAGATAGATACATAGATAGATAGAGGGCACAGGGTGAGCTGAAGATTAAGGGGTCATATCTGGAGAATAAAATTAAGGGATGAGAGGATTATACTCAGAGAAGAAGAAAGGGAGAGTAGAATGGGGTAAATTATCTCACAAAAAAAAACAACAGAAAAGAAAAGTCTCTTACAGTGGAGGGGAAACGGGGAAGGTGAAGGGAATGATGAATCTTATTCTCATAGGATTTGGCTTAAGGAGGGAATAACATACACATTCAATTGGGTATGGAAATCTGTCTTACCCTATAGGAAAATAGGGGGAGAAGGGGACAAGAGAGCAGGGGGATGATAGAGAGGAGGGCAGATTGGGAAAGGGGTAATCAGAAGCAAATATTCTGAGGAGGGACAGGGTCAAAAGAAAGAATAGAATAATGGGGGGCAGGATAGGATTAAGGGAAATAGAGTTAGTTTTTCACAACATGTCTACTATGGAAGTGTTTTGTATAGCTGCACATGTATAACCTACATTGAGTTGCTTGCCTTTTCAATGAGGGTGGGTGGGGAGGGAGGAAGGAAGAAAATTTGAAACCTAAAATTTTAAAAACATATGTTTAAAATAATGTTTTCACATTCTACTGGGAAACAAGAAATGAAGGAAATGGGGTACAGAAGTCTATCCTTCCCTACAGGAAAATAGAAGGGGAAAGGGATAAGAGAAGGGAGGAGAGATGGAAGAGAGGACAGAGTAGGGGAAGGGATATTCAGAATGCATGCCATCTTGGAGTGGGGGAGGGGTGAGATGGGGTGAAAATTTGGAACTCAAAATCTTGTGGAAGTGAATGTTGAAAACTAACAATAAATAAGTTTATAAAAATAAAAATTATATATATATATATATATATATATATATGAGGATAACAAAGTCCAATCTCCAAGAAAAACATGAATTAGTCTCAGGCCATGAAAGAGCTCAAAGTGGATTTTGAAAAGTGAGAGTGATGCAATCAAATCATGAAAAATGAGTCAACAGCTTAGTAATAGAGACACAAAAAATATTAAAGAAAATAACACCTTAAAAATAGACTAGGCCAAATGGTGAAACAGGTACAAAAAGCCAATGAGAAGAATAATTTGAATAACAGAATTGGACAAATGGAAAAAGAGGCACAAAACAATCCCTGAGAGGAAAAAAAAAATCCTCCTTAAAAAGTAGATTTGACCAAATCAAAAAAAGAAATACAAAAGCTCACTGATGAAAATACTTCCTTAAAAATTAGAATTGAGCAAATGGAAGCTAATGATTTGATAAGAAATAAAAAGAAAACACAACAAAACAAATCCAAAAGAATGGGGAAAAAATAGAAGACAATATGAAATATCTTCTAGGAAAAATCAGCTGACCTTGGAAATAGATCTAGGAGAGATAACTTAAAAATTATTGAACCACTTGAAAGCCAAGATCAAAAAGAGAGCCTAGGCCTCACCTTTCAAGAAATTATCAACAAAAGTGTCCTAATATTTAGAATCAGAGGGTAAAATAGAAATGGAAAGAATCCATCAATCACTTTCTGGAAGAGATTCTAAAATGAAAACCCCCAGGAAAATCATAATCAAATTCCAGAGGTTTCATGTCAAGGAGAAAATATTGCAAGGAGTCAGAAAGAAGCAATTCAAGTATCAATGAGCCACAGTCAGTGTAACACAAGATGTAGCAGCTTCTGCATTTAAGAATCTGAGGGCTTTGAATATGATATTCTGGAGGGCAAAAGAGCTAGGATAACAAACCAACAATTACTTACCCAGCAAAACTGAGTATAATCATAGAGGAGGGGAAATGGACATCCAATGACATTTAGTACTTTTAAGAATTCTTGATGAAAAGACCAGAGCTGAACAGAAAATCTGACTTCCAAATACAAGGCTCAAGAGAAGCATAAAAAAGTAAAGAAGAAAGGGAAATTATAAGAAAATTAATAAAGTAAAAATGTTTACATTCCTATATGGGAACATGATACTTTTAACTCATAAGAGTGTTCTCATTTTTAGGGCACTTAAAAGGATTATATATAGACACAGGGCACAAGTATGAGTTGAATATGAAGGGCTATTTAAAAAATAAGATTAAGGGATGAGAAATAAGATTAAGGGATGAGAAAGGAATGTGCTGGGAGAAAGGGAAAGGGAGATGTAGAATGGATAAATTTTCTCACATAAAAGAGACAAGCAAAACGTTTTACCGTAAAGGGGAAAATGGAGGATGTGGGAGAGTGAGCGAACCTTATTCTCATCAGAATTGGCTCAAAGAGGGAATAACATACACACTCAATTGTGTGTAGAATTCTATCTTACCCAACAGGGAAGTAAGAGAGGAAGGGAAAAAAGAGAAGGGAAGACGGTGATAGAAAAGAGGGCAGATCGGAGGAAGGGATAGTCAAAAGCAAAACACTTTTGAGGAGGGACAGGGTGAAAGAAAAAAAATAGAATTACTAGGGTGGGGGTTGTATGGAGGAAAACAGAGCAAAAGTAAGTATGAAAAAAATTGAAGCAAGGTTGTCTGATAAAGTGCTTATTTCTCAAACATAGAGAACTGAATCAAAATTTTTAAAAATAAGAGCTATTCCCCAATTAGTAAATGATCAAAAGATATGAGCAGTTTTGAGATGAAGTAATCAAAGCTAGCTATAGTCATAGAAAAAAATGCTCTAACTCACTATTGATTGGGAAATGCAAATTAAAACAATTCTGAGGTATTTCCTCCAAACCTATTATATTGACTAACTAATAGAACAAAAAAGGGAAATGACAAATGTTGGATGGGATGTAGGAAAAAATGAGACATTAATGTATTCTTGGTGGAGTTGTGAACTCATTCAACCATTCTATAGAGCAATTTGTAGCTATATAGTGCCCAAAGGGTTGTAAAACCACATGTACCCTTTGACCTAACAATACCACTGCTTGGTCTGTAACCCAAAAGAGATTTTTTAAAAATGTTTTTCCAATGAGATATTTCATATTGTCTTCTATTTTTTCATTCTTTTTACTTTGTCTTATAATTTCTTGATTTCTCATAGAGTCATTAGCTCCCATTTGTAAGAAATTATTTTCTTCAACACTGCATCCTGGGACATCTTCAGTAGTTTTGACTTTTGTCTTGCTACTGGACTTTCATGACTCTGGAGGGGAGAGTGAAGCTGATGACTCTGTGCAGCTCTACCTCACTTAAATACAATCCATTCAAAAATCAAGATATCAGTCCTCCTGATTTCATTGCTCCTTTTTGAAAACGAAGAACAAATGAACAAAAACAGTAACAACAACAATAAGGATGTTATTGATGCCTTTAAGTGTAGTAACAGAATTTTATTTTCTTGGTTTTTTTTCCCAAGAATTGTTCAGAATTTTCTTGTTCTGTTGTCCTCCACCCAGGTCAGACACCACTGAGAGTATTCAGGTCATGAATCTGTTGGGTTGCAGGCCCAAGCCAAAAACCTTTACCCCTCACCCCAAAAGGAATTTGGGTCCCATTTATCTACAGGACTCTCCATGAATTCTCCCACTTGATCAAAGAAGTCTCTAGTGTTTGCCTGAGATTATAATCATATCAAGTGGCCTTTCACTATAGCCTATGCCCAATCTCCCAATTCTGTTACCTCTGATCCAGCCCAACCTCCATGATCTATTACCTCACAAAGGCCCTCAGCTACTTCCTACCCTTGGCCCTATCTAGACCCCATTCTCGACCTCCCAGTCACCCCCATCAAGGTCCTTCTAGATTCCTCCCACAGACTTTCTGTATATAAAGTCGGTCTTGTCTCCATTAAGGTGCTCAGATTCCTTAAGAACATAGCCAAGGGCTCAGATTTTTTATAATCTAGCCAATAGCTCACAAATGTTCAGATTCCTTAAGAGTCTAGCCGATATGGCAGATCTTTAATAAACCATGTCTTTGGTCAAAAAAATATTTTCTTTTTTTTAATATAAATTTATTCATTTTTAGTTTTCAATATTTACTTCCACAAGATTTTGAGTTCCAAATTTTCACCCCTTCTCACCTCTCCCCTACCCCAAGGTGGCTCACATTCTGAATATCCCTTCCCCTACTCTGTCCTCTCTTCTATCTCTCCCCCCTTTCTCTTATCCCCTTCCCCTTCTCTTTTCCTGAGGGCAGGACAGACTTCTGTACTCCATTTCCTGTATTTCTGATTTCCCAGTAGCATGTGAAAACATTTTTTTAAACACATGTTTTTAAAACTTTAGGTTTCAAATTTTCTTCCTTCCTCCCTCCCCACCCACCCTCATTGAAAAGGCAAGCAACTCAATATAGGTTATACATGTGCAGCTATACAAAACACTTCCATAGTAGACATGTTGTGAAAAACTAACTCTATTTCCCTTAATCCCATCCTGCCCTCCCATTTATCCTATTCTTTCTTTTGACCCTGTCCCTCTTCAGAAGTATTTGCTTCTGATTACCCCTTTTCCCAATCTGCCCTCCTCTCTATCATCCCCCTGCTCTCTTGTCCCCTTCTCCCCACTATTTTCCTATAGGGTAAGACAGACTTCCATACCCAATTTAATGTGTATGTTATTCCCTCCATAAGACAAATCTTATGAGAATAAGATTCAGTCATTCCCGTCACCTTCCCCCGCTTCCCCTCCACTGTAAGAGACTTCTCTTTTCTGTTGTTTTTTGTGAGATAATTTACCCCATTCTACTTCTCCCTTTCTTCTTCTCTGAGCATAATCCTCTCTCATCCCTTAATTTTATTCTCCCTTAATCTTCAACTCACCCTGTGTCTTCTATCTATCTATCTATCTAATCAATCGATCTATCTGTCTATATATACATAAATATAATATTTTTCCTTCAACTACCCTAATACTGACGAAGGTCTCATGAGTTATAAATATCATCTTTCCATGCAGGAATGTAAACAGTTCAATCTTAATAAGTCTTTTATGATTTCTCTTGCCTGTTTACCTCTTCATGTTCCACTTGAGTCCTGTATTTGACAGTCAAATTTTCTATTCAGCTCTGGTCTTTTCATCAAGAATGCTTGAAAGTCTTCTATTTCACTGAATGACCATTTTTTCCCCAGAAGCATTATACTCAGTTTTGCTGGGTAGGTAATTCTTGGTTGTAATCCTATCTCCTTTGCCCTCTGAAATATTATATTCCATGCCCTGTGGTCCTTTCATGTAGAAGCTGCTAAATCTTGTGTTATTCTGATTGTGTTTGCACAGTACTTGAATTGTTTCTTTCTGGCAGTTTTGTAATATTTTCTCCTTGATTTGGAAACTCTGGAATTTGGCTATAATATTCCTAGGAGTTTTCCTTTCAGGATCTCTTTCAGGAGGCTATCATTGGATTCTTTCAATTTCTATTTTGTCCTCTGGTTCTACTATATCAGGGCAATTTTCCTTGATAATTTCTTGAAAGATGATGTCTAGGCTCTTTTTTTGATAATGGCTTTCAGATAGTCCAATAATTTTTAAATTCTCTCTCCTTGATCTATTTTCCAGGTCAGTTGTTTTTCCAATGAAATATTTCACATTCTCTTCTATTTTTTCATTCTTTTGGATTTGTTTCACAATGTCTTGGTTTCTCGTAAAGTCACTAGCCTCCAATTGCTCTATTCTAATTTTTAAGTAAGTATTTTCTTCAGTAATCTTTTGGACTTCATTTTCTATTTGTCCAGTTTTTCTTTTTAGGGCATTCTTCTCCTCATTGACTTTTTGGACCTCTTTTGCCATTTGGGTTAGTCTATTTTTTAAGATGTTATTTTCTTTAGAATTTTTTGGTGTCTCCTTTAGCAAGCTGTTGACTTATTTTTTATGATTTTCTTGCATCACTCTCATTTCTCTTCCCAGTTTTTCCTCTACTTCTCTTACTTGCTTCTCAAAATCCATTTTGAGCTCTTCCAAGGCCTGGGACTGATTTATATTTTTCTTGGAGGCTTTGAATATAGGAGCTCTGACCTTGTTGTCTTCTTCTGGTTGTATATTTTGATTGTCTTTATCACCAAAGTAAGATAATATAGTCTGGCTCTTTTTGCGCTTCTTGCTCATGATCCTGGCCAATTCCTTGAGTTTTAAACTCTTTGTTAAGGTAAGAGTCTGCTTCTAATGTGGAGAATGTATTGTCCCAAGCCTCAGGGGTTAATATAGGTGTTTTCTCAGATACTTGTAGGGACCTATGAATTTTCAGTTCTTGCAAGGTGGTATGATAAGGGGCGAGGTGTTTACTCCTTTCCTGGCTGGTGCTGTGGTCTATTAGTGACCACAAGCACTCTTTTCTGTCCTGGAACTGTAAGGAAGGTTTCCTGTCCACAGCCACTACGAGCTCCACCATGCCAGGCCAGCGCTCTTCCTCCCCCCAGGACTGCTGCCCAAAACTGTGACCCAGATCCAAGCACAGGCAAAGCAAGAGATTCCTGCCTCAGCACCAGCAGAGAGATCCCTGCAATCCCCTTCTGATCAGCCATTGGATTCCCCCTCAGTCTGTGAGCTGGAAGCTCAGGAGGCAGCTGCCCCCCCAAGGCTGTGTTCTCAGGGAACTGGAACTGAGACCCCATGTTCCTCTCTCAGCACCGCAGAAACAGACTTTTCCCAGTGACCTTCTAAGTTGTCTTTGGTGTTTGTGGGTTGAGAGGTCTGAAGCCACCACAGCTGCCCAAGATTCAGTCTTCTGAGTCCTGCTTCAGTTTCACTCTGTCCTGTGCACCCATGTCACGCTGTGCTCCTCTTACTGCCTGGCATGATATACCTTTCTGATCAACCATCCAGGCTGTCTTTGGCTGGAAATTTGTTTCAGTCTGTCTTGTTATGGGTTCTGATGCTTTGGAATTTGTTTAGATCGATTTTTAATAGGTATTTGGAGGGGTTTGGGGGGAGAGCTCAAGCAAGTTGCTGCTTTCACTGGGCCATCTTTGCTCGGCCCCCCCCAAAAAAAAAATATTTCCTTCAGTGAGCTTTTGGACCTCATTTTCCTTTGGCTAATTGTGCTTTTTAAGACATTCTTCTCCTCATTGGATTTTTAGACCTCTTTTGCTGTTTGGGTTAGTCTATTTTTTAAAGTGTTATTTTCTTCAGTATTTTTGGGTTCTCCTTTATCAAGCTGTTGATCATTTTTTGTAATTTTCTTTCATTACTCTCATTTCCCTTCCCAATTTTTCCTCTACTCCTCTTACTTGTTTTCAAAAACCTTTTTGAACTCTTTGACGGCCTGAGACCAATTCATGTTTTTCTTGGAGGCTTTGGATGTAGGAGCTTTGATTTTATTGTCTTCTTTTGGTTGTGTGTTTTAATCTTGTCACCAAAGGCAGATTCTATACTCTATATCATCATTATGGAGTTTAGGAGGAGTGTACTTAAACAGAAGGTATGAATATGAGTCTTTTATATTGGAATAATCTCAAAAATATATCTGGAAGGGTTTAAAAAAAGATGCACTAGGCTAAGAGAAAAGGGAAGAGGAAAAATGGGGAAAATTGTCTCACATAGAAGAGGCAGTCAAGGAAATCTTTACAATGTTGGATAGATGAGTGGGGAGAGAGTGGACAAAATGAAATTGTCTTGTGCAGGGAACCTCAAGGAGGTATTATGATCATGATATAACCAGAGTGAAGCGTAAAAATGCCAGAAAAAAATAGAACAAAGCCATGTTATTATGAGCTTCTAAGTCCTTTTCCCCTTTATCAAGTGCTCACACAATTATCCTTAGGGGAAGTACCTATGCTACTCTGAATTATGTCTCTCTACTCATGGTATAGATGATTATTTTACCATCACTTCCCACCACTCTTACAGAATTGTAACTACTACTCTTTCCATACCTCCCTGGAATTTGGATATTTTGGGAATCAAAGTGTTTGGGATACTACCATTGCAATATATTCATTCACCAAAGATCAGGAAACAAGAGATAGACATGGCCATGTCCTCATAGGCACTGAGACCAGGTCAGGAATGGGGTCAGCTGCCCCTCTTCCACTGGGTTTTGGTGTCTTTTTTTCTTTAGACTCCTTTCCTGCTCCAAAGCAGCAGTCCTTTAGTAAGAAATTTCATTTGTAAGCTTTTAGTAATTAACCAATTTTTTAAACTTTCTAAGAGTTAAACAATAATTAGGTAATGTATATTTGTCTAATAACCTAAAAAAACTTATGAAGTTAAGGATGTTCCAGCTTTTAACTCCAAATGTACAGTGAGATCACTTTTACTCTAAGTATTTTAAAGATTAGTCTTTCTTCCCCCCCCAATATGTCTCAAATTTGTCTTTGCCTCTTTCCAATGATCAATATTTTCAAAATTTGAGGTAACTGCTTCAAAGTGAAAAGTACACAGAAATCTCAGGAGAAAGTGTTCATGGCACTTTGGAGTTTGTTATAAATAAAGAGTGCAAAGTTAAATATAATTTGTTATATATCCTCAATTTTGGGAAAGTGAAAAGAGTTGGCAGGTCCCAAGGCCTGCTATTCTAAAGAATCCAAGAATAATGGATATTTTTTGAGAAGAAAATTCTGCCAAGACAAACACATGATTCCAATGGGTTGGTGGGAAGGAAGTCTAAAGTGATAATTACACAGGAAGCATATAGGCAAACTCAGATTTAAAAAAAAATACATGAAGCAACAGTAGGCCCTAGAAAAAGAAAATACAATGACAAGATATTTTGAATAAATCATAGTATAAGTCAAAGCTTGGAATAAATGCTCTAGGCTACTAATACTACTACCACAACCACAACAACAACAACTGCCACTACTATTATTATTATTATTGTTACCAGCACTATTACTATTACCACCACTACTACTACTACCACCACTATTACTACAACTATGACTATTACTACTACTACTACTGCTACTACTACTACTACTACTATACTACTACTATACTACTACTACTACTACTATTACTGAGTATTTTAACAATGCTGTTGAAAGCAAGATTATACAAGTAAATGATAGGATGGTTGTTTGGAGGTAAATCCTGTTTACACATAAAAAGCATTTTAGATGCCGAGATGCCAGGGTGAGGTAGGAACTCACCTGATCCCTCCCAAATTCTCCTCCAAACAATCTTATAATAATGCATCAGGATGAATTTTGGAGAGGTGAAGGAGTTTTTTGGTACATGACAACTTGGAGGGTCATCAGAAAAGGTCTGTCTCTCTTATATGGAGGAGGAGTATGGTTCAAGGAGCAAGCCAGTGTTGCACCCAAGGGGGCCAGCAACAAAGCCTTATGCCACAGAACAGGGTACCAGTAAGACCCTACCCTGAGTACAAACCAGCAGCTCCAAGCCAAGTTAGCAGTAGTGAAACACACAGGACAGGGTGATAGGTGTGAGAGAGGATTAAATGACTTAGGAAGTGTCTAAAGCCAGATTAGTACCTGAGTCTTTCTGACTCAGGGCCCAGCACCCTATCCATTGTGCCATCTCATTACCTCTACCATCTGGTACTAGCTAAAAAATAGAGTGCTGAATCTGTAGAATAGATTAGTTGCACAGTACAAGATAGTACATGACCATAGTAATTTAGTTTTTGATAAACCTCAAAATCCAAGGTTTTGAAACAAAAACTCACCATTTGACAAAAACTGCCAAGAAAACTGGAAAACAATATGGCAGAAACTAGGTATAGGCAACATATCTCACAACATATACCAAGATAAGGTCAAATGTGCATATGATTTAAACTAAATGGTGATACATTGGGCAAATTAGAGGACCATGGAATAGTTTATCTATCAAATATATGGATAATGAAAGAATTTGGGATCAAAAAAAAAGATATAGAGTGCATAATGAGATGTAAAATGAAGAATTATATAGATGATCAATTAATTTTTTACCCAAACCAAATAAATGCAATCAAAATGAGAAGGAAAGCAGAAAACTGAGGGAGGGAGAATTATAGCAATTGTCCCTGATAAAGGCCACATTCTTCAAATATATAGGGAATAGATTATTATTTTTATTTTTTTAATATAAATTACTTATTTCCTATTTCATTTCCCTCAGTTACAATAAAAACAATTTTTATATTCATTTTAAAATATTGAGTTCCAAATTTTCTCCCTTCCTCTTCCCCCCTCATTGAGAAGGCAAGGAATTTGATATAGTTTATACACGAGTGAGTAGCCATGCAAAACTTATTTCCGTACTGTCATGTTGTAAAAGAAAAGATAGACCAAAATACCAAAACCCAAGAAAAAATAAAGAAAGCTAAAAAAAATATGACTGAATCTGGATTTAGACTCCATCAGTTTTTCCTCTGGGAATGGATAGCACTATTCATCACAAGTCCTTCAGAGTTGTGTTGGATCATTGAATTGCTGAGAATAGCTAAGTCATTCACAGATCTTATTATATTGCTCTTGTGACAATGCTGTCCTGGTTCTACCAATTCACATTACATTAGTTCATATCTTGCCAGGTTTTTCTGAGAGCATCCTGCTCATCATTTCTTATAGCGTAATAGTATTCCATCACAATTATATACCATGACTTGTTCACCCATCCTCCACTTGATGGACTTCCCCTCAATTTCCACTTCTCTGCCATTAGAAAAAGGTGCTATAAATATTTTTTGGACATATAAGTCCTTTTCCTTTTTCTTTTTAAATCTTTTTTGGATAGAGACCTAGTAGTCGAACGTATAGATCAAAGGGTAAGAATAGTTTTATAGCCCTTTGACATTGTTCCAAATTGTTCTACATTATGGTTGAACCAATTCACAATTCCACTAACAGTGCATTACTGTCTCAATTTTCCACAACCCCCCCAAAATTTGTCATTTTCCTTTTCTGTCCTATTAGCAAACTTAATAGGTGTGAGGTAGCAACTCAGAATTGTTTTAATTTGCATTTCTCCTATCAATAGTAATTTTGAGCATTTTTTCCTATAGCGCTATAGATAGCTTTGATTACTTCATCTGAAAAGTGACTATTCATGTCTTTGAGCATTCAACAATGGCTCTTTTTTTTTTTTTATAAATTTTAGTTAGTTCTCTATATATCTGAGAAATGAGGCCTTTATCAGAGAAACCTGTTTCAATTTTTTTCTCACAGTTATGACCGCAAGATGTATTCTCCTCCAGCCTATTTCCCCCATTTATTCTACTTTCACTCTCTTTTCACCCTGTCCCCCCTCAAAAGTGTCTTGTTTTGCACTATCACCTCCTCCTGCTACCTGCTACACTACTTTCTTTTAACCCCTTTGCCTCCTACTTAGCTTTAGGATAAGATAGATTTGTATACCCAATTGAGCATGCATGTTATTTCCTCTTTGAGACACTTCCAATAAGAGTAAGGTTCAAGCATTCCCTAGAATCTCCACCATCTTCCCCTCCACTGTAGAAGCTCTTTCTTATTTCTTTTATGTGAGATGATTTACTCCATCCTACCTCTCCCTTTCCTTTTCTTCCAGTGCATTCCTCTTTCTCACTCTTCATTTTCTTTTTTGTTAGATACAATCCCATCATATTCAACTCACACTTGTGTCATTTGTATATTATATATATATAATATATATATGTGTGTGTGTGTGTGTGTATAAATGTGTGTGTATATATGCATATATGTGAGTATGTATATGTGTATGTATATATCTGGTTTTATACACACACACACATACACATATGTATATATGTATATATATATATATACATATATATATGTATATATATATATACATATATATATATATATATATATATATATGTATATATATATATATATGACTTTTAACTGACTAAATAATGGGAAAGTTCTTATGACTTACAAGTATCATCTTCCCATGTAGGAATATAAATATTTTCAGTTTCTTAAGAGGCTTCTGATTTTCCTTTCCTGTTTATTTTTTTTTAGACTTCTCTTGAGTCTTATATTTGAAAGTCAAGTTTTCTATTCAGCTCTGGTCTTTTTATCAGGAGTACTTCAAAGTCCTCTACTTCATTGAATGTTTATTTACCTCCCTGAAGGACTGTGCTCAGTTTTGTTGGGTAGGTGATTCTTGGTTGCAATCCAAGCTCTGGGGTGGGGAACCTGTGGCCTTGAGGCCACATGTAGCCTTCTAATTCCTTGGGTGCAGCCTTTTGAGTGAATCCAAGTTTTACAGAACACATACTTTTATTAAGGGGATTTGTTCTGTGAAGTTTGGATTCAGTGAAAGGATGTCACTTGAAGACCTACAGGGCCACATGTGGCCTTAAAGCCACAGGTTCTCTACCCCTGTCTAGTTTCTTTTCCCTCGGGAATATCATACAACAAGCACTCTACTCTTTTAATGTAGAAGCCTCCAAATCTTGTGTTATCTTGATGGTAACTCCACAATACTTAAATTACTTCTTCCTGCCTACTTGCACATCTTGACCAGGGAGATCTGCCATTTGGCTAGAAAATTCCTGGGAATATTCATTTTGGTATTTATTTCAGGAGGTGATAAGTGGATTCTTTCAATTTCTATTTTATCTTCCAGTTCTAGAATATCAGGGCAGTTGCACTTGATAATTTTAAGAAAGATGACATCTATGCTTTTTTTTTTTCACCGTGGGTTTCAAGTAGTCCAATAATTTTGAAATTATCTTTCCTGGATCTGTGTCCCAGGTCAGTTGTTTCTCCAATGAGATATTTCACATTGTCTCTTATTTTTTTCATTCTTTTGTTTAATGTTTCTTGATGTCTCATAAAATGATTAGCTTTGACCTGCCCAATTTTACTTTTTAGGGCATTTTTTTTCGGTTAGGTTTTGTACCTATTTTTCCATTTGGCCAATTTTACTTTTTGAGGAGTTTCTTTTTTCTTCCATTTATTTGTGTGCCTCTTTTTCAATTTGACCAATTCTGCTTTTTAAGGAGTTCTTATCTTCAGTGTATTTTTGTCACCATAGTAACTTTCTGTAGTCAGAATTTTTTTCTGCTGCTTGCTCATTTCTCAGCCTATTTCTTGATTTTTATCTCTTTGTCAAAATAGGGCTCTGACTCCAGGATTAAGAGCGCACTGTCGCAAGCATTAGATGTTTTGTGCAAATGTTTTCAGAGATACTTCTGGGGTTTTGTAAGCTTTCAGTTCTTCTAAAGTGGTATGATCTGAGGAGAGGTGTGCTTACTGCTGTCCCGGCCTGTGCTCTGACCTGTGAGTGACTGCAAGCACTCTTTTATTCCCCCTAGGTCACCATTACACTGCGGCTGCAAATACTGGTGTGTTAGTGCTGATCTTCACCTCAGGACTGCCATCCAGGACTGAGACTTGGATCTGATTATGGCAAAGCAACAGAGTCCTACCCCCTGTGCCAGCAAGGAGACCCCTGTAATCTTCTTTTGACCAACTGTTTCCCCACCACCCCACCATCTGTATGTTGAGACATCCAGAACCAGCCAATGTTACTGCTGATTCAGTTGCTCCCAAGGTCTGTTCCTTGTTTGTTGTTAACTTGTCTGTGCTGGCATATCCTGTGCTGGGCTATGTCCTATTCTCACTCTAGTGCACCAGACCTTTTCTGCTGATCCCTAAAGTTGTCTTTGGCTGCAAACTGTTTTGCTCTGTTCTTTTGTAGGTTCTGCTACTCCAAAATTTATTTTAGGACATTATTTAAAGATGTCAGTAGGGTTTTGAAAAGAGCTCAGGGGAATTCCTACATTTTCTCCAGCATCTTGGCTCTGCATCGCCTCAGTAAAATTTACAGGAATCCAAATCATTCCCCCAATTGACAAATGATCAAAGGATATGAACAGGGAATTTTCAAACAAAGAAATTAGTGCTATCTATACTTATAAAAATGCACTAAATCACTTTTGATTAGAGAAATGAAAATTGAAACAATTCTGAGGTAATATCTCACACCTATCAGACTGACTAATATGAAAGAAAAGGAAAATGACAAATGTTTGAGGGAATGGAAAAACTGAGACACTAATGCACTGTTGGTGCAACTGTGAACTGATCCAAACATTCTGGAAAGCAATTTGGAATCATGTCCAAAGGGCACTCAAACTATACATTATTCTTTGACACAGCAATCCCACTACTAGGTCTGTCTCCCAAAGAGATTTAAAAAAAAAAAAGGAAAAGAACTTATTTGTACAAAATTATTTGTAGCAGCTCTATTTGTAGTGGCTAAGAAATGGAAATGGAGGAGATGCCCATCATTTGAGGAATGGCTGAACACATTGTAATATATGAATGTAATGGGATATTATTTTAATATAAGAAATAACAAGCAGGATGATTTCAGAAAATTATAAAGACTTACATGAACTGATGCAGAGTGAAGTGAACAGAATGAGAACTATATTGAAAACAGTAATAGCACTGCTGTTTGACGAACAATAGTGAATGACTCAGTAATACCAATGAGCCAAAACAATCTCAAAGGACTCGTGATGAAAAATGCTATCTACTCCCAAAGGAAAAGAAAAAAATATATGGAATCTGAATATGGACTGAAAAATCCTTTTTGTTTATGTTCTTCCTTTTCTTTTTTGTTTTGTGTTTTCTTTCACTGCATGAATCACATAGAAATGTGTTTTGCATGATTGCACAGGTTAAAATATTTTTTTAAAAAGAAAGTAGAACTTCTTATTTATTATTTTTCAAACAAAGGGCATAATATTAATAACAAAAACAATGAAATAAAAAATACCTGAACAAAATTAAATGATTAAATAAAAAAAATAAAATTAAAACCAGTTAGATGTGGTGGAAAATAACCTCTCTACCCACGACAACAATTTCATAAGATGTCATCAAACACAATTTACCAAGATTCTGAATAATTTAAATATGTGATTTTTAAATTATTCTCCATGATCTCATTATTGTGAAAGAATTTTAGATAATTAGAGGATTATTATAGGATACAAGAAAGAAAAAACTATCACTATTTCCAGAAAATGGAAGAAGGTGTATTCTTCAAATTAATGGACAAAACCTTTAAGTTAGTTTCTGACTGATAAATAAAGAACTCATTATTAAAAGAATAATTTAGGCCCACTTAGGAAAGAAATTTGTTGCATTTTTTTAGGGTTTTCAAAATATGCCCTTAGGATAATAGGCCAAAATCTCTTTTTTTCCCTTTTTTAAAAAAATATTTATTCATTTTTAGTTTTCAGCATTCACTTCCATAAGCTTTCTAGTTTTTAATTTTCTCACCCTCCCTCCCTGCCTTTCTCCCTCACAGCATGCAATCTGATATAATTTTTACATATACATTCCTATTAAACATATTTCTACATTATTCATGTTGTAAAGAAGAATGAAACAAAACAAAATAGAAGGAAAAAAAAGAGAGAAAATAGTTTGCTTTGATCTGCATTCAAACACCATAGTTCTTTCTCTGGATGTGGATAGCATTTTCTATCATGAGAATTTAGGAGATATCTTAGATCCTGGTGCTGTTGAGAAGAGGTAAGTCTATCAAAGTCAATCATCATGTAACATGGCTGTTACTGTGTGCAATGTTGTCTTGGTTCTTCTCACTTGACTTATCTTCAGTCCATATAAGCCTTTCCAGGTTTTTATGAAGTCCACTTACTCATCATTTCTTATAGCACAATAGCGTTCCATTATGTTCATATACCACAACTTGTTCAGCCATTCCCTAATTGATGGACATTTTCCAATTCTTTGCTACCACAAAAAAGAGCTGCTATAAATATTGTTGTTCATGTGGGTCCTTTTCCATTTGTATGATGTCTTTGGGATACAGTCCTAGAAGTCCTATTGCTGGGTCAGAGAGTATTCACATTTTTATAGCCCTTTGGGCATAGTTTCAGATTGCTCTCCAGAATGGTTGGATCAATTCAAAATTCCACCAACAAAGATGCAATAAAGTTCCCATTTTCCCACATCTTTTTCAACATTTATCATTGTCCTGTTTTGTCACGTTGGCCAATCTGCTGGTGTTATGTGGTACCTCAGAGTCATTTTGATTTGCAATTCTCTATTCAATAGTGATTTAGAGCATTTTTTCATATGAGTAAAAAGAGCTTTAATTTCTTCATCTGAAAACTGTCTGTTCTCATCCTTTGCCCATTTGTCAATGGGGAAATGACTTGTATTCTTATAAATTTGACTTAGCTCTCTATATATTTTAGAAATGAGGCCCTTATCAGAGACACTGGTTGAATTTTTTTTTTTTACGAGGCAACTGGGGGTAAGTGACACGTGGTCACACAACTATTGTGAGTGTCATGTGTCTCAGGCCAGATTTGAAGTCAGGTCCTCCTGACGCCAGGGCCAGTTCTCTATCTACTGCACCATTTAACAGCCCCCCAAAATTTCCCCAGTTTTCTGCTTCACACCTAATCTTGGTTGCACTGGCTTTGTGCAAAATCTTATCAATTTAATGTAATTGTAATTATCCATTTTGCATTTCATAATGTCCTCTATGTCTTGTTTGTTCATAAATTCTTCTGTTCTCCATAAATCTGACAGGTAAACTATTCCTTGTTCTCCTATTTTGATTATATTATCAGCCTTCATGTCTAAATTGTGTATGTATTTTTTACTTTACTTTGATATATAGTATAAGATTTTGGTTTATGCCTAGTTTCTATATTACTCTATTATAATTTTCCAAGCAGTTTTTGACAAATAATGAGTTCCTAACCCAGAAGGTAAGGTCTTTAGGTTTATCACAGTAGATTACCACAGCCATTGACTACGAGCCTTGTGTAATTAACTTATTCCACTGATCTACCACTCTATTTCATAGCCAATAATAAGTAGTTTTGAAGATTGCCACTTTACAATACAATTTAAGGTCTGGAATGGCTAGGCCACCTTCCCTAATATTTCATTTCATTAGTTTTCTTGATATTCTGGGCCTTTTGTTCTTCTAGATGAATCTTGTTATTATTTTTTCTAGCTCTATAAAATAATATTATGGTAGTTTGATTGGTATAGTACTGAATAAGTAAATTAATTTTTGTAGAATTGTCATTTTTATTATATTACCTTGGCCTACCCATGAGCAACTTATGTTTTTCCAATTATTTAGATCTGACATTATTTGTGTGAAAAGTGTTTGTAATTTTGTTCATATAATTCCTGAGTTTGTTTCAGCAGGTAGACTCCTAAATATTTTATAATGTCTACAGTAACTTTAAATGTAACTACTCTTACCATCTCTTGTTGTTGGGCTTTGTTGGTAATATATAGAAATGCCAGTGTTTTATGTGTCTTTATTTTATAGCCTTGCACTTTGCTAGAGTTGTTTATTATTTCAAATAGTTTTTTTGCTTGATTCACTAGGTTTCTCTAAGTGTGTCAACACATCATCTACAAAGAGTGATAGCTTTATTTTTTCTTTCCCTATTCTAATACCTTCAATTTATTTTTCTTGTCATTGCTAAAGCTAATGTTTCTAGTACCATATTGAACAATAGTAGTGATAATGGACATCTTTGTTTCACCCCTGTTCTTACTGGAAATGCTTCTAGCTTATCCCCATTACATATAATGGTTGCTGAAGGTTTTAGGTAGATGCTACCTATTATTTTAAAGAAGATTAATTTATTCCTATGCTCTCTAAGTGTTTTTCTTTTTGAAGATTCATTAATTTATTTCTGTTTGCAACATTCACTTCCACAAGATTTTGAGTTCCAAATTTTCTCCCCATTTCATCCCTCTCCTCACCCCAATACAGCGCACATTCTGAGTAACCTTTCCTTTAATCTGCCCTCCCTTATATCTCCTCCCCTCCTTTATCTTATGGCCTTCCTCTTCTATTCTCCTATATGGCAGTATAGACGTCTTTATCCCATTGCCTGTATATCTTATTTCCTAGTTTCATGTGAAAACAATTTTTTAACATTTGTTTTTAAAATTTTGGGTACCAAATTTCTCCCTTTCTCCCTCCTCACCCACCCTCATTGAGAAGGCAAACAATTCAATAAAGGTTATGCTTGTGTAGTCATGCAAAATGTTTCCACAGTAGTCATGCTGTGGAAAACTATGTTTTCCTTCATCCTATCCCACTCCCTGTTTATCCTATTCTCTCTTTTGACCCTGTCCCTCCTCAGAAGTGTTTCCTTCTGATTACCCCCTTTCCCAATCTGTCCTCCCCTCTTTCATTCCCTGCTCTCTTATCCCCTTTCCCCCTATTTTCCTGTAGGTTAAGATAGCTTCCCAGACCCAACTGAGTGTGTATGTTATTCCCTCCTTAAGCCAAATCTGATGAGAATGAGATTAACTCATTCCTTCTTACCTTCCCCCTCTTCCCCTTCACTGTAAAAGCTTTTTCTTGTCATTTTACGTGAGATAATTTATCCCATTCTACCTCTTCCTTTCTCCTTCAATGAGTATTATTCTCTCTCACTCCCTTAGTTTTGTTCTCCAGATATCACCTCTTCATCTTCAACTCACCCTGTGCCTTCTATCAATCTATCTATACATATATATTTTTTCCTCTCCAACTATCCTAATACTGACAAAGGTCTCAAGTTACAAATATCATCTTTCTGTGTAAGAATGTAAACAATTTGACCTTAATAAGTCCCTTATGATTTCTCTTTTCTGTTTACCTCTTCATGATTCTGTTGAGTCTTGTATTTGAAAGTGGAATTTTCTATTCAGCTCTGTTCTTTTCATCAAGAATGCTTGAAAGTCCTCTATTTCACTGAATTTCATTTTTTTCCCCTGAAGGGAAAAAGGATTATACTCAGTTTTGCTGGGTAGGTGATGATTGTCTGTAATCCTATATCCTTTGCCCTCTGAAAATATCATATTCCAAGCCCTTTGGTCCCTTAATGTAGAAGCTGCTAAATCCTGCATTATCCTGATTGTGTTTCCAAAATACTTGAATTATTTCATTCTGACTGCTTGCAATATTTTCTCTTTGACCCGGAAACTCTGGAATTTGGCTACAATATTCCTTGAAATTTTCCTCTGGAGATCTCTTTCAGGAGGTCGTCAATGGATTCTTTCCATTTCTATTTTACCATCTGGTTCTAGAATATAAGGACAGTTTTCCTTGGACATTCATTCATTCATTCATTCATTCATTCATTCATTTATTTGCTGTTAATTATGTTATTTATTTATTTTTAAATGTAAATTTATTTATTTTTAGTTTTCAACATTCACTTTCACAAGTTTTTGAATTCCAAATTTGTACCCCATCTCCCCCTTCCCCCCACTCCAAGATGGCATGCATTCTGAATACCCCTTCCCCTAGTCTGTCCTCTCTTCTATTTCTTCCCCCCCTTCTCTTATCCCCTTCCCCTTCTATTTTCTCATAGGGCAGGATAGACTTCTGTACTGCATTTCCTCCCAGTAGTATGTGAAAACATTTTTTTAAACATAGGTTTTTAAAACTTTAGGCTTCAGACTTTCTTTCTTCCTCCCTCCCCACCCACCCTCATTGAAAAGGCAAGCAACTCAATACAGGTTGTACATGAGTTCCAAATTTTCTCCACATCTTGACCTTCCCCCCACTCCAAGATGGCATGCATTCTGAATACCCCTTCCCTTAGTCTGCCCCCTCTTGTATCCCCCCCCACTCTCTCTTATCCCCTTCACCTTCTATTTTCCTGTAGGGCAGGATAGACTTCTGTACCCCATTTACTGTATTTCTTATTTCCCAGTTGCATATGAAAACATTGTTTTTAAAATGTGTTTTTAAAACTTTGGGTTCCAAACTTTCTCCCTTCCTCCCTCCCCACCCACCCTCATTGAAAAGGCAAGCAACTCAATATAGGTTATACATGTGCAGTTATGCAAAACATTTCCATAGTAGACATGTTGTGAAAAACTAACTCTATTTCCCTTAATCCTATCCTGCCCTCCCATTTATTCAATTCTTTCTTTTGACCCTGTCCCTCCTCAGAAGTATTTGCTTCTGATTACCCCCTTTCCCAATCTGCCCTCCTCTCTATCATCCCCTGCTCTCTTGTCCCCTTCTCCCCTATTTTCCTGTAGGGTAAGACAGATTTCCATACCCAATTGAATGTGTATGTTATTCCCTCCTTAAGCCAAATCCTATGAGAATAAGATTCACTCATTCCCTCTCACCTTCCCCTTTCCCCTCCACTGTAAGAGCTTTTCTTTGTTTTTTTTTGTGAATAATTTACCCCATTCTACCTCTCCCTTTCTTCTTCTCCGAGTATAATCCTCTCTCATCCCTTAATTTTATTCTCCAGATATGACCCCTTAATCTTCAACTCACCCTGTGCCCTCTATCTATCTATCTATATATACATACATATAATTTTTTTCCTCCAACTACCCAATACTGACAAAGGTCTCATGAGTTATAAATATCATCTTTCCATGCAGGAATGTAAACAGTTCAATCTTAATAAGTCTTTTATGATTTCTCTTTCCTGTTTACCTCTTCATGTTCCACTTGAGTCCTGTATTTGAAAGTCAAATTTTCTATTCAGCTCTGGTCTTTTCATCAAGAATGCTTGAAAGTCCTCTATTTCACTGAATGACCATTTTTTCCCCTGAAGGATTATACTCAGTTTTGCTGGGTAGGTGATTCTTGGTTGTAATCCTATCTCCTTTGCCCTCAGGAATATTATATTCCATGCCCTGTGGTCCTTTAATGTAGAAGCTGCTAAATCTTGTGTTATCCTGATTGTGTTTCCACAGTACTTGAATTGTTTCTTTCTGGCAGCTTGTAATATTTTCTCCTTGACCTGGGAACTCTGGAATTTGGCTACAATATTCCTAGGAGTTTTCCTTTGGGGATCTCTTTCAGGAGGAGATCTGTGGATTCTTTCAATTTCTATTTTGCCCTCTGGTTCTAAAATATCAGGGCAGTTTTCCTTGATAATTTCTTGAAAGATGATGTCTAGGCTCTTTTTTTGATCATGGCTTTCAGATAGTCCAATAATTTTTAAATTCTCTCTCCTGGATCTATTTTCCAGGTCAGTTGTTTTTCCAATGAGATATTTCACATTGTTTTCTAATTTTTCATTCTTTTGGATTTGTTTTACAGTGTCTTGATTTCTCATAAAGTCACTAGCTTCCAAATTGCTCTATTCTAATTTTTAAGGAAGTATTTTCTTCAGTAACTTTTGGACTTCTTTTCCATTTGGCCAATTTGCTTTTTAAGGCATTCTTCTTCATTGGCTTTTTGGACCTCTTTTGACATTTGGGTTAGTCTATTTTTTAAGGTGTTATTTTCTTCAGTATTTTTTGGATCTCCTTTAGTAAATTGTTGACTAGTTTTTCATGATTTTCTTGCATCACTCTCATTTCTCTTCCCAGGTTTTCCTCTACTTATCTTACTTGTTTCTCAAAATCATTTTTGAGTCTTTCATGGCCTGTAACTGATTTATAATTTTCTTGGAGGTTTTGGATGCAGGAGCTTTGACTTTGTTTTCTTCTGGTTGTATGTTTTGATATTCTTTGTCACCAGAGAAAGATTCTGTGGCCTGACTTTTTTTTTTTGTGCGGTTTGCTCACGATCCCATCCAACTACTTGAGTTTTCAACTCTTTTTTAAGGTTGGGGTGTGCTTCCAGTGTGGAGAATGTACTGTCCCGAGCTTCATGAGTTTTATGCAGCTGCTTTCAGAGATGCTTCTAGGGACCTGTAAATTTTCAATTCTTTTAAGGTGGTATCATCAAGGATGAGGTGTTTACTCATTTCCTGGCCTGTGCTCTGGTCTATGAGTGAGCACAAGTACTCTTTTCTACCTTGGAACTGTGAAGAGGATTCTCTCTCCACCAAGGCACAAGATCCACCATGCCAACACTCCTCTTTTCCCCAGGATTGCCACCCAGAACTGTGACCCAGATCCAAGCATATATAAAGCCAGAGAATCCTGCCTCAGTACCAACAAAGAGATCCCTGCAATGCCCCTCTGATCAGCCACTTGTTTCCCCCTCTGTCTGGGGACCAGAAGCTCTAGAAGCAGCCAACACCCGGGGATGTGCCAGGACTGGTACCAAGCTTATCTCTCATAGAGGTCAGACTTTTCCTACTCAGCTTCTAAGATGTCTTTGGTGTTTGTGGGTTGAGAACTCTCGAAACTGCCACAGCTACCTGTGATTCAGTCCTCTGAGGCCTGCTCCAGGTTCACTTAGGCCTGGTCTTTGCCTGTGTGCGTGCCCCTGCTGAATTGTATTTCTCTTCCAGCCCAGTGCGACAGACCCTTCTGATCAACCATCCTTCTGTTTCAGATATGTTTCTTGTAAACAACATATTGTAGGATTATGGTTTTTAATCCATTCTACTATCCATTTCTCTTTTATGGGAGAGTTCATCCCATTCACATTTACAGTTAGGATTACTATCTGTGTCTTTCTCTCCATCCTATTCTCTCCTCCCCTATTTATGCCTATCTTTCTCCTTTTCTCCCTTTCCCTCCCCACTAGAGTTTTGCTTTTGAACATCACTTCCCTCAATCTGCCCTCCCTTCTATCAGCCCCCTCCCTTTTCTTTCCCTTTTCACTTACTACTTCTTTCCTCCTTTCTATCCCACTTCCCTTTATTTTCCCTTTCCCCTCCTACTGCCTATATGGCAAGTGAAATTTCTATACCTGAGTATGCTCTTCCCTTCTTGAGCCAAATCCAATGAAAATCAAGTTCAAACAATTCTCATCTCTCTCCCTTCTTTCCCTCTACTGTAATATGTCTTTGTCTCTATTCTTCTCTTATAATTTACCCTTTTCTGCTTCCTCCTTTCCTCTTCTCTTATTATAGTTCCTTTTCACCACTTCATTAGGTTTTTTTTTATCATCACATTAAACTCAACTTAAGCCCACCCTCTCTGTCTATGTATATCCCTTCTAAATATCATAATAAAAATTCAGTTCTGAAGAGTTCTAAGTATCATCTTCCCATGTGGGGATATAAACAGTTTACCCTCATTGAATAGCATGTTTTTTTTTTCTCTTCCTGTTTACTTTTTATGTCTCTCTTGAGTCTTGTATTTGAAGATGAAATTTTCTGTTGAGCTCTGGTCTTTTCATCAGGAAAATCTGGGAGTCCCATATTTCACCGAAGGTCCATGTCCTCCCCTGAAATATTTTGCTCAGTTTTGCTGGATACTTGATCCTTGGTTGTAATTCAAGCTCCTTTACTTCATTGAATGTCAAATTCCAAGCCCACTGATTTTTTAATGTAGAAGCTGCAATATCCTGTGTAATCCTGACTGTGGTTACATGATATTTGAATTGTTTCTTTCTGGCTGATTGCAGGATTTTCTCCTTGACCTGATAATTATGTAATTTAGCTACAATATTCCTTGTTGTTTTCAATTTGGGATCTCTTTCAGGAGGTGGTTGGGGATTCATTTGATGACTATTTTACCCTCTGGTTCTTGGGTCTCAGGGCAGTTTTACTTAATGATCTCCTGCAAGGAGCTATCCAGGCTCTTTTTTTTTATCATGCCTTTCAGGCAGACCCATAATTCTTAAGTTAGCTCTCCTGGATATATTTTCCAGGTCATTTGTTTTTCCAATGAAGAATTTTATATTTTCTTCTATTTTTGCATTCTTTTGATTTTGTTTTACTGATTCTTGATGTCTCATAGAGTTTTACCTTCCAATTGCCCAATTCTAATTTTTAATGAATTGTTTTCTTAACTTTGCTTTTGTACCTCCTTTTCCATTTGGGCCATTTTACTTTTTAAGAAGTTGTTTTCTTCAATGTCCTTTTTTTCCCACTTTGTCAGCTATATTTTTAAATGAATTATTCAATTTTTCTTCTACCTCCCTTATTTGACTTTTGAAATACTTCTTGAGTTCTTCCAAGCAGTCTCTTTGTCCTTGAGACCAGTTCATATCCCCGTCTGATATTTCAGATGTGGGTGTATTGGCAATGTTATCCTCTCCTGAATTTGCATTTTGATCTTCTTTGTCACCAAGATATTTTCCTATGGTCATTGTTTTTCCATGTTGTTTCTTTCTCATGTTTGCATTTTTTCTGGCTTTTAAAGTTGATCTCTGGTTCTGGGGCAGAGGAGGCTGAAGGATAGGGGCCTGGTTACTGATTTACTGAGATGGGGCTTGCCACTGGCTTGCTAGGACACCTCCCTTCCTGTATTGGTCCCCCTCAGCTATAGCAAGAGGTAATTTTCCTGTTAGTCCCCCTAGCATCACAAGCTAAAAGACTGCTGTATCTAGTCCTTCTACTGACTCTACTATTTCAGGATTTTTCCTGGGGCAATATTCTCTGGGTTTTTCAAAGTCAATAAGGAAAGGTGAGAGAAACTTAATGTTTAGCATGCCATCTTGGCTCCCAGAAGTTTAAATCGTTGACTTTCAAACATTCAGTCTGTGGGCTAATAGCTCCAGGAGCAGCTACTGCTGCTACTACTGTGAATTCTGTCCCTCCCAAGGCCTGTTCCTGCTTTGCTAGTGCTGGGACTATATTGGCACTCTTTGGAGCCCTCTACTGGACTGGACTTCTCTCTCACCCAGTTCCAACAGAACCCTCCTGCTGAGTAGTCTCTGGCATCTATGGGCTGAGAAGACTGTAACCCACCACAGCTGTTGTTGATTCAGTCCCCTGAAGCCTGCTCCAGTTTTGCTTAAGCAGGGTCTGCTGCATGCTCCTCTCTCAGGCCAGTGCAATGGACCTTTTCTGTCAACCTTCTAGGTTGTCTTGAGCTAGAAATCTGTCTCACTGTGTCTCTTTGTGAGTTCTGCCACTCTAGAATTTATTTAGAGTCACTTTTTTGAAGTATTTGAAGAGATTTGGGGGAGAGCTCAGGTGAGTCCCTGCTCTCACTTCACCATCTTGGCTCTGCTTCTGGGAGATCAGGCCAATAACTCTTAACAAGAAATATAATTGAATCTTTTTCTAAAATGTCTTCCACCATAAACTCAGCCCTTACCAGCACATGGGACACTTTCATTATGGAAAAGTGCCAAACATTACTACACACACACACACACGAGAAACTAGAAAATTGGGAGAGACACAGATATATGCCTGTTTCCAAGTTTCTTTCTGATATTGGGAGAAAAGACACAGAACCTTCAAAGAAAATTTTCCTTGTGAAATCCAGAAATTGAATTAACACTCTTCCCAGGTCCTAGAGCCTCACTTGAGTTTTACTCCCTCTCTGGGAATAATTGGGAGTACCCTAGCCAAAAAAAGAGTATTCATAGTAATTAAATCCACTCATCCCTAGAAAATACATTTTTCTTGCACAAGTATTATTGATAACAATTGTTTGTGTATTGGTGTATTGGTGTTATAATACCACTCAGTGTCAAATGCCTGGAAGTAGTCTGTTAACTCAGTGCTTAGGCAACCAGCTACATTCAGTTTTGCAATAGCCATTGGGTATGGTACTTTTTTTTTTTCCTGATCACAACAGTGATGAACACTATAAACTGGCATAAGCTCATAAAGAAGTGCTTAGTTCTTGGCGGATTTTTTTTTGTTGTTTGTTTTTTGTCAGAATTGCTAGAATGTTAAATTGAGAAACTATTTTAGACACATACCTGGATTTCAAAGAAGTATTTGATAGACTCTAATGCCTTTCTTTGTGGTTACTATGGAGATGTGTTGATTTAATTAGTTTGATTAGAAATTGTTTGAATTGCTGTATTTGATCAATATCATTCAATACCAAACTTAAGGAATATTAGTAGTAGAGTGACAGAGATGTCTTTCTTTGTCCCTTTTGTTTTAAATAGTTTTGTCTATAAATTTGATGCCATTTAGCTGGTATATTTAAGAAGTTTATAAAGCACATAAAACTGAGGAAGCTAGCTGATAGATTATATGGAGGAAATGTAATTCATGAAAATTTTAGTTAGTTAGAAAAAGAGGCTTAATTTAAGGATGTTACATTTGAATAAAATAAAGTCCTACACTTGAGAATGCATAGCTAAAAAAGATTCATATGTAAAAAACATATTGGGAATTTTATCAATATATAAATTCAATAGGAATAAGCATGGTGTATGGAAAAAACAGTAGATTTGGAATCAGAACCCTGTCAGCAACGCATTTGATAAAAATTCTAATATCAAAATTACATACTATTGCTTTTACTGTATATTATTAAAACTATGTATATAGAAAAAGTGAGATCATAGAGATGAGAATTTATTTGAAATACTGTAGTCATTTCTTGGTACCATTTTTAGGAAGGACATGTATAAGCTAAAACATGCTCTAGTATTGAAAGGATGATTTTTAGATCATGATTTAGACCAGAGGATAATAGCAGGAGAGAGGGGGTTGGAAGTCATACCATATAAAGACCAACAGCAATGGGCATTTTTGGGAAAGGGAAAGAAGGTGATAATCATTTATTAAGTACCTACTATGTACTATGTACTGCTATTGAGGGAAGTGTTATTATTATCCCCTTTTCACAATTGTGGTAATGAAAGTAAAGGGAGGAACAGGGACTTCTTAACAGTCACACAGTTAATAAGTGTCTGTGGCTAAATTCGAACTAATTACTGCCTTACTACAGTCCCTGCTCTGTATCTTTGCCTCCACCTAGCTGCTTCTTTTTGTTTGTTTCTTTTGTTTTTTAAGCTAACTTTTAGCTTTAAGCAGGAAAAGCTTAGCGGAAACATGATTCTTATGTTTAAATATTTGAAAGACTGTTGTAGGAGAGGGACTATATTTGCCCTGCTTGGCCAGAGAGGATAAAACAAGAACTAATGTATAGAAAGTAATGAGAAGCAGATTTTGGCTATGTAGTGCATGGATTTTCCCAAGCATTGTTCTGAGTCCTCCTTGTCTGCACTGATGAGGGCTTTGTTCTGGTATAGATTATTTTCTTTAACTAGGTATGAAACTTCCTTGATTAAGTTAATGCCTTAATAAAGTACCATTTCTTTGCCTTGTCCTATCAACAGCCACATAGGGGAAAATGCTTGAAATAAATAATAAGAGAAATAAAAATTAAAACAATTCTGAGTTTCCCCTTTTCACCTGTCAGACAGAAAGTGATGAACGATAACAAAAAAAAAGGGATTATCATTTTGGAAAAGATGCACAGTAATGTACTGCAGTTGGCATTATGATTTGGTCTAGCTCTTCTGGAAAACAATTTGAAACAATACCCTCCATGTTCATACCCAATCACTAAAAGATGCATGCGTTTCGATCTAAGGATATCACTTCCAAACACACTCCAGATAAATCAAAGAGAGGAGGAAAAGATGCATATGTATGAATCTATTTATAGCTGTACTTTTTGTTCTAACTGGAAACTAAGTGAATATTGCTCGATTCAAAAATTGTGTTTTTGAGCCAGCTCATATAGAGAGAATTAATTGTTAAATCTTCAGTAGCATTTATACCTGCAATCAGTAAACAGGGCTTGGTTAATTATTTTATTGAAAAGAAGAGATTGCGTACATTAAAAGATCCTTAATCTTCCTTAAAAAATAATGTATATGTATATATACATATATACATATATATGCATATATATGTATATGTATATATATATACATATATATGTGTATATGTATATATACATATACACATATATATGTATATATATACATATATATGTGTATATGTATATATACATATATACATATATATGCATATATATGTATATGTATATATATACATATATATGCATATATATATGTATATGTGTGTGTATATATATATATATATATATGAAAAAGGAAAAAAATGAAGGAACAAATCTGTGTTAAGTGTTCAAGAGCTTTACAGATTTTGTCTCATTTAATCCTCATAACAATGTTTAGACAGTAGGTGTTATTGTTATCTCCATTTTACAGTAGAGGAAACTGAGATAGAGGTTAACTGATTTGTCCAGGGTCATGCAGAAAGTATTTGAAGCTGAATTTTAATTCAGGTCCAGCACTCTATGCACTATATTTAAAAAACTTTATTAACTCTGATCATTGCAATGACCAATAATTTCTCCTGAACATTAATGATGAAGGAAGCTTCCTGCATCTTGGTGGAGAGTTTCTGTCTTTCTATAACCTCTCCAACATTAAATATTTCCAGTTTTGGTCGTCCTTACCAATATAATATTTATTAGGTGAAATCAACAGTGTTTTCATCTACGAATATCAGAGAATTTTCTCTGTCCTCATCCTCCTATAGTTCTTAGCATTACTCCACACTGTTGAACACTGTTTCCTGATCTCCTCCTGGATCTGCTCTCCTTTGTTTTTGTGATGCTTCTCTTTCTTCTTTCTCCTCATGCCTATCAGACCACTCCTTCTTGATTACCTTTGATGGATCACCATTCATATCATAACTTCTGAGAGTATACCCCAAAACTTCTCTTTTTCCCCTCCTCTCCCATCCTTTCCTCTTCCATCTTCTTTTACATCCTCTCCTCTCATCTCTTCAATTTCTTTAGTTCTCTTATGGGCACAACCATCAATTACCTGTCTCCATATCTAATAGTTTTCTATATCCTACCAATTCTTCCTGCATCAGTCCCCTTCTTTTTCCTTGTGTTTCTATAAGCTGGGTTCAGTGCTTATCACCACTTATTCATATCATTCTATAATCAACCTTTCTCTGCTTACAGGTATATGTCATGGAATTTGAACTAGACATTGGTGATCATATGGTACAATCCCTTCAGGTTTTAAGCAAAGAAACTGAGATCTAATAAGGCAAAGTTATTTTCCCAAGGACACAGTTTAAATCATTACATAGAGTTTTAAAAAGTCAATTATATCAAAATATAGTTTGTGTGTGTGTGTGTGTATGTGTGTGTGTGTGTGTGTAAACAACTTCAAGGAGTACTGATTAAGAATTTCTGTTGTATAGGAAAATGATGAACATGTAAACACAATTTAAATTCCTTAAATGGAAAGACTCTTTTTAGCCCCAGCACATAGCATAGAACTAATTAAATTGTACCACAGAAGCAATTATCACCAAATCTGGTGCAAACACAAAAGTTAGATAGGTTACAAATCCTCTGAGAATACCTTCAAAAGACTAATCCCAGATAACTGATCACCTTCATCAGACTAATTTGTGAGTATGTTTCTCTGACTTGGTCCTGTGATAATCAAAAAAAAGAGAGAGAGAGAGAGAGAGAGAGAGAGAGAGAAGACTTAAATATCACTACTGTGTTTTTTGACTTTGGTACTTTATTCTTGTGTTTCATCATGAGACATAGACATTTTCCATCAGTCCGCTCTATTTTCATTCTTTCCCTCAGGAACCATTGACCTGAGAAATGATATGAGGATATAGGCCCATCAAAATTCAGAAACTTGTTTCTTATGTAAAGATTGTGATTACTGACAAGAGCTGTCCTCCCCATTCTGGAAATCAACTGAATTCTCTTGAGCAAAGCTAGATGCACTAACTCCTGTCTGTTTGTTAAGCAACTGCACTCAGCAAACCATAGTGAGGTGTAATTGGGAACATGTGTACCTTTCCAACTAGCTGCTAAATACTTCTCTGCTTTAAAACTGTAGAAATTGAGGTATTCAGAAGAGCACAGATGTAAAAATGCATGGAATGATCCAAAGTCATCTATTTCTGTAAGCTAAGTAAGGATCTGTAAGGATTGATAGCAATTCCAAGCTCATTTTTATTGCTACCATCTTGAATATGAATGCCTAAGAAATTATATGTATGTGTGTGTATATATATATATATATGTGTGTGTGTGTGTGTGTGTGTGTGTGTGTATACATATATATTACATATATTACACATGCACATATATATCATACTTCAAAGTACACATTTTAAAATCACATGCAGTATTAAAATGAAAATACAATTCTAAACTACTAAAATTTTTAATATTAAGCATTATACTATATGAAAAGCAAGATGAAGGTAAAAAATATAAAGTATTTTAATAATATTTTCTTGTGAATTTTGCAAACAATGTTCTTCATTGTTTAGTTACCATGATACATGCTGATATCTGGAGCCAAGATGTCAAGAGTAAGCAGTGAATCACCATAACTCTTCCATATTCACCTCCAAACCATAAATAGCATACCCCAAAACATCCTGGAATAGCAGTACCAGCAAAAAGATGGGATGAAACAATCTTTTAGCCCCAGAAACTTGGAAGATGTACAGGAAAGGTCTGTCTTACCTGGGTAAAAAGGGAACACAATACCGGACAGGAAGTGTCCCAGCAAGCCAGCAGTAAGCCTCACCTCAGCAAACGAGCAGAAGTTCCTGAGTCCCAGTGGGGATGCAGGGAGCAAATACCACCCATGTGCCTCAGCGTAGCCAAGGGAACTGGCATACTCCAGCTCTGAGAACTGCCACTTGCTTCAGCGTACACCTGAGCAAACAGGCAGCCTCCAGGGGCTAGACCACCAAGTAGTTCAGTGTAGACCTAGGCAAATGCATAAACCCCCCAAAAGCTTCAGCACCCACCAGATGCCAGCACTAAGATCCCAATTTAGCAACAGGTAAGCTGCTAGAACCTTATGGCCTATACCAGCACCAGCAAAGCCATCCCACCCCTTCAGTAAAACACCAGACATGAATGTCCCCTGCAGGCATCAGGGCAATATTAGTCAAGCACCAGGTAAACAGCCAGGGCCTGTACCCCTGGTATAAGAAGTCTGAGTCGGTGCTCCTTCAACCCTGGGACCAAAAATTTTATCCCCAAGAAAAGCTTAAAAAAGGAAAAGGGAAAAGAAAACATAAGGGATTCAATGGAGCTGAGCTGGTTACATTCCTACAGGGAAGATGGTACTTATAACTTTTAAAAAAATATATCACTAATAGTATAGCTAGAAGGAATATACATAGACAGCGGGTATCAGCTTAAGGTGAACATGATGGACTGACATTAAAAAAAAACAATTAATGGATATGAAAGAAGAGTACACTGGGTGCAGAAGGAAGGGAGAGGTAGAATGCCGTAAATTATTTCACAAGAAGAGGTACCAAAAAACCTATTACAGTGAAGGTAATGATGAGAGGTTAGCAATGGACATAGCTTGAACCCTACTCTCATCAGCATTGGCTTAAAGAAGGAATAATATATGCAATCAGTTGAATATAGAAAACTATCTTTCCCGACAGGAAAGTAGGAGAAGAGATTAAATAATGAGAGTGGGGACTGACAGCAGAGAAGGGTAGACCAGGAGAGGCAGTCGACAGCAGCAAAACATGGTTGAGGAGGGAAAGGGGGAAAGGAAAGAGATGACACACAGGAGGAAAAAATAGGATAGAGGGAAATACACAGTAATTATAACTGTGAATGTGAATAGGATGAGCTCTCCCATAAAATGGAAGCAGATGGAATAGGGGAGCAAAAAGCAGAAGCTTAAAGTATGTTGCTTACAAGAAACACACTTGAAGCAGAGAGAGACACATAAAGTAAGAGACTACAGCAGAATCCATTGTTCTTCAGCTGATGTAAATAAATAAAAAATAAAACGTAGATGTAGAAATACTGATCTCAGACAAATCAAAAACAAAAATAGACCGAATTAAAAGAGATAAGGAAGGAAACTACATCTTGCTAAAAGGTACCATAGAAAATAAAATAATATCAATACTAAACATATATGCACCAAGTGATATTGCATCCAAATTTTCAAAAGAGAAGTTATGTGAGTTGCAGGTTCATGACCAAACAAGGGATAGAGAGCATGAAATGTAAAATAGATAATTTTGATTATAACAAATTAAAAACCTTTTGTACAAACAAAACCAATGTAGCCAAGATTATTAGAAGGAAAGCAGAAAGCTGGGAAACAATCTTTGCAACAAGTGTCTCTGATAAATGTCTCATTTCTCAAATATATTGAGAACTGAGTCAAATTTATAAGAATACAAGCCATTCCCCCAACTGATATATAGTCAAAGGATAATGAAAAGGCAGTTTTCAGTTGAAGAAATCAAAGCTGGCTATAGGTATATGAGGAAGTGCTCTGAATCACTTTTGGTTAGAGAAATGTAAATTAAAACAACTCTGAGGTACCATCTCATACCTATCAAATTGGCTAATATGACAAAAGAGAAAGAAAATGATAATGTTGGAGATATGGTGGGAAAATTGGGAAACTAATGCACTGTTGGTGGAGTTGTGTACTGATCCAACCATTCTGGAGAGCAATTTGGAACTATGACCAAAAGGCTTGATCTAGCAACACCACTACTACATTTGCATTTCAAATAAATCATAAAAAGGGGAAAGAACCTACATGTGCAAAAATATTTGCAGCAGCCCTTCTTGTGGTGGCAAAATATTTGAAATTGAAGATTGCTCATCAATTGGGGAAAGACTGAACAAGCTGTGGTATATGAATGTAATGGAATACTATTGTGCAATCAATAAGAGACGATGGACAGGCAGATTTCAGGAAAAACAAACAAACAAACAAACCTGGAAAGACTTGTACAAACTGATGCAAAGTGAAATGCACAGAATCAGAAAAACTCTGTACACAGCATCAGTAACATTATGTGATGGTCAGCTGTGAATGATTCAGCTTTTCTCAGAGACACAATGATCCAAGACAAGTACAAAGCACACACAGAAGAAAATGCTATCCACATCCAGATAAAGAACTGATGGACTCTGAATGCAGATCTAAGTGTACTTTTTCACTTTAATTTTTGTATTTTTTTTCCTTTTGATCTATTTCTTCTTTCATAACTGTGACTAATATGGGACTGTTTCACATGAAGATACATGTATAACCTATATCAAACTGTCTACTATTTTAAGAAGAGGAGAGGGGAGGGAAGAAGGAAGGGAGAACAATCTGGAACTCAAAATCTTGTAAAATGAATGCTAAAAATTTTCTTGACATATAATTGTGGCGGGGGGGAGAAAATATTATGAAAGAAAAACAAATAAGTAAAACCAAAAATGCTTGTATTTCTTTCTTTCACTGGCAAATCACTCTGTATAAATCCGTTAGCTGGCTCAAATATAGCTGACTGATTAGTTAGCCTTTCATGGCTCAGTGGTTTCTAATGTCCCATAGACTGCAAAAATTATATTTTATTAGTTTTGTCATCTCTTACTTCTAACCTTTTGCAATAATATTCAGCAACTCTAAACCACAATGGGAAAAGCCTGCAATGCACATGACAATTAACCTGTTCCTTCTATTCTCCAAAAGATGTAGGACAAAAAAAAAATTGGCCCCAATGTACCTGTCTTTACCACTCTTTCTCCTTTCAAGAGAATGTGAGTTGATACAGTTGGTTTAAGATATTTTTTTTTGAGGGGGGAGGGTGTTTGCATATAACTCCACTCCACAAAAATCATTCAAACAGTTGCTTGAGATCACAGAAGTAACATAATTAGTTGGTTTTCCCCCTTTTTATTTTATTTTTTAAGCTGGGTGTGCTCATGTCATGCAGACCTATCCGTAGGCTAGAGAACTGGAAATAAGTCACATCAGTCTCCCTCCCAGGAAAAAGTGAAAATAAATGGATAGTTAAGTTTGACAGAAGGGAACAGTGCATGACAGTGATGAGAAATGTAAATAAGGCTGGAGTCCCTGCTGAGAGGTAAATTTCCTTCTTCAGTAGCAGTACTGCTGGTTCATTTTAAATAGCATCTTCTTTCTTGGGGGCTGCCCATCTGAATCTGTAATTTGCTGCTTAACCTGATGCCTTGAAAATCATCGGCACTGACTCAGCTCATCTAAGGAGAATAGGATGTTTTCTCATTCCACATACAATTCTGAGATGTAATCTATTTGGCAATGCACTTTGTACCTTATCAACTGTCCCCACTTTTAAAAAATTGCAATGTGCAGAGCGAAACAAGACAATGCAAGGAGGATGCACAAGATAAATATATAACATCTGTCACAAAAAGCAATCAGCTCAACAACAACAAAATCCCACTTCATGTGAGGCTTCCTGATTTTCCACTGATCTTTTTTTTTTTTAAATCAGGATGTGAAATTTGATGGCTGGTTATGGCAAGGGAACTCAAAAGTCCTCTAATGACTATAATGAAAAAAAAAAGTTCACAAGGGCTTAGAGAGAGGAATCTGACTGAAAGTCTCAGAGGCTCCCACCACAGTACACAATCTCTGATTAGTGGCAGGGAAACATATATTGGAAAAAAATTTTAAAAGGATGATGAACATAGTCCATCAAAAAGCATTTATTAAATGTCTGTTACGTGCTAAGCTCTAGAGAGATGATAAAAACACAAGAGACATACAATGTTATTTGACTATTCTAGTTGGCCATTTGAAGAGAACCCATTCAAATGTCTTCTCTCCTCAATTGCACTACAGGTCTTTGTCATCTTCATACATGGAGGGTATGTAAGTAAAACATCTGGAAGATTTAACCCCTTGGCAAATGAAACTTCAGTAACCATCTAGGAATTCAGGCAGTGAAAAGTGGAGAATTTTTTTTTATTTCAATAATTATGCATCCTTTTATACACTATAAGCTGCAGGCAGTTTCTGTTGCTTTATTATCAATAGTCCTTTTAATACTCTCAAAAATGATAAAGAAATGTCATTTGAATTGGAAGGCTATTATCTTTAGGCAGCTGAAGCCTCTAAATGGATTCAGCAAAAGGGAAAAAAAAGACCCATGTTCCCAAATTCTGTGCTTCTGTTTTCTAACAGACTATGAAGCTTTTAAGTTATTTCACATATCTATCATTTGTCCCATCCATATTTTTTTGCTATCTATCTTTTTAAGGAAGACTCCATTTATCCCTATACTCTCTAGTGTTTTAATTGGAATGGATGTTATATTTTGTCAAATGCTTTTTCTGCATCTATTGAGATAATCATATGATTTCTGTTAGTTTTATTGTTGATACGATCAATTATGCTGAGAGTTTCCCTAATATTGAACCAACCCTATATTCCTGTTATAAACCCTATCTGGTCAGAGCATATTATATTTGAAATAAGTTGTTGTAATCTTTTTGCTAATATTTTATTTAAAATTTTTGCATCTATATTCATTAGGAAAACTGGTCTATAATTCTCTTTCTCTGTTTTAGAGTTTTTTTTTTTTGTAAAATAGTTATGTCTACGTGACCAGGTGTACCCCAGCCAAATTGGTTTTGAATACAAATCAAAAAGCATTTATTAACCATTTACTGTGCGCAAAGCACTGTGCTAAAAGCTAAGGATACAAATAGAAAGGCAGAGACATTCCCTGTTTTCAAGGAGCTCACATTCTAATGGGGGAGACAAATACGTAGAAAGTTTCGCTGCAAGTCTATTGAAAAAGGTCCCATGGTCCTTAAGGAGCAATGGTAAAGTAGATGGCAATGTATCTTCCTTAATATTTTCTCCCATGGATAAAACCATATCCATTTCTGATACAGCAACAGTTGACAGTACCAAAGAATTGGTGCATGAACTTTCCTTTCTAGGTCTTCAATAACAGTGACTGATAAACAGGTGATTGCTACAGTCCCCAAAGAAGTGTCATATCTATCTGTATAGCATCCTGGGATAATGGATATGGGGGTGGGGTGGGGCAGAGAGTGAATTGAAAGCAAACTAGTGGTCTCCTATGAAGTGCTATTCCCCAGTCTCTTGGACTTACCTGTCTCTTGGTGGCAAGAAGTCAGTTGTGGGTGTTGGTGGTTGAATTAAGTGAAATTCTACATAATGGTACAAATTTCCTCATCAATTCTTTTTATCACATGGTTCTTAATGGAAAAAAAAAGGATGATCAAAGAAGAGGTGAAATTGTTAATCTCTTTGTGAAGCTTAGGTCTGAATAGCCTAATAGGCATTCTGGTGCTGTCCTAGCTGGGGGCTATTTTAAGGAATGTAAAATATTCTGTAAAAAGAAATGTAAGGAAAATTACCATCACTCAAAATCTCAAATGGTTAATCCCCAAACATCTGAGCCAACATCACATTTTAAAATTAATTCTATTTCTGTTTTTCTATTGCTATTGCTGCTTTTTCATTAAATTAAATTAGATAAGAGGAAAATGGTTCTTACCCATAAAGAGTTTACATTGAACCACCTCTACTACAGTGCATGCAATAGTCCCTGTATACTTCTCCCTACAGAGATAGAAAGGTACAAGGATGGAGAACTACAGGTTTCTTTCTTGCCATCAGTACAAGAAGGGAGAGTAATCACACTTTTCCTGCGGTCTGATTCTGCTTGCAGTAGGTTTAGAGAGGAAAATGTAGTTACTCTAGAAATAGGAGACTTTTCAGGAGACATTGGCATAGCTACTGGAAAAAACAAAACAAAACGAAACAAAACCTGCAATGTTGGGCAAACAGGAAGGAGAAACATAAAAAAGCAAAAAACAGAGGAACCTCCCAGGGTGCTCAAAAATAATTCTTCCTAGGAATGGAAACCTAATGCAAGTTCTAGTTAGAAATTCTTCCTTCCTTCTCTAATTTTTTTCTTATCTCTTTCTTTGTCTCTTTCTTTCCTTCAGTCTTTTACTCCTTCTTTCCTTCCTTCCTTTCTTCCTTCTCTCTCTCTTTCTCTGTCTCTCTGTCTCTCTGTCTGTCTGTCTGTCTCTCTCTCTCTCTCTTCTGCAATGTATGCCAGAATATGTACCTCAATGTACAGTTTTTTTTCTGCTTAAGCATGAAAAGCAGAACGGTGTGATGGCTGCAGAAATAATCTTCATTATTTGTTAAATAGTATACAAATAGAAATAAAACTAATACACTAAAAAAGATTAATCAGGGAACTGAACACGAGGAAAGGGTATAAGAAGTCTAATTTCTCCTCCCCTCTCCAGTATTAAATACTATACCACTGCTAATGTCTTGTAATCCTAAAGGATACTTTTAGTGCAGCAGATAAACTGCCAGTAAGTAATTGCCACCAACAAATAACTTTGAGACAATTGCAGTAAATCCAACTGCATATTCTGTTCTCTTTCCTGTTATAAAATCATTCTCTTTCCCTGTACCACAATAGATGTCAAATATCTTTCACATTGGAAGCAGAAAATTGTGCCTCTGGCTACAAGAAATCATCTGGCTCTCAGAAATGTGATTTTTAGCATTCCCATTAGGGCCATCTTGTTGACTTATGAAGATTAAATGGCTCACAGGACAAAACTACTTCTTCCTCATAGGAAGGGATATAAACAATAGAAAGACCCATTGTATTCCTTCCATAGCCTTCTAAACCAACTGCTAAGATCACTGCTTTCAGAACTGGAGCTGTGTAGAGCTGGATCATTTCACTGTTTGAAAACTCTTGCTTATTTAAATACCTTTGGGGATTTTTTCCTCTTGGTGCTGAAACGTTCATGCCTTCCTTTTTCTGAAGTGAAGGTAGTAGTTTAAATTGTACCTTTAAAATGTGGTATCAGGATCTTCAGTTTATGACACATCCATTAAAGAAGAGAAGAGTAATTTCTCCTTAAAGAGTCAGTGAGGCATGATTAATAGATTGCCAGCCTTATTGTGAGGAAGAACTACAGTAGATTTGAGGCCAACATTTGATATTAACTAGCTAGCTAGAGTAATAACCCAGGAAAATCACTTAGCCTTCCTGAATCCCACCTTTGCTAATGTGCAAAACAAGGGTAACATTTATGATTATGGGAATTAAATAAGATTGTGAGTAAAACACTTGTTGAAAGCTTTAAAATATGAAACAAATGTCTATGTAACAAGAGTGTGCCCATGAGTATGTGCTCTGGCTCATGAGCATGGACCAAGGTTGTGACTTCTTGCTAAAGGATATATATAACCTGAGGACCCTTGATCTTCTGGTCTCTATTACCAGGAAGCTAAGCCAAAGAGAACTGGTGACTGATCCAGGAAGGATTGCCATTTAGCAAACTGAAAGGGGACATCAACTTTCATACTCTCCAGTCTTCTTGTTCAAGAATGCTGGTAGGTAGTACAGTGGATATCATGCTGTACCTAGAGTCAGGAAGATCTGAATTCAAATCCAGCCTCTGACACTGACCTTGGGCAAATTAGGTAAATTCTGTTTGCCTTAGTTTCCTATAAAATGGGGAAAATAATTGCACTTATCTCTCAGAGCTGTTGTGAGGATCAAATGAGGTAAAAATTATAAAGTACTTAGAGTGCCTAGCAAATAGTAGTATACACATGGTAATCATTATTGTAATCATCATTATCCTCATTATCTTCATTATCAATTCTTCCTCAGACTTCTGGCAGGGGGAGAAGAGAATATCTCTCTCTTTCCCCTCTCCAGAAACAGGTATGGCAGCTAAAAGCACATAGCCATAAATACACGTACTAGTCTGAGAATGGATTTCAGGTCTCTAGCTGTCTCTTCTGCTTTGTGTTACCCTGAGCACAGCTTACTGAACTGTGATGCTGAGACGGACTCTTATTACCTCATGAGTCACTGAACTAGGTGCTGCCACCAGGGGATAATTCCCAGAATTGTACACCTTCTCAGAGAATAGGATGACTGCTACAGGAAAGGAAGTTATACATACATGGCTGAGCTTCACTGAGCTGCTTAGTCAGTGTAGCACACTGTAGCATGCCAAGTCAAAGTGAAATACCAATTCAGCAGTTACTGGAATTTCCTGGGAGGTTTTCCTGCTTTCCAGGAGAGCATAGTAGGAGTGATGTTTCAATAGTTCATTTTTTAAGTATTTGTCAATGTGAACTTTTATATTTTAAGCTTTTTTATGGTAGAGGAAATAAATATCTGTCCAATACCTGATGACTACTATTTCTTTTAAAATTTAATAACTTATCTAGAAGGGAACCTCATCAATTCCTTTTGAGGATACCCTAGTTGTGAGCCATATCTAATTTTCATTTAAGGAAATCTTTTTTTTTTTTGTAGGCATTTGGGATTAAGTGACACAGCTAGTAAGTGTCAAGTGTTTGATCTGAGGCGGGATTTGAACTCAGGTCCTCCTGACTTCAGAGCTGGTGCTCTATCCACTGAACCACCTAGCTGCCCCCAGGAAATCTTTCTTTAATAAATCCATATGGGGAGCATAATGAATCAAAGTTTGAGAAAATCCTTATCCCTTCTTCTATTAGAGAATAGGCTATTATAATATGGAACCTATTCTGTCTGAAGCCAGAACAAAGACCTTTTGTGGTAGTAGGGCAAGCTCTAGGTCACAGGTAGCACTGGCCATTACAACTCATAGAAAAATTTTATAGAGACAGTTTATCTAGATTAGGGATTCTTAACATAGGTGATGTGTATTTGTGTGCATCAAGGACTGGTGAATCTAGTGAAAATTATGGATCCCTTCTCAGAGAAATGGTTTTTGTTTCGTTTTGTTTTTTAAGCGACTTGCCCAGGGTCACACAGCTAGTAAGTGTCAAGTGTTTGATCTGAGGCTGGATTTGAAATCAGGTCCTCCTGACTTCAGGGCTGGTGCTCTATCCACTGCACCACCTAGCTGCCCTGAGAGATGTTTTTAAATAATTGAAGGAAACACTAAATTTCAGTTAGAAGTCAGCAAAAGAAAGTGGAATTTTTCCTCCATTCAAGTTCACAAATCCTTGGAAATCTATCCGCAAGTAGACTCCTGGTCAAGTACAACAGTTAAGAATGACTCCCTCTGTCCCATCACTTTAGTATTTGTCAAGGAGTTTACCTTGATTCTTACTTGAAGCTCAAAATCACCGCCACAGTAAAGCTGTATGGTGAGAGTATGGTATGAATCGGGGGAGGGGTAGAGATTTTGAAGTTAGTAATGACAAAGAAAGCAAAGAGAGAAAGGAAAGAGATGTACCACTAAATTTTACCACCTATTACTCAAAGCATTTAAAATCATTACTTCACACATATCTGGGAGCCCTAGCACAGCCTGCAAACATCCAGGTTGGTAATTGTGATCAGCTTCATGTGGATCCCTAATACATGCTGCTTTCTTCAGTGGTTTATTTGAAATTTGAAATGTTTGCCCTCTGAAAAATTGTAAATTGTATAAAACTTGTTTTTAAAATCTTTCACTTCCCTTTTCTATTCCCCTTCACTCCCCTCAGTAGCAGCCCATCCTGTCCAGGCCTCCTTGACTTCACTTTTTCAAAATCTGTCTTCATAAAAGCATATGAGCCAATTAAGAAACATTTATTTAGTGCCTTCTCTGTGCGAGGCATTGTGTGAGGTGCTCAGGAATACATAGATTTTGTCTTTAATCATACAATCCCTGACCTCAATGAATTTCCATTTTCTTGGGGGTAAGGAGTAGGAGAATGTTATAGGTACACAGTTAAGTATAATACCAAGCAGGGTATAAAAAGAACAAAGAAAATGAATGGTCAAAATGCTCTGGAAAAAAAAATAAGAAGAAAGTGAATGCTTTCAACCCAAGAGAAGGCTTCCTGGTGATGGGTGTGGAGCATCTAAACTGAGCTTCAAAGTGAAAGGATTCTACAGGGTGACACTAAGGAGAGAATTGCACCTCAGCAATGGTGGGGGGGGAGGGACTGAAGAGGGACAGCTTGAATGTATGATGATTTTTAAATGGGTGTAATGAATAGGCTCTAGTTTGCTGGTACATAGACTGTATGAAGAGGAATAATGTGAAATAAGGGTGAAAAGTTAGTGCCAGATTGTGAAAGCCCTTAATTGCCTGGCCAAGACATTTGTATTCTACCCTAGAGGAATGATAAGTAATTGAAATTTTCTGACAAAGTGTCATGGCCAGACCTGTGCATTAGGAAAAAAATGATATTATGGCAGGTGTGTAAAGGATCAGTTGGAGAGAAGAGAAGCCTATTGGAAAGACTTGAAACTGAGAAATAAATTAGGAGGCTATAATAATTATCTTATTAGCTAGTGATTAGGACCTGAATAAGGATAGTTTCTCTATGACTCAAAAGAAATGGAAAAAATGAATAAATATTATAAAAGTAGAATTAACATAATTTGGCAAGTGATTGGATATGATGATGATTATGAAGATAGATAGACAGCATTTATATGCGATTTGCAAGGTACTTTACATACGTTTTCTCATTTGATCCTCAGAATAATCATGGAAAGTAGGTGCTATTATTACACCTATTTTAAAGCAGAGGTAAAGTGATATAGCCAGGGTGACACAGGTAGTGAGCATCTGAGGCTAAACTCAAATTAAATTTTTTCTGATCCAAGTCTACTATTGTACCCACTGTACCACATAACTGTATTTAGAAGAGAAGACAATGAAGTGGCACAAATGTCTCTAAAGTTTTGATCTTGAATAGCTGAAAGAAATGTATTTTAATCCACAGCAACAAAAAATAGAAAAATTGGAAAGAACAACTGGTTTAGTGCATGGAAGGTGATGTTTTGGGTTTTAGATGTGTTCAGTGTGAAGCGCTGGTAGGATACAAGAATGGAAATATCTGGCAGCCAACTGGAAGTGGAGGAGTAGAGTTCAAGCAGAGATAGGGATTGGATATTTAAATTTGGGAAGGGAGGGGAAAATAATGTACCAGCAGATTAGACTAGGGAGGAGAGAACACAAGTTAAACAAAGATGAGATGATTGTAATGTCAAAGAAGGTAAGGGAAAGTCAAATAACATAAAATGGGAATGGAAGATGAGAACTGAGAGGGAAAATTGGTTCTAGCAATTAAATAGTCTGTGATGACACTTGAAAGATTGTTTTTAGTGAAGTAGAGGAGTTGAAAGACAGGTTGCAAAGGGATAGTCACTTTGAATAAGAGTTAGATGAGATGTTAGAAGTAACAGACATATAGTACTTTTCAGAGTTTAGAAATGAGAGGTAAGAGAGATGCTCTGAAGTACTTGTCCTGGTACATTCTGCTATGTAACATGCTCCCTTTAAATCCGATTGATTTCTAACATAATATTTTTGCATCAATCACATAGAATGCCAGGGGTATATAAGTTAAAAATTTTTTGTGGTTCCTGTCTCACAGTGACAAACGTTAATGTAACTTGGAAGGACTAGGACTTGAAATTCATTCCTAACATGACCTGGAGATCAAAAGTCTCCAAGATTTGAGTTTCTGTACGTTAGAGCTGCCTATAGTTAGAGTGTGCTAAAATTCCCAAGAAAGAGTATAGACTATTATAACCTCATATCATCACTTAATAATTATCATCATTTTACCTAATAAGTACTTGAGAAGACAGGGAATGGAGGAGAAGTAGTTCCAGGTGAAATTCAGGTTTCTTTCAATGGAGCAATGGGAAATGCTTCCACACTTTGGTTACACCTCTGATATGGCCTTTAGAACTCAATTGGGAATGAACTATGATAGATAATGTTGTTATTCAGTCATTTTTCAATCATGACTGACTCTTCATAACTCTTTTTGGGGTTTTCTTGGCAAAGATACTAGAGTGGTTTTCTATTTCCTTCTCCAGCTTATTTTACAGATGAAGAAACTGAGGCAAACAATTTTAAGTGATTTGTCAAGGTCACACAGCTAGTAAATGTCTAAGGCCAGATGTTAGTTCATGAATATGGGACTTCCTGAGTCCAGGCCTGGCACCCTATCTTCTGTTCTACATAGTTGAATGGTAGATGGAATATTCCAGCCCAAATGTAATCAGTCATCTCAATGTTGTTATTTTCTGATGCAAAAGTGAATTCCTATAGTATATGGATGAAATTAATTGACTGGATGCTTGGTGGAATTAGTAAAATCTTAGATTGAACAGGTGGAATTGTGGTTAGATTAGCTCTGGAAGCTGGCTAGAATATAGAAAACACAACAAAAATGTGGAATAGAATAGGAAATAGGACATCACTGAAGTTTTCTGAAAAGGGAAGTGACGTGAACAAAACAGTAATTGAAGATTAATTTGGAAGTGGTATGGAACTTCCAGATTCAAACAGCAGAATGGATTAGAAGTAGAATTTGGAAGCAGGGAGTCCAGCTAGGTGTTTTTTCCTGACTAGGTACTGAGGAACTAGAGTAAGTAGAGTGATATAATTGGCAGTGGAGTGAAAAACACACATTCTGATAGTAAAACTTGTTTGCCTGAGCAAACATAGTGGATGAATCAAAGATGGATACAATTTTTCATGGCTGGACAACTGGGAGATTGGTGGTACTTTTGAGATGTAGAGAAGATGAAGGAGTATCAGATTTGGGTGGGGATGGGAGAGTTTGAATAATTATAGTTATATTGATTTTAGACTTAGGGGATTTGAGATGAAAGAAAGTTTGTTGTTTATTAGTAGAATCACAGCAGTTGACTTTCTTGAGAGATCCTTAGGAAAATAGGGAAAAAATATGAGTGAAAGAAACTTCCATTAGAAACATGTCAAATAATTCTACTTCTTTGGAGAGAGATAAAAGTATACCATGGAAATCCATGCTACTCAGATAAATCATAAATTAACATGCAATTTCCAGATGGTGAAACCTCTGACAATACATTTGCAGTTTACTATGAAATTTGCTCTGCTGGTATTACATGCTCTATGAACTTGGTAGTTCAGGGCTCTTTTGAATCATCAAAATATAAATGTTCTTAGACTGATTTCAAATATGTGCCAAAAGAATAAAAATCTAAAAAGCAGAGGATAAACATGTTTAATAATTATTTCCCTTGCTGGTTACTTTCCATCTACTCTGTTTATTTCTTGTATTACTTTATTCATTTACATGTTCATTCTCCTGTTAGAATATGAACTCCTTGAGGCCAGGGACTATATTTTTTTTTCCTTTTCATTTCATGGTATGCCTAGCCTTAACATAGTGCCTGGCAGAAAGTAAGTGCCTAATAAATACTTGCTGACTGACTGACTGATTCACTGACAGTCATTCTTGCACATGACATGATGATGGATTTGATGTATTTTAGATGGATTTTCAGTAGAAAATCTAGACATATACATGTCCTTTCACATATACCACAAGCCTGAGAAAATAAAGGTTAAGCTCTTTGATCAGATCTGCTCAAGCTTCTCAGAAGAGAATAATTATTCCATCATCACAATATTGACAATAGTTTAGATCATGAGAGGGATTAGAATGTTTTCTCCCTTACATAAGAAATTAATTTTATTTATTTTGGCTTATTATGATCTTAGGATACAAGGACCAACCTTCACAAAATATGGTTTTATATCGAATATTTCTTCCAAGAAATTCTTCCAATTGAATGGCTATACTTGTTTTGGAATTTTTTTTACTTTCTCTCACTGTACCATTTCATAATGTCATCTTTACTCATTCTTCCCTCTCTGTAGCCTACAGGCATTGTTACTCATTGTAATTGTCTTAACACTGATACTATGATTAATGAATCCTTTGGGAATCAACTTCCTTTATAACCAAGTTGGCCATGTTAAAAAACAAACAAGCACAAAATCATCATAAATCATCTGAAACAGCGTTGGCATGCCTCGAGTATCTCAGTACCAGTGGTCTGATGTTAACCTGGACACAAACCCAGACATGAAAATAATATATCCTCAGTTTTTATTTATCCAGAAATATTTAGTAATAAAGCAAGATTGACCCTATATTTTTTTTCTCCTCAATCTTTTTTTTATTTTAATTTTTTATTCTATGTTGATTTCTCTTTGTCCCCATTTCAGTGAATTAGGATCGTAGAATTATAAACCTGGAAGAAACCCTAGGTATTAACTTGACCAACATCTTTGTTTTCTTTTTGAAACACATTATTTATTTATTTTTAACATCTTTTCTTTTCATATTTTAATTTCCAATCTCTCTCTGTCCCTCCAAACCACTCCCCACCCATTGAGAAAGCAGGCAATATATCAATTATACATGTGAAATCCTGCAAAACATATTTTCATATTCATCATATTTTTTAAGAAGTAATAAAAATAAATAATGTGAGAAAATGCATAGCTCAGTTTATTTTCAGATTTCATCAGTCCTCTCTCCAAAGGTGGATAACAATATTTTCATCATGATTCTTTTGAAATTGTCTTCGATAATTGTATTGATCAGAGTAGCCAAGTCTTTCATAATTGATCATCATTACAACATGGATGTTTTTGTGCACAATAATCTCCTGGTTCTTCTCACTCCACTTTGCATAAGTACATACAGGTCTTGCCATATTTTTCTGAAACCACCCTTCTTATCATTTCTTATAGCAGAATAGTATTCCATTAAATTCACATTCCACAACTTCCTCCATTCCTCAATTCTTTGTTGTCGTTGTTCATCCTTCCTTCTCAAAGAGGACCAATAACATCACAAGCATGTTGTCTTGGCTTGAATGTGAATTGGATTTCGTGAGGCAGAGCTAGGCAATGTCATCAGCCTCACTATCTCCTCTGGAGTCATTATAGTCCAGTGGCAAGACAAAGGTCAAGATGACTGGTGATGGCCCAGGATTGAATGGATGACCTTGGCCTTTCTAAATTGAGGTCTTTTCTGGTCTCAGTTTGTCAAGGCCATGTCCATTCAATGACTAAGGGATAAGTAAAAATTGAAACAGAAAAGGTCCAATTTGCCCCGTCACAGATATCAATCTGGGAAGGTGGCCCTAGATGTTTCTGGCCAGAAAAGAAAACAATTACTATTTACATTTGTTCCAAGCCATTAAAACCTATACAATGAACCACAAAGGCTTGGGCTGGATCTATTACTGGCCATTCAATAAAACCAGAATGATTTGGTTTAAAGGCCTACTCAAGTAGCTACATTTAAAACACATTTTAAGCCTGTTTTTCAATTATACTTCAAGAAATCAAAATGAAACTGCATAGGACAAAAGTAAATTGTCTAAGATCTTTGAAAAAAGAAGACAAAGAAGGAGTAGTAGCATTTCCCAATTTCTTTTCCAATTGTCAGGTTGGGTCCCCAGACAGTAGCTTACCTTTATTCTCATACAACATGGTAAAAACAGTTAATATAAAACCTTCTCCTAAAACCCTGGTTCACTCTTACTCCCAAATATACACAGAATTCATGGGAGGAGTAGGCCTAAATTTAGACCATAATTGTAGTGAGGTACATATGTAAGAAATATGTATGACAAAATTTAACCCACATCACTTGTTTTGGAAGTCCTTCTCTCTGTGTAAAGATCTCATGGAGAACCACTGTTGTTATTCATTCTTTGTTCTCAGTGAAGACTAGTGACACCATGAGCATGATGTCTTGACTTGCACATTTATTGGATTTGAGTGAGCTTCACAAAATTACCAGCCTCACTTTTCCTCAACAGTCATCAGAGCTCAGGGTCAAGACAAAAGTAAAAATGACTAGTGATAACCCAGGATGTAATGGGTGACCTTGATGTTTTTAAACTAAGGTCTTTCCTAAGTCACAGTTTACCTGAGGCAAACAATGACTAAGGTCTAAGTAAGAATTGAGACAAAAGATAGCCTCATTTACCATCATAACAATATTAGTAAGAAAGTGGACAAATGTCTCACCCCCATCTTTTGTTGGCTCTGTAGCTCCAAAATTTGATTTGAGGCATTATTTTAAAGTTGTTTTGGAAAGAATTTTTTTTTCTTTTTTTAAAATTAATTTATTTATTTTTAGTTTTCAACATTCACTTCCACAAGATTTTGAGTTCCAAATTTTCCCCCCATCCCACCTCCTCTACGCCAAGATGGCACGCATTCTGAATACCACTTCCCACAATCTGCCCTCCCTTCTATCACCCCTTCTTCTCTTATCCCCTTCCCCTTCTATTTTCCTGTAGGGCGTGACAGATTTCTATACCCCATTGCCTGTATATCTTATTTCCCAGTTGCGTGTAAAAACAATTTTTAACATTTATTTTTAAAACTTTGGTTTCCAGATTCTCTCCCTTCCTCCCTGCCCACCCATCCTCATTGAGAAGGCAAGCAACTCAATACAGGTTATACATGTGTAGTCATGCAAAACACTTCCGTAATAGTCATGTTGTGAAAAATCAACTATATTTCCCTTTATCCTATTGCCCCCGCATTTAGTCTCTCCTTTGATACCATCCATCCTCAAAAGCATTTGCTTCTAATTACCCCCTCCCCCAATCTGCCCTCCCTTCTATCATCCCCTCTCTAGTATACCATTCCCCCTCTATTTTCCTGAAGAGTAAGATTGATTGGAAGGAAATATTGAGAGAGTTTAGCTGGATTGCTGCCTCTAATTCACTATCTTGGCTCTGCCCTCCCCCCTTTATTTTACATATCAATTAATTAAAAACAGAGGAAACTAAATACCCAAGGTCATATAGCTAATTAATTATAGTTGGGACCATTCAAGTGTTCCAACTTTCATTCCTATATTCTTCCTATTACCAGAGTCCTTGCATGACCATATTATTTGTTGTTGTATCATTAAAATCACCAAATATGAAGTAATAAGGTAAGGCTAAAGAGAAGTTTTTCTGCTGGATGATACAAATAAAGTTTTAATATTTTCCTGCTGACTTACACACATAATGAAAGCAGGAATGCAGATTAGCTTTCTGACAATGACCTCATATTCTTTTCTCATCTTCTGTCTTGGCTCAAATTTATGTGCATGCAAAACCAGAGGATCTTGGGAATCTCTATAGGTAAGTCTGGGACAGAAGAATATGATCTCAGCCTTCCAAGAAGGAATTATAAGAAACTACTCAATCTTAGTCTGGGGGCATGATGCCTAGCTTTTGTTAGATGAGTATTGTAGACTCTAAGTCTGAATGGAGAGCAATCAGCCTGCCTTTACCAGAGAAATGTTTTCTAGTTACTTTGTCTGACATGATTAGAACAAAGATGAAATGAATAGCAAATAGCTTGAAGAGATGAAGCCCAGAAGCTGGTATAAGGAAATAACTTAGATAGCTGCTCTCCTAATAGCCGTCAATGGAGAACAGAGGAGCTACATCCAGCAGAGATTACATTTTCATCAGCTCTGTGGGACTGATGAAAGCAGTCCCTAGCACTCATCAAAAGACCAGTGGAGCAATTCACCACACTCAGAAGAAAGCAGACACAGTTAAAGAGATGGAATGACATCAGTGGTCCCGAAGTATCAGAGAACTCAGTTGAACTTCTCCACATATGTCCTGGACACGTGTGTTTCCTATGCGTGAGCTCCTCTTCCCTGATCCCTACATATGTCTATTCTTCACACTGATATTATATATGTAAGTGGGAAAGTCTTCCTAGATTTACTGGGGTGACGTATTGCTACTCCTTTTATTATTTTATTTCATTTAATGGTTTTGTTCTGAATTAATTTTGTCCTCTGACTAATTAGAGGTTAAAAAAAGGAAGCAGATTAATGAAGGCTAACTGAACTGTGATTGGTTTTTTTTTTGGGGGGGTACCTGGAATCCATATAGCAATAATGGGAGTCCTACATATGACAAAGGGCTGGTCAAAATGCTACAAAGAAAAGGTTGAGTTTATATTAAAAATCAGTTCAGGTGACTACTTTTGTGATATCATTGCATCTTTTTTAAAAAATTTATTTTCCTTATGTAAAATAAAGTTAGACAACCCTATATGAACCCACTGTTGGACATTTTTTCTAAAGAGTTTAGAATTTTCCCCCCCATTAGCCTCATTTGTAATCTATCTGTACCACTGAAGCTCTATCAGCAAACACAATCATAATGAAATATTATTTTAGTCAAAGGTTCTTAACTTGGCATCTATGGAATTAGTTTTTGGGGTTTTTTCAGTAATTATATTTCATGATAGTTTTCTTTGCAATCCTGTTCATTTTTTTCTAAATTAAAAACAAAACAAAACATTATTAAAGGTTTCCATAGGCTTCACCAAATTGCCTTTCTATGATAACCTTACATCTTGTTCCTGCTGGCTCAGTTTGTGATTTGATTGTGATGATGCTGCTGCTAATGGTGGTGAGAACTGCCTGATATAGAGACAGAGGGAGCTAGAGGTCAGACATATCAAGAGAGGTTACAGTGAGGCATTTAGTTAACAGAGAGAACTGCTAAACCAGAAAGTAGGTGAGCAAGTTTATTCAGCACAAACACATAAACAGAAATATTATGGACAAGGGATAGGTAGACTCTGGTTCTTCTTCAGGAAGAAATTGTGGTGCCAGGCACAATTCAGGAGACCAGATTTAGGCATAGCAGGGACTTATATAAGAGTTAAAACTGGGTCCTGGCTGTTCCCTCTTCCCAGGAGTCTAGTCAAGAGTTTTGGCATAGCCAGAGTCTGATACCAAATTTGCCCCACTGAAGACCAGCAGTGGGTGTACCATTAATTAATAATAATGAGGTTGCCCAGGCTGGGGTACTGTTAGCTACTCTAAAGAGGAAGGTGAAGAGGCTGGATTTTTATGACAGCCTTTCAGGGGTGTCCAAAGTAGGTGGGCCAAAGGTCACGACAGCTTAACTTTCACTTCCCTGTGTAGGGAGAAAAGAGGCCCAGTTTTAAGGGCTGCATTGTGTTGCTTAAAGAGAGGCAGTATAGACATTTCTGTTTGGTCTTCCCCCTCCCTTCTCCAAGGAAAGCAAACATTTCTTTTTTTTTTAACATAAATTTATTTATTTTTAGTTTTAAACATTTACTTCAACAAAATTTTGAGTTCCAAATTTTCTCCACATCTTGACCCTCCCCCCACCCAAGATGGCATGCATTCTGAATACCCCTTCCCTTAGTCTGCCCCCTCTTCTATCTCCCCCCCACTTCTCTTGTCCCCTTCACCTTCTATTTTCCTGTAGGGCAGGATAGACTTCTGTACCCCATTTACTGTATTTCTTATTTCCCAGTTGCATATGAAAACATTGTTTTTAAACATGTGTTTTTAAAACTTTGGGTTCCAAGTTTTCTCCCTTCCTCCCTCCCCACCCACCCTCATTGAAAAGGCAGCAACTCAATATAGGTTATACATGTGCAGTTATGCAAAACATTTCCATAGTAGACATGTTGTGAAAAACTAACTCTATTTCCCTTAATCCTATCCTGCCTTCCCATTTATCAATTATTCCTTTTGACCCTGTCCCTCCTCAGAAGTATTTGCTTCTGATTACCCCCTTTCCCAATCTGCCCTCCTCTCCTATCATCCCCTTGTCCCCTTCCCCCCTATTTTCCTGTATGGTAAAACAGATTTCCATACCCAATTGAATATGTGTGTTATTCCCTCCTTAAGCCAAATCCTATGAGAATAAGATTCACTCATTCCCTGTCACCTTCCCCTGTTTCACCTCCACTGTAAGAACCTTTTCTTTTCTGTTTTTTTTTGTGAGATAATTTACCCCATTCTACTTCTCCCTTTCTTCTTCTCCTAGTATAATCCTCTCTCATCCCTTAATTTTATTCTCCAGATATGACCCCTTAATCTTCAACTCATGCTGTGCTTCTCTATCTATCTATCTATCTATCTATCTATCTATACATACATACATATAATTTTTTTGCCCTCCAACTACCCTAATACTGACAAAGGTCTCATGAGTTATAAATATCATCTTTCCATGCAGGAATGTAAACGTTCAACCTTAATAAGTGTTATGATTTCTCCGAAAGCTATCATTTCTGCCAGGAGGGGAAGCAGGAATTTGGGGAAAGAGGCCATTCTGATCTCTCAGAGAGATGGGGTAGAGGACCGGATCTCACTCAAGAGAAAACTCCCTGAAGTCTCTGGTGTAAAAATATGGGAATACATAGATGAAGACTGCCAGCTCCTCTCATGTCTTTCCAGATTCTTTTCTTTCAGCAACCTGAAGGAAACTTTGTCCATCTTCTCTCTTAAAGGTGGAAACCAGAAGTACATCAAGTGACTCCTCTTTAAACTTAATGAGTCTTGAGGAAGACTGGTACTCTAAAAATCCTAAAAAGGAGTGGATTCCCAAAGAGAGATTACAGATAACTGAAACCTTCTTTGCTTTTGCCAAATCTGCCCCACCCTTCTCATTGGGGTGGGAGTGGGGGGGAAGGCAGTCATCTCCACATGTAAGACGAGAGTTCCATATGAATGTGTTTTGGGACAGATGTTATACCTGTTCATGTGTTTGGACAAGATTCAGGAAATGAGTAAGTGAAAAGAAAAGAAAGCACCAAGAGAAATAAGAGTAGCAGAATAGAAAGTATCTAGCTGCAGGGAAATTTTCTGATTGACATATGGAACCTTTCATTATCTGGATCCAAATTATCTTTCTAGGATTGTGTCACTTCCCTCACACTCTCTATATTCTAGTCAAAGTAGACTGTTTGAGGTTTTTTGTGCTCAATATTCCATCTTTTGCCTCCATGGCTTTTCATGGGAATGTATTTATTCCCTCTTCACCCTCTGCCTCTTGAAATCTCTAAATCTTTCATGGGTCTGCTCAAATGCCACCTACCAAAAATGATCTTTCTTGATTCTCCCAATTAGTTCCTCTAATTACTTTATATTTACTCCCTTCCTCCCTTCCTCTCTGCCCTCTTTCTTCTTTCTTTCTCCTCTTTTTTTTCCTTTTCCTTTTCTCTCTTTTTACATAAATGTACATATTGATTTCTCTTTACACATATACTGTTTATTTATCTCTATACAGCTTACAGAATGTTAACTACCTTCACACACACACACACACACACACACACACACACACACACACACGCATACACATGCTACCTGAAGGCTTCTTTAGTGCTATTTCATCTTTCCCTCAGAGTTCTGCAGTTCCCTCATGTGGAATTGAGAGTGTCTAGGCTCCAAAGCCCCACCAGTGATATTTCTTTAATTGTAGGTAGGCGGGGTGGGTCTAGTCCCAACTTCCTGCTTCCCCTCCTGGCTGGCATTGAAGTCTTCCTTGGAGAAGAATGGGGACTGAACAAGAAGGAAATTCCTATGCTGCCTCCCATCTAGCTACACATTGACAGACCTTCATCCCAGTTCCATTTAATCATTAACAGATTAGCTTTTGTAGAGAAATAATTACTTTTAAGTTATAAATATACAAACTTATTACCCAACATGTGGGGTTTAATTCCATCTCTGAGTAGAGGAAGGGGATTAATTTCATACCTTTGCTCAGTTCACTTAAAGCGCACTCCCAAATTCCAAGTCCAAAGCCCCCTTCTGGTCTCTAGTTCCAGGTACTTTGTCACCTCAGGGGTGGATTACTGAAACATCCTGCCTGGAATCCTAGCTCCAAGATTCCTAGGACTTAAATTCCTTTCTCTAGTGGGGAATCACCAAATGAATTAGAAGAGAAGGATAGTTGAAACAGAACAGAAACAAATACCTCAGGCCCATTTCTTGGGGCCTAAACACAGATAAGAGAGAAGGTATTTCCCCTTCCCTGGTCACCTCATGGTGCATATGCTGTGGGTGAACTGTGCATGATCTTCACTCTCTGAACACAGCAGGGGAAAAAAAGAGTAAGAATGCCTCAAATTTGGCACTTTAAAAATATGCGGCTTGTTATGACTACAAAGCCAATAGAAGGAGGCTACTCCATCCATGGGGTCTGGAACAAGAGGAAACTGGGAACTTCCATGTGATTACGTGATCTGGAAATGTTCCAATAAACCTTCCCCTATGTACACACACACACACACACACACACACACACACACACACGCACGCACGCACGCAGAAAGTTAAAGACGTAGAGATAGAAACAAAGAAACAAAGCTGGAGACTGAGAAATTGTTGGATATGTTGTTTCTCCCAATAGAATAAATCTTGATGGCAAGGACTAGGGGTTTATTTTATTTTGTTTCAATTTGTTCGGTTTGCTTTTGCTGTTTCACATCCCCATTATCTAGTACAGCACCTAGCACCCGGAAGGCAGTAAATGAATTATGGTTGAATTGGTTGAGGTGCATGGCTGGTTTCATGTTTCCACTCTGCTATTTAAAAATTTACCACTAGGTGGCAATAGAGTCAAAGACTGAGATGAAAAATACTGCCTGGAAGGGATTCAAATTATTTTCCTTATTCCAGGCCTGATGCATATAATTAAAACAATGGAAGGCTGCAGTGCTCCACTTTGAAATACCGGAACTCTGTGAATGAAAGCTCTTTACGCTTCACCATGAAAATAGCTGTGCTTCACAAATAAGTTAGAAGGTAGCATTCAAGTGTCAAATACTTTTTCTGGCAGTCAGATCTCCATGCCCTCCATGCTCCAGTGACCCCTTCTGAGGAACACATGGCCCTCTTTAAACTTGAGTAAAGAGAGATAGGTATGGTGAACTCTACAAGGAGGATATGTTACAAAACATACTTGGTATGCTGTTTCTCCCATTCAAAAGACCTAATGAAGGGGCAGCTAGGTGGCGCACTGGCCCTGTATTCAAGAGGACCTGAGTTCAAATCTGGCCTCAGACACATAACACTTACTAACTGTGTGACCCTGCACAAGTCACTTAACCCCATTGCCTAAAACAACAACAACAACAACAAAAAGACCTAAAGAAAAACACTGAATTTTGTGCTAAAAGTAATTTTCATCCAGGTTCTTAGACATAAGTAGAGTTAGAAGAGTAACCAGTCATGGATGAGATACCCAAAATTGTGTCATCTTGACCTAACATATCCTCTCCTCCAACTTGAAACAGCCCCAGATATTTGTCCTATTCTTTTGAGCCCAACCACTGTGTCTGTAAATGACTCTTGTTGAAATGCAAATATTCAACCTAAGAAAATTTCCTTCCCAGATTCCCAAAACATAATATTGGTCCATGTGAATATCTTGGCAATAATTGTTTGAGGTGTTTTGGGTTCAGGTGGGTGAGGTGAACAGAGAAGATCTAAGAAAAAAGGTTGATGTTAAAGGAGAGATGAACACTCCAAAGATAATCTTTGCTTAATTCATAATCTGGTTCAGAGCTGGCTTTACCTCAGATGGTAATTTTCTATGAATGAAATTTTGAAAAGTGAAAGGGGCAAATATCTTTCATTAATATTAACATCATTCACATCATTTATTCTATCATTGTCCTATGATTAACATTAACTGAGTTCCAATAACATGTTAGATGTCCCCATTCCTTTATTTTATGTTAACTCGTATTATCATGAGTTACTAAGGAAACCATGTTAACAAGTTCTAAAAGCTAAAAATAATTCAGTGATGAAAATGACATATTTTAATTCCCTGTTATATTAGTCAGTGTCACAAAATACTGGTATTTTATGTATTGCCAGAAACTAATGAAATAAAATAGAAACTACAAAGACCTAATTACTCACATGTATGTGTATGTGTGTGTGTGTGTGAGAGAGTGTGTGTGTCAATAGATAGATAGATACATAGATAGGTACATAGATAAATCAATCTATAATTTTCTCTATATCTCCTGTTCAGACTAGAGGAAGGCTGTTAGTAATGTGGTGCTAGGTGAACTCTATGTAGAAGATTTATGAGAGGACATGAATGATAGTTGTACATTATGAGGTCTGACTGGATATTTAAAGAAAAACTTGTTTGTTTTACCCAATATCTATGGTTAAGTCTTAACATTATCTCAGATGGTTTTAGCATCTGTTTAGATTCTTTATTTTACCCCTTCTTCAACATCCAATATAAAATTTTCTTTGCCAAGAAAACCGCAAAAGGAGTCATGAAGAAAGAGTCAAACACCATTGAAACAACTGAAAAACAACAAAAAAAATGAGAGAGTAATATAAACCTTATATTCAAGTGACTCTTTTTAATAAGAGAAAAACAAGAACAAGGACAAAGCCATCAATAATCAAATAAATAGGAATGAGGATCAAGTCCTCCCTTAGCATTTTTAAAATTTATTTTTTTATTTTTTAAAAAAATATTTAACACTTTGTTTTTTACACAATTACATGTAAAAACAATGTTTTAAAAGTTAAAAATGGCAGAGGCAAAGCCAAGATGGTGGCGTGAAAGCAGTGACGTGCTTGAGCTCTCCCCAAAACACCTCCAAATACCTATAAAAAATGGCTCTAAACAAATTCTAAAGCAGCAGAACCTACAAAAAGAAAGAGTGAAGCAAATTTCCAGCCCAAGACAACCAGGATGGTTGACCAGAAAGGTATATCACACTGGGTGGGAGGAGGAGCGCAGTGTGGCTTGGGCATGCAGGCCACAGTGAACCTGGAGCAGGCCTCAGAGGACTGAATCTCGGGCAGCTGTGGTGGCTTCCAGACCTCTCAACCCACAAACACCAAAGACAACTTAGAAGGTCAGTGGGGAAAGTCTGTTTCTGCAATGAGAGAGGAGCTGGGTCAGAGCCAGCTTCAGAGCGCAGAGCACAGAGCTTGGGCGTGAGAGTGGTGGCTGCATTCTCAGTTTCCAGCCCACAGACTGAGGGGGAATTGAATGGCTGATCAGAGGGGATTTCAGGAATCTATTTGCCAGTGCTGAGCAGGAATGTCATGCTTTGCCCATGCTTGGATCTGGGTCACAGTTCTGGGCGGTTTTCCTGGGTGAGGAGGAGGGCTGGCATAGTGGAGCTTGTAGTGGCTGTGAAGAGAAAACCCTCCTCACAGTTCCAGGACAGAAAAAAGTGCTTGTGGTCACTCATAGACCAGAGCACAGGCCAGGAAAGGAGTAAACACCTCGCCCCTTATCATACCACCTTGCAAGAACTGAAAATTTACAGGTCCCTACAAGTATCTCTGAAAACAGCTGTACAAACCCCCGAAGCTTGGGGAAGTACATTCTCAACATTGGAAGCAGACTCTTACCTTAACAAAGAGTGTAAAACTCAAGTAATTGGCTGGGATCATGAGCAAGCAGTGCAAAAAGAGTCAGACAACATTATATTACCTCGGTGACAAAGAAGATCAAAACATATAACCAGAAGAAGACAACAAAGTCAAATCTCCTACATCTGAAGCCTGCAAGAAAAATATGAATCAGTCCCAGGCCTTGGAAGAGCTCAAAAGGGATTTTAAGAAGCAAGCAGCAGAAGTAGAGGAAAAACTGGGAAGTGAAATGAGAGTGACGCAAGAAAATCATGAAAAACAAGTCAACAGCTTGCTAAAGGAGACCCAAAAAAATACTGAAGAAAATAACAACTTAAAAAATAGCCTAACCCAAATGGCAAAAGAGGTCCAAAAAGCCAATGAGGAGAAGAATGCCTAAAAAGCAAAACTGGCCAAATGGAAAAGGAAGTCCAAAAGATTACTGAAGAAAATACTTCCTTAAAAATTAGAATAGAGCAATTGGAAGCTAGTGATTTTATGAGAAATCAAGACACTGTAAAACAAATCCAAAAGAATGAAAAATTAGAAAACAATGTGAAATATCTGATTGGAAAAACAACTGACCTGGAAAATAGATCCAGGAGAGAGAATTTAAAAATTATTGGACTATCTGAAAGTCATGATCAGAAGAAAAAGAGCCTAGATATCACCTTTCAAGAAATTATCAAGGAAAACTAGCCTGATATTTTAGAACCAGAGGGAAAAATAGAAATTGAAAGAATCCACTGATCTCCTCCTGAAAGAGATCCCCAAAGGAAAACTCCTAGGAATATTGTAGCCAAATTCCAGAGTTCTCAGGTCAAGGAGAAAATAGTACAAGCTGCCAGAAAGAAACAATTCAAGTATTGTGGAAACACAATCAGAATAACACAAGATTTAGCAGCTGCTACATTAAAGGATCACAGGGCATGGAATATAATATTCTGGAGGGGAAAAGACATAGGATTACAACCAAGAATCACCTACCCAGCAAAACTGAGTATAATCCTTCTGGGGAAAAAATAGTCATTCAGTGAACTAGAGGACTTTCAAGCATTCTTGATGAAAAGACCAGAGCTGAATACAAAATTTGACTTTGAAACACAAGACTCAAGTGGAACATGAAGAGGTAAACAGGAAAGAGAAATTTATAAGAGACTCATTAAGATTGAATTGTTGACATTACTACATGGAAAGATAATATTTATAACTCATGAGACCTTTGCCAGTATTAGGGTTGGAGGGAGAAAATTATATGTATGTATATACATAGATAGATAGATAGATATGTAGGTAGAGGGCACAGGGTGAGTTGAACATGAAGGGGTCATATCTGCAGAATAAAAATAAGGGATGAGAGAAGATTATACTAGGAGAAGAAGAAAGGGAGAGGTAGAATGGGGTAAATTATCTCACAAAAAAAAAAACAGAAAAGGCTCTTACAGTGAAGGTAAAATGGGGGAAGGTGACAGGGAATGAGTGAAACTTATTCTCATAGGATTTGGCTTAAGGAGGGAATAACATACACATTCAATTGGGTATGGAAATCTGTCTTACCCTACAGGAAAATAGGGGGGGAAGGGGACAAGAGAGCAGGGGGATGATAGAGAAGAGCGCAGATTGGGAAAGGTGGTAATGAGAAGCAAATGATTCTGGGGAAGGACAGAGTCAAAAGAAAGAATAGAATAAATGGGGGAGAAGGATAGGATTAAGGGAAATAAAGTTAGTTTTTCACAACCTGTCTACTATGGAAGTGTTTTGCATAACTGTACATGTATAACCTATATTGAGTTGCTTGCCTTTTCAATGAGGGTGGGTGGGGAGGGAGGAAGGGAGAAAATTTGGAACCCAAAGTTTTAAAAACACGTTTAAAAAAAAGTTTCACTTGCAACTGGGAAATAAGAAATACGGGAAATAAGAAATACAGGAAATGGGGTACAGAAGTCTATCCTGCCCAACAGGAAAATAGAAGGGGAAGGGGATAAGAGAAGGCAGGGGTGAGAGATAGAAGAGAGGGCAGACTAAGGGAAGGGGTATTCAGAATGCATGCCATCTTGGGGTGGGGGGAAGGGAGAGATGGGGTGCAAATTTGGAACTCAAAAACTTGTGGAAGTAGATGTTGAAAACTAAAAATAAATAAATGTGTATAAAAAAACAAAAAAAAGTTTAAAAAGCTCAAAATTCTGTCCCATTCTCCCTCTCTTCCTCCATCTTTGGGAAGGCAAGCAACTTGATTTAGGTTGTACGTGTTAAGTTATGCAAAACATATTTCTTTTAGTTATGTTGTGAAAGAAAACACAGACCAAAAAAAAAAAACTAATTAAAACAAGAAAACTAAATATTTTTTTTTAAAAATTTGCTTTGATCTGCATTCAGATGCCATCATTTCTTTCTCTAAAGATGGATAGCATTTTTCATCATTAATCCTTCAAACTTCTCTTGGGTCATTGTACAGAGAATAGTTAAGTTATTCACAGTAGATTGTTCAAGATTGCTGTTACCATGCACAATGTTCTCTTGGCTCTTCTTGTTTCACTTTGCAACAGTTCATGTCTTCCCAAGGTTTTCTGAGAGCATTCTGCTCATTATTACTTATAGTGTAATAGTATTCCATTCCATTCATATGCCACAACTTGTTCAGATATTCCCCAATGGATGGACATCCCCTAAATTTCCAATTCTTTGCCACCGCTAAAAGAACTATTATAAATGTTATTATACATACAGGTATTTTTTCCTTTTTTGCATCTTTTTGGGATATACACCTAGTAATGGTATTACTGGATCAAAGGGTATGCATTGTCTTATAGCCCTTTGCACATAATTCCAAATTGTACTCCAGAATAGTTGAATCAATTCAGAACTCCACTGATAACACAATAGTTTCCATTTTCCCACATCACCTCCAACATTTCTTGTTTTCCTTTTCTGTCATATTAACCAGTCTGTTTTAATTTGCATTTCTCTAATCATAGTGATATAGAACATATTTTATGTGACTATAGATAGCTTTGATTACTTCATCTGAAAACTCTCCATGTTCTTTAACCATTTGTCAGTTGAAGAATGGCTTTTATTTTTAAAAATTTGATTCAATTTTCTATATATATGAGAAATGAGGTTTTTCAAAGAAACTTGATGTAAATTTTTTTCACAAATAATGATTACTAACTGTGCATTTCTCCCCATCCTATCCCCCCCCCATTTATCCTACTCTCTCTCTTCTTTCACTCTGTCCATTTTCAAAAGTGTTTTGCCTCTAACTACTTACTCTCCTAAGTGGCCCTTTCTTCTATCAGTGTCTCGTCCCACTACATTCCTTTCCCCTTCTAAATTTGTGTAGGGTAGATAGATTTCTACACCCAACTGAGTGTGTATGTTATTCACTATTCGAGCCAATTCCAATGAGAGTAAGATTCAAACACTCACTCACACTTACATAATCTTCCTTTCCATTGTAAAAGCTCTTTTGAACTTTCTTTAAATGTGATAATTTACCCCATTCTATGCTTCCCTTTTTGAGTCTCCAAGTGCATTTCTCTTTCTCATTCTTAATTTATTTAATTTTTCATATCATACCATCATATTTAATTCATACCTATCTACTCTGTTTATGCAAACTGATTCTAACTTCCATAATGATGAAAAAATTCTTAGGAGTTACAAGTATCACCTTCCCATGTATGAATGTAAACTGTTTAATTTTATTGAATCCCATAGATTTCCCTTTCCTGTTTACCTTTTTATGTTTCTCTTGAGTCTTATATTTGAAAGTCAAATTTTCTATTCAGCTCTGGTCTTTTCATCAAGAATGTTTGTAATTCCTCTATTTCACTGAATATCATTTTTTCCCCTGAAGGATTATATTCAGTTTTGCTGGGTAGATGATTCCTGGTTATAATCCTAACTCCTGTGATTTCCAGAATACTATATTCCAAGCCCTCTGGCCCCTAAATGTGGAAGTTGCTAAATCTTGTGTTATACTGATTGGTTTTTCGCAATACTTGAATTGTTTCTTTCTGGCTGCTTGTAATATTTTCTCCTTGATTTGGGACCTCTGGAATTTGGTTACAATATTCCTAGAAGTTTTCCTTTGGGGATATCTTTCAGGAGGTGATTGGTGGACTCTTTCAATTTTTATTTTACCTTGTGGTTCTAGAGTATCAGGGCAGTTTTCCTTGAAAATTTCTTGAAAGATGATGTCGAGGCTCTGTTTTTGATCATGGCTTTCAGGTAGTCCAATAATTTTTAAATTATCTCTCCTGGATCTATTTTCCAGGTCAGTTGTTTTTCCAATGAGATATTTCACATTGTCTTCTTTTTTCCATTCTTTTGGTTTTGTTTTACAATTATGATTTCTCATAAAGTTGCTAGCTTCTATTTGCTCCATTCTAATTTTTAAGGGAGTATTTTCTTCAGCGAACTTTTGGACTTCCTTTTCCATTTGGCAAATTCTCCTCATTGGCTTTTTGCACCTCTTTTACCATTTGGGTTAGGCTATTTTTTTAAGGTGTTAATTTATTCAGTATTTTTTGGGTCTCCTTTAGCAAGCTGTTGACTCTTTTTCATGATTTTCTTGGATCACTCTCATTTCTTTTCCCAGTTTTACCTCTACTTCTCTTACTTGCTTCTCAAAATCCTTTTTGAGCTCTTTCTTGGTCTGGAACTGATTCATACTTTTCATGGAGGCTTTGGATGTAGGAGCTTTGACTTTATTGTCTTTTTCTGGTTGTATATTTTGATCTTCTTTGTCACCAAAGAAAAATTATTTGGTCTGATTTTTTTTTTGCCAGTTTGATCATGATCCTAGCCAATTACTTAAATTTTAAACCCTTTGTTTAGGTAGGGGTCTGCTTCCAGTGTCCTAATGTAGTGAGAATGTAGTGTCCTAAGGGGTTTTGTGTAGCTGTTTTCAGAGACACTTCTAGGGACCTGTAAATTTTCAGTTCTTCCAAGATGGTATGATCAAGGGTGAAGTTCCAATAATTTTTCAATTATTTTTCTTGGATCTATTTCCCAGGTCAGTTGTTTGTTTGTTTGTTTGTTTTTCAAATGAGATATTTTACCTTTTCTTCTATTTTTTAATTTTCTTTATTTTGTTTGATTGATTCTTGATGTCCCATAGAATGATTAGCTTCTACTTGCCCAATTCTAAACTTTAAGAAATTATTTTCTTCAGTGCCCTTTAGTACCTCCTTTTATATTTGGCCAATTCTACTTTTTAGGAGCTCTTTTCTTCAGTGAATTTTTTGTACCTCTTTCTCTATTTATCTAATTTTGCTTTTTAAGAAGTTCTTCTCAGTGGATTTGTGTACCTCTTTTGCCATCTGGCCTATTCTGTTTTTTTTTTAAGTTGTTATTTTTTTCAGCATTTTTTGTGCCTCCTTTACCAAGCTGTTGACTCCTTTGTCATGATATTCTTGCATCACTCTCATTTCTTTTCTCAATTTTCTTGTACCTCTCTTATTTGATTTTTAAATTTTTTAAGACTGTTCTAAAAATTGTTTTTGGATCTTAAACCTCTTTACTTTTTTTCTTTGAAGCTTTGAATGTATCAGTTTTGGCTTTGTTTACTTCTGAGTTTGTGTTTTGATCTTCCCTGTCACCATCATAACTTCCAACAGTCAGATTTTTTTTTTCCTCATTTTTCCAGTCTATTACTTGATTTTTAACTCTATGTTAAAATGGTCCTCTGTTCCCAAGGCGTAGGGAGCGTTGTCGAAGCTTTAGACCTTTCTTGCTGCTATTCTCAGAGTCAGTTCTGGGAGTCCAGAAATTTTTAGTTATTCCAATGTGGTAACATCTAAAGAGAGGTGAAATCACTGTTCTTCTGGACATTGCTCTGATCTGTGAGTAACCACAAGCACTTTTTTCCACCCTAGAATTGTAACCAAAGTCCCCAATCCCCTGCAAGCCACAAGTTTTGCTGTGATAGCACTCCTCCTTACTGCGACCCAGTACTGTGACTTGGATCCATGTATAGGAATGCAACATAGCCCCACACCCAGTGCCAATAAAGAGACCTCTGTAATCTCCTTCTGACCAGTTGTGGACCATGCCCACATGTGGACTGAGATTTCTGGAAGCCAGTATTGCCACTACTGATTCAGTTGCCTCTAAGATTTACTACTGGCTTGCTGAGACCTGGCCTTTTCTCTACTCTCAGCTTATTGTGGAAGACCTTTCCAGCCAACCTTCTAAGTTGTCTTGGGTGGAAAATTATTTCACCTTTTCTTTTGTGGGTTCTGTGACTACCAAATTCATCTTGAGACATTATTTAAAATTCTTTGAAGTGGAATGTGAAAGAGCTCAGGAAAGTTATTGCCTTTTCTCCATCATCTTGGCTCTACTCCCTCCCCCGCACACACACACAAAAATTTAGAAATTTTAGGGGCTGTTTTATTTGCCCTAATATCTCTCATTTATATTTAATTTTATAGTTTACAAAGTATATTCTTAGCTGCACTCAGTGAAAAAAGTTATATGAATATTATCACCTTCATTTTATCAGGAGTGAAATGGGCTTTAAGAGGGAAGTGATGCCTCCACCAAGTTAGAGCTAGTATGTTGCTGAATCAGGATTTAAACACAGGTCTTCTAAATTCAGAATGTATTCTCTCCACTCTTAATCCTTCCCCATTCCTCTCTATGCTCAATTCTGGACTTCCTTTGCTATGTCCTAACTTTTCATTCTGCTTCACTACAGGCCTGGAATTCATACAATGTATGAATTTTCCCTTTGATTGGATGACTCTTTCTGGGACTCCCATTTAAGAAGGGTACCCATCCAAGTCAAGACTCATTTATCTTCTTACTCTACTAAGGACTTTTTCTGTCATGCCCCTAGGCCAAGTGTTTTTGTTTCTCACAGCCACCATTCCAGGCTCCACTTTTTTTTATGTGTTGTTTTGGCCATTAAAATGTAAGTTCCTTGAGAGTGGAGACCATCTTTCTATCTATGTGTATTTGTATTCTCTATACTTTGCTAGGTGCTCTGCATATAGTAAACACTTAACAAAGCTTGTTCATTGACTTAACTCTCTCTTTTCTCTCTCATTCAATGAGAAGCTATATTCCCTTAGGCCTGAACATGCTACTGCTCTTTTTCAGCTTTTCCTATGTCCTAACAGAAGGGAATGCTGTTAAAATAGCTATCCTTCTTTGTCCCTCAATCCTTTCCATTTGTGGTACTAGCAGGAATGTTCACTTAGATATTGTTCTTTGCATAGCCCTCAAGGAACCTCCCAAAACCAGCTTTCCCATTTTTATGCAGGTTAACTAAGATAAGGTCTTAATAAAATTCTAGATTTTGCTTCTTTTGTATCAGTATTTTAACACTTTCATTATTTATTAGTGCTGCATATAAGATTCTTGTTTATTTTTCTATAAAATGAAACCCCCATGTTTACATGCTACAATTAAAAAAAAAGTGAGAAGATATAGCTTTAAATCTTAGCTTTCATATTTCCAAGTTGTTTGATATCAGTTAAGTGCCTATATATTTCTGGGCCTTAGTTTCGTTATCTAATATCTAGAGATTGCAGTAAACTGTCTCTTAAGATATATCTATATATATCTATATATATATAGATATATCTATATATCTATATATCTATATATATATATCTATATATAGATATATATATATAGATATCTATATATATGTTTTGATGTGATAGGGCTTAAATGAGTCCTGACTACAGGGCCAGTACTCTAACCATTGTGCCACCCACTTGCTCTCTACTTTATATTTAAAGAGGCTGTATTAGCCAGTGGCTAGAAGGCTATCTTTGGAGTTTAAAGAAAAAAAAAAGATGAGTTCAAGTTCTACTTCTGATACAAATACTGATTGTGTGACCCTAGCCAAGTCACCCTCTAGTGTTTTCAGGAATAAAGACTATTCAGAAGCCAGCTTACGTTGGTAGGTGTATTTTCTGATGAAATCACAGGTGCCGTGTCTATCACTAAATGTCCATTATAGCTCTAGCATTTAGTTCTAAGTTCACAAGAAAATTTAAATTTGTCCTGTTCCACAAAATATATTCTTTTTCATTCCAGAATGTATCTATTTAAAGCTAAGACCTTATTTAAACTGCCACATCTTTGAGATGAGGAAACAGAGATGTAGTGAGCCACGTTAAGTGAGTTACTGAAAGTCAGTGTGGGCCCATTGCTTTTTATTTGATACTGATCTTATTCAATTTGGTATTTTTTAGGAGGGAAAGAAGATGAATGTAAGGGTCCAAAACCTTAAATCTTAATTCTCAGCTTTCAGTCTTGCCCCACAAAGGAAATACTAAAATCTATACTTGTCCACTTCTTTGATCAAGTATCATTCTCCCAGAAATTATCTGCCCAATTCCCCCTCCCTTTTTTTAGGCAATCGGGGCTCAGTGACTTGTCCACGGTCACATAGCTAGTAAGTATCTGAGGCCACACCTAAACTCAGGTCCTCCTGATTCCGGAGCTGGTGCTACAACACCCAAATATTAATGCAGTTATGCTAACTACTCATTTATATTTAATTTCCTCCTATCTCCTCTCTTTTTCTGTTGCTTTCCTATCTACTCCTCTGAGACATAGTAGTGTATTTACTTAACCTTTTTTCATTCTCTTCTCACATTCACATATTCCTATATCTTGGATAAGAAGGACTTTTATATCCAACAGATACTGTCATCAATATTATTCAAAGACTTTTCAAAGCTCCTTGAAAAAAGAATGGTAGAAACAGATAGCAAGTGGAAGGTAGACAGTAAATACTTCCATTCTCTTTATCTATGAAATCATTCCCCTGTACATTGCACCTATCACAAACCAATCACATTCATATCCCAATTTCCACAGAATCTCAGAAATCTTGAGCTGGAGGAGACCTTAGAGATCATTTAGTCCAACTCTTTGATTTTGTGAATGAGGAAATGAAATCCTGAGTGAAAGTGATTTGTGCAAGTTAGTGACAAGACAAGATTGATAACATCAAGAGAACTTTTCTGATATACCTTTAACTGAAGGGGATCATAATATCATGTGATTTAAGGATGGAAGGAATCTTAGAGATTAAGACTCTCTCTTCTCATCCCCTGCATCATATAACAGATAATACTGAGGCCCATATCATTTTCTTAAAGAACACACAAGACAGTACCTCATTAAGCAAACCTGACATAATATTTTAAAATCTCTACTCATAAAGAAAATAAATTAGAGGATGATGATTTCTTTATAAGAGGATTCTTTATAAAAATAGTTGACAGTAGGATGCCTTCAAATAGTAATTTCCTACAAGACATTTAAAATTTATTTAGATTTACGAAAATCCAATCTACACACGCACCTTTGCAGGTGTTCATCTCTCACATAAATTGGAAAATATGGTGATTGGTTGCAGTACTATCCTAAATATATACAATCAGGACATCGAAGAAAATTAGCTGTGCAGGCATAGGAAGATGTTGCATTTGCCTTCATGACTCCAGACAAGTTGTGTGTTTCACCACTTCTACTTCTTAAAATGATGGGTACAAGAAGGGTGACATAGTTATCCAAAAGAAGTCTAGGAACATTAAGGATATTACAAGTAATCCTGGAATTAAAAAAAAATCTCAGATTGCCACATTCCCTACTCTATTTTTCCCTAATAATAATTGTTCCCAGAAACATAAATATGTAGTCATTTTTAATTTCAAAACCCTTTACAGACATTATTCCTTTGATTCTCACAACCATCCTGTTAAGAAAGTAGTATTCTAATTCTCCATCTTGCCTAGGTAGAAGCTAAAGCTGAGACAAATTGCTAAGAGTAAATGAAGGTCTGTTCCATGGGACATCTATTTTAGTACCATATCTGGACTTGGATGCTACTCTTTGAACTGACTCTAATTAGAAAGAAAACTGATCCTAAGGTCGCATATATACTCTGGTTTCTTTTCTCAGAGCCAGGCAGCTATATCACCCTTCTCTGGATTCCTGATTGTCCTAAGGACTTTGGGAGTATCTCTTTTTTCTACTTTTAGTGGCTCAAGATAGCTATGTTCTTTTTCCTTTTTAGGGTCCAGTAACTAGTACCCCAGTCCCATTTGATAATAAATTAGCTTTTACAAAGATATGTTTACTTTAAAGCAAGAACAAAGTATAAACTTTCCTGCCAACTTTCCATGGCATGTTCATTCCTATAGTTACTTGGACTCTGGATGAATATGCTCAAAATTTAGCTCAGTTCCTTCATAGCATTGGCCCACGGGTCCAGAGGCCTCAGAATGACTTCATGAATCCTTATCTCAGCTTCTGCTGGCTTGGGTCTGGAATACTGGTGGGGAACCTGTGGCCTTCAGGCCTTCTAGGTCCTCAGTGGTCTTCTGACTGAGTAAAAGTTTTACAGAACAAATCCTTTTATTAAGGGGATTTGTTCTGTGAAGTTTAGATTCAGTCAAAAGGCCACACTTGAGGGCCTAGAGGGCAACATATGGCTTTGAGGCTGCAGGTTCCCCACCCCTGGTCTAGAAGATCAGGGCAAAGGTATTCATTGTTCCTTGGGGACATTGCTACTCTGATGGATGAAAAAAAAATTTAAATCTGGAATGCTAGGATGCCAAGGTACCTTTTAAACTTTGACACAAGGTCAAAAGTTCCATTCCCTTCTCCTAAATACATACATACATACATACATACATACATGCATGCATATGTACACATATACACACATATACACACATATGTGTGTGTGTATATATACATGAATCTCACTGGATACTGAGATCAATGGCATCACCGAGGTCCACCAAGAACAAATCAGGCAAAAGATGAAGTAACTGAGACTGACAAGCCTTTTTAAATGCCTCCAAATCTATTAAAGAGCCTCATCTTCACATGTTCCCAGTATCTCCAAGATACTGTCACTCTACATTATCACAACTCATTCAGGAAGTAGGCTTTGAGCATCTCCAAATGAAGAGATACTGTCTAAGACACTCTGTATGTGTCACACCTCTAGTATGCTAGAGTTGGTCTAATTTCAATCAATCAATAAACATTTATTAAACATTTAAGGTGTGGCAAGCACTATGGTGTATACTGGGTATATAAAAGAAGGCAAAGGATGCTTCTTGTCCTCAAAAAACTTTGAATGGAGGAGACAACATGCAGGAAAAATGCCACAAAGCAAGCTATATGCAGGATGAATAAGAAATAATTAACAGAGGGAAGGCACTAGAAATAAGAAGGGTTAGGGAAGCCTTCAACCAAAAAATGGGATTTTAATTGAAAGTTAAAAGAAGCTAGGGAGGTCACTAGGTAGAGTTGAATAAGGCTTGGGGGAAAGCCAAAGAAAATGACCAAATGAAGAGGTAGAGTGTCTTGTTTGTAAAACAGCCAAGGGGCTAGTTTCCTTGGGTCAAAGAATGCTTCTCTAGAAGTAAGGTATAAGAAGACTAGAAAAGTAGGAGGGGCCAAGGTTATGAAGGGCTTTGAAAGCCAAACAGAGCTCTTTGTATTTGATCCTGGAGTCAAAAGGAGTTATTGGAGTTTCTTAAGTTTAGGGGTGATATGATCAGACCTATTCTTTAGGAAAAGCACTGAAGTGGCTACATGGATGATGGATTGCTGTGGGGAGAGATTTGAGACAGGCATTCTCCTCAGCTGGTAACTCCAATAATACAGATGCAAGATGATGAGGACCTGCCCTAGAGTGGTAGCAGAGTCAGAAGAGAGAAGGGGGCCCTATTCAAAAGATGTTGCAAAGGCAAAATTGACAGGCTTTGGCCACAAATGGCATATGGGAGATGAGATCCAGTATAAACTTTTAGGTGTAAGACTGGGGAACTGGGAGAATGGCGTTACCCTCTACAAGTAACAGGGAAGGTATTTTAGGGGGAAAGATTATGAATTCCATTTTGGATATATTGAGTTTAAAATGTTTTCTGGATATCCAACTAAAGATTTTTGAAAGTCAGTTGTGAGATTGGAGGTCAGCAGAGAGATAAGGGCAGGATAGGTAGATGTGAGAATCATCAGGAAAGAGAAGGTAATTAAATATAAAAGCAAAAATTTTCCTTAAGTGAATGAAGCTACCTGATAGGCCATAAGACACCACAGCTTTTAGGGCTCATATTCCTATGATAAAAGATCTCAAATCATTCCAACTTTACTTATTACAACTTTTATTGCTGAAAGACTGTATTTATTTATTTATCTATCTTTCTTTTTTTTTGGTGCATCAGTTGGGGTTAAGTGACTGGCCTAGGGTCATATAGCTAGTGTCAAGTGTCTGCCACCTAGCTGCCCCTGAAATACTATCTTTAAAGACAAGATGGTTAAGACTCCCATCAAATGTAAAAAGCAGAAAACAAAATACTAAGCAATACAGGAATTTTCTTTCTCTTTCCTGAAGGAAGCAGAAACATCCAAATCATTCCTCTGAATCATGTTTTAGCAAGGTAGATATTCATCAGGTTGCATTTTGTATTTCAGCTGCAACAATCATTAGAGGAAGAGAAATTGCAAGTCTTTTATAAGAGAAGAAGCATATCTTCAAAATCACTTTGGCTCTTTACTAAAGCTTTCAAAGTTAATATTCATAGCAATGGCATAAAATATGAAATAAAACAGCTTGGCACTAGAGACAAACTGATTCCACAGCTACACTGATGATGCTGATGCATGTTATCTTCTTTATTTATAGAAAATAATGTGAACATAGCATTATGAGTCACCTTCACACTTTCTTGTTATTCTTTTCTTCTCAACTCAGCCCACATCGATATGATATTGCATGCAAAATAACATGCCAGTAGGATCTCTAGTTATTTCAGTAGTGAACCTATCTTTTTTCAGGAATGGAGGGAATATAGGAATAAGGGAGTGAGGGAGAGCTTGAAGGATTAAGTTTGCTTCTGTTCAAACTGGAATAAGTTATCAAGTTTCTTTGGGATCAGTTATCCAATGCTTAAAAAAAATAAAGAATGACTTTATTCTTTATTCCTAGGTAAAACTAATGACATGGCTAATACTTTGACTCCCAGAGAATGTTTCTGTTTTATATGCCTACAGAATTTCAAGCAGTAAAATATGTGTATGTATATTCATTTTGTCTGAACCTGTGATTTCATAGGTATAGATTCTTACCAGTGAGGAAATTTTTTCTACCAAAGTAGATCAACAACTGTTTGAAAGCACAGTTATTTAGAGACCTGCTTTGAGGACTAAGAGGTTAGTTGATTGTCCCTTGAAACAGGTGTTCCTAACTCCCAGGCCTGCTCCCAGCAGTTACCAAGTGAGGATATGCCAAGCCAATATTCCACAAGCATTTAATAAACATTTATTCTCTTCTAGCCCCTACATTAAGTGCTAGAGATACAATTAAAAAAAGCAAAAAGAGCCTCAGCTCTCTAGAGTCAGACATTCTAACATCAATTGATGCATACAAATTAAGTGGAGATAAGATAGAAGGCATTCTTAGAAGGAAGGTTCTAGTGGTTGGCCATACTAGGAAAGGCCTCCTGTATGAAGTGGTGATTTAGCTGAATCTTAAAGGAATTCTAAAATTCTAAGGGTGGGAAGTGATAAGGCAGCACATTAAAGGTGTGGGGAACAGCCAATACAAGGGATGAAGATATGACATAGAGTGTTCTGTGTGAAGGACAGAAAACTGATCAGCAAGGTTGTATTGTCAAATATAAGGGGGGAATTAATTCATAAAAATAATGAAAAGACTGAAAAAGCCAAGTAGTAGCTTTATCATGGCTACACAAATTGTATGTAAATATATACATACATATATATGCATACATATATGTATAAGTATATGTGCATATGTGCATATATGCACATATACATATGCACGCTCTACTACTGCCCTTCCTGAGCTCTTGCTTATGTCACCAACTACTTATTGGACATTAAAAATTGAATATTCTGTAGGTATCTCAAGCTCAGCTTGTCTAAAACAACAGAGCTCATTTTTTTCTTTCTCTGTAGTCCATAAACGTTCTAAACATTCCTATTATTGGCCAAAGCCCATCTGCTCTTTTGGCCATACAGGTTTGCAACTTCAGTGTCATCTTTGACTCTTATTCACTCTACATATCCAATCAATTTTCAAATCTTCTCATTTCTTCCTCTATAGCATCTCTTACACCCTACATTTTCTATAACATCATTTGAACTCCCTTCTGTCCCTCACACAACTCAAACTCTAGTTCAAGGCCACATCACCACTTGCCTGGACTATTACAACCACCTTCTATTTGTACTTTATGTTTCAAGTACTGCCTATGCTTCTCCACTCCTCCACTCCTTCTGTCCTGCTTCAACGCTTACTCCATATAGCTGCCAAAGTGATTTTTTCTAAAACATGTCTATCTCACTTCATGTCATCAATAAATTCCACTGACGCGCTATTACTCTTACGATCAAATAAGAACTTTTGTTTTAGGCATTTAAAGCTCTCCGCAGCTTGACTTTTTCAATCTTTTCATTATTTTAATGAATTAATTCCCTATGTACTGGACAATCCAACTATGCTGACCAATTTGGTATCCTTCACACAGAGCGCTTCATGTCATATCTTCATCTGACTGTTTTGTATTGGCTGTTCCCCATATGTTTAACATGCTGCCTCATCACCTCCAGCTCTTAGAATTCTAGACTTTCTTTAAGACTCAGCTAAACCACCACTTCATGCAGGTGGCCTTTCCTAGGATGGCCAACTGCTAGAGCCTCCCTTCTAAGGATGTCTTCTATTTTAATTGAATTTAATTTTTATGCACTGATTGATGTAGACTTATTAGCTGGCATTAGAATGTATGATTCTAGAGAGCTAAGGCTCCTTTTGCTTTTTTAATTGTATCTCTAGCACTTAAAAGTGTCTAGAACAGAGTAAATGTTTATCAAATGCTTGTGGAATATTGGCTTGGCGCACCCTCAGTTGGTAATGTTGGGAATAAAAAGAGACAGAGCAGCCTTTACAGAGGGAATTCTTCACTGCTGGCTCCCTATATCAATAAAATCACAATTCCACTTAAATATATTCATGCACACATATACAAACATTTATACGTAAATACATACATGTACATAAACATTGTATGTAAAGACATATGTAAAGACAGAGAACATTATAGTTTAACATCTTTACCATATTTAACAATCCCATTCCACTGGGTCCCATATTCTTTCTTTTTCTTCTTTTTTAAAAATTTTATTAATTTATTTTGATTTCTCGATAATCACTTCCATATGCTTTTGAGTTTAAAATTTTTCTCCCCCTTCCTCCCCACCACCCTCCCCAAGATGGCACACAATCTGATGTAGGCTATACATGTACATTCCTACTAAACATATTTTCACATTAGTGGTGTTTAAGTAAAAATTAAAACCAATAGGAGGAACCATCAGAAAGAGGAAACAAAACTCAACAGAAAAGAAAAAAATAGCAATTCAACTTTCATAGTTCTTTCTTTGGATGTGGATAGCATTTTGCATCACGAGGCCTCTAGAGATGTCTTAGATCCTTGTATTGATAGGAAGGGTTAAGTTTATCAATCTTAGACATGTTGTGTACAACATTCTCTTGGTTCTACTCCTTTCACTCAGTATCAGACCATATAAGTCTTTCCAGGTTTTTCTGAAACCTGCCTGCTCATCATTTCTTATAGCACAATAGTATTCCATTACATTCATATACCACAACTTGCTCAGCCATTCCCCAGTTGATGGGCATCCTCTCAATTTCCAATTCTTTGCCACCACAAAAAGAGCTGCTATGAATATTTTTGCACATGTGGGTCCTTTTCCCATTTTCTGATGTCTTTGGGATATAGCCCTAGAAGTGCTATTGCTGGGTCAAAGGGTATGCACATTTTTATAGCCTTTTGGGCATAGTTCCAAACTGTTCTCCAAAATGGTTGAATCATTTCACAACTCCACCAACAATGCATTAGTGTTCAAATTTTCCCACACCTTCTCCAACATTTATCATTTTCCTGCTTTGTCATGTTGGCCAGTCTGATAGGTGTGCCCATATTCTTTCTGAGACTGGATTTCTTGAGTCTCTAGGCTGATCCCTGCAGGGCTGGTCATGAAAGGCTCTGTCTCTCTGTCTCTGTCTTGGTGTCTCTCTGTCTGTCTGTCTCTGTCTTTCTTCTCTCTCTCTCAACATTTGGCATGATCCCAGAAGAAATGTTATTCCTTGACACTGGATGCCTTAAATGAGGGATGTCTTAAACATTAAGAAGAAAAGGTAGGGTAAGAATGGATTAGGATAGTATTCAGAATAAGAAATTTTGGGAGGAGGAATAGAACAGAACATATGGTGCTTGTACAACAACACTGGAATAAACTGGTAGCCAGTAGAAATGAGGGAAAAGTAGAGAAAAGAAAGAAAGAGAAACAGGAGTGGGAAACCTGTGCCTATGAGGCCATATGTGGCCTTCTAGGTCTTCAGGTGCAGCCTTTTGATTGAGTCTAAGTTTTACACAACAAATCCTTTTATTAAGGGGATTTGTTCTATGTAGTTTGGAGTCAGTCAAAAGGACACACTTGAGGATCTAGAAGGCCAAATGTGGCCTCAAAGCAGCAGGTTCCCCACACCTGTGAGATTAATATAGTGCCTACTGTGTTCCAGGAAATGTGTTAAGCATTTTAAAATATAATTATTTCAACTGATCTTCACAACAACCCTGGGAGGTAGAGACTATTATTATCCTCATTTTGCAGTTGAGGAAAAGCATCAAACAGGTTAAATAACTGGGTCACATCTCTAGTAAATAACTGAGCCTGGATTTGAACTCAGGTCTCCCTGTCTCTATGCCCAGGACAATATCCACATCTGAAAAAGTTTCCTAGCATATCCATTAAAGCAATATACTGGGGATTCTTCCATCCTTTCGTGATCAGCAGTTCTTTTTGTGTTAGCCAAAAATAAAAGCAAAAAACAAGAAAGTCAAAAAGAATTGAAGGGATGCCTATCAATTGGGGAACTGCAAAACTAGTTGTGGTACTTGATTATCATGGAATATTATTGTTCTATAAGAAATGAAAAGCAGCATGGTTTCATAGAAATCTGGGAAGTCTTATATGAATTGATGCAAAGTGAAGTGAGCAGAACCAGGAGACCCTGGGCAAGTTATTTAATCTGCTTGATGCTTTTCCTCATTGTAATAGCATTGTGACAATGACCAACTTTGAAAAATTTAGCTACTCTGATCAAGATGGTGATCCAAGATAAGTCCAAAAGACTCTTGATGAAAAATATCATCTACCTCGAGAGAGAACTGATGAACTCTGAGTATATAGTGAAGGAAATTTCCTTATACTTTCTTGCTTTTTATTTTTTCTTTTCCAACATGGCTAATATGGAAACATTTTGCATAACTTCACATTTATGATTGATATTATATTGTTTGCTTTATTAATTGGTGAGGGAAGCAGGAAGGGGAAGAATTTGGACTTCAAAATTTAAAAAAAATCTAAAATGAAAAATGAGGAAAGAAAATGAAGAGAGAGAAAGAAAGAAAGAAAGAAAGAAAGAAAGAAAGAAAGAAAGAAAGAAAGAAAGAAAGAAAGAAAGAAAGAAAGAAAAAGAAAGAAAGAAAGAAAGAAAGAAAGAAAGAAAGAAAGAAAGAAAGAAAGAAAGAAAGAAAGAAAGAAAAGCATAACAGGGTTTGGCCGAGGTTTGTACTTTCATTACTGTATATCTTCAAAGTAAATTTCCCTTTACAAAAAGTAATTTATGTTAAGAGGTTTAATGGAACTGGGGCACTCACTTGTGCTTAACAACTGTTGGAGGTTTGAGCTAATGGAAATGGAGAAGAGATACCCCAAAATTTAGGTATCCCTTGAGCCCTGAGGGGAAGATATAGCTGATCTTGACGTGGTTAAATGAGAACAGAGCATACTCACTACAGAAGTACTTATAGAACAAGGACACACACACACACACACACACACACACACACACGCATCATCATCATCATCATCATCGTGATTGATCATTTGACTAAAAAAGTGACTAAAAAATACAAATGAACAAACCATTGAAGAAAAGTTTCTTCTCAATGAAACAGAACAAAACTGAGACAAAATTCGCTGTGAAAGATGAAAGTATTAGAGTGAATTTTGCAATTTTGAAATGAAAAGGAATCAATTCTGAAAAAGATCAAACATGTACCAGAAAAAAAGTAAAAAAATTCAGTGAAAATGTCAAAGAAAAAAAGGCAAACTATGGGGGTTGGCTACCTAAAATCAATTGTGTCAGTAGATTAGATATTGCATTTCAAAAGATGGGGAAATTATTGACACTAATAGATTATCTGAAACTCAGTCTCATACATATCGTCTTCACCCTATTGAATTGTGTTTGTTGAGAGCAGATATTTTGTCACTTTTCTTTTTGTGTCCTAACAGTACAGTGCTTTGTATGTAGTAAAACCTTTGTTTTTCATTCATTCAATCATTCTTTCACTGATTTATTAATTGAAAAAGAAAATTACAGAATTAGAATAAAAAGGTAAAATCAGAAAGAAATAATGAAATAAATTATTTTCAAAGTTTGAAAGGAAAAATGAGGGCTTTACAAAACATGAATAATGAGCATAAAGATTAGAGCCGTATGTGTGTGTGTGTGTGTGTGTGTGTGTGTGTGTGTGTGTGTGTGTGTCCTTGTTCTATAAGTACTTCTGTAGTGAGTATGCTCTGGTCTCATTTAACCACGGCAAGATTAAGTATCATACAATTTCAAGAAAAACAACATTAAAAAAAAACACCTTGGAATTTCATACTTCAAAATATTTTATGGTAGGAGGGAAGGCCAGACATTTTGGAAACTGATTGCAAAATACAAATTGTGAGAATCCACATAACATTATCAGAAAACTCCCAAAAAACCCAAAGCCAAATGTCAGAACTACAACAAAAGAAAAAAAATTCCATGCCATTTCATGCCAAAGGGACCCTGGCAGCAGTGGGGTTTTTTGTTTGTTTGTTTGTTTTGTTTTGTTTTGTTTTGTTTTGTTTTCTTCTTGTTGTTTTATAACTCAAGTGTTTTTTCATAATCAATAATAAACACACACAAGCATACACATATACACATATATGTAAAGAAATTAATTCAATTAATTATGAGATGATAAAAAAAATGAGGTCCATTTTATTTTATTTTATTTTATTTTTTACTATTTTATTGAAAGTTCTCAGAGGGTGTTTACTTTTTCTTCTCCCCATCTTGCTCTGCAGCCTCCTTGGCTCGTTTTGCCTGGATTCCAAAGTCACCGGCATTGGCCATTAGACGACTAGCAAATGCCTTGAAATTCTTTTTGTCTTCAACAATTACTTGAGCTTTCTTTTTCTTGTAGACATTTCTGATGGGCATAACTGGTCCTGTAAGCTGGATTGCCAACCTGAGTTCTTCAACAGAGCTATCTCCATTCTTGGGTGCAAATGGTTTCCTTGGGAAGAGGATCTGTTTGAAACTATGTTCTTTTCGCTGCTGCACATTTACCTGGAGAGACTGTAGACTTATTTAGGTGATGAGGTCCTACAGAGATACCAGTGGTCCATGGCACTTTTTTATGGATACCAGCCTCCTGAAGCTCTTCCAAGCTGAATCTTCTGCCAGCACCATACATTGGTGTGGTATCAGACAGTAAGGCACCTCAAAATGGGCTACATAGGACCAGATGCAGGGCGAGGAGCAATGCAACATGCTTTTGCTTTGATGGGCCTTTTTCCCTCTGATCTTACTGGCTGGCTGGTTAAACAATCGGGCAACTCGTCTTTGCCTGTCTTTGTGGAAATGGGGCTTCAGAATCATGCCATTTCAGCTGGGCACCATGGCTACTTAAAGCCCTCCTTACAAACCCCTCAGATGATTGGAAAGGAAAGTGGCATCAAGAAGCACACTGGGATAGCAATGATTTCAGCCCATCAGAGCCCCCTGTGAGATCCATTTTATAATATAGTTTGGGAACATCTGCTATTTTTCTCTCATATCTCATTCAGAAAGTTATTGTTTCATTCATTTATAAATGACTCAAAGATTTTGAATCAACTGGAAAATAGATATTTAGGTTGGTAGTTACTAACTTTCTCTTGGTTTCTTTCATTCAGCATTTATAAGGTGTGAGATTTCTTCCCCACTCCCATGCCTTCAGTATCTTCAGGGGCAGTTAGGTGGCACAATGGATAGAGTGCCAGACCTGGCATCAGGAAGAGTCTTCCCGAGTTCAAATGTGGCTTCAGACATTTACTAGCTTTGTGACCCTAAAGAAGTCACTTAATCCTGTTATCCTCAGTTTCCTCATCTATAAAATGAGCTGGATAGGAGCAGCTAGGTGGCACAGTGGATAGAGTACCTGCCCTGGAGTTAGGAGGCCCTGAGTTCAATCCAACCTCAGACAGGTAACATTTCCTAGCTGTGTGACTCCAGGCAAGACACTTTACTTCAATTGCCTCACCATAAATAAACAAACAAATAAATAAAAATGAGCTGGAGAAAGAAATGACAGAAATCTGCTGAAAAAATTCCAAATATGGTCATGACTGCAAAACAGCTGAACCACAGCATCTTTCCCACATTTTGAAATCTCGTACATTAGTCTCTCTATGCTTTCAGAATGGTATCATGATCAGTTGCCATTTATTTCCTGCATTTTCACTTGATCCAATCCAGCTGTTTTTGTTTGTTTTGTTTTGCCTTTGCTTTCTTTAGTGACAATGTTATCTCCTCTATAAACACTTCAGGGACTTTGATGTTATACCTGGACACCACACACACACACACACACACACACACACACACACACACACACACACACACACTATCCTTATGGGGAAAAAACAAAAACAAAACAAAAAAGTTGAGATGATTTTTGCAAATCTTATCCATTTTTCTTTTCATTATACTTCTCATTCTTAACTTTGATTATTACTTAAATGATTTTGCTCAAGTAAGTATCTTAATATATTTTTTCAAATATTTTCATTTTCCCTCACTTTCTTCTCTCTGTTTTCTTCAATTATACTGATCATTCTGATTTGTCATCTTTCTTCATAAGATTTTACAGACCTATTTATATTCTACAAACATGTTGCCTTTGGGTCGCTCTTTCTCACTAACAAAAAATAAGACAAATTTTTTTTGTGCGTGTTCTTTTGGTCTCTTAATTGTGACAATCAATTTGCATTGCTTAAAATTTTGGAAGCAAATATTATAGTCAAGGAAAATGTCATTTGTTTTGTCCTTTTAAACATGTTTATTACAATAATTTGATTACTGTCAATAAATATTTATTAAATGCCTACTGCATGTCAGGTACTTTATTAAGTACTAATGAAAAAAAGAAAGGAAAAAGGGCCTCAAAATCTGATGGGTGAGTCATGAATAAATAACCATATTTAAATCATTTTAATTAAATGACATAACTTTTTTCCCTAATTACGATGCTTGTTGGTTTTCACCCATCATATTACTAGCTCTGACAGGTAAATGATCTGAGTATATATACAAACAATTAACACAAGGTTTATACCCAGTCTACAACCAGTCTTTTCCAGTCTATTGTAATGTAGTCTTTTCATTTTTTGAGTTGTTATTTGGTGCCCAACAAATTCAGTGTCCCTATTCGTTTGTTTTTTTTTTATTTAAAGAAAGTATTGATGATGATATAAAATCGCCAGGCTGCTATATAACTGAAAGATGTGGAGACTATATCAACTATATAGGTTTTAGATACATATATGTTTATTATATATACACATTATATATTTAGATGAATATGTTCATTATATACATATACTTTATTTTAAATTACATTATGAAATTTATAAATGTATATACATATGTACACATAATATATGTGCATACATGTGCATGTAAATCCTAATGAAATAGACATAAACATTTCATAAAGCCAAATTTTAATTTCTGAAATTGCTACTTAAACAGTAGAAAAAAACTTTCACTTAAGCTTGCTGTAATTAGATTATATCTAAGATCTCTTATAATTCTAACTTTGTTGAAATGCATAAAGAATGATTAGCCTGTTGAAAGTTATTGCTTAATGCTATTTCAGGGAAGAGGAAGTTTTTAATAATATATGGACTGACATTGTTAATAAACAGGTTCAGAATTGACATGAAAGAGGATAAAGCAATAGGTTTATTAGAGGAATCAGATGATATCACCTAAAGCATACTTGAAGGGAACATAATTCCTTTGGGCATGATAAATGCATTACTTACCATTCACAACATACTTCATCAATCCTAATGAATCACAACTTGGGAATCTCTTCAAAATTGGCTTACTGCCAACAAAGCTGTTATATTTTCTGGTAATAGTTCCCATTCATGTTATTTAAGAATGAATGATCTATGATGAAGGCGACATTACCGATTAAAGCACATTTTGAGCAAGTTGAAACTCAGGTCTCTGTCTTGAAAAGCCAATTACTTAATTTTAAGCAATTAAGAAATAAAAAGGTGGGAAATGGAGAGAGAGAGAGAGAGAGAGAGAGAGAGAGAGAGAGAGAGAGAGAGAGAGAGAGAGAGAGAGAGAGAATGAACAACTAAGGATAAGGTTTCTTTGGGATCATTATTATTCTTTTCACACCATGATATTTTCTATTTTACTTCCTTTATCTCTTTTGTATTTTCTGTAGTAAAGGGCAGCTTTTCAAAGATATCAATGTCCTCTGTAGCTTGCCAGAGCATTTGTGTTAGTGGACAAGACATTCTGATAACTCAGAAGTTTTGAAATCCTATTCTTTTTCAAGAATGTCCTGATATGAGGCAGGCAGGTAGCCCTGGATTTGACAAAGATAACACTCATATCACTCAGATGAGTTTGGGTGGTATTTCAAATTTTTCCCAGAGTTCATATCTTTCCATTCTCATCCTACTATTTCACAGATCAAATTTAAACTTTCTGCTCTGACCTTCAAAGGTTTATTCTACTCAGCCTCACACTAGAGCAGTTCTTTTTCCTCTTGATATTCATGCAACTGTCCTCTTTGCTCTTTATCAAATAAACTCTGAAAAGGAAAGTGAGTCCAAGGATAATCTGAACAGTGCATTAATAATATTGAAAGCTTTTTGCTCATACAATTACCTTAACCTGTAGACTTCATTCAAAATATTGAGATAAGTTAGTCCAGTGTCATCTGAATGCATTAGGAATAGATAGATTCATACATACATACATGCATACATACATACATAAAACACATCCATACAATAGGAATAGAAATAGATATCTACAAGGAATTATGGATGTACACATACGTATATACAAATATATCCACATAAATGATATATTTATCTATAGACTTTCATCTGTCTATATATCTATATTTCCGTAATTCCTTATGGCTATCTTTTTCTATCTGTCTGACTTGCTAGCTGTCTTCATACATGCCACAAGAAGGAAAAGGAAGCACTGACCTGTGAAGTCATTATTAATAACCCCTGATTTTACATTTTTTTAAAAAATAGGGAATGCTAATAGCGTAATAGGTCAAATTTAGAAATTAATAGTTTAGCTTGTCCAAAGCAAGGTTGAGATAGATTAAGAATCGTGAAATGGTTGTCACCAAACTTTCCAACAGTTTGCTTGAAGCTTAGATTACTGACAATTTATGACTTATTGCCTGTAAATCACTTGTTTCCATTTACATTTTAGAAAATCTAAAAAAGTATATTTTTGTGCATTACCAAAAGCAGCTTTAGAACTTGTCTTTTTATTCAATTGAGGAATAATTTTGCTTGCATAGTTTATACCCAATGAGTGAGATAGATATAATTATGGTAAAATCTTACCAATTTGACATTAGCTCCTTTAAAATTGTTTTCTGTGAGCACAGCTGAAGGCACAACTAGTTACTAATGAAAGTTTCAATCAGTCTGGTTATTTGGCATTCCATAAACACCCAGATAAAGGTAATTTGACTCAAGTGAATTGCTTTTGAAACTGTCAGGCAAATCAGTTGCATTGTGCTGTCACAAGGTGCAAAATTACTGTGCCTTGCACTGTAAGCTGGAAATATGGAAATATGTAGTCAATTTGATCATATGAGAAAGCAAAACCACATTAACTTGGCATTCTGTAAACCTTCGTTTGGTCTATATATCACCAATTTCATTGTTAACTTGGTCAAATTAATTCCACAAACTCCATGTGATTATTTCACTTTGTTCATAGATATAGAGGCTTGATGCAAACACAAGAAATAGAAAAGCATTCTGGTGGAACTTCGATACTGCCTTGTGAATGGCAATGGAGGACAGAAGGCACTTGTATATAGGAGGGAGTGGGTGGAGAGAGGAAAGTATATGCATATTCAAGAAAAATAAATAGGAGAAATTTTTAATTGCTATATTTACCTGGCTCCTAGCCATCTGCTTTTCATAATAATAAGATTTTGCTGAATGTAGAACATAAGACAAGGATCAAGATTATTCACATCTCTTATGAGATTCACTTGCAATGTTGACACTATTAGAAATAATGGGAATAAGAAAGAAAAAAATCCTCAGCTCTACTTGAATATATTTGGCTTCTTAATCTCAAAAATGTATTCTTTTATATTGACACACATTAAAGACACAAAAAAATGTTTACATTAAGAAATCTACAAACCTGGGGAAAATTGAGGATTTTCAAACAAGCATCTTCTAATAAGTTAAAGGATCTTTTAAACATAGTATTTTTTAGCATTTTTTTCTCTGCAACATAAGAAACCTCAAATCTGTAAAAGATTAGACAATCTCTCTCTAATTTGTTAAAATACATACAAAGACTTTAACTTCAAGCAATTTAAAGATTATTTATTACCAGGTTTTCTATTGTTGTTCCCTACCCAACCTTCCTACATAAAATATATAAAAACTATTTCATGAAGATTTAAGAAGAATGAATCTTAAACTGTGACATTCCCATCTGAGATAATAATAATAATAACTAATGATCATATAATTCTTTAATGTTCACCAAGTCTGTATTCAGGACATTTTGGAACACCTGTATTCATAATCTCATCTGAATCTGAAAACTACTAATACTAATCCCTATTAGAAAGACAAGGAAAGTGACATTCAAAATTAAATGATTTGCCCATCCTACATACAAATGAGAAAACCAAGCAAAAGAGATTAAGTGCTCTTCCCATGGCCACATGGAATTTTAGTATCAGAGGTAGGATCTGATCAGAAGTCTTCTTTTTGATTCCAACTCCAGATATTAATCACTATGACGCACTGCCTCTCAATATAGGATTATCTCTTAAAAGGAATTTCTTCTGTCTCTTGCTATATACCATCCCTCACATCATCGACATGGGAGCTTTGGAATCTAGTTTCTAGTAGAATCTAGATTCAGGCCTAAATTGAGGGGATTAGAGAAGTAAAGAATTCCAGAAAAATTATTAATCATTGTGTAATATGCCTATAAAAGTGTCAGTTAAAAGTAGCAAATATATATGTATATGTGAGCATGTTTCTGTGTGTGTTTAAATGCATTTGTCATACTTAAATAAGTAAAATAATATTGCTCAATGGAACAAAAATATTATTCATAAAGATTCCCACATTAAAATGCACACATTTTTTTCTTACCTGTGCCTATTCTATTTTCACCTTCTCTCTGTTCCTTTTCTTAACTAGGTTAAGTAGTTAAAGAACCCATATTTAAAAGTCTTTTTTTAAAAATTATTCTGTTCTTAGCTCATTAAAAAAATAAGAATCAGGTCACTTTCAATCCACCTAGGTAGCTGACATCTTTTTTGGTTTTCAGAGTAGAAAGTCTCTTTCGTGGTTTTCCTGGAAAAAAAAATACAATTACAATAGCTCAAAGTAATCCTTCATTATTGTTGCTGTTATTATTGTTATTGTTTTGTTTTCAACAATTTGAAATAAGCCTCCTTCTGAGGTAGAATGTAGTATTTCCCTTTTGAAAAGTGTTGTTTTTCTCTGGTATTCTGCTCATCACAAATCACTTTTTCTGAATGTTTGAATTTATTTTATACAAGAAGCTTCATGTCTTTTCCAAGTACATGTGATTTGTACCTCTTAAGCTGTCCCCAGGTAGATGATAACTTAACTCCTTAATTCCTTAAGGAAGATCTCTGATGAGAGGCAGCTTTGCATAAATGATTAAGTAACTAGTTGCTGTGTGTGGAACACTGTTCAAGGCCTGAATTTGATAACATACTGACTGTGTGATCACATAGATTACTTAAACTCTCATGGCTCTGGCAAGCTTTTAATAAATAAGTTACCAAAAAAGGCAGTGGGGGGAGGTGGTTGATATGATTTGGTAGACCAATGATTCTTAACCTGAAGTCCGTGTAAATTTAAGGGTAAGTGAACTTAGATGGTTAAAAATGCATTTTTATTTCAGTACAATAGTTTTCTTTGTACCGCTATGTATTCATTTCATGCATTTTAAAACATTACTCTGTGAAGGGGTCCATAGGTTTTACCAAACTGCTAAACTGTTCTATGACAAAGAAAAAAAAAAGATAAGGACCCCTGAAGCAGGGGAATTTCCTCATTGGGAGCTCCCTATGTTAATAAGATCACAATCTGGATCAGATAATAATTTGACACAAAAATCTATTTTGACATGCACAGCTTTCTTCATAGTAATATTTCACAAAGAGTGAGACTCCAGCTTGAGTTAAATTTGTAGTTTTTGACCAAAACATACCATGCTTAAGCTATAGCTTTTTTTAACCTACATTATCAAATGATAATATTTATTAAGCTTTTACCATGTGCCTACTTCTGCATAACATACCATGAGATTTCAAATGTGACGTCATTCATTACTACCTTTGTGACTCTCAGTAAATCACTCTGTGCCTCAGTTTCTACTTACATAAAAAGAGGATAATAATAATACCCATGGAAAGAAGATATTTGTAAAGTGTTTTTTACACCTTACAGCTTTCTCTCTATATGATCGTTATTATCAAGTATAGGTCATCTTATGAAATCATACATACTACTTGGGATAATGAGATTAACATTGAAAAAATAAGACAAGACAATTGATAATGAAGTTTTATACAAAAGGCTGTGAGTGCTAAAGAAGTAGAGAGGAGGGAAAGATCAAGGTCATCAATATCTCCCTGGCTTTTGACAAGACTAGCTAGACATGTGAATGAATATTGAGCAAATTCAGCCCCAAAGAGAAGATGTATTGGATATAAAAGAAGCTGTATAATATCACTAAGGATGACTTGAACAAAAGAAGTTATATAAATGACATAGTATGGGAGGCATGTTATCAGAAAAGGAAGTCACAGTGAGAGGAAGAAACAGATAAACAGCTTAAATACTGAACTATTAACCCCAAAATTTTAAAAGATCTAGAAGAAGGGCTTCAGAACATTGGCTAGAATGTCATAATGGAATTTCATGGAGGACATGGAGAAAGGCCAGTGTGGTACAATGGAAAGAGGAGACAGAGTCTCTGAGTTCCAATTTCGCTGTATGATAATTATTACCTATATGACAGGCAATTTACTAAATGTCCCTGGCACTGACTTTCTTCATTTATAAAAAGAGGGAGTTGGGCTAGATGATCTCTGAGTTCCCTTGCAATTCTAGACCTATAATACTAATAGCTAGGTGACATTGTTCCTAAAAGATAGGTCTTGAAATCAAGAAGACTTGAGTTCAAATCTTGACACTCACTAGTTGGGAGATCCTGGAAAAATTCCTTAACTTCTCTATATTTCAGATTGCTCATCTGTAAAATGGGAATTATAATAGTACCTACCTCACAGAAATGTTGTGTGGATCAAAGGATCAAATGAGTTGACTTAACTAAAAACCTTTGCAAACTTAAAAATGTCATAAATGCCATGTCGGACTCTTTGAGACCCCACTTGAGATAAATGCTAGCTTTTCTTATTGTTCTTGTTTTTACTATTATTATACAAAAAGTTTAACAGAATGAGAAGAGGCAAATGGTCCTTTGGAGGGATGAAATCATGATTCCAGTTGAAGTAAGAAGTAGTCTCTTACAATGCAAGTGAGTCTAGTTAATTTGATTACTGGTAGATACATACAATGATATACAAGTTCTAGTCTTTGATATAGGCAAGTCATTTCTCACTAGGCCAGTGTGTTCTTCAGAAAATTCAGGTGGTTAGCTTATTAAATTATCTTTGAACTTTAACTTCTATGGTTCAATATTTTACAATCCCAAATTTTTCAGAAAATGATATGCACAAAATACCCAAAACATTGGTTCTTAAAGAACTTTGAAAAAGTATAGTGTTAATGCTATGTTTGTAAAAAGTCCTTCAACCACAATATCTTTGCAGATGGACTTATTTCAAAGAATAGTATAAAGAATATAGTATAAAGTATATAGAATAAAGTATAAAGAATAGTATAAAGGAAAACTGAGGAATATATCCATTTTATCTAAGACATGCAGCTGTAATATCAATCTAGTTGTGAATGTTATTAAGCCCTGTGAATTTCTGATCACTTATGGATTTTATCCCACTGAGTTTTTGACACCATCCTAATGTGAGAAATAACTTTTCAAAAGGATACAATTCTTTGATTGAGATTACTAGGTGATTTTTAAAAAAGTCTTTTGTGGTATGTCAAGCTAAAATTCTAAAAATTATTAAAAAGTAATGTGATTTTTTTTCCTGATCAAGTTTTTTTTTTTAAATCAGGAATCTAATGTACTTTTGAAGTTTATGTTTAAATTCAGTCACATATTAGTACTAATCATGATGTGTGTGTGTGTGTGTGCGTATATTTTCATATCTGGAATTTTGATGTTTTGTAACTAAAAAAGAAAATAAAGGAAGGCAGTACATATATACCACTTGAAAGGAATGTTTATAATTGAAATTACTTCTGTGTAAATTGGGTCTATAATGCATAAATATCAATATTTATCTTGAAAGTATCTTGGAACTAACAAAAAAACAAAAGATAAAAACAGAGATTAACTAACTCATTCCAAATACTGGAAATATAATTAATGTGGGAACACTCAGTCTTTGTTCCATTTTGCTAATGTTCCTGAAGTAATACATCTGTACCCATTGGTCTCCTTGGGGTAGTGTGCCAATTTCCTAGTTCACTTGATCCTGAACTAATTCTCCTCCACACACCACCACTTTACCACACTCACATGCATATCCATGTCATGTCATTCTTACACCTTTCTCATAGCCCATCCACCACTACCATCATGTTGATGCAGTGTCCTATCCTCTCTGGTCCTATCCTCCCTGGTCCTATTCCTCCCACCCACACTCCTGGCAGTTCAAATGCATTTGCCACAGGTGCCAAAATTATCAATTTGTAGAACAGCCTGACATTTTAGACTAGTTCAATGTCATTCCTTGTAATAGCCTATTGCCCTAAGTAAATGAATTGAGTCAGTTCATGATTGTCTTTCATTCATTTATCTGTCTCTCAACTCATTTACTTATCTATTTATATACTAATTTAGCTATTTGTTTATTTACTTATTTAGCCTTTTATCTATCCATTCATTCCATCGTTTATCTATTTAGTTGTGCATTTCTCTATTTATTTGTGTGTTACACTGATTTGTAATTTATTCTTAGCTGCCACTTAAAATATTAAGTTAAAATAGTGCAGCATGTTATTTAGACATTTTTCTCACCCTAAGAACAAAACAAAAACCAAATAAGCAAAAAAGCACATGACTGAGTGTTTATGTACTCTAGCACAACTACCACATTCACACCACATTGCCAGATTCTATTGTTTCTGACAATAAGATCACGTGTAAATACATTGTGTTTGAGGAGTTTATGGACAGGGATCTTCCCTCATCACCCTAAAGCAAATAGGCTAAAAGGATGAACACACTATGAAAGCTGACTTAAAGAGTTTGCTCAATACAAATGGCCAACAAAACTTGCTCATTCCTCTCTGTGTCCCTCTATTTTGAACAACACACTTCAGTCTTCATGAATTACTTATGGAGTAAAATCCTTCCCACTCACCTGATTAACTAAGCTTGAATTCCTCTGACCTTTCCTTCCTTCCTTCCTTCTTCCTTCCTTCCTTCATTTCTTCTTTCCTTTCTTCTTTTCTTCCTTACTCCTTCCTACCCTTCCTCTGTCCCTTTCTTCCTTCCTTCCTTCCTTCCTTTCCTTCCTTCTTTCCTTCCTTCCTTCCTTCCTTCCTTCCTTCCTTCCTTCCTTCCTTCCTTCCTTCCTTCCTTTCCTTCCTTCCTTCTTTCCTTCCTTCTTTCCTCCCTCCCTTCCTTCCTTCTTTCCTTTCTTCCTTCCTTAGATGTTTAGACTGGTCACTGGGTGGTTACAGTTTCTCTCAGGACTAACCCGGCTGTGCTGGGATAGCTATGAGAAAATCCAAGGATGACACATGTAAATTTACCTCAATCACAAACAATTGTTAGATTCTCATGATGTAGACAATTTCTCACAGATAACTGGGAGCCAATAACTCTTGCTCTATCAGCCAAATAGGTTTTGGACACAGTGATTACTTTCAGTGAAAAATGCAAGTTAGTAAAAGAGGTAGGACAAATAAACAAACAAACAAAAAACATTCTGGCATGATTGTAATTTCAGGGAGCACATGGTACAATGGCAAAAAAAAAGAGTATATATTTCTATGATCAGCTTGATTATGAATATGCAAAAAATCCCTGAACAATCATGGAAATAGCTCTCATTTTTCGCTTCTGTCAGAAGCAACTAGATTTTTCCTGGCATTAGACAGCTATTTGGCCATTCAGACCCATAACCAAACAATGAGAGTGATGGTCACATGATTGACATTAAAATTATCCACTGTGCTCCTTTTGTTTGGCAGCCTTCCTCTTCATCTTTGTTTAACCCTGTGGGTAATGGGCAGAAAGGGCTATCAGAATAATTAGTTGCACAGAACAGAATGCCTTGACTTCACTTCCTAGTCACAGTTTTATAAATTCATGTTGAATTGGACTGAATTGCTTCCTCTCTGGAGGAAAATGTTCTAGGAACTGGTGGAGATATAAAGGAGGGCAAGGACTCTGTATCCCCATTGCCTAGCATAGTACCAGCCCTATAGTATAACAACCTTAATAAATGGTTGTTGATTCATTGGTTGATTGGACAGCAGGAATCCTAACCTCATGGCGATTACTACACTGTATGCACTACTGTGATAACTACACAAATTAGTATAATAAAAAAAAACTGGAACTGTACAGCTTTGAGGAGTACTTGGAATTCTTTTGAAGGTCTGTGATGCTTCTGAAATGGAGAAAGAGAGCAGGACCAGAGATAGAAAGAGTGATTTCTTATAAGCAAAGATTCAATCAGAGATAAGGAAGGGTAGGACAAAGAAGAGGCATGGAAGATAGAAGAAAGAATGCCCCCTTGTTCATAAAGTATAGTTTAAATTCTCTCTGTCCTGTGAGTTAAAAGCTTAATGGGCTGGGAGGTGAGGACAGGATCTTAGAAAGAAATATTAGTAGTTAATAAAATAAGAACTGGGAGGCAAAGAAAGTTGAAGAAATTACTGACGTATAGACATCATTGCTTGAAAGGAGATGGAGAGTGCAACAGAGATAGCATAGTCTTGGAGTCAGAAGACCTAGGTTCAGATCTTAGGTTTGACACTTCCTTGATGAATGGCTATCACAAGACCCTTCTCTGAGCCTCAGTTTCCTAATTCATAAAATGAGGGAGATTAATAGTTGTGCCAGGCAATTTGCAAGGATATTTTAAGGATGAATAAAATCTTTAGTGGATTCCCTATTTTTTAACAAAAAAATTGCAAGCATCTTTGCCTGGTACTCAAAATGTTCTGCAGTCTAGTTTGCTATGCTTTTCTGAACTTATGTTCTATAACTCCCCTTCCCATGCTCCATGTTTCAGTCAAACTGAATTAGTCTCTCCCCTTAAAACATTGCACTTTTCCACCTTCCCATCCTACCATTGTTCATGCTAAATGCTTTATTGAAACAACTTTTCTCCTATTCCAATTATTATATTAGCTCAACTCAAAGGCCCCTCTTGATGAAATCTTATTACAGCTCCCTTGCACCTTGAAAACTTAGACAAAACAACACTTAACCTATAACTAATTGCAGTTTATTTCTAATCCTTTTTCCTATTTCCTAGGAGCAACATAGGCAATTTTCATTCATTTCACAAATGAAACTCTGATATACATACGTGTGTGTGTGTGTGTGTGTGTGTGTGTGTGTGTGTGTGAGACAGAGAGAGAGAGAGAGAGAGAGAGAGAGAGAGAGAGAGAGAGAGAGAGAGAAAGCTGACCTCAGAGGGGGTGGTGGTTTTTCATTTTCTACCATATGGAAAAGCACAAATTGACTGAGAGTTACTATCTTTCCCCTTGACAAGTTAATTAAGTCTCATAATCAGTCACAGTCATTGAACAGCATAGTTGCTGGAATGAGAATTACTAGGATTCTAGGATGGACAGATAAGGCACATTTGTAGAAGCAAATCTCTTTCAAGAGCACATAAACATTTGGAAAATGCTGAAAAGGAGAGACTAGGTTTAGAAGAGAAAACAAGAGGCATTGGCAATTATCTGTTTAGTTACCAGGAAAGTACAGTAATGGTATATATGTTAGAAAAATATTTTAAAACAGTAATGGAAAGGATTATGAATTATAAAATGGGTTCTTTATGGAAGGCAGGGTTTTTTTTCATTTTCTCTATTTTTATCCTCTTTTTATAAAGTTGATCACAGGTAATTATCAACAGTAAAATTTTCTTATTAAAACATTTTGACTTCAGTGGAGATTGATCTCTTCACCTTCCTTCTTCTTCTGAAGACTGAGTGTGGAAAAATCCCAGCTCTAGAAAATGTAGAAATGAAAATCTCATTCTCTTAATTTAATAGAGAGTTAGACTCAGTTAGGATGACTTTGGTTCAAGTCTTACTTCTGAAATAAAATGATTGTGTTACCCTGGACAGGTAATGACTAAAAGTGATAGATTTTCTACAATTGACATAGCATCCTTTTGGATCTTCTAGTGTTGTTTTGTCTAAGTTTTCAAGGTAGAAGAAACCAACTCTCACCTAATATGTATGTATGTATGTATGTATGTATGTATGTATGTATGTATGTATGCATGTATGTATGCATGTATAAAACATATACATATATGCATACACATTTATCCACATATACTTATGCGTGTGTATATATGTTATATTTGTATGTGTATGTGTATGTATGTGTGTGTGTATGTGTATGTATTAGATGTGTATGCCCATTAGAATCATTAGATTATTAGTTTCTTGTGAATGGAGATTGCTTCATTCTTCATTTTTGTATCCATATTATCACTGAATAATCAGTCTGTATTTGTAGAGGATATTTCCTCACTGAGAATTCCCTACATTGATTGAATCAGAAGTCACCCTAAAATCAAACTAACAACAAATGAGGAAAAATTATTCTCATTGCTAACAAAACATTTTAAAATATTAATTTTAGTGAAAATGTATCAAGAGTCTGCTATTCATTGTGCTACATTTTGGGAATATGAAGGCAGGGGGAAAAAAACCCTTGCCCTCAAGGAGCTACTTGAGGGATATATCATATTAAAAGATGTGTAAATATGAAGTGATTTTAGGAAGACAAAACGTCATTAATAGTCAAAGATCAAAGTAGGGTTCATTTGAGTCTTGAATATATTTTGTCCTCGAAAAAATCTGATCTCACTACTTTTCAGAACTCTCTGCTGGCAGGGGCTGCAGGGACAGAAAAATGCTTAGCATGCAGATTCCATTGCTGCCTCTGGCCCCTGATCATAATCTCTATGCTCCGACAATCATTCCTCTAAATAGATAAATACACATATCTATCTCCCTGGGGAGTTACCCAAACTTTCAGGTTCACTCACACTGGACTTCGCTGTCAAATCTTACAGAAATGCACACTATCCAACTCTCTCTTGTAATTGCTACTGCTGTCTTCTCCTACAGGTTCCCAAGCATACTGCCAGCACTCTCAACTACTAATTGTGAAGGAATATATTATGGTTCTTTTACATATTGAATTAGGCTAAAATCATCCAAAAATGAACTATGGCATCTTGACTCTGGTTTTTAGGGAACAGGAATTCATAACATAGTAACATCTTTCCAGCTTGAAATTTCAGGTGTGGATTCCCTATCATCTTCATCTTCCTCCTCTTCCTCATTATTATTAAAACAACAACAACAATAATATATTTCTTAACTATTTCAAACATATAAAACAATTTAGTCCTGGATCTCAGGATCACTTATAAGTTAGATGCATTTATGATCATTTCTATCTTATTTGGGAAAAAACGATACAAAAGATTTTCTTTTCAGCTACAAGCAATGCATCAGAAAGAAGGAAATAGTGATCCTCCTCATTACCTTTGTTTTGTCTTGGGAAAAACTCTAGCAAAATAATTTCTCTGCAGAAAAAAGATCCTTTCTTTGTTGGCCTGCCTTTATTTTTCAGATACCAATTGGAGGCTGGTACTAACCATAAAAATAATTCACCTATTCAATACTTCATAGTTAGTGTAGGTAGTTTCCAAGATCAAGTTTAGAGGTAGAAGGAAACTTAGAGGCCATGTTGTCTAATCCTTTCATTTTAAACATGAAGAAAGAAGCATGAAGCAACTTATCCAGGGCCACAAAGATAATAGCAATTCAGGAATTCAGACCCAGATTTCTGGTTCAAGATCTGGTTATCTGTCTACTATAATATAACTCAATAGAACTGCTTTCATGGAGAAGAAATAACCACATATGTGCCTGGCTGATAAATCCTGATGTCCGCTCTATTATAATGTAAACTATCTGAGGAAAAGATTTTTTTTTGTCTTTGTATTCTCAGTAGTTGGCACATAATATAATAAGTATTTAATAAATTCCTGTTTTTAATTGATTGAATGATTATCCCCATTATTACTTACTGGTTTCTTTTTCTTGGAACACTAAGTTCAACTTCAGCCTCCATACCAAAAATGCCAGGCATATCTTGTTTTCAGTTGGTCATGATTTTGATCATGTTGTACTACATTTCCCAAGAGCCTCCCCATAAAGAATTTCCATGTATTCACCATCTCCCATCCTCTTTGATAAGCATTGGCCCATAATCTAGGCAGATCCATTCGTAATACTCATGCACCAAATGACACCAAAAGAAAAAAAATTGAGACTAAAATTTTGAGTAACAGTTTCCTGACTTCTTTATGAAGAGATTTAATACCATGATCAGGTCTACAATAAATCATAGATTTATTGAATGACTTAAACTTCTTCATTGTTGTGCGTGTGTATCTCATGAAATAGCTTAATTCCAACCAGGCTATAAATATCTTATATATGTTTTGCTTAATCACCAGGTGTACCAACAGCTTTTCTCTGATAAGGATCATATAATGCTTCAAATTATCAAATTCTGAGGGTTTTTTTTTTGTATTATCTTCAGCATTCTATACTTGTGTTTCAAAAGTAGTAGAAGAGACATCATTTTTTTTAAGTTCTAATCAGTATACTTCTTTTTCTCACCATGAAGCCTCTGGGAAGGCAAAGAAAATTTCTTGTTTGCACTAGGTTCTTTCTTTAGGGAAAAAAAAAGACAGCAAAGGAAGGCTTAGCAGATATCCATCAAAAAGAAGCAGAACAATTTGATAATAGATTCATTATATCCTTCACCTGTTTATATAAATTCTTTTATCACATAATTTTAATCGGCACTGGAAATGGATGGTGCCATATAAAATTCCCTTCTTGACAGAGGGAAATTGGATTCATAAGAAAGTGTTCTATTACTCTTGTTTTCTCTCCTTCAGGATGAGTATTGCCTCTCCAAAACAAAAAGAACTTTTTTTTTTTTTGCCATATTGTATCCAAGTAACACTACTGAACCCTCCAAGCAACCTTCCTAGGAATTAGAATAAGGGCATTATAAACTGCCTAATTCTATCTCCTCAGCATCCCTGTAAATTTCCCACAATCATAGATTAATCCTGTGTGGAGGATTTATGGAAGGATTTAGGCAAGAATCATAACAAATAGAAAGGTATGGTTTGGCTGCAGTTCATATGATTGGAATAAGTACCCACACTGAAGACATCAAAGAGCCTTTAAAGAATCAATCTATACTTTTATTGATCACCTCATTTGCAGAGTTCTGAATTGAATGTTGTGGGGACTACAAAGATAGCAATTAGATCCACTTGTTAAACTTATGGAGTTCTGAGGATTTGTTTAGAATTGTGAAGTTGTTGATGAAGCAGGCACACCTTTTGGCAACTTCTGAAGATGGATTTTTACTGAAATATGCTACTTCTAGGACATATTAGTTTATATCAACTTCTACATAGTGGACTTTCTTGGCAAGAGCCACTCTATTTGCACTGGCTTAGAAAATGAAATGTATCACCTCATTTGGCCCTCCTTCTCCCTTTTTAAATTTCTTCCAGAGAGGTCTGAAGAGCTCAACAGGAGCAAGGATGCTGGTTTTCCTCCCATTAGTATCTGCTAATTGAAAATTTATAAAGACATGTATGTTACCCAAATAACACAAACATGTTTTTGTAGAAGATTGGGTATCTAGACCCAGCCTGGAGAGTTACTGACATAACTTCACAATCACAGGTGGCCAAGACGCATGCATCCCTGATTGCTGCTTGTTTAGCAGTCCCAATTTTAATGTCTTGTAATCTGGCTTCATAAACAGCACATGAGGATTCCCTGGGCAATACTGATCCTGAAATAAAATTTTTCGAGAAGAAAAGGGGGATTTCTTGAATAGTTTGCTTTGGATGTTACCTCACTAATAACAAATGTCAAGAGTTTAAGTTCTCACCTTTCATCAAAAGCAGGGGAATTTCCTGCATTACTGTCCAGAGTACATATTCTGGAATTGAGAAGATTACCTAAAGGGGTTGAAGTCTAGTTTTGTAGGAAAAAATGGCCTACGCTTTGCACAACATCATTACAAGTATGATACTAAGCATTGGGAATACAAATACAAAAGCAAAGACGAAGTCACTGCTCTTTAGTTGTCAATGAAAATACAGGAAGGAAAGTGGTGGCCAAGGGCAGCTAAGTGGCACAGTGGATAGAGTACTGCACCTGAAGTCAGGGAGAATCATCTTCCTGAGTTCCAATTTGTTCTCAGATACTTATTAGCCATTTGACACTGGGCAAGACATTTAACTTTGTTTTCCTCAGTTTCCTCATCTATAAAATGAACTGGAGAAGGAAATGGCAAACTGCTCTAGTATCTTTGCCAAGAATACCCCAAATGACAAAGAGTCAGACACTATTGAAATGATTGGACAACAAAAATGGTGGCTAGCAATGGACCCTTTAATCTGGAAAGTTATAAGGATTTTGAGTGGCATTACAGGGTGGTAGATTGACACATCTATTCCAGAAAAAAAAAATGTCAGAGTTGATTTGGTCATGGTTCCACAACTGAAGAGTTGGGAGAGGGAGGTGAGGAGGAATGCAGTGAAAATTTTTTGAACTTTTCAGAAATGAGTTAAGAAAAGCAGTTATTAATTAGGATATCAAATATCTGAGGAAGAAGTTCTAGAGAGGCAGGAGTGAACATTTCCAGGAAAGTATGTGAATGTGGGCTTCAAGGTGTTTGATGAAGTTGTAGAGAAGATGGCCCTGGAGGGAGGGAGTGAACCACTGCTAAAGTCTTCCTAAAGGAGTGGGCCAGAGAATGCAATCACCAATAATGACAGAAAGGGGGCCCAGTTGAAACTTTAAGAAGATAGTGTCTATGTACAGAATTTGATTTACCGAGTCCCAGTCTAAGATTTAGAAATAACTGAATCTTCACCAGGGATAATTGCATCCAATGATACCAATAAAAATGTGAGATTTGCCTGGAGACTTGTAAATCTGATTAAGATTGTTTTAAATTATAAATTTAAGGGAAAGTAAAAATCTGAATTTTAAAATATTCAGTGCCTTTAGATTATTGTGCCATGAAGGATGATATATGGAGGAAAAGACATTTTTTTTCATCACGCAGGCATTATTTCCCTAGAATACTTTTTCAAATAGTTTTTCTATTTCTATGGTTCATATAGTATGGGTTTATTTTTTAAAAAAAGTTATGAAAGACAGTGTGCCATAATGGGGAGAGCTGGACTTAGCTTAAAGGAAGACCTAGATTAAAATACAACTCTGACACATATTTGTTTCATGATCATGGACATCACTTAAACTCCTGCTGCATCATGCTCCAATACAATAAGTTGTGGTAGGGACAGGCCCAGATGGGCTGCAGGGGGTGTAGGCAGAGGTGATGGCACAGGCAGAAGAGGGGGTAGGATGGCCCCAGTACCTCTGCTCACTCTGTCTTGAGGCCACGGTAACACTGCAGGGAAATGGCTTAGCATATGGGCCTCAGGAGATTCCTGGTCCCTGTCTTGTCCAGGAAGCTCCCTCAGTGTCTCTGGATGCTCCTGGAACCTCCTGAGGTTCCAGCCCAGGGCAGTCCTGGTAGACCCAGCTGCCCCCAATTTGGCGCAGACATTCTCCACCACCAAGATCTCAAAGGTTACGTTTAACATCCAGGATGGGCCCTACTTTTAGGACAGAATTGTCAAAAGTGAGACACTGGTAGATGTGGATTTCCATGCATAGTGGTGTGATCTCTGTAAGATCTTGGGGCCCAGGTTGGAGAAAATGGTGCAAAGCAGCAGGGGAAAGTGCTCATGGCCAAGGTGAGCATTGACAACAACATAGACCTATCCATTGATCATGAGGTTTCTGCTGTGCCAACTGTGATGGCCATCAAGAATGGGGATGTGGTGGACAAGTTGGTAGGCATCAAAGATGAAGGCCAGCTGGAGGCGTTCCTCAAGAAGCTAGTTGGCTGCTGAGCTGGGCCTGTTTTTGTTTTCCCCTGGGGCCCTCCTAGAAAACACTCTAGTCCTTTTCAATCCCCAACCATCTAGACCCCTTTGGACCATGCTGTGTCTTTCTGGGGAAGGGTTCTTTCATCTCCAAACTGGGGAATAAGGAGCATTTCTCAGTTATCTTACTGCAGAGGATTGGTCCTTAGGGAAGTGATGCTGCTGCTGACTGTGGGAAGGAGGGCTGGGGCTGGGGACTTTGGGGTGTTCTCCCCCTCCCATGCTTGATCCCTACCCCCAACCTCCCATTCCCACTACCAAGCCCACCCTAACCTAGGTCCCAATTGTGGCCATCTCCAGAAGAGATTAGACAGGGTCCTGTTTCAGCAGGAATACTTAATAGTGGGGTCACCCTGTTCTGACTGTGAGATTTTTATCCTTGTTCTCTGGTCCTTGTGCTTTATCACAGAGGCTCTGTGACCCTGTGCCTGACCTACTTGCCACATTTATTCCTCTGATGCTGTTTCGTAAAAGAAAAGAGAGAGGTATGCATATATATGTATATGTATGTAAAATTCTCTCATTTGTTTTAGGTCTCTAATAAAGAGAGCTTTGCTGATGACTTCTATCTCCTGCTGTGAAGTACAGACCCCATGGTATACCCTGAAATTACCTATTAACTACCACCATTTATGAAAGACTTCCCTTGTTCCCCCTTCGCTTTCCAACTACAAGGGGATGAGAGTGAGAACTGGCCCTGAGGTGGAGGGGAGGAGTCCTATAAAGCTCTTTAGACTGGAAGAGCCCTAAATCTCTGCCTTAGCATCAGAGTTCTCCAATTGTATGAGCTGGAGGTTTAACTGTGGACGAAGCAAAGAAATAAAACTCTGGGGCTGAGCAGCAGAAACACCTTCCAGCCTCTTTGAGAGATCCACTTTAACCCTCTCTTGGACTGGTCTCAGGTCTTTGTTTCCTTATCTGGTTGGCTCCCTCTTTGTTTACAAAAATATGTACCATCTTCCCTCTTCTTTTCAACCACCCTGCCCCCAGCCTTTTCATTAAGGTGAGACAAGCCCACCACCAAAAAAAATATAATAAGCTGCAAAATACATATTTCTATTGGCTTCTGCCAATAGATATTTCTTCAGCAGGAATTGTCTATATCAATAAACCTCAGAACCAATAAAATATATTTTATTTATACTTGGATCTTTTATCGAATCGTCTCTATTCTGTCATCATATTTCTTTTTTTTTCTATTTTTCCTTTGCCAATTTTTTTATAATTATACCTATACAATACATTTTTAATAATCTGGTTATGCTAACCTAGTCCTTTGCTTTTATTTTCCATACGTCAAACAGATTTTCTTGGTCAGCTTTTATTTTCCTCTAATACTTTCCTTATAACTATATTTATGTGAATTAATCTATTGTTATTGCACAAAACTTACCAGTTAGTTTGAGGTATTGCCATTTTTACTATATTCATTCAGTCATTTGTTCAATTCTTTGATTACTTCTGTCAAAATAATTTTGAAATTGCCTTATTTGAGAATTTTGTATATCTTCATGAGGTAATGCCCATACAGTTGTTGTATTTTTTTCCATTACTTTTGTTTCATTATTGTTGGTCATGTATAGAAATATTCTGGGGTTTATTTTAGATCTTATAACTTTATGAAAACAATCTATTAACAAAATTATTTGTTGGGTGTAGTGATCCTTGCTTATAATCCCCACATCTGTGAAAGACTGAGGCTGATGGATCCCTTGATTTGGGATTTTCTAAGCTAAAGTAAGACTAAAGTTCTTTGGGTGCCACCATTAAATTAGCCAGCAAAATGTTGAGGACAAGGGTATGGAGGATCACCAGGCTGGGTGAAAAAGTGTGAATGCACCCAGCCAGAGAAATGGAGCAAGTTAAAGTTTGAGGAAAGAGCAGCATCCAGATCCCTCAATAAGTAGGTGGCATGTTTCCAACACAAGCTAGATTGGCAGGTACAGAATTAAAAGTAAATAAATAAAAGTTGTTATTTGTTATGACTACTGACTTGATTTTTCTGCTATATTGTTAGGTCATCTGAAAATAGAAATATTGTAACTTCATTGACAATAATTTTAATTCCAATGTCTCTTTCTAGTTTATACATATCTTAACTTCTTCATTTCCAATAATTATTCCTTTAATTTCTTTTTCATTCTTTGGTGCCTTTGCTAAATATTCCTAAAATTATTTTTAAATAGGTATTCTTACTCAAAATATTTCTAATTTACCTCTATTGAATATAATAGTAAGTTAGGTTCAAATATGAACTATGTGTGTGTTATAGAAATATATTTCTAACCTATACTTTTGAAATTTTCAAAATAAATTCTATTTTATTGAAGGGTTTCTCTGCATCTGATATTATAATGTAATTTTTATCTTTTTATCTTTAAAAACAAATATGCTAGTTAATTTGCTGGAAGTAAATCCAATCTTCATTTTATTCATGTAGAAGTCTCTGATGTATGTTTTTAGATCTATCTCTATGTATATATATATATATATATATATATATATATATATATATATATATATATATACATATATCTATATCTCTCTCTATCTACATACATTTAAATATACACATGTGTATACATAAATGTGTGTGTGTGTACACACCCGCTTGCGTACATGTGTTGGCAAGGCAGTTGGGGTTAAGTGACTTGCTCAGAGTTACTCAGCTAATAAGTGTTTTGTGTCTGAGGCTGGATTTGAATTCAAGTCCTCCTGACTCCAGGTCCCAGGCTCTGTCAACTGCGCCAGCTAGCTGCCCTTTGCTAGTATATTTTAACTATTTTGTTTAGTGCTTTGTTCTGGACATTTGTTCATACTATTGAGCTATATTTTTATTTTACATCTTTATTTATTATATGGATCGACTCCATATTTGACATATTGGAGTAGCTGTATATTCTATTTTTCTATGTCTTTAAACAGTTTATATAGAATAGAAGTTATATTATTTAAAAGAGAATTCACATGAATTTATCTGTTTTCAGGGCCTTTTAACTAGACAAATCTTTGATGGCCTGCCTGATTTCTCAATCTGAGTTTATTCAATTTAGAATGTCCATTTCTTGTTTGTTTCAGCATTTCATATTACTATAGGTAACCATCTATTTCTTTTACTTCCAAATGTTTTATAATGTGTTATTATGTTAATATTATTATGTTAATTATGTTAATAATTATGTTAATTCCATTCATCTTTAGCCCTTGTGATTTTTCTTTCTAATTTCTAATGCCATGGAAATGTTTATCAATTTTATATCTTTTAAAAATCCAACTTTTGAAAATCATTCAATTGGTTTATTTCTAAATATGTGCTTAGTGCCAATCTTTTTTTTTGTTTTCTATTATATAGTTCTTCCTGTTTCTAAGATTGTTTTTGTTTTATTTTTGTAATCATACATATAATTACTATAGCAACAAAACACTATGAATTTGTTTCTGACTATTGATCTGAAGAAATTCATGTATTTTGATATGAAGAATATTTATTGTTGTAATCTATTATTCTATTTTAAAAATAATGCCCTCTTTATTTCTGCAGTTATGTTCATTTAAGTTAGTCACCTTTTTTAGTTTCCAAGAGAATTGAAAATTTTAGTCTGCTTCATTTTTAATTCCAGTTTGTTGTGTAAATATGGTGTAGAGAATCTATATTTTTCTTTATTTGCCTGTTTTGTAATACAGGACGTGGTCAAAGTTTATGTCTAATTTAAAAAGGATACATACATACGTGTGTGTGTGTGTGTGTGTGTGTGTGTGTGTGTGTATAAATTTCTTCAAGAAGCCTTATCCAGAGAGATAGGAATAAATACAGTCAAAAGAGTTATATATTTAATTTACTTATTTCTCATTTTACTTTTGTTGCATTTACTATAGAATAGGATGTTAAAATCCTCCACTACTATTTATTTTCATTTCTTCTCCCAAGGCTAAGTGTTACTTTAGTATTTCAGCTACATAATTAATGGCTTAATACACTTAAATTTTATAAACTTATTTCATATAAAACATTTTTAACATAATGTCATTCTTTACTTCTTTGAATACTTTCTGGTTTGAATTCATCCTGTTCAATATCATTAACATAATTCTAGCTTGTTGTCACTTGACAATAAATAATATCAATTTTAAGCCTGCCTTTCATTTTGAATCTACCAAGACCTTATTGGATTTTATATGTTGTGTGTGTGTGTGTGTGTATTATACACACATAGATACACAGAAAATACACATATATACATACAAAATACATACATATATATGTATATATATGTGTGTATATATATATATGTGTGTGTACATATATATATGTATATATATATGTATATATATATATATACATATATATATGTATGTCTATGAAGCAGGATATTGTTGGTTTTTTTCCTGTTAATCTATTCTGTCAGTTTTGTTCAATTTATTGAGGAATTTAGAGCATTTGCCTTTAGAATTACAATTCAGTTGGTCCTTTCTATTATTCTTTTGGAAGAGTATAAGGGTATAAAATATTCCTTAATCTTACTGTTTCCATTTTCATTTTATACCTAATTCCTGTCATGTATTAATAACTAGATAGGATATTTTAAATTAAGTTCAATTTTCTTCAAATATAGAATTTTGTCTCAATTACCCTGTCTCTTCTCCCTGTCCTCAACTTTTTGTTTTTTCCTTCGTTGCTGTAATATGACCTTCTGAAACAATTTATTCAATAACATGATAGGATTTCAAACTTGGGAGGGACTTTAGCACCTGTCTAGTTCAACCCTTTGTTACACTGAGGAATCTCATAATTTTGGTGGTAACTGTTTCTTGTTGATTATTTTAAATACTTAAGTATTGAGATTTTGTTTTTCCCTTAGAGCCTTGCTTTCAAAAAAAAATCTTTGAATTTAATTTCTTTCTGTAAATTTTTTAAAGTATATTGGCTTTTCAAATAACCATCTTTTTTCTTCAAATTGCATACTGAATGTGGCTGAATAGACAATTCTGGGTTTATGTCCTAAGCTTATTAATTGTATAAATAGTCACCCATCTCTGTAATCTGAAGGTTTACTGGTAATCTCAGTACACCTGAACTACTCATGTCGCTCAACTGAATCACACAGTTTCTGGCAGTACAGAACAAGCAATAAAAAGGGGATACTTACCTGCAGGTTTGGTTTATATCTGTCCAATGAAACCAATTGGTTTAAGTTGTTGATTAATGGAGCTTGATATTTAGACATTGTGAGGGCATAGTAATAAAGGCATCCTCAGTTATGTTTACTTGGTTGCAAATTGCTTAATTGTTTTTCAGAAACTTTGTCTTATGCCATTCTTCATAGGGAATTGTATAAATTTATTTAAAAATAAAACAAAGTTAAACATCTTAATTTCCTCAAAAATAAGTGTTTCCTAAGTCTGCAATTATACCTTACTTTCCTTGGAAAGTTCATAGTGATTCTAAAAATTATTCCTGAAAAAGTGAATTCTGGTCTTATTTTGCAAGCCTGTACTATATTTCCTTAATATTGTTGTAGTTTAAGTATTTCACATCTAGGAATATTATAGCTTAGACTTTTTTCCATACTGATGTTCTATGAATTTTTTCCTACACGTACTTAACTTTTTTTTTTTACCATTTATACAATATTTCCTTTCTAGATTGCTTTTAATATGGTGTTCATTCTTTTTTTTTAATTGTATTTTAATATCAGTAACACTACATGCTGCCATGTCATCTGTCCTCCAGTTTAGCATTTGGGCCTGCCTATATTCCAGTAGTTTTGCAAATTCCTTGATGCATTTTAGCCTATATTTCTAGCTTCTCTGAATTGTGTTCAGTTCAACTTTCTATTATAATAATTGATAGTTTCTAAGGACTGTTTGTATATCTTATTGTATGTTCCATATAGATTATTATTTTCTGCTATTTTGAATGTCTTTTAGGTTTTTATTATTTTTCTTTCTTCAAGTTGAAGTTTGATCTTGTTAACCAATTGTTGCTTAATTTATTGGAATGTATAATTTATTCACTTGGAGATATATCTAAGAATATTTGGGGTATTCTCTCTCTCTCTCTCTCTCTCTCTCTCTCTCTCTCTCTCTCTCTCTCTCTCTTCTCTCATTTCCATTGTTTGGATACTTTAGCTGATGCCATTGTTGTACACTGCTTTTAAACACATTAAGTGCTTTGCTATGCTAGGTATACCTAAAAATTTGGGTAGCTTTACATTTTATTTGTTGGTCTGATTCTAGCCAATTTCCATGTCTTTGGCATTTCCTCCCTCCCTTCCTCAAGACTTTTTCAAAGACTCAGGCTAAATTTTATGTTTTCACTTTTACATTTCAGTTCAGTTTCTAGATAATAATTATTGACTTGCTTCAATGATCATTTTATTATTCAAAAATATTATTGATATGATGTACAAAAATTCTCTTCTGCACATGATCAGAATCAATCAAAAAGGTCTGATTGTAACTTGGTAAGACATGGCAACCTTATTATTATGCGTTTAAAAAGAAGAAAGTGAGACATCTAATCAATATTTTTGGAGAGCAAACTTCAGAGGTTAGAACAAGAAAAGGTAAGACTATATTCTTTAAAATTATAAAGAGTAATGTACCCATGTGGAATCAGGTACTCTTAAAAAAGAAATGCTGATGACATCAACACAAACATTTCCAATAATAAAGAAAACAGGGAATTTTCAAAAATAAAAAGGCAATTGTGTATGCACAGAGAGCTCATTGACTGACATGTTTAAAAGACATTATAGGAATTAAAAGTGAAGTAATTGAGGATCAACAAATAACTGTGAGACAATGCTGGAAGAGTAGTGGAAAGCACACTAACTATGAGAATGAGCTGATAGGAGAAATAAATCCCAAATAAAATAAAAACAGATTTCATAAATTTCCTGTTAAATACCCCTATTCTACCAAAAAAAAGTACTAGATTTATTCATAATAATAGTTTGGAATATATAAATTATAATAATGGATGATGAAAAAAATAAAAATGGTTAATTATATATTGCTTCCACTTTCTCCATCAAGGAGAATAATCTTCAGATTGAATGAGTATTATTTTTTAAAAATAGTTCGAAGGAGGAATCACCAGGCAAGTGAAAAAAAGTAATCAAGTCACCTAGTTGTCTTCAGTGAATTTAACTCAGTGGCTTAGGCAAATTAATTTATAGGCTTCTAAAAGAGATGAGAGAAATGATTATTGAATTACAATCTCATAATATTCATATACCTATAGATTATACATGTTAGATAAGATCTTAGAACCCAGCTACTCTAACTGACAACCTGAATAGTTTTCCTTCTATAACAATAGAGTCAAAATTAAATAGAAGGAGGTCTCTTCAGGCCACATATTGACTTGGGGAAAAAAAAAACAAATTAACAGTTTTATGTCACATTTTAAAAAAAATTATTTTGTTAAATAGTTCCTGATTCACTTTAAGTTGGGTAGGTTGCATACTTGAAAGTGTGCAATTTTTAACATCTCTGCTTTTTAATATCTTTATCAAATAGTCACCCAACCTGAGACTTAAGATTTTTAGTGAGGAGGGCCCAAGGAAGTCCACTCTAGTTTAGGACAGATCTAATTATTATAAATGTTATATTTGCATAAAAATGATATCTGTTACTATTTATCTGTCCTATGGGGTCAAAAAGTGCAAGTTAATTCCATTCCCACAAGGAATCTCCTCAGGTACTTCAAGTAATTACATCCTTCTAAAGTGTACTTTCTTTTTCCCAGATAGAAACACCCATTTTCTTTAACTGATTCTAATATGGTATCACAAATCTTTTCTTGTTCCACCTGGCTATCCTCCTTTCCATATGCCCCATATGGCCTTCCTAAAATATGGCATCAAAAACTAAAGTGTAGTATTCCAAATATTGTCTGACCATGGCAGAGTAGAACTATCTCCTCCCTTGTTTGTAACATTATGCTGACTCATATAAAGTTTAAATTCTAGTAAAAGTCCCCAGTCTTTTCCTTTTCCATACTATATTTATGCAGCAAAATCCTTAATTACAAATAAAAGCTTTGCACTTATTCCTATTAAATGTCATTTTATTAGATTTGGTTCATAATGCTAGGTTGAGATTTTTATTTTTATCCTTTATTGACAAATGTGTTAATCCCTCCCTACTTTGTGTCTACTGTCAATTTTGTAATTATGCCATATTTGCCTTCTATAAAATAATAGATAATAATGTAAAATAACAATGGCAAAGACAGCTACTGGTGACATTTCACTGGATATTTCCAAGTTGATACCAACCAATTAATTATTATATTTTGAGTCTAATCTATCTGCATGTGTTGAACCCAATGAGCTCTATCATGCTCTCTTGAGGATAACAATGAAACACTCCAAAGTTTTGCTTTGATGAAACATATTTACATATTTTCTTGATTGTCTAATCCTATCAAAAATAACTCATGGTCATCCTTTAATGTATTTTCTGGATAAAATCATGATTATTCTGTGTTCATAACCTCTTTCTTTGTTTTGCTAAGTTCACTAAGAATATATTATAGAATTTTTCAAGGCATCAATTCAAACTCATTGACCAGTATTTCCCCGATTCTCCTATTTTCCATTTTAAAAAATGGGACTACATTTGTCTTTCTTTAGTACTGATCCTCATCTACCTTTTCCCATGATCTTTAAAAAGTCCTAACATTAGCGTAATAATTACACCCATGAATTCTTTGAGTCCCACTGATTTATTTCATCTGGGTCATTCCTTAATTATCTTTGAATTTAATTTGTTATAAACCGTTTCTCCCATACTTTCTAGTCCAAAGATTAGAGATCTCGGCAAGGAAAACAAAATAAAAAATAAAACTATAATGCTCCTTTTTCTTTTCTCTTATCATTCACCAACCCATACAGGGAGGGGTGATTTTTAATATGTCTGTGATAGGACCACTTTCTACCAACATTCTCCCCTCCTCCAAACATGGGTTAATCTATTTTTTTTTCCCTCTGAAAAGCGATAAAACTGACTTGGGGAATGATTGGCTTACAGGGCTAAGACTAAAGCTGCACCTTTCTTGGTACAACTTCCTGTTATTGATAGAGCTTCCTGATCTTAAAAAGACACACCACCCTCTGCCCTGCATAATTGAGGCCTTTTATACTTGGTGAATTTCCAAGACCACATGGATCACCATGCCTAACCCTGTTGATTCCACTTATTTGTATTCTGGGATTAGAGGGCCACATTTACCCAGGTTAAGTGCTAGAGTTATCTTTGTTGATTATTGTTTCTAAGCTATAACTAATTCAACCTCTTTCTGTAACTGAGGAATGACCTACTGAATGCTTCATTTTATTTCACCATTGAACCTGACTAAAGAATCCCTAGGACTAACTCAAGCCCAAGCTTAATAGCTCTTTTGATCTTCTGCTAAGGAATACCTAGTTGTTATGCTTATAATTGCTCACCAAGCAATGCTTGTTTTAATTTGATCCTGCTGAAATTCTTCTTACAAGACCATCCTAAACTTTGGTATTCACTCCCTTTTGCCAACACTTACTTACACCTTATGTATAGGATTCTTGTGGAAATCTGGCTTGGGTAAGGAGATCCCTGTTGATCCACATAAGTTTCTTTAGACAGCTTTCCTCTTTTCTCCCTTATCAAAACAGTTTCTCTTGATGCCTTTAAAATTTCATTTTTGAGAGCATCTTATCCCTTCCAGATTGATATTCCCTGTGTAATTTGAACCCATGGGATGGTACCTATTCTATTACTGAATGAGATTTGGAACGACAGTTTCAATATTCAGCATTAAAACAATCATCATCATCAATGTCATTTAGCACTTACATAGCACTTTATGGGTTACAAAGTTTTTTGCAAATGTCTCATTTAATCTTTACAGCATTTCTGGGAGGTAAGTATTATTTTATCTCTGTTTTGCAGATTAACAAACTGAGGCAAGCAGATTAGGTAATTTACCCAGAATCACATAGCTAGTATCTAAGGTGATATTTGAAGTCAGATCTTCTGACTTCAGATCCAATACTCTGTCTACTGTGTGACCTACCTGCCTCTTCATATCTAACATATATATATATATATATATATATATATATATAAAACAACATATTTGCCACTTTATTATTTACAAAGTTCTCTATATATAGTATCTCAGTAGTTGCTAAAGGGTGTCACTTTTTTCCCCTTTGGGTAGTCACAGACAATTTGGGTACTGTCATAAGACATAAAAGTAGCCTGTCAACTAATACTATGCCTGTTTCCCAATTTGTTTTTTAAATATGAGTACAACTTCTTCCTTCTTGTAACTACTGAATTATCTTATAGATAATTTAATTATACATTTTAAAATTATCTGTACATAATCATCTGAAATATAATTTTGGAATCAAGAATATTTTCTCCACTCTCCAGTTATAAGCAACATATATTTCTTTAAAATCCTTTTTATATACATATATCACAACATATCTTTTCTCTGCAGACCAATGCTTCAGCAAGATTTTTACAATAGTAATTCATTTCTACATCTGAGGTACCTCTCTCAAAAATTCTGCTCTATATTATGGTACCACTCACCTTATCAAGTTTTCACAATGAATTGAGCAGAGCAAGGGAGCCATTTAAGATGTGAAAGCCAATATCGATATGAACCTTTTATTTTAAATCTTGGTTCCTGGAAATCCAATTAAAGGCAAAGCACAGATATGTGCTATAAAAAGACTACAGTAATTTAGGTAGGCATTTGCACCTACAGTAACCCACAGAGAGTAAGAGGAAAGAGTGGTGGGGACATATAAGCCAGGAAGGATGCTTGTGATGAAAGAGAGGCTTTAAAAGAGCAGCAGGGGCATCCAGTTACAAAATAATCAAAGAACCATTCTACAGAGTATACTGATGTGTTAGAATAGCAGACTGAGAAAGAAGCATAGTCCCCTTCCCACCCCTCTCTCCTTCACACATAGACACACACTCATAAAATCACATTGGCAATCTTGTGGGGGAAAGCCCAGTTATTTTGTCTTAATGGATCTCCTCCAATGGCTCATGGATTTATGAAGGTGACTCTGGATTGCTCAAATATCATGCATCAAGTCTAAAGCTATTGAAGGATTATATGTTTGCATGTGAAAAACCACTTGGTTGAGTTTAGAGGATGGTGAGTCATATTGGCCACCATAAGTCTCAAAAGACCATGTACTAAGTTGTAAGGAAGTTTCAATAGGTGTTAGTGGATGGAATATGAATATTAACAGAATCATAAATGTTTGAAAAATAGAAACCTAAGATAAAATCTCCTAAAAACTGATTAACCAGGCCAAATATACTCTTATCTAGGCTAAGAATCCTGAAGAGGCCTTATTTTATTTTAATCCTTAACCGAGGAATGACCTTGCAAATCTGGTAATTGGTAATTTGGGGTCCAAGTAGGGTACCAAAAGTCTCTCTGATTTTTCAGATAAACTGCCAGAAGTGGGCTATTTGATGTAAGTTTGAGGGTGAGGTTGGAGTTGTTCCATTAGAGTGGAGCTGTTGTCACACTACTCAGAAGTTTGAGAAGTCTTCTGGGACTCTTAGCAATAACATTGATTTCATGGTGAAAACAACTGATCAATCACTGTGCTTCTGAGAGGCAAAAATCAATTCCATCCACTTGAAGAGCCAAAGACTGATTTTCTGGAAACTTTCAAATACTGCCCAAGTTGAAACTATTTCTATGGAAGTATTTGCCATCTATTTCTTAAGTGCTGAATTATGGGCCCTCAGTTTTGTCATGTCAAGCTTGAAAACGTGTAAGTCAGAAAGCAACTCCACCACTATCAGAGGCAAGGATTGAAGCCTAATGCTGTTTTTCTTGTTTTAGAGAAAAATCTTTTATGAAAATTTTGTGAACCATGGAGAAATCTTTTCATAGCCCTTTGTCCATAATTCCAGATTGCTCTCCAGAATGGTTGGATCAATTCACTTTTCTACCAACAATGCATTCGTGTTCCAATTTTGCAACATCTCCACTATTTATGATTTTCTTGTTTTGTCATGTTAGCCAATCTGATAGGTGTGATGTGGTACCTCAGAGTTATTTTAATTTGTATTTCTTTAATTAGCAGTGATTGAAAGCATGTTTTCATATGACTATAGATAGCTTTAATTTCTTCATCCAAAAGCTGCTTGTTCATATCCTTTCACCATTTATCACTTGGGGAATGACTTGTGTTTTTAAAAATTTGACTTAGTTCTCTATAAAGTTTAGAAATGAAGCATTTATCAGAGAAACTGTTTGTAAAAATAAAATAGTTCCCAGCTTTCTTCTTCCCTTCTAATCATGGCTGCATTGATTTTGTTTATGCAAAACCTTTTTTTAAATTTAATGTAATCAAAAATATCAATTCTGAATTTTATAATATTCTCTGTCTCATTTGGGCATAAATTCTTCAATTCTCCATAGATCTGAAAAGTAAACTATTGCTTGCTCTGCTAATTTGCTTATAGTTTCACCTTTTTTGTCTAAATTGTGTACCCATTTTGACCTTATCTTATTATATGATGTAAGATATTGTCTTATGCCTAGTTTCTGCCATACTGTTTTCCAGTTTTCCCAGTAATATTTATCAAATAGTAAGGTTTTGTCCCAGAAACTGAAGTCTTTGGGTTAATCAAACAGTCCATTACTATAGTCATTGATTACTGTGTCTTGTGTACCTAACCTATTCCACTGATCCACCATGCTATTTCTTAGCCAGTACCAAGCAGTTCTGATGATTGCTGCTTTACAATACAGTTTTAAATCTGTTATGGCTAGGCTACATTATCTTGTATTTCTTTTCATTAATTCCCTTGATATTCTTGATCTTTCATTCTTCCAGATGAATTTTGTTATTATTTTTTCTAGCTCTATAAAATAATTTTTGGTAGTTTGATTGGTATGGCACTGAATAAGTTTAATTGAAGTAGATGTGTCATTTTTATTATATTATCTTGTCCTGTCCGTGAGCAACTGATTTTTCCCCAATTATTTAGATTTAATTTTATATGTGTGAAAAGTGTTTTGTAATTGTGTTCATGGAGTTCCTGGGTTTGTATTGGCAGGTAGACTCCTAAATATTTTGTATTGTCTACAGTTACTTTAAGTGGAATTTCTCTTTCTATCTCTTCCTGCTGAGCTTTGTTAGTAATACATAGAAATACCAATATTTATGTGTATTTATTTTATATCTTGCAACTTTTCTAAAGTTGTTAGTTATTTCAAGTACTTTTTTTAGTTGACTCACTAGGATTCTCTTAAGTATACCATCATTTCATCTGCAGAGTGACAGCTTTGTTTCTTCATTGCTTATTTTAATTCCTTCAATTATTTTTCTTATTTTATAGCTAAAACTATCACTTTTAGTACAATATTGAATACGAGTGGTGATAATGGACATCTTTTTTTCAACCTTGATCTTATTTGAAATGCTCCTAGCTTATCCCCATTACATATAATGCTTGCTGATGGTTTTAGATAGACGCTACTTAGCATTTTAAGGAAAAATGAATTGATTCCTGTTCTCTCCAACATTTTTAATAGGAATCAGTGTGATATTTTTTGAAGCCTTTTTTCTATTTTTTTTTTTTGCATCTTGTGAGTTAATTTTGTTATTGATATGGTCAATTATACTGACAGTTTTCCTAATATTGAACCAGTGCCGCATTCCTGGTATAAATCCCACCTTGTCATGGTCTATCATCCTCTTGATAAGTTGCTATAATCTCTTGGATAATATTTCATTTAAAAAATTTTGCATCTATGTACTCTAGGGAAATTGTTTTATAATTATCTTTCTCTATTTTGGCTCTTCCTGGTTTAGACTTGAGCACCATATTTGTAACATAAAAAATAATTTGGTAGGACTCCTTCTTTGCCTATGTTTCCAAATGTTTATCTAGTATTAGAATTAATTGTTCTATAAATGTTTAGAAGAATTCACTTGTGAATCCATCTGGCCTTGAAAATTTTTTCTGTGGGAGTTCATTGATTGCTTCTTCAATTTATTTTTCTGAAATGTGGTTATATAAGCATTTTATTTTCCCTTCTGCTAATCTGGGAAATTTATATATTTTTTAAAATATTCATCCATTTCATTTGGATTATCAGATTTTTGGGCATACAGTTGGGCAAAGTAGCTCCTAATCATTGTTTTAATTTCCTCTTCATTGGTGGTAAATTCACCCTTTTCATTTTTGATACTGGTAATTTGGTTTTGTTTTCTTTTTGTAATCAAATTAATCAAAGGTTTATCTATTTCATTTTCCCCCATAAAACCAGCTCTAAGTTTTATTTCTTAGTTCAGTAGTTTTCTTAATTTAAATTTTATTAATCTCTCCTTTGATTTTCATGATTTCTAATTTGGTATTTAATTGGGGATTTTTATTTGTTCATTTTCTAGATTTTTTAGTTTCCTGGCCAATTCATTGATCTCCTCTTTCTCTATTTTGTTCCTGTAAGCATTTAGAGATTTAAAAAAAAGCTCCCCCTAAGAACTGCTCTGGCTATATCCCATAAGTTTTGGTATGTTGTCTCATTATTGTTATTCTCTTGGATGAAGAAATTGATTGTTCCCATGATTTGTTGTTGGGCTCACTCATTCTTTAGGATTAGATTATTTAGTTCCCAATTAATTTTTAATCTACCTTTCCATGGCCCTTTATTACATGTAATTATTGTTGCATCATGATATGAAAAGGATGCATTTAATATTTCTGCCTTTCTGCATTGGGTTGTGAGGTTTTTATGGCCCAATACACGGTCAATTCTTGCATAGGTGCCATGTGCCACTGAGGGGGGAAAAAAATATATATATATATATATATATATGTGTGTGTGTGTGTGTGTGTGTGTGTGTGTGTGTGTGTGTGATCTATATCTTTCTATCCTCATTCAATTTTCTACAGAGTTCTACCATATCTAACTTGTCTAAAATTTTTTTCATCTCCCTAACTCTTTTTTTGTTTATTTTGTGATTAGATTTGTCTAATTCTAAGAGGACGAGACTGAGGTTCCCCACTAATATAGTTCTGTTGTCTATTTCTTCCTGTAAGTCCCTTAACTTCTCCTCTAAGAATTTGGATGCTATACCATTTGGTGCATATATGTTTAGTATTGATATTACTTCATTGTCCATGGTATCTTTTAGCATGATGTAGTTTCCTTCCTTACATCTTTTAATAAGATCTTTTTTGCTTTTGCTTTGTCTGAGTTCACAATTGCTACCCATGCTTTTTTACTTCATCTCAAACATAATATATTCGACTCCAGTCTTTTACCTTCATTTTGTGTGTATCTCTGCTTCACATATGTTTGTTTTAAACCAACATATTGTAAGAATATGGTTTTTAATCCATTCTGCTATCAGGTGCAATTTTATGGGAGAGTTTATCCCATTAACACTCAAAGTTATGATTGCTAACTGTGTTTTTCTCTCCATCCTATTTCCAGCCCTTTTCTGCTTTTCTCTCTCCTTTCTCCCCCTCCTTATCAGTATTTTGTTTCTGACCACTGCCTCCATCAATCTGTCCTCCCTTCTATCAGCCTCTCCCCTTTTCTTTCCTCTTTAATTCTACTTCTGCTTCTTCCCTGTCTTCTGCTTCCACTTCTCTCCATCCCCCTCCCTTTTCATTCTCCTTTCCCCTTCTAGTTCCTATAGTGTAAGATAGATTTCTATACTCAATTAAGTGTGTACGTTATTCCCTCTTTGAGCCAAATCTGAGTTTCAGGTTCAAACAATGCTTGTTTGTCTCCCTCCCTTCTTTCCCTTTACTATAATAGTCCTTTGTACATCTTCATGTGATGTAATTTAACTTTTTATGCTTGCTTCTTTATTTTTCTTCCAGTATAATCCTTTTTTTAACCCTTAAGTTTTTTTTATCTTTACATCAAAGTCCACTTATACCCACAGCCTCTGTCTATGTATACCCCTTCTAAATGTCATAATAAAGATACAGTTCTCAAGAGTTACACACATCATCTTTTCATGTAGGAATGTAAAAAGCTTGACCTTATTAAATCACTTTTTTTTCTTTCCTGTTCACCTTTTTATGCTTCTATTGAGTCTTTTTATTTGAATATCAAATTTTCTGCTCAGCTCTGTTATTTTTTTCATCAGGAAAATTTGAAAGTCCCCTATTTCATTGAATGCCTATCTCCTCCCCAGAAATATTATGCTCAGTTTTGCTCAGTAATTAATTCTTGGTTTCAATCCAAACTCATTTGCTTTCAGGAATATGGTATTTGAAATCCTCAAGTCTTTTAATGTAGAAGCTACTAAGTCCTGTGTAATCCTGACTGATTCCACAATGTTAAATTGTTTCTTTCTGGATAATTCTGGAATTTGGCTACAATATTCTTTGGCATCTTCCTTTTGAGATCTCTTCCAGGTGGTGATTGGTGGATTCTTTCAATAACTATTTTACCCTCTGGTTCTAGGACCTCAGGGAGGTTTTCCTTGATAATTTCTTGAAAGATATTTCCAGGCTTTTTTTGTGATCGTGGCTTTCAGGTAGACCAATAATTATTAAGTTATCTTTCCTGGATCTAATTTAGAGGTGAGTTGTTTTTTTCCAATGAGATATCTTATATTTTCCTCTTTTTTTTTATTCTTTTGGTTTTGTTTTATAATTTATTGATTTCTCATGGAGTTATTAGCTTCCACTTGCTGAATTCTAATTTTTCAGGAATTGTTTTCTTCAGTTAGCTTTTGTATGTCCTTTTCCATCTGGCAAATTCTTCTTTTTAAGGGGTTCTTCTCTTCAGTCAGTTTTTGTACCTTCTTTTCCATTTGACCAATTGTATTTTTAAGGAATTGTTTTTTCAGTCAATCTTTGTCCTTCCTTTAACAAGGTATTGACTCTCTCTTGAATACTTCTCATTTATTTTCCTAATTTTTCTTCTATCTCCCTTTTTTATTTTTAAAATCCTTCTTGAGCTCTTCCAAGAAGGGAGCAATTCATATTTCCCTTTGAGGTTTCAAATGTGAATATATGGACAAGGTTGTCCTCTTCTGAGTTTGTTTTCATCTTCCCTGTCACCATAGTAATTCTCCATGGTCAATGTTTTGTTTTGCTTCTTATTAATTTTGTTTGCCTGTTTCCTGGCTTTTAATGTTGAGTTCTCCTGATGGAGCATGAGGGAACTGGTTCAAGCTTCTTGTGCTGAGGGCCAGGGGCCTGGTCACTAGCTTTGTGTGTTGGGGCCTCAGGTGCTGGCAGCTGGAGTATGTAAGGGTCTGGCATCTTACTTGTTGCTGAACTGAGGTCCTAGTATGGGTATATGGTGTGTGTGCTGAGGCCAGGTATGGCTTTATTGTGTTTCCCTGGTGCTGCACTGAAACACGTGGAGGTCTGCCTGCTGGAGGATTCCTGTTCAACAGAGGCTGAGCTGAGGCAGGTGATGGTTCTCTGAGCTGGAGTCTGCAGGTTACCCTAGCTGTGCTATGGCACTTTGGGGTCCTAGTGCTGGCATTTGCCTGCTCCATCACTCTGGGGTTCATGATGTCCCCCTAGTTTGCTAAGGAGGGTCTTGCTGCTGGCTTATTGGGGTGCTTCTTCTACTGGACGGCACTCCTCTTTTATCCATGTGTTAGGTGATGGAATCCTAATAAAGCTATCCTCAGCCCCAATATTCTAACTTCCTTATGGGCCCCCCTGAACAGCAGGCATTTCCTGATTTAAACACATAATCTGGCTTTAACCACACCACAGCTCCCTCAGACCCAATACAGCCACTACCACTAGCCCACCACTGCTCCCAGCTCCAATTCTCATATTTGAACTGGTGTGTTCTTGTACTCAACCACAATCACATAATCAATTTAGCCCAAGACAGGATGCTAATATCTACCTATCCATCTTGACCAGACAGGACCACAATAGCTAGGCAATCAGAAAGCAGCACAACCAAGATGTTTGACCACAGAACCATAGAAGGGACCCCTTCTCATTCACTAATCTCTTAACAAATCCCTACTATCTTTTAAATATTTATAATTTGTTATGTAATTGCATCTTTATCCTATAAAAACTTTCTTTGAAGTTGCTGGTTCTTCTTGGAACCTAGCCTGCTTCTGAGGGGCATCAATCCTCAATAAATGCCTGTACTTTGATTAGAGGTGGTTTAACTCTGCATTCTTTGACAGTACCACCACAACACACCATGAAACTACAACAATAGGGACCTTTTCTCAGACTAAATAACTGCTTCACCTTGTCTTTCCATTGCCTCTGCTTTTCCAGGTTTTTTTCCTGGGGCACTAATTTCTGTAGTTGTTTTTTGTTTGTTTGTTTGTTTGTTTGTTTGTTTTTCCCAGAAGTCAATAAGGGAGAGTGACAGTGATTTACTGCATACTCTGCCATGTTGGCTCCTGGAAGTCCTAAAAATTCCTATTTAAGGACTCTTTAGTCAAACCATCTGCTTCATTCAATATATTCATTTCTCTTGAATCTTAGAACCAGCTATTTCTCAGATATGTCATCTTGCTTGATTGAGTTTAATGTTGAGATTGGTCCTGGTCAGACCCCATTTGGAGTAATGTATTGGGTTCTAGAAACCCCAATTTAACAAAAACATCAATTAGTTTGAAGCCATCTAAAGAAAACAACAAATGATGTGGAGCCTTGAATGAAAGTCATATGAGGATAGGGCAAAATAATTAAATATATTTAGTCTTGAAAAGATTCATAGAAGCCACCAATTTGTCCTCAAGTATTTTAAAGCTGCCCTGAAGAAGAGGGATTGGATATTTCAATCTGTCCACAGAGAAATGAGTCAAAATTTCAAACAGGTACATTTAGGATTGATGTCTGGAAAATCTAAATGAGCTGTTCAAAAGTAGATTGGGTTATGAAAGGTGTTATTGGGAGGCCGTCAAACAGAGGCTGGATGACCTCTTATCATGGACACTGCAGTGTTGAATAGTTTTACTAGATGGTCACATAAGTATCTTCCAATTTTCAAATTGTGGGATTTTTTGAATGTAAATATATTTAATAACAGTGTATCGTCTGAGCGGTTTCCAGACTTCTCAACCCATGAATGCCAAGGAAAACTTAGAAGGTCAGGTGTAAAAGTCTGTTTTGGTGGTGGTGACAGAGGAGCATGGTGGGGTTCCAGCCCCAGTCCCGAGCTCAGCCCCAGGGTGGCAGCTGCCTCCTGAGCTTCCAGCCCACAGATTGAGAGGGAATTGAGTGGCTGATTAGAGGGGGATTGCAGGGATCTCTCTGCTGGTGCAGGATTCTCTTGCTTTGCCAGTGCTTGGATCTGAGTCACAGTTCTGGGTGGCAGTCCTGGGGCGAGGAGGAGTTCTGGCATGGCGGAGCTTGTAGTGGCTGTGAAGAGGAAATCCTCCTCACAGTTCCAAGACAGAAAAGAGTGCTCATAGACCACAGCCCAGGCCAGGAAAGGAGTTAACACCTGGCTCTTTATCATAACACCTTGGAAGAACTGAAAATTTACAGGTCCCTACAAGTATCTCTGAAAACAGCTGCACAAAACCTCTGAAGCTTGGGATGGTGCATTCTCCACACCAGAAACAGACCCCTTCCATAACAAAGAGTTTATAACACAAGTAATTGGCCAGGATCATGAGCAAGCAGTGCAAAAAGAGTCAGACTCTATTATCTTACTTTGGTGACAAAGAAGATCAAAATACACAACCAGAAGAGACAAAGTCAAAGCTGCTACATCCAAAGCCTCCAAGAAAAATATGAATAGGTCCCAGGCAATGGAAGAGTTCAAAAAGGATTTTGAGAAACAAGTAGCAGAAGTAGAGGAAAAACTGACAGTGATGCTAAAGGAGACCCCAAAAAATACTGAAGAAAATAATATATTAAAAAAATATCATAACCCAAATGACAAAAGAGGTCCAAAAAACCAATGAGGAGGAGAATGCCCTAAAAAGCAAAATTGGCCAAATGGAAAAGGAAGTCCAAAATCTTACTGAAGAAAATACTTCCTTAAAAATTGGAATAGAGCAATTGGAAGCTAGTGACAATTCGAGAAACCAAGGCACTGTAATACTAATCCAAAAGAATGAAAAGAATAGAAAAGAATGTGAAATATCTCATTGGAAAAACAACTGACCTGGAAAATAGATCCAGGAGAGAACCTAAAAATTATTGGACTATCTGAAAGCCATGATCAAAATAAGAGCCTAGACATCATCTTTTAAGAAATTATCAAGGAAAACTGCCCTGATATTTTAGAACCAGAGGGCAAAATAGAAATGGAAAGAATCCACAGATCTCTCCTGAAAGAGATCCCCAAAGGAAAACTCTTAGGAATATTATAGCCAAATTCCAGAATTCCCAGGTCAAAGCGAAAATATTGCAAGCAGACAGAAAGAAACAATTCAAGTATTGTGGAAACACAATCAAGATAACACAAGATTTAGCAGCTTCTACATTAAGAGTCCAGAGGGCATGGAGTATGATATTCCAGAAGGCAAAAGAGATAGGACTATAACCAAGAACCACCTATCCAGTAAAACTCAGTATAATCCTTCAGAGTAAAAGCGGTCATTCAATGAAATAGGGGGCTTTCAAGCATTCTTGATGAAAAGAGCTGAATACAAAATTTCACTTTCAAATACAAGACTCGAGTGAAATATGGAAGAGGTAAACAGGAAAGAGAAATCATAAGAGACTTATTAAGGCTGAACTGTTTACATTCCTTTAGAGAAAGATTATATTTGTTACACATGGGAGGGAGGGGAAAAATTATATGTATGGATAGATAGATAGATAGATAAAGATAGATAGATGGCACAGGGTGAGTTGAAGATGAAAGGGTGATATCTGAAAAATAAAATTAAGGGGTGAGAGGGGATTATACTGGGAGAAGGAGAAAGGGAGAAGTAGAATAGGATAAATTATCTTACATGAAATGACAAGAAAAGGTTTTTAAAGGGGAAATGGGGGAAGGTGAGAGGGAATGAGGGATTCTTATTCTCATAGGATTTGGCTTAAGGAGGGAATAACATTCACAATGAGGTATGGAAATCTATCTTACCTTACAGGAAAATAAGGGCAGAAGGGGACAAGAGCAGAGGTTGATAGAGGGGATGGCAGATTGGTGGAGGGGATAATCAAAAGCAAACACTTCTGAGGAAGGACAGGGTCAAAAGAGAGAATAGAATAAGCAGAGCATAGGATAGGATGAAGGGAAATATACTTAGTTTTTCACAACACGACTACTATGGAAGTGTTTTGCATGACTACACATCTATAACCTGTATTGAGATGCTTGCCTTTTCAATGAGGGTGGGTGGGGAGGGAGGAAGGGAGAAAATTTGGAACTCAAAGTATTAAAAACACATGTTAAAAATAAAAATTTTTAAATGTATTGTTTGATCCTTGTAGTCACAAAATGATTTATGACTTCTTTTATTGAATGACAAATTCATAATTTATTCTGATCTTTGTTACAAGTATATCTAAGTGCTCATCATCTCACACTTGGACTATTCCAACATTCTTCTGGTAAGAATTCCATTGGGGAAGCTAGGTGTCATAGTGGATAGAGTACAGGTTGTAGAGTTGGGATTACACATATTCCTGAATTCAAATCTAGCCTCAAACACTTACTATCTGTGTGATCCTGTGCAAGTCATTTCATACAGTTTACCTCAGTTATTCATCTGTAAAATGATGTAGAGAAAGGAATGGCAAACCATTCCAGTGTCTTTGCCAAGGGAAATCCCAAATGAGGTCATGAAGAGTCAGACACAGTTGAAATGCCAGAAAAACAAAAATCCCATCTCTTATAGGAAACCATCCCCAAATCCCCTTAATTCTAGTGTTATCCCTTTATTAATTATTTCCTATTTACCCTGTACTTAGTTTGCTTTATGTAAATAGATAGATAGATAGATAGATAGATAGACAGATAGATATAGATATATATATATATATATATATTTTGCATATTGTCTCCCTCTAAACTCTTTGAGAGTCTTTTGCCTCCTTAGGCATCACTAGTGCTTACCACAGTGCTTGGAATATAGTAGGAGCTTAATAAATACTTGTTTGATTTTTAATTTTGTAGGAATTCTATTTGTTTTCCTTTTGTGTTCTGCATTCTCACTGGTTTTTTGCCTTTCATACATTTATCCTTGCTATGAAAACATATTTTTATTAAGCATCTTTTTTTCTTGTTGATTTTTATGAAGATTCATTGATTATCTTGTCTATTAAACATTTATTGAGTACTGACTCTGTGTTATGTTCTGTAAAGTGCCTGTCTCCTTTCCCATGACAGCTATTTAAATTATCCACTTTCCAACTCCATCTGTTCCCCCTGCCAATTCTTTATTGTTTACAGGCAGCCCATGCTCCCAGGACAGCTTTCATTTGCTTCAGAAAGGATCCAGACAGACCTTAGCTTTCACCTTATCTTGGTAAAGAACTCTTGACCAGTCCACAGAGGTAGTCTGGGAACAGGCTGACACTCATAATAAGAACCCCCGGGATGGACTGACAATCTTGCTGCTGGGTGTATGACTGTTTCTGGAGGAGTTCAATAGGGTCTTTGTGTTGAAAACTAAACGATTATCTGCTGCATTATTTGAACAGAGATGTATTTACCTTAGAGTAGATTTCCTTACTTAACATTCTTCTGAGACGAAAGTGTATTCTAACTTGTTACACACAGTCATATTCCTGTTCTCCTCTGCCTACTCCCCATATTAAGAATGGAGAATCTATGTGCATTTTTAAATTTTTTTTAAATTTTATTAATTTTTTAAAAATCAATTTATTTATTTTTAGTTTTCAACATTCACTTCCACAAGATTTTCAGTTCCAAATGTTCTCCCTATCTCATCCCTCCACCCACCCCAAGATGCCATGGATTCTGAATACCGCTTCCCCTAATCTGCCCTCCCTTCTATCTCTCCCCTCCCTCCTCTTTTCCCCTTCCTCTTAAATTTTCCTGTAGGGCAGGATAGATTTCTATGCCCCATTTCCTGTATATCTTATTTTCCAATTGCATGTGAAAACATTTTCTTTAATTTTTATTTTTAAAACTTTGGGTTCCAAATTTTCTACTTTCCTGTCTCGCCACCCACCTTTATTGAGAAGGCAAGCAACTTGATACAGGTTATGCATGTGTAGTCATGCAATACACTTCCATAGTAGTCATGTGTAAAATACTAAGTATATTTCCCTTAGTCCTATCCCAATCCCAATTTATTCTATTCCTTCTTTTCACCCTGTCCCGCCTTAGAAGTGTTTGCTTCTGTTTACCTCCTCCTCAATCTGCCCTCCCCTCTATCATCCTCCTGCTCTCTTGTCCCCTTCCCCCCTTGTTTTCCTGTAGGGTAAGATAGATTTCCACACCCAAATAAGTATGTTATTTCCCTCTTTAAGCTAAATCTGATGAGAATAAGATTCCCTCATTCCCTCTCACCTTCCCCCATCTCCCTTCCATTGTAAAAGCCTTTTCTTGTCTGTTTTATGTAAGACAATTTACCCCATTCTACATCTCCTTTTCTCCTTGTTCCAGTATAATCATCTCTCACTCCTTAATTTTATTCTCCAGATATCACCCCTTCATCTTCAACTCACCCTGTGCCCTTTGTCTTTCTTCCTATCTATCTATCTATCTATCTATCTATCTATCTATCTATCTATCCCCAGTTGCAATCTTTTGGGCTAAGAAGTTAGACCATTGTCTCTATTCAAGTGTCTAAGAACTTTGAGCCAAGGAACTTTGAGGTCTTAGAGGCTCAGTATAGAGGAATTGTTCCCTTCCTCATAGAAGAGTAGGATGGGTAATTTAACTCCATCCTCTTCTAAGACCTCACAATTAACAAACCCTGCCACTACTTCTCACTACTATGTGGCGTCATATGGCATCAACAAAGAGCATATGCCCAAGGTGGGTGTGTGGAAAATGGTGCACTACTGTATAACTCTGCCAAATTGATAGAGAAAGTTACTTACAGGTAATCAGGTTGTGTTGAAGACAATTCTCTCTCTATGAAGAGGATTTTTACTCTTGTAAATAGCTCCTGAATAACATTGTACATAAGATCAATACAGATACTTTTCTGGGAATTACCTCAGTCAGTATCTACGGTCCAAATGATTAAAAATCATGAGTTTAGATACTAAAGAGACCTTAGAAACCATATTATCCAACCTTCTCATTTTATAAGTGAGGAAACTAAAGCCCAGACAGTATTAATAACTTGTCAAAAAATCATACAGTGGTAATGTGTTAGGGGAGTTAATTAAATTTATTTTTTTATTTAGTAAAAATCTATTTTCTCTCTCTCCCACTTCTGCTCTCCACCAGCAATGAAAGAAAACCAAAATCCTTATAACAAAAATAAAAAAAAACAATCAAAATGATTCTTGAATTATTTATACATGTATATACATGCAATCTGAATATGGAATCCACTACCCCATTTTCAGAATGGGGTTAGTATGTTTTATGCTTCAATATGAGTCCTCAGAAATCATGGTTGGTCATTAATCAGAGTAATTAATTGTTCTTCTTATATTGCTTACTTCATTCTGCATTACTTCATGCAGGCATCTGAAACCATCCTCACAATTTCTAACAGCAAAATTTCAATTTCCATCCATTTCAATTATATAAGAAACTTTTCAGTCATTCTGCTATTGATCATCCCTCCCTCAGTTTTTAGTTCTTTATCAAAATAAAAAAAAAAGAACTGCCATAAATGTTTTTGTAAATATTGTTTTTTTTTTCATTTTCCCTGATTGTTTTAGATTATACATCTTATAGTGGTGTGGTAAAGGGCTTTTTACAATTTAGTAAACTTTGGAATTATATTTGCAAAATGCTTTCAAGTATGGCTGGATTAATTCCTTACTCAACCAATAGCGCATTAATGAGCCTGTTTTACCACAGCATGTCCAGCATTTACTATTCTCCTTTTTAGTATAAGTAGATAGATAAATTGATACATTGGTATACATTGATAATGATAAGTTGATAGATATGTATACATACATATCCATATATATCTCTTCATGAATGAACACACCATTTTTACATGGGGACTATAATAATCTTCATTTTAACATTTCAATTTTTGTATAAATGCTGCTGAAGAGAACACTAGAGTGGAATCTGAATGCCAGTTCTCTAACTCTAAATCCAATGGATCATTGTCATTATTTCCTGCAGATTGTTTAAAGATCTTGACCCCCTTTAGAGTAGGCAGTATCAGTGGATCTATAATAAGAAAATTTCTCATTAATAAAACTTCTATAATTTATATTTTAGTGCTAAAACAATTGCTATCATATTAGACTTGTCATCCTTCTAGGGAAAAATCAAATAGACTTCTCATAATCTATATCTAGAAAGGGAAGACTAAAAATGGGGATACTCCTTTTTAAAGGTCTACTGAATAACAGGCTTTCCTACACAATGACTAATAATGAAAGTATTTTATTATCTCAAGACAGAAACATTTTTTAGCATTGATTCATTTATGGTCCTGACATATCTAAGAGTTTTCAAGGGATCTCTGATGTATGATACTTTAGATGGATATTTGTAATGGAGCCAGATCCTACAGTGAAAGCCAATTGTTAACTTTTCACTGTGAATATTTACACATCATAAATCAACAAAGGCTACAAATAAGAGTTTGACTTATTGTTTTGTTTAGTGTCTAGACTTAAGAAAGTGATGGAGACCATGTTAATAATGCAGATGAAACGTATTGTCACCGTTGTCCTTTGTTTTTGAAGAAGACCGATGACATCATGGAGTGATGTCTTGACTTGCATAGAGTTGCACAAAGTCATCAGTCTCATTCTTTCTTCTAAAGTCATCTAAGTCTATTGGCAAGACAAAAGACAAGATGATTGATATTGGCTGGGGATGCAATGGATGTCCTTGATTTCTTTGATATGTGACCAAGCTCTAAGCACTCCATAGTGCCTGATTCAGCTGCCTTCATGGCCCTTGGAACAACTTATTCTCATCTACCCATTCCACTGGAAGAAGTCTTCACGTGCTTGCAGTAAACATCCCCCTAACTCAACAATGGGTTTAAGGCCTGTTGGTTACCATCAACCTGGTTTAGCCCATCTGCTAAGATAGTTTTACTAGGATGTAGCCACTGAACATGCTATAGCTGCTTGGAGCCACAGGTGAGACTTGAGTGCCTGGTTTTCACCACAGGTAGATGAACCACATTGACAAAGGTTCAGCAAGCTCTAAACCTAGTCCTCCCTAAATAATCCATATGCCCCAGATTAAAATTAAAAGTGTGTCATGAATAATTTTTTAGAGTTGGTTGTTAAGCTTTTACCAGCACACCCCTGACTATATATGTCTATCCCCATACATATTTCTGACAGTGCAACCTTCAATTCAACCCCTGCTGTACTTAAAATAGAATTTGAAATATTTGATTTTTACAGAACAATGTCCCATCTAGTTCAAGGACAATGATATGCCTCCTTATTATCTCCTTTCTTATCTTGTGCATCAAATCATGTTGCCATTTTTTTCTGTCCTTTATTATACAAAGATCACTCTCTTAGGCAGGAAAAAAGAATGGATCATTGAAAGCTGGAAGGGACCTTAGAGTCAACCTAGTCCAACCCCACTTTATAGATAAGAAAACTGAAATACAGGAGGTTAAAATGACCTCCCTAATGCTATGCAAATATTCAGTGACAAAAGATAAGATGTATAGCCAAGTCCTTTGATATCAGAGCAAGAAGCCTTTCTACAATACCCAGTTCAGATTTTCTTCTTCTCCAGGGATTAATTTTGTTCCTTCTTTCAACTTTCTCTTTTCCAAAAAAACCAAGTAGTTTTTTGTTATTCTTAATTTGCCTGGCTTGCATCAACTTACACTTTTCTTTAGCATTCCTGACACTATTTTGGCAAGGTCATGCTAATTTTGTATTAATCCTATTAACCTGATCTTGCTTCCATCTATAGGATAGCCATGAAAGTATGGCCCATCAGTGGCATAGCTCATGTCCTCCAGATGTCTCTTCTGTAAAGAGGGAAATACACAAAGGTATATATTTTTTAAGTTATTGATTTATTTAGTAGAAACTTAAAATGAAAATTATTATAACAAGTTTTTTTATTATATTTATAAATTCTATTTCCATTCCAAGTCACATTATAATCATGGTGAATAACATTACTGTAATTTGTTAAGTCTAGTTTCTAAGACCAGTAAGAAGGAGGAGTGAGCCAGTTTTCAGTATAACTCCCACACTCCCACTACTTGGATTAATAAGTAATTAATCAAATATGTGATAACTAAAATAACAGCAAGAGAAAAAGTTGGAAACGCTTCTACTCACTTTAAAAACCTTCTGAAATAGTAACTGAAAGCTGTATTAAGAATTTATTTCCTTATGTCTGCCCCACACTGCATGGGATTGTAGAGACCTTAGTTTTTCTCATTAATTCTATCTTTTTCCTCAATGTTAAGTAAACATTTTTAACCCTCATGCCTACACTTCAATGCAGTGGAAAAGGTAACTCACATAGCTCAGAAATGAAAGTAGGAGTGACATAAACTTTAACAATTGAGTGAGTCCTGGGGCAGAACTGATCTGAGTAAAGGTTGCAGAAGCCCTCTATAATCATCTAGAGTCCAAGGGTGGAGAACCTGCAACCTCAAGGCCACATGTGGCCATCTAAGTCCTCAAGTGCAGCCTTTTGACTGAATCCAAACTTCATAGAACAAATCCCCTTAATGAAAGGATTTGTTTTATGAAACTTGGACTCAGTCAAAAGGCTGAATGCCATGCCTGCATTTGGCCTCCAGGCCACAGGTTCCTCACCCCTGATCTAGACCCTAAGATTCTACTGACCTTGGCATTGATCATGGTTTTACCTTCCAAGATACAAGAAATTCCCATACCTAATCAAATTTTACTTTTTGATCAGGGATTAATAATGAAATTAACTATTATTGTTTCCTAGGAAGAACATGACAACTCTCTGCCCAGTGCTTCCACTCACAATGGATTCTGAGTTATAGGGTACTGTAGGCTATCCTTTCTGTGATCACAATTTCCCATTCATTCAAATCATCCATATCAATTCCATCTCTCTTAGCCTCTATTCCATTCTAACCTGAAATCTCACTCCATTGTTGAATTCTGAAACAAGTATTTTTCTTGTTTTCACTAGATCTCTTTGTTTCATACGAATATTATGATAATAAGTATGATACTGGTAATTATATGCATGAGCCCATGTTCTATCCAGTATTTATATTTTAGTCTTGATACGTGACTAGCCTCATTTTCCAGTAATACATCTCTATCATCTTTATGACACTTTGTGTGAGTATTTCTTCATTAGTGCTCTTATGCTATCATACCATTCAAGCATCTCTTGCTTTTTAGATGACTGACAATTATAATTGCTTGGAGACTTTAATATTTCATAACTTGTATCCATATAACATGATTAGAAGAACAGTGATATTAAATAGTTGGGTCACCAGCAAGAGGAAGGCATTTGGCATGTTTGAGGAACACTTTAGAGATTTATGGTGAAGTGCTTAAGAACACATGGATAGGTTGTGTTCTATACCACATTTATAGTACCTATGTCAAGGAGATCACAGTACCATCAAAGTATTTTGGTTTTATTTTGACTAAGAAATATGGTATTCCAATCTAAAATTTGCCTCTCTATTAGTAATAAAAATGCATTTTTTAGAAAGTTATTTCTTATGATAACTAAAAATGATGGTAAAAACATGTTGATTCTATCCTAAAAGGTATTCTTGATGATGAATCTGATTTGGAGGAAAAAAATCCAAACATCCGATTTGTTTGGGAATCACAACCAGTTCACATTGTTCCCTTAAATGTTTTTTTTATTAAGTGTTAAAGTTGGTACCCCCTTTGTTTTCATAGTCTATTCTTTGAAAGCCATTTTAATTTTCTAAACTTTCTATTCCCTAAAGTTTTATTTCACAGAAAATAGTTTATTTTACACTTTAGACTTTAAAAACCTCTATCAAAATGTATCTGTTAAACTTTGTGAGCACTTGTACAGAATTTTTCATTATCCAGCCGTATTTTTCTATTACTGCTGTACTGTTGCTATGTTTATTGTCGAAGCAAAGATTGATATAGTTGAGGTATGCTGATGATTACAACTGTGCAAAATGCGGAGCTTAATTCACTTGGGATTTCTGATGCCTTGTTAGTTTTTCCTTCATGTGAGCATGAATACTCTGCATCTAATTTACTTTGAGTTTTCAAACCTAGTCTGAATATACCAAATGTCTCAAACACTGTAAATCTGCCCACTTCTATTTGCCACTATTTATATGTGTGTAGAAAGATACAGAATTTAAATTGAGAAGTTCAATTGCTTGATACCTAGGGTTGGAAATTAATTTGAGGTAAATCTACAATCTTCTATCAATTTTCATGGCTGAAGTTGGGAGGAGGAGTCAGAGTATATATACATATACTAGGTATATGTATATATACCTAGGAGTTACTGTATCCCTGCCCTATATTTGCAATCTTTATGCAATTTCTAGTATTCTCCTAGGAATGCAGGGATTGTCTTTATGAATTTAATTCCAAAATTGTTTTTAATTCAGTCATTCATAATAAATATTCAAGAAATATTTATTAAATGTTTATTAGGTACAGAATAGGAGAAAAGTTAAACCATAAATAAAAAAAGGACTTTCATAATTTTACCATTGTGAAGCTTATAGTTGAAGAGCTGAATAAGATGAAAAAATTGACAGGTAAAATGTGATGGTGCTAGCTAGTGTTTTATAACCTCTATTATACAGAAAATTATTAGTATTGGCATGTATTTCAGCTATCAATAGAATGGGAGAGTATGGGACCCAAGGATACTTTCTCCTGTTCAAAGAATGTATGCTATATCCTACTTCAATTTAATTTTGCTTTTATTTTTATTGATACCCCTTATTTTTAAATAACTTCATTTCCCAAACAATTCCCCTCTCTTGCTCATAGAGCCAACACTTCTTACTGAGAATAAAAAAGAAAGCGTAAAAGCAAATTAACAAAAATAATTTGATACAGCAATCAAATATTACAGTATATTTAGTGTTCATAATCAACACCCCTGTAAAGAAAAAAAGTATACACTCATTTTTTTTGAGGGGGGATGAACTTTTCATTTAAATTACAATGTTAATTTTGATTTTGTTTTTGCTTATCTATAAAAGGCAGCATGGCAGAGTGAAGAGGAAACTGGTTTCAAAGCCAAGAAGACACAGGATTAAGTCTTCCCTCTGACATATGCTAGCTGTGTGACCCTAAGGAAATTACTTAACATCTCAGTGTTTTAGGACCATCAGAACATAATTTGCAGGGGGAAAAAAAGTGTTAATCTGATTTGGCAGAAGGATTTTCCCACCTGGCAGAAAATTAGTGCTATTTCAGGTCCAGTTCCTATTCATATTATTTTCATTTAGAATTGTATATTTTTTCTTTGGATCTGCTTCCTCCTCTCTGCACCACTTCATAAGTCTTCAAAGGCCTCCTTGTATTCTTCATTTTTATTCCATAATATTCGTGTCACATGCCCTTCTCATCCTCAAGGCTATCTTTTGTTTACCTAAATACAATAAAACTTCTTGGATGCACCCTTGCAGCAAAGTTTGGCATTTAATAGACTGACATTATAAGGAGAAAAGACAGACAGGTTGTGAGAGTGATGAAGGAAATGTGTGGTGCGGGGTGCTGAATCAATCATAGCCATCCTTTCCAAACTAGACATTCTTATATAACAAAGGATGCAGCCCCAAGGCAATATGAATATTAGGAGACTCAGCATCAAAAGAACACAGCACTTCTCCACGTGTGAACACTTTGTTGCTAACTTGGAGGTAAAGCTGAGCCAACACATGGTTGGCAAACGTGTAGCAGAAAAGGAGGGGGAGTTTTTGTGTACAGCATTGCATTTACCCCTCTGGGCCAGAACGCTTGCAAACATTAAGATTAGTTTGATGAAAACGATAGGGAAAATAAGAAGCTGCTGAATGAAAAATGAGAACTCCACAATGTTTAACAGCAGGATAGTTTGTATAAGAAGGCAGCTTTTAACTTCATCAAAAGTAAAGTACGAGTGAGTTTAGGAAGATATGGGGTTTTTGACTCTGTAAGAAGAAAGGTGAAAAGATTTTTATGATGCCCAGGTTAGTTATGGGCCAAAGACCTATGGTACATCTCAACTTCTCATTACTGATGGAACCACATTGATTATTGATAAGGATATGATCTTAGAGAGATGGGCTGAACACTTGTACAATATTCTTAACAGACTGTCATAAATCAATGCTCAAGCCACTGACCATATAAATCAGGTTGAAGTTAATCCCTTTCTGGTTTAACTTCTAATTGAAGAAGAGGTTTTTTGAATGCTATTAGGCTCCTGTCCTGTGGCTAATTGCTTGATGTTGATTCTATTACAGCTGAGATTTAAAAGTCGGGGGGTCCATTTCTCCTACAAAAGCTGACAAAAATTTTCTGGTTACATGTCAAGAGGAAGTTATTCTCCAGGAGTTCAAGGATGCTTTCATTGTCCATTTCTTTTTTTTTTTTTTTTACATTTTTTCCTTTTTTTTTTTTGGCAGTTGGGGTTAAATGACTTGCCCAAGGTCACACAGCTAGTAAGTGTCAAGTGCTTGGTCTGAGGCCAGATTTGAATTCAGGTCCTCCTGACTTCAGGGCCAGTGCTCTATCCACTGTGCCACCTAGCTGCCCCGCATTGTCCATTTCTATATATAGGTAGAAGAAATAGATTATCCTGTGACAATCACAGGGTGGTTACTCTCTTGGTCATTGCTGGCAAGATTCTTGTCAGAGTCCTGCTTAATAGGCTAATCATTCAACTAGAAGACGATTATCTACTTGAGAGCCAGTGTGTCTTCAGAAAAGACTGAAGAATGGTTCATGTGGTATCTGCTACCTGAAAACTTTAAGAGAAATGTCAGGCATAAAACAGAGGTCTGCATACAATGTTCATTGATCTGACCAAGGCCTTTGATATTGTCAGTCATGAGGGTTTGTGAGGGGAAGATAATGACAAATTTGATTGGCCAGAGAAGTTTATCAGTATTGTACATTAGTTTCATGATGGCATTCTTGCCCAGGTTCTGGATAATGGATGTCACCAACAGAGTGAAACAAGGATGTATTCCTTCTCCCATGATTTTTAGCACAAATTTTTTTTCAGAAATGTCAGATATGTTCAACAAGAACAAAAACAGTATTAATGTCAGCTACCACATTGACAGTAAATTACTTAATTTGAAAAGGCTACAAGCCAAGACTAAAGTGGAGGGAGAGTTGGTGCATGTTTTTTTTTGTTTTGTTTTGTTCTCAGATGATTGTGAGCTCAGTGTAGCCCCGGAGGCTGAGATACAACAAAGTATGGATCGATTCTCCATCTCTTGTGCTAATTTTGAACTAACAATACAAAGAAGACAGAGATTCTCCACCAGCCAGCACCACATCATCTACACATGGAACCATTGTTTCTAGCAAATGGAGTATTGAATGCTGTGGATGAGTTAATTTACTTTGGCAGTAAACTTTCCACAGATGATAATGTTGATGCACAAATTACCAGAACCACCTCAGTGTTTGGGAGGCTCCAAAGAAAAGTATGTGAGAGAAGACATATTCAACTGCCTACCCAACTGAAAGTCTAAAGGGTCATTATGCTGACCTCATTGTTGAATACCTGTGAAACCTGAACAGTCCCACAGCACCATGACAGAAAACTGAATCACTTCCATTTGAATTGTTTTAGGAAGATTTTGAAGATCACCTGTTAAGATAAAGGACCAGATACAGAGGTCTTTTCCTGTGCTGAGCTTCCAAACATTTAAATTCTACTGTAGAGAGTACAACTCTGATGGGCTGATCACATTGTTCAAATGTCAAAAGCATGTTTGCCTAAAAGACTATTTTACAGAGAACTCACACAAGGCAAGTATTCACATGGAGGTTAACAGAAGCAATACAATGACACTCTCAAGGTCTCACTGAAGAACTTCATAATCAATTGTGAGACATGGGACACACTGACACAGGACCATCCAGTGTGCCAATCCAGCAACAAAGAAAGTTCTGTGCTCTATGAGCAAAGAAGAATTTCAATAGCACAAAAGAAACATGAGATGCCTAAATTTAGAGATATATACCTCCCAAGTGTTCATACAGACTATTTGAACCTAAATTGTGGTAGAGCTACAGGAAGACATAACTGTGCATTGCCCTCACCATCATGATCTCATTTTGATCCTCTTCAATTATGAAGGATGACAAGAAATGAATGTGACACAATTTACTAACCAATTCTTGAATCAATGTTATTCTATTTTATTTCTACTTCTTCGTTTCCACAAAGTCCTCCTCTAAATATTTTGGTGTATGTAGGACTTTTCATTCTACCTTCAGTTTCCCTGCTGTTCATGCTTTGCCATGGAATCTTTGCAAAGGGAATTTTAGTCACTTTCTTAGTATAATTACAAATTGTTTTCCAGAATGATTGGATCAATTCACAGTGCCACCAATACTATTTCAGTGTGTCTATTATTCTACAATCTCTCCAAATTGGTTATTCTCATCTTTTGTCATTCTTGTGATTTTGCTGGATGTGAAATTAAACCTCAGATTGCTTTACTTAGTATTTCTCTTATTATTAGTGATTTAGAACCATCTGGTTATTAATTACTTGCAATTCTTTTATGAATGGTTCTCGAATCATTGAGAAATCACTTTCAGGCTTATCTATTTTCACAAAACATTTTAAATGAGAAGGATGTAGCAGAATTTTGAAACTTTTTTGCTCGAATTCCAAATCCATGAATCAAATCCAAAATTCAGATTTTGCTCAAATTCTGAATCCATGAATCAATCTTAAATTGGCTGTGTTTTCATGATTTCCTAAGTTTCAAATATAAAGAAAAAGCTTTATATCTGCTCAGCAATACACTCTCCTTGAGTTGTTTTTTTTTTTTTTAAGTAATGATAGTAAGTTATAAGCCACTCCAAGTTCTGCTTATGACTAATAATATATTTCTTTGAAATTTTAGGAATAAGTTAGGGGTTTAGTCTGTGAGTATGAACACAGTAAAGTTAAGGACATTAGGTTTTTGCAACATAATCTGTTATAACGGAAAATACAAGCCAAATTACGTCTTAGGTTGAGTAAGCTACTGAGTCATTACCCTTAGTAGAAAACTAGGACCAGCAAATGAGTTACAAGGAGCCAAGATCATGTTGTATATATAGTGCTGGGACTGGAGTTAGAAAGAACAGGATTAAAATATAAACTCATTTTTTTATATATAAATTTATTTATTGTTAGTTTTCAACATTTACTTCCACAAGATTTTGAGTTCTAAATTTTCACCCCATCTCACCCTCCCCCACCCCAAGATGGCATGCATTCTGAATACCCCTTCCCCTAGTCTGCCTTCTCTTCTATCTCTCCCCCCCTTCTCTTATCCTCTTCCCCTTCTATTTTCCTGTAGGGCAGGATAGACTTCCTGTATTTCTTATTTCCCAGTTGCATGTGAAAACCGTTTTTTTAAGCATGTGTTTTTTAAAACTTTGGATTCCAAATTTTCTTTCTTCCTCCCTCCCCACCCACCCTCATTGAAAAGGCAAGCAACTCAATACAAGGTTATACATGTGCAGTTATGCAAAACATTTCCATAGCAGACATGGTGTGAAAAACTAACTCTATTTCCCTTAATCCTATCCTGCTCCCCCATTTATTCTATTCTGTCTTTGACCCTGTCCTTCCTCAGAAGTATTTGCTTCTGATTACCCCCTTTCCCAATCTGCCTTCCTCTCTATCATCCCCCTGCTCTCTTGTCCCCTCCCCCCTCCATTTTCCCATAGGGTAAGACAGATTTCCATACCCAATTGAATGTATATGTTATTCCCTCATTAAGCCAAATCCTATGAGAATAAGATTCATTCATTCCCTCTCACCTTCCCCCATTTCCCCTCCACTGTAAGGGCCTTTTTTTCTGCTTTTGTTTTTTTTTTGTGAGATAAATTACTAACTCTTTCAAAGTTGATTATCTTTTTAAAATCGCTGTTATTGTATAAATTGCTTCTTCTTGAATTATTTAGGATCCCAAAGAACTGTTGTTTATGAAGGTTATATTTATTAATATTTATCATAGTTAAAGTTAAAATGGATAATTTTTAAGTATGTGTTCCATATGCTAATATAATAACTCATTTTTATTTAAAAACTATATTTTCCAAAGCAAAAATGTACTGTGAAAAGTGACATTATTTTACATAGTTTTGAAAATATGTTTTTTATTGTCTGGATTAATAGATGACAGCTAAATCATTATACCTACTGTATTGGATCTATTGAAATATGTTTTGATTTTGGTTGATGTATATGAAGAATATCTTGCCTCATGCAGATATGTTGTTGGAAAAGGGAGAAATATTTCAATTGGCAAATTATATCTTAGAACTATTTTCAAAATAACTTTTGTGGACCCCTTGAAAGGGGTCCCCTTTCAAAGACTCCCCAGGAGTCTGCAGACCACATTTTGAGAACCAGTGCACTATCTAATAGTGCCTTTCTCAAGGCACCTGTATGTATTGTTGGCCTTCTACATGGCAGGTGAGAATTCCACCATTGAAGCATCCATGTACACATGCATGTATGTAAATTGCTATACAAACCTTAAAGCATTATATAAATGCCAGGTAGTGTCATTATTGGTTCATCTTAATATAAATAAGAATTACCTAATCATTAGAGCTATGCCAGTTCAGGTTATATTGAGCTACCTTGGGAATTAATGTGTTCCCTATCACTGGAAAATTTTCATATGATCATTTGTTAAGGATATTATGTAGGTGTGACAGTCAGTTAACATTTATTAAGTGCATAATATGCCAAGCACTGTTCTAAAATATGGGGATGCAAAGAAAGCCAAAAGATAGACCCTGCTATTAAGAAACTAATTGAGGAGACAATATATAAACAACTACAGAAATAAGCTAAATACTTGATTAATAGGAAACAATCAACAGCGGGACGAATTGGGAAAGACTTCAATAGAAGATGAGTTCTTAGCTGGGACTTGAAGGAATGCAGGAAATCCAAGGTAGTAGAAGGAGACAGAGAGAGAGAGAGAGAGAGAGAGAGAGAGAGAGAGAGAGAGAGAGAGAGAGAGAGAGAGAGAGAGAGGGAGAGAGGGAGAGAGAGAGAGAGAGAGAGGAGAGAGAGAGAGAGAGAGAGAGAGAGAGAGAGAAAGCATTTCCTGCAGGAGGGATAGCAATTGAAAACGCCAGGAGTCTGGAGATAGGATTCTTTTTTTTGTTGTTGTTGGTCCTCCTGACTCCAGGGCCAGTGTTCTATCCACTGAGCCATCTAGCTACCCCTATGGAGATGGGATTCTTTTAGGAACAACAAGGATGTCAGTTCCACTGGGGAAGAGTTATAAAGTACTTTGAATGCTAAACATAAGATTTTCTATTTGATTCTGGAGTTGATAGGAAGCCACTTGAGTGGCCATTGAGTAGGAGGAGATGTTGTCAGATATGCATTTAAAGATGGTCACTTTGGCAGCTGAATGGAAGCCAGAGTCAGATAGAGAGAAATTTGTGACAGACAGATCAACCATCAGGCTTAATATAAAGAATTACACAATCTTTAGAGTGTGTCAATTGGGATTATATTAATCTACCAGGCAAAGGGGGTAAAGCCCTACACTTGTATGGTGGTAGTTTGAGAGGAAAAAAGAAGGCCATTTAAAAGATATGTTATGAAGTAAAAGTGGCAGGTCTTGGCAACAGATTTGATATGTGTGTGAGAGAGAGTGAGGGGTCAAAGATAACATCTAGGTTATGAGCCAGGATGACTACTAAGATGATAATACCCTTAACACTAAAAAGGAAGATAGAAAGATGAGAGAACTTTGGGGCAGGGGAACGATAATTTTGAACAAATAAAGACAATTTGGGACAAATAGACATCTGTAAGATGTCAATGAAGTTTTCAAATTGAAAAGTCCAATAGGCTGTTGGAGAAGCAAGACTGGAGGTCTGCAAAGTAGTTAGGACTGGATAAATAAATTTGAGAATCTTCAGCATAGAGATGATAATTGAATTCATGGGAACTGGTAAGATTATCAAGTGAAATATTTTAGAGGGAGAAGAGAAGAGGATCTAGGCCAGAGCCATGTGGGCCACCCATAGTTAAGTTTTCACTTGGATGAAGATTTAGCAATTCATGATGCAGGATCATAGCATTATAATAGGATCATAGAATCACAGATTTAGATTGAATAATACCTCAGAGGTCATCTATGCAAAACCTCTAATTTTACATAAAAGAAACTAAGGACAAGAGAAGTTAAGAGACTTGCCCCAAAACACACAGAAGCAAAATTAAGGTCAGGGAGTCAAACCAGAGTTGGAATTTGAACCAAGTCACTTGATTTCAAATCCATTATGTTTTTGGCTTAGAACAAATGGCTTCAAAGGTATTTTCAACATAAAATTTTATGATTCTTTTTTGCTATATTAAAATAAATGATTATTAAAGTGCTTTGCCTCTTGAAAATAATTTCACAGTAAGTAATTAAGACAGCAAATTTCAAAATCACCCTCCCTATCCTTATTTGAAGCTATCACATCTATTCTTATAGAATAATTAGCATTTTAAACAACTGAATTAAGCCTTTTTTTTCTTTTTGGCTAGGCAATGGGGTTAAGTGACTTGCCCAGGGTCACACAGCTAGTAAGTGTTATGTGTCTGAGGCCAGATTTGAACACAGTTCCTCCTGAATCCAGGATCAGTGCTCTTTTCACTGTGCCACCTAGCTGTCCCTTGAATAAAGTCTTTCTAAACTTGTGGAAGTAAGTGAAAGTTAGCTTTATACTTTAAAATAGCAACATCAATTCTATTATGAAAATAAAAATCACAGTAAGTAATATTTTAAGCATTACTTTCTTCTCACTTAAAGCTGATCTCTTTGGTGGTGGTGTAATAAGCTAGTCTTTTCTTCCTTACAGGATGACAAGAAAGTCAGAAGTTAAATTTCCTTAGGACCCACAGCTTAATTTAAAGGGAGAAACAATATGGCATCTTAATATCTTCAAGCAATAAAAACTTTGGTGTAACATCATAATGGATGTCAGTTCCAGTAATATGTTTGTGTACTAGCTTGTGTTTATACAATACAATAGACTGCTTATTATTGCTTAACACAGAAAGAGCATGATGATCATGTTCTGCAGTCTCACAGAGCTTATGGAGGGTTTCCTTTGAGATCTTCCTGCAAAACCCTGAACTCAGATTATGAGATCCACATAAAAGATACTAAAAATCAAAGCCAAAGAGTCCATATTTCCATGAGTTCATTAAATTATCCTCTGACACAATTCACATTTTAATGGAAACTTCTTTAAGATGAGACTGGACTGGGCTTAGAGCAATGTGATATGTTTGAAGTATCTACAAAAAGCAAGCCACTTAGATAATTAAGGAAACTATTTCAAAATAACCAAAGCGAAGGGGATAACAGTTTTCTTGGCAAACCAGTACATTTAATATCAAAGTGGCATCAACAAAAGTAACAAAATCTGCATATGTTTGAAACTAGTAATAGAGAGTTGCTAATTTCACAGTTTAACTTTGATGTTTGACTCAGGCATCCATTCTCTCATGCACTCAGTATGATAATCTCCAATCATTCCAAACTGAAAGAACAATAGCCAACCGTATGTATGTATATATGTCTGTATACATGCATATATGCTATTTAATATGTAAGCTAAATACACACATTATGTGAGTATATACACATGTATATGTATGAATTGTACAAAAGGATATTTACCAAGAACATATAGTAAGTACAGAAGTAAAAAGATATTTCTACTCTCCTTCCCCCACTTCTTCCTCTCCATGACAAATGGATGCATATTTTGCCATATAATACCTCAGTCCATGGGAAAATATGTTCAGGTTTTAAAAGGTGGCTACAATATAATGGCCCCCAATGTTCACTTCCAAATTTTGGCATCCATGGCAAAGTGATTAGAGCACCTTTTAAACACATTTTCCATATCCTCAATGCAGAACAGTTTCCCAAGATCCAGGGAAACATAATCATTTTTTTAAGACAATTTTTTTTAGATATCTACAGTAAAGATTCTCAAAATAATACATATGGAATAGACCTTACACATGTATAGATAAAAATCAAGGAATAATGGGAAGGAAAGAAAATAAAGATGGAATGAAGAAAGAAAGCAAAGAGGAAAGGAAGGAAACTCTTTTTTCCTATTAACATTACTGTGGGGACTTGCCAGGCTAGCGAAGTTGCTGGAGACTCAGAAGTCTCCAGGTTTCTGTGCCTTTGGATCTGGGAAATAATTTCCTTCCAGTAAGATTACATATGTGTATGTGGAAGAGAAGGGAGAGAGAGAGGGAGAGGGAGAGGGAAAGAGAGGATCAACCTCTGTTCATGTTTCTCTTGCTAATTCTAGGAGAAAGTTTAGGATAGGCATGCTGGTATTCCCACTGTCAGAAACAAGAAATAATAAAAGCAAGACAAGAATAGGAAGGAAATGCTGACCAGATGAGACAAGATATGATCAGATGGACTAACCAGTATGAATTGGAGTGGAGGATTAGTCATCATGATAGTAAGAGTATAAGAGAGTAGTACAGCCCAACTCCCTCACAATTACCCTATGAAAGGGTAGCTGGGAGGGGGGATCTGAGAATGTCAGACCAAGTTATTGTTAAGAAATTGATCAAAAAGTAGAGCCAAGATGGCAGAGATAGGTATTCAACTGAACTCTTGCCAAACCCCTCCAAATACACTTAAAACAACTCTAAACACAATCTAGAGTAGCAGAAATCACAAAAAGATGGAGTGAAATAAATGTCAAGCCCAAGACAACTTGGAAGGTCAGTAGAAAAGGTCTATTGAACCAGGGTAAGATAGGAAAACAGTCTAGTGCAGGCCACAGCAGCACAGCCCAGGCCATGGCAAAGTAGGAGCAAGCCTTGGAAGTAACGGAATCAACAGCAGCAGCAGCAGTGGCATCAGTTGCTTCCAGAGCTACTAGTCCACAGATAATAGAGGGGTTGAACAACTGATCTGAAGGAGATTATGGGGTCTTTTTGCTAGCACTGAGGCAGGACTCTCTTGCTTTTCCATACTTAGAGCTGGGTCATAGTTCTGGGTGGCAGTCTCAGGGTGAGGAGGAGCATTGGCACAGCAGAGCTTATGGCCATAGTGGAGGGAGGAACCTCCTCAAAGTTCCAGGGCAGAAAAGATGCTTGTGATTGCTCACAGAACTGAGCACAGGCCAAGAGAGTAGTAAACACCTCTCCTTAGATCATACCATCTTGGAAGAACTGAAAACTTATAGGTCCTTAGAAGTATCTCTGAAAACTGCTCCACAAAACACCTGAATCATGGGACAACACACCCTCCACCCTGGAAGCAGAGAACTGATTTAACGAAGAGTTAAAAGTCTATTAATAGGCAATGGGAAAATGTGCAAACATTGGGGAGAAAAAAAAATCTGTGACCATAGAAAATTACTATGGTGACAAGGAAGATCAAAATACACACTCAGAAGACAACAAAGACAAAGCTCCCACATCCAAAGCCTCCAAGACAAATGTGAAATTGTATCATGCCATGGAAGAGCTCAAAAAGGATTTTGAAAATCAAATAAGAGAGGTAGAAGAAATATTGGAAACAGAAATTAGAGTGACACAAGAAAATCATGAAGAATGAGTCAACAGCTTGGTAAAGGAGACACGAAAAAGTACTGAAGAAAATAACACCATAAAAAAAAAACAGATTAGGTCAAATGGTAAAAGAAGTACAAAAAGCCAATGAGAAGAATGCCTTAACAGGCAAAATTGGCCAAATGTAAAAGTAGGTCCAAAAGCTCACTGAAGAAAATAATTCCTTAAAAGTTAGAATGGAGCTAATGACTATGAGAAGTCAAGAAACAATAAAATAAGCCAAAAGGGTCGGGGGGGGGGGATTGAAGAGAATGTGAAATATCTCATTGAAAAAAACTGACCTGGAAAATATATCCAAGAGAGATAATTTAAAAATTATTGCACTACCTGCAAGACATGATCAGAACAGGAGCCTATAAACATCATCTTTCAAAAAATTACCAAGGAAAATGGCCCTGATATTTTAGAACCAGGGGATAAAATAAAAATTGAAAGAATCCACCAAACGCCTCCTGAAAGAGATCCCCAAATGAAAACTCCCATTAATATTCAAGCTAAATCCCAGAGCTGCCAGTTCAAGGAGAAAATATTGCAAACAGCCAGAAAGAAAGAATCCAAGTACTGTAGAGTCACAGTCAGGATAACACAAAATTTAGCAGCTTCAACATTAAAGGATCTGAGGGCTTAGAATATGATATTACAGGAGGCAAAGAAGCTTGGATTACAACCTAGAATCACCTACCCAGAAAAACTGATTACAGTCTTTCAGGGGGGAAAAATGGAGATTTAATGACATAGAGGACTCTGAAGCATTCTTGATGAAAAAACCAGAGCTGAATAGAAAATTTGACTTCCAAATACAAGATTCAAGAGAAGCATAAAAAGGTAAACAGAAAAGGGAAATCATAATGTACTTAATAAGGTTAAACTGTTTATATTCCTACATGGGAAGATGATACTTGTAATTCATAAGACTTTTCTTATTGTAAGGATAATTAGAAGGAATATGTATAGACAGAAGGCACAGGTGTGAGTTGAATATGAAGGGAGGACATGTAAAAAATAAAAGTAAGGGATGAGAATGGAATGTACTGGGAGAAAGTGAAAGGGAGAGGTAGAATAGGATAAATTATCTCACATAAAAGAGGCAAGAAAAAGCTTTTACAGTGGAAGGGAAGAGGGGAGAGGTGAGGGGAAGTGAGTGAACTTTACTCTCATCAGAATTGTCTCAAAGAGGTAATAACATGCACACTCAACTGGATGAATAAATCTACCTTACCATACAGGAAAGTAGGAAGGAAAGGGGATAAGAGAAAAGGAGGTAACAGAAAGGAGGGCAGATTGGGGGAGGACGTATTCAAAAGCAAAACACTTTTGAGGAGGGCCACGGTGAAAGGAGAGAGAATATAATTAAAGGGTGAAGAGATACATTGGAGGGAAATACAGCTAACAATAGTAACTGTGAAAAAAGAATTGAAGCAAATTTCTCTCATAAAGGCCCTCATTTCTCACATATATAGACAACTAAGTCAAATTTATTAAAAAAATAAGTCCTTCAACAACTGATAAATGATCAAAAGATATGATCACTTTTCAGATGAAGTAATCAAAGCTATCTATAGCCATATGAAAAAAAAATTCTAACTCATTATTGATTGGAGAATTGCAAATTAAAACAATTCTGAGTTACTACTTCATACCTATTAGATTTGCTAATAGGACAGAAAAGGTGAATGACAAATGTGAGAGGAGATGTGGGAAAAATGAGACATTAACGCACTGTTGGTGGAGTTATGAACTGATTCAACCATTCTGTAGAGCAATTTGGAACTATGCCCCAAAGCTATAAAGCCATGCATACCTTTGACCTAGCAATATTATTACTTACTCTTTCTCCCAAAAGAGATAAAAGAAATCTAAAAGGTAAAGGACCTGTATGGACAAAATATTTATAGCTTCTCTTTTCTTGGGGGATGCCAATCAATCAGATAATGGCTGAACAAATTGTGGTATGTGATTATGATGCAATACTATTGTACCATAAGAAATGATGAGCTGAATGGTCTCTGAAAAACCTGGAATTATGTGCACGGGCTGATGCAAAGTGAAATGTACTATGTACAAAGTAAAATAATATTGTAAGATGATCAGCTGTGAATAACTTAGCTATTCCCAGCAATACAATGATCAAAGGCAACTCTGAAGGACCTATGATAAAAAATACTATCTCCGGAGAAAGAAATTATGGTATCTGAATACAGATTGAAGCATATTTTTTTTGTCTGTGTTTTCTTTCACATCGTGATTATTATGGATATGTTTTGCATGACCTATATGGAACTACTTGCCTTCTCAACGGGGGTGGAATCGAGTGGGAGGGTAGAAGGGAGAGAATTTGGAACTCAAAATTTTAAAATATGAATGTTAAAATTGCTTTTGCATGTAACTGCAGAAATATAAAATACTGAATAAAATAAAAAAAAAAGAAAGAAATTGATTGAAAATCTACAGTGGGTCATCTTTCCAGCTCAACATCATAAATTTAACATACTGGCAAGTAATCAAGTCAGAAACATCAGAACAGTATGCTAGTATCACAGACTGAGTGCACAGAATACTGATCTGGGCCAGCAGCATGCAGATGGCAGAGATGATCTTAGACTCTGTGCTGGGTCTAGACTAGCAGTTGTGGGACACTCAAAGCTGATCTTGGATTTGGCCCCTAGTACAGACCAGCAGTATGTGCTTCTGGTGTGCCAGAAGCGGAAAAACGGTAATAATCACAATACTGAGAATAGGGTCATTCAGAACAGATTGTGGACTCAGTTCCCAGCCCAAAATAAACAATTTTAGGCTTTCCCACAAACCATACTTCCCAGTGCCATACTTCCAACGGGTGAGTCATGGTCTTAGCATTTGGTCCAGAATAGGGATATGTCAATAGTTCAATAGAGATAGTTGAGCTGCTCTGAAAGTATTGTGGAAAAGGTGCTTAGGCCAACTGGAATCTCCACTGGAGTATCACTCAAGGGCAAATATGCAGCTTTGTTTCCCAGATAAAACAAATAAACAAAGGAAAAAGAGGAGATGGAGTTTAGGAAGCCCAGGAGGGCAGTGATCAAATGATCCTCGTAATCTGAGAGCACATGACCCTGAAAGTCTGCAGTATACTTGCTAAATTATCACTCTTTCCTTCCTGCCTGCCCCCATCTCTCCCCTATCTTTATGGAAAAGAGAACTCAGTAACAAAAGAACATAGTAGCAGGACCTTAGATCAGACCCAAAGAACCAAGGAACACAGAAGGCTATTACTGTCCCACTAGAAATACAGGGCTTCTTTGTTACAAAAAAATCCCAATCCAAGAATGAAAATTGAAGAATTAATGTGTAAAAACAATAAAAGTAAAGTGCCACTATTATGTCAAGAATATCCAAAACACAAACCCCGTTTTTACAGAAGAAATGAAATGAGATTTTTAGAAAAGAGAATTAAATTATATTATGAATGAAATGAGAGAAATAGGGGAAAGAATTACAAAACAAATTAAAATTTTGTGGAATGACTTGGAAAAGACATTTAACAGCTTAGCACATGATGCACTAAAAAACCTTACCCAACTAACAAAGTGAAAATTACAATGGAGCAACAGAAGTTACTGACCACATAAGATAATCAGAAAGGGAATTACAGAATTATACACAAAAATTACTGCCATCTGGAAAACAAATCAATAAGACATAGTTAAGAATCATTGAGCATTTGAGAGACATATCCAAAAAGGGAATAAAAAACAAATTGTCCAGATATATAGAACAAGAAGACAAAGAGTAAAAATAGGAAGACTTTCCTGATCACTTCCTGAAAAGAACCCCCAAATAAAACTCACTTTCATCTGATTTTGTCCAAGAAAGGTATATATGCATATAAAGAGTTTGGTATAGACATATGTTAAACTGAGTAGGAAAACAGAAGGACAAAGGGTGACAGGAAAGTTGAGAATAAGAGGGAAGGAAGAAAGGACTGTTCTTAAGCAAAGCAAACCCTAAATTCACAAAAGGGTTCATGAAGAGGTATTAAAAGGAAAAAAAAAATGAAGGACAAGAACCTGTTATTGGGTCCTGAGTAAAGGGGGGGGGGCCAAGAGAACAAACCAAAGCAACATATCACAGAGTTTATACTACATGACCAGGTTTGACTTATGCTAAGAATGCAATGTTTTATTTATTTTAGGAAAACTATAATTGACCATATTAATAAGCAGACCAACAACAATTATATGATTTTATAAATAGGTACTGTAAAACTTTTGACAAAATACAATGCCCTTATTAAGAAAAAAGTCTAGAAAGTCTAGAAATAATAGTCCTTTCTTAATGTGGGAAATATGCGTCTAAAACTAAGAGCCAACATTATATATAATGGGGACCAGCTAGAGTCTTTCCCAATAATATTAGAGGCAAAGCAATATGTTCACCACTACTGTTTAATATACTGCTGGAAATGCTACTTGTAGCAATAGATAAGAAAAATAAATTGAAAGAATAAGCACCAGCAAATAGAAAATGAAAATACCCTTTTTTCAAATGATATGATGATGAACTTTGGAAGCCCTAGAGAGTCAATTAAAATTCAATGGAAACCATTTATAAATACAGTAATGTTGAAGAATATAAATAAAATCCAAACAAATTGTATGTATTTCTGCATATTAGTAACCAAACTCAGTAGGAAGACATAGAGAAATGTTATTCAAAATGACTATAGAAGGCATAAAGCACTTGAGAATGTACCCCTAAGATACATGCAGAAAGAATATGGATTAATCAGAGGCAGCAGATGGTACTGTGGATAGGGCTCTGGGCCTGGAGTCAGGAAAACTGAGTTCCAATCTAGCCTCAAACACTTACTGTCTGTTTGGCCCTGGGGAAATCACTTAACCTCTATTTATCTCAGTTTCTTCAACTCTAAAATGGGGATAATAGTAGCACCTGCCTCCCACAGATGTTGTGAAGATAAAATGAAATAAAAATGGGAAAGCTTTCCGGATTTTTCTGAAATCATCTTCCTTGCCACTTTACAATGATGTAAGTCAATCCCAAAGAACTGATGATGACACATACTATCCTCCTCTAGAGCAAAAACTGATATTGTTTTAATACAGACTGAATCATGCTATCTTTCACTTTCTTTCATTTTTTTCTTTTATTCAAGTCGTCTTCTACAAAATGGTCAATATGGAAATGTTTTACATGATTGCTCATGTATGAGGGATAGAATTTGGAATCCAAAACTTTAAAAAAGTGTTTAAAAATTGTATCATCAAGTAATTGGGGGGAAACAAAATATTATATACTGGAAAAAAAATTAATTACCCAGATAGTATTCTGTAATTTTCAAGAAAAAGAGTAAAACACTTAGTATAGTGTCTAATACATAATAGGTGCCATATAAAGGCTTATTCTCCTCCCTTCACCAAATACAAAATATGGCTTATGGAGCTAAAAATATTTATAAATAACTGAAGAACTATTATTCATATTGCTATCTAAACCAATTTTCTTATTCAGTGACATAGGAATCAAGCTACAAAATGTTTTCTTTATAGGACTAGAAGAAGTAATAATGAAATTCATCTATAGGAACAAAAGGCCAAGTATCTCATGGAAAATAATGAAGACAGTTGGGCAGGAAAAGGGTCTGGCAGTATTATATGTCAGAATAGAGTACAAAGTCATAATCATAATAATCATCAAAAACATTTAACACTGAAAAATAGAGAGCACAATCGGTGGAGCAGATTAAGGATACTATATACTGAATCAAAGAAACCTTTATGGCTTACTGTTAACAAACTCAAAGACTCTAGATATTTGGTTAATGAATCATTGTTTGATATGAACTTTTAGGAAACTAGACGATAATGAGGCAAGAATTATGTTGAGACCAATAGCTCATATCATATACCAAGATAAGCTCCAAATGGAAACATAACCTAGACATAAAAAGTCATATCATTTTTCTTACAGACCAAAGGATGAGAGAGGAGTTAATGACCAAAGATAAGACAGAGAGGATCACAGAAAAATAATGAATGTATTTTGATTATGTAAAATTTTAAAAGACTTCACATAAAAATAATGTAGCTAAGTTTCAAAGGGAAATCACTGGGGGAGCATTTTTGAGTAAGTTTTTCTGATAAAGGTCTCATTTCCTAGATATATAGAGAACTGATTCAAATTTATAGGAATAAGTGATAAATGTTCAAATGATATGAAAAAGCAGTGTTCAAGGGACAAATATGCAAATTATCCATAGTCATACAAAAAAAGTGCTCCTTAAATCAACAGTGGGACTTAGTAGGCCTATATCCAAGGAAATCAAAGAAAGAGGAAAATGTCATATATGTACAAAAAATGTTTATATTAGGTTTTTTGTTATAACAAAGAATTGTGTGAAATGGCTGAACAAATTATGATAGTTATTCCTTCCACATATCAGAGTTTAGGAGAGTGGTGCACCAGCAATCTGGAAAATATATGTATTTTTTTTGCACTCCCTACCAGAAAAGAAGTCCAAATTATTATGGCATTAAAAGAGAAAATGCGTTGATATTACATAATATTATACATATATTTTATGCATTTTGGAGTTTCTAAATTTTTTCTGTGTTGTCTCTAGCCTTTACATGTTTTCTGCAGCTTCTGTAAAACACCCCCAAATTCCCAATTAATTCTTACAGTGACCTGCAATATATCAAAATTGCTATGGGAAAAATCACAATGTGGAAAGGATTACTGTGTATTGATGTGATTTTCTATAAGAAATGATGAGACAGATTCAAACAACCCTAGGAAGACTTGTATGGATTTAAGTAGAGTGAAGTGAGATTAGGAGAACAAATTTATTGCTATGACATGAACATTCTGAAAATAATAAGCTACGAGAATAAGTTATGTGGTTTTGGATATAATGTTGCTGTTGCTTGGGTTTCATTTTTTTTTTTTTTTGGTGAGGCAATTGGGATTAAGTGACTTGCCTAGGATCACACATCTAGTGTCGATGTCTGAGACCAGATTTGAACTCAGGTGGGCCTGACTCCAGGGCCTGTGCTCTATCCACTGCACCACCTAGTTGCCCTCTTTGTGCTTCATTTTTGAAAAGGACCAATGACATCACAGGTGCTGTCTTGACTCGCCCATGAATTGGATTTAAGTGAGGCAGAGTTGCAAAAAGTTGTCAGCCTTCTTCTATCCTCCAGAGTCATGGAAGTCCAGTCAAAAGACAAAAGTCAGGGCAACTAGCAATCACTTGGGATACCATGTAAGATCTTGGTGTTTTTAATGTCTGATCAAGTTCTAAGTGCTACACAGCACCTGTTTCAGCCTCCTTTATGGTTATTGGAACAAATTGTGCTCATCAGCCCATTCTACCAGGGGAAAGTCTTCACAAGTGTGGGGGAACATCCCCTTACCTCACTGATTCATTTAAGGCCTATCAGTTCCTCAACCTTGTTTATTCCATGTGCCAAGACAGTTTTACTGAGGTGTGGCAACCGAGCATGCTGCAGCTCAGTGAGCCACAGGTGAGAGTTGGGTGTCAGCACACCAAAGGTGGATCAGAAGCCCTGAAAACAGCTTGGAAACCCTAACACTATTCCTTGGAGTTTGCCAAGCCCTTTTCAGTGTTCTTCATCCATTTTTGGTGTCTACTTACCCTTCAACTCTCTCCTGTAGTTTCAAGAAGCTGTAGCATGCACAGCTACCACATCCAGCTAAAACTGTCTTGTCACAGAGCCTAAACCAGGTTGAGGGTAACCAAATATCATATAATAGGTGCTTAAGAAATACTAGTTGACTATTTGACTATGCTTTTTTTTTTGTTAGAAGGGTTTTGTTTTTCTTTTCTCGTCCTCCCCAGCTGGTGGAAAGAAGAAAAATAAATATTTGATAATTTTATTTTTAAAAATTGAAATAAAGTTGAAAAAGGAGAGAACAGATTAGCCCAAACAAGTTAATTAGAGTCAGTGAAAGTATCAAAGTCCAATCCATATCTCTCCTACTTTTTCTAATCCCAACCCTTTTGTTCAGGTAATCACCCTGCAAAAAACACATAGTTAAAAATCATCACATGATGACAAAAAGAAGGAAAGGAGAAAGGGAAGAAGGGAGATGGGGATGATTAGGAAAGAGTCAGAATGAGTGCTGGAAAGAAAGTGAAAGATTTTTCTTCCTTATATTTTTCTTACTTCTGTTAAGCCCAGTTAGATCATATATAAGACAGTTCATCAAAATTACCTTCATCAAATTGTACCCCCAATAAATATTTTGTCCAATTCCCTGAATTTGAAAGCAAATTTTTATCTTCCGCACTCCATGATAAATGATAACCCTTGTGGTCAATTACCTCAGTTAGGGGATATTACCCCTTTTAAAGAGACAAGGCAGTTTCAAAATGAAAAAAAAATATGCTTTTTAACAGTACCAACTTCCATTTCTTTAATTTAGTTGCTTGGCCCATTGCTGGCCCATTTTGTTCTTGAATGAGATGAGCTAGATCTCAATTGCATTATTACCAATCCCTTCCAAATAGGTAGAAGGCAATGAAGTGTCCAATGATGGTTATGATAAGAGGGTCCTAATAGAAATAATGTCTTAGGAATTTAGTTTAGTAAATGAAATAGTAGAAAATAGGGTAAATGGTTGCAATGCAGTCATTATTTTTTCTTTTCATCACAATCAGGTTTTGTTCTTTTCTTTTGAATAAGTATCAGATACTAAATTCAGAAGCAAAATGGATATAAAAAATGGTATAGCACTTATTCCAAATGTCATTACTAATATCAACAATAAAAATAGGTGGCCTAAATTTTTCTATCATAGAAACGTTATAGAAAAATACATATATATATATATATATATATATATATATATATGTGTGTGTGTGTGTGTGTGTTTATATATGTATATATGTATGTATGTATATATAAATACACATACATATATTATATACACATATAGGTGTATATGTATATATGCATATATTATATACAAACATATACATCTGTATATGTGTATACATGGTTATCTACATACATATCATCATAGTATGTATTAATTAGTTCACTGGACTTGCAATAAAAAAGAATTAGATTTGAAACTTGCCTTAATAATTCACTGGTTCTCTGACCCTGGGGAAGTCACTTAACTTCACTGAATCTCAGATTCTGTCTCTGATTCTGTATCTATAAAATAGGAACAGTGTTATCACCTACTACACAAGGCTGCTGTGAGGATCAAATAAGATAATGAATATAAATAATTTTGCAAAATTTTAAATCAATCAGTCATTTAGCTAGCATTTTTTAGGTGCTTCCTATTTGCCAAGCACTATGATAAGCACAGACAACACAAATATAACTAGAAAAGACAGTCACGGGCATAAATGAGATTGCCTTCTAGTGGGGCAAGAAAACATACGAAGAAAGCTGAAAAGTAGAAGAAAGTGACTAAGAGAAAACGTGAAGCAAAGCTTGGAGAGAAATAAGACAAGAGTAGTTCTACAGCCTTACATGAATAAGAGCTACCATTATTATGAAGCACTTTGGTAACTTTTTTTTTTTGAAGAATCTTCAAAAGCTTATGAAACAGAAACCAACCAGAGGGGTTTTTTATGATAGGATAAGCTTCTTTGACAATACTTTCTTTTTAGATTGGCAAACAATAGATGGCATTTCTCAAAGAAGAAAGAAAATAATAAAATAAGCATGTATCCCTTGAATAGTCTCATTAACATAATGGAATAGCTATACAGTAATTGAAATCAAATGGGCATACTGTACTGCATAATGATAAAAAAGTGTTCTCTTCTAGAAAAAAAGGTCAATGTTTTGTATCTTAATCCTAAAATAGCAGGAGGGATAGAATTTGATTAGAAAGAATATCTTATGAGAAATCAAAGAAATCACTTAATTCGTGTGTTGTTATTCATAATCCCCTTAAGAGTTTTCTGTCTAAAAAAATGACTCAAATTAATGAAATGTATGTATCAGACAATTGGACACTGAGAAAAAAGGTCCACTACAGTGTCAAAAATATATTCTCTCTCTTTCAACTACCATCATATATTCCTTCTCCCAGAGGGGGAAAAAGAGTGAGGAGTGCCTAAGGAACAAGGATGAGAAAGAACGGTGAAAAGAACAAAAGTGAACCTGGAGAAAAAATTGAGAGGTTGGAGAAATAGTTCAAAGATTCAAAATATTCTAGCAGTAATTTACAAAATGTCATCTTAGAGAGCCTAGCTAAACCTGAATATAAGCTAGAAAATAAAGTGCATGGACCAGAAACCTCATTTTTGCTCTGTTAGTGAGAAGTGAACTGAGTTCCTAAAGTGAATTTTCCAGATAACTGAAGCTTATTCTTCCCAATAAATATGATTGATTTAAATCAAGTGGAAGAAAATTTTGCATGAAATGTACATTCCTCTGCCTTATATATCCTCTCTATCATGTCTCTGTCTTATATATGACATGGAACCCAGTATAACTTTTACCTTATTATCTGAGGCTCATCATTACAAACACCCACTCCAGTGCTCTGTGTCACCCAGAATAGTTCTATTTTCTTTTTTAGGTTTTCTCCATTTTCTTTTGTTATCAGATATCATTTTTACCTTTGCAGCTGTGCCTTGATTCTGAATGTCACCCTAACCTGCTACTATTTTGCTTTTTTAAGGATGCTGTGGATAAGAAGACCAAATAACTAAGCTTATTAGTATTTTGTGTTAAAAAAAATGGATAATAAGAGATTCTGTAAGGGTCTAAGTTGAGGGGTAAACTATTTGTAAGATCTCAGAAGATTTTTTCTACTTATTTCTACATTAGGTCATATTTCTAGAATTTTCAGTGCATTGCTTGTGTATTTAAACTTTATATATAAAGGTATGTATTAGAGAATAGATGTCTTGATTAGAGTTGTCAAGTCTTTCACAGTTAATAATCCTTACAACAATGCTGTTACACTGTTTTCCTGGTTCTGTCCATTTCCACTTTCATAAGTTCATATAAGTTTTCCCAAGTGTTTCTCAAACTATCCCCATCATCATTTCTTATAGCACAATAATATCATAGCACAATTACATAACACAAATTGTTCAACCATTCTCTAGTTGATGGATAGCTTCTCAATTTTAAATTCTTTGCCACCATAAAAAGAGCTGCTATAAATATTTTTTCTACACATCAGCCCTTTTCTCTTTTCCTTTTATCTCTTTGGGATTCACTTAGTAGTGGTATTGCTGGGTCAAAGAGTATAGAGTTTTGTAGCCAGTTGGGTATCATTTCAAATTGTTCATCAGAATGGTTAGACTAGTTCATAACTCCACCACAAGGGTAATAGTCTACCAATTTTCCACATCCCCTCCAGCATTTGTGAAGAAGCATTTATTAAGAATCTGCTATTTGTAAAGTCTGATACCTACTGAGCATAAAAGGCTAAAAAGAAGATAATCTTTGCCACCAAGGAGTTTAGATCCTATTGGAGGTTTGCATTGAGGGGTACAACATGGCACCATTAAGGAAATATTTTACATATATATATATATATATATATATATATATATATATATAATATATATACATACATATAATATATATATGTATGTATATATATTATATATATGTATGTATATGTATATAATTATTGTCTTTAGTTTGTTTTTCAGAGTGCAATAAAAGATTAGCAAATGGGAAGTCAGCAAAGTCCTTATTTATCAAATGGCACCTGAACTAAGTAAGACCTGAAGGGAACTAAGAGTTTCATGAAGGGTAGGAGAAGAGATAGCATTTCAGTCATGGAGGACCATTTGTACAAATGCATTTATGTAAAGATGGACCATCATGTTTTGGGAGCAGAATGAAGCTAATTTGGCTAGAATGTGGATTATGTGAGAGTACTATAAGATAGATAAATTTGTTTCCAAACACAGATGATTAAGATAGATAAATTTGTTTCCAAACACAGATGATTATGAAGGACTTTAAAATCCAAATAAAAGAATTTTTAGTTTATCCTATGGGCATCTCTGCAGATCCATTGAATCATTTAAAGCAATAGAGTTCTTTATTAGGACTACTTCTAAAAAAATATCAATATGACATCTGTGGGGTGATAAAGACTGGAAGTAGTATGGACAGTTAGAAGATGATTGCAATAGTCTTTATGAGCAGTGATGATAGCTTGAACTAAGATGGTGACTGGGTGAGTGGAGAAAAAGGGGCAAGTGAAAGATATGCCACACAGGTAGAACTGACATGTCTTTCACAAATGTTTGGATATGGGAACTTAGAGAAGATGAATGGAAGGAGGATTATGACTAAGAGACTGAAAGGCTGATGGTGCCCTGAATAGAGACATGAAGAGGAAAAAGAAGTAAGAGGTAAAGGAAGATTTCCAGGGTGGATAAATTGATTCTGAGGTGTATATGGGACATTCAGGTTGAAATTTTCCATAGATAGACAGTGACATTAGACTAGACCTCAAGAGAGATAAAAAATAAGAAAGCCACGTAGCCTCTTATTTAGGAGTTTTCTCCTGGTTCTACCCCTTGTCCCTGTCTTGCACCTCATGAAGTTGATTACATATTCTGATGTGAAATATTTACATTTTTAAACTAAGTTTTCTTTTGTAGGATTCATTTTGGGGTAAAGGATATTGTGGCATAGGGGATAATGGGCCATGCGATAGTATTCAGTGTCAAGAAGACCTAGGTTCAAATCTACACTTTTTAAAATTCATGAGCTATTGAGCACTTAGCAAATAACCTTCAGTGCCAGTAATCTCAATGTTAATTTAAATAAGGACTTCTGATGAGATCAATGAGAAAAAAGAAAGAGGAGGGCCCAGCACAGAGATCTGGAGAATCCCCACACAAAAGAAGAATGTTGATCATGATTCAGCAAAGATAACTAAGAATGAACAGACAGACTATGATACATAACCAATGGTTAAATATTTATTTAAAATATTTCACTTATAGACAGAGTAGATATTGAAATAGCTCTCAACTACAAAATGGATAGCATCCAAAATATGATGAAGTGAGTATTATAATATCGTTTTTTTAGTCTCATTTAAACTTAAAGTTCTAGTTTTTTGGGGTAGGGACAATTGGGGTTAAGTGACTTGCCCAGGGTCACACAGCTAGTAAGTGTCAAGTGTTTAGTCTGAGGCCAGATTTGAACTCAGGTCCTTTTGACTTCAGGGCTGGTGCTCTACCCACTGCGCCACCTAGCTGCCCCTCCCTTTTTCTTAATGGAGGTCTAAACTAGTGTGGTTCAATTGAAGCAAGACCTATTCAAGTTAGAGGAACTGGGTTTAAAGCCTACCTATTATATGTATTACCTGTGTAATCTTAGGGAAAGTCATTTAACCTACATTGGTCTCAATTTCCTCATCTGTAAAATAAAGTTGTTGGATTAGATGACCAATGAAGTCCCTCCCAGCCTTAGATAGATCATTATATGATTTATGATCCCATGAAATAGGGACTAAAAATTACTGTGGCTTTTCTTTATTCCTCCTGTGATAATTGAGAAGTCCAGTAATCATACATTGTAATCGATATCCAATTTTGTTCCTTAGTGAACATCTACTGAGATTTTATTCAGAATTAACAAAATTAAAGCATTATTCAAAAATCTAGCTAGACTCTTTTTAAAATTTTTATTTATTTTATTTTTAATTTCTGAAATAAAACTAGCATTTCCATAACATGGTAGAATAAAAAAAAAAGATTATTACACATGAACCTGAAAATCCAACTGTAACTGATCAAAACAATATAAGCTCAGAAGGCTCTACCCCAGATCAGACACAGATAGTCCACATGAGCACTTGGAGTGGAGATGTCTCAGAATTTGCACATCTCATATTTCTTTTGAGCTACTGCAATTTTGCCTTGCTTATAGAGCACAATTGATTCTGAATTTCTTCAGAGAGTATTACTCTGGTTCTAAAATATTGGGGCAGTTTTCCTTGATAATTTCTTGAAAGATGATGTCTAGTTTATTTTTTTTGGTCTTGGCTTTAAGACATTCCAATAATTTTTAAATTCTTTCTCCTGGATCTATTTTCCATGTCAGTCTTTTTTTTTCCATTGGGATATTTCACATTGTTTTCTATTTCTTCATTCTTTTGAATTTGTTTTACAGTGTCTCAGTTTCTCATAAAGTCACTAGATTCCAATTGCTCCACTCTAATTTTTAAAGGAGTATTTTCTATTTTGAGCTTTTGGATTTACTTTTCCACTTGGCCAATTTTGCTTTTTATGGCATTCTTCTTCTCACTGGCTTTTTGGACCTCTTTTGCCATTTGAGTTAGGATATTTTTTAAGGTGTTACTTTTTTCAGTATTTTTTTGGGTATCCTTTAGCAAGTTGTTGACTTGTTTTTCATAATTTTCTTGCATCACTCTCAGTTTTTTCTCTGCTTCTCTTAGTTGCTTCTCAAAATCCTTTTTGAGCTCTTCGGTGGCCTTGGACCAATTCATATTTTTTTACTTGGAGGCTTTGGATGTAGGAGCTTTGATTTTGTTGTCTTCTTCTGGTTGTTTGTTTTGATCTTCTTTGTCACCAAAGTAAGATTGTATGGTCTGACTCTTTTTGCAAGGTTTGCTTATGATCCCAGACGATTACTTGAGTTATAAACTCTTTGTTAAGGTAGGGGTCTGCTTCCAGTGTGGAAAATGTACTGTCCCAAGCTTTGGGGGTTTTGTGCAGCTGTTTTCAGAGATACTTTTAGGGACCTGTCAATTTTCAATTCTTCTAAGGTGGTATGATCAAGGGTGAGGTGCTACTCCTTTCCTGGCCTGGGCTCTGATCTATGAGTTACCACAAGCACTCTTTTCTGTCTTGGAACTGTGAGGAGCGTTCTCTCTTCACAGTCACTACCAGCTTCACCACGCCAGCGCTGCTCCTCATCCCAGGACCACCACCCATATCTGTGACCTAGATCCAAGCATGGGCAAAGCAAGAGAATCCTGCGCCAGAAAAGAGATTCCTGCATTCCCCCTCTGATCAGCCACTTGATTCCCCCTCAGTCTGTGGGCTGGAAGCTTAGGAGGCAGCCGCCACCCTGGGGCCATACTTGGGGACTGGGGCTGGGACCCTGCGCTTCTTTCTCACTTCAGACACAGATTTTCCTACTTACTTTCTAAGTTGTCTTTGGCATTCATGGGTTGAGAGGTCTGGAAATTGCCACAGCTACCCATGATGCAGTCCTCTGAGGCCTGCTGTAGGTTTGCTGAGGCCTGTGCACCCACACTGAACTGCGTTCCTCTTCCAGCCTGGTGTTATATACTTTTCCAATCAACCATCCAGGTTGTCTTGGGCTGGAAATTTGTTTTATTCTGTCTTTTTGTGTGTTCTGCTGCTTTAGAATTTGTTTGGAGCCATTTTTACAGGTGTTTGGAGGGGTTTGGAAGATTCCCATTTCTTAAAAAGATTTTTTAGACTGTCCCATATTACTGACCTCCTCAATAGGAACAGTTACCATTGGGACCTGAAATTCAATGTCTATATACATCCATCCTAGACAAGTCAATGCAGTCAGCTTCAGGATTTATGCTCAGATTAAGCCATCCTAAGTGGTAGGTAAAATTCAAAGAACCTATCATATCAAGCCAGCCTGAGATTATGCTTCATTGAATACCAACCAGGATATCCGGACTGTATAGACAAACATCTTGTTGAATGCTCTGTGTGGCATATGTACATTCTCATTCTACTAGAGAAATTAAATTAATGCTCTGATTGTTATTGGAAAAAAAGTGTGGCTGGTTGTTGCCCTTCATTCTTAAAGAGGAACAAAATGGCATCACTATGTTAGAGTCAAGCCACAGTGTCCAACCATAGCTGATCAAAACAATATAAGCTCAGAAGGCTCTACCCCAAATCAGACACAGATAGTCCACATGAACATTTGGAATGGAGATGTCTCAGAATTTGCACATCTCATATTTCTTTTGAGCTACTGCAATTTTGCCTTGCTTATAGAGCACAATGCCTTCTTTGATTCAGACATGTTATGCATGAGCAGTCTCTCATGTCCCACAATTGATTCTGAAGTTCTTCAGAGAGACCTTGAGAGTGTCCTTATATTACTTCTTCTGATCACTAGCTGAGCACTTTTCCCATGTGGTAGATTTTTTGTAAAATATTGTTTTAGGTGAACATACTTTTGGCATTCAAACCATGTGGACAGCCTATCAAGGTTTCACTCTCTACAGCAGACTTTGAATGCTTGGCAGTTTAGCTCAAGAAAGGACCTCAATATCTAGTACTTTTTCTTGCCAGATGATCTTTAGAATCTTCCCAGGACAATTCAAGTAGAAGAGATTCCATTTCCTGGAATGGCACTGTTGGACTATCCAGGTTTTACAGGCACGCAACAATGACATCAGCACAATAGCCCTGTAGATTTTCAATTGGCTAAGCAGTCAAATATGTCTTCTCTCTCATACTTTCCTTTGAAACCTCCCAAACACTGATAGTTCTTGCAATGTGTATTTTGTCAGGTAGCAAAACCCATATCAATCATTCTTCAGTCTTTCCTGAAACCACATTGGCTCTTGGGTAGATGACCATCTTCCAGATGAAGGATTACCCTATTAAGCCTACTCTATCAAGAATCATGCCAGCAATGACCAAGAGGGTGACCACCCTGTGATTGTCACAGAACAATATAATTCCTTTACCTTTATGGACAATGCAGGCATCCTTGAACACCTAGGGGATAACCTCCTCTTGCCATACAACTGGATAATTTCAGTTAGCTTTTGTATGAGCAATGGACCCTCCTCCCCAGATTGTAAGTCTCACCTGGAATAGAATCAGCATCAGTTGCTTTGCCATAGGAGAAAATCCTAATGACATTCAACAAATTCTTCTTTAGTTGGAAATTTGTCTAGAGAGGGATTGACTTCAACTTGAGGTGAATGGTCAATAAAATCAGCATTAATCAATGATGTTCTGTTGAAAATATTATGGAATCGTTCAGCTCACCTCTCCAGGATCCTGTCCTTAACACTAATCCCTGAGTAGTTGAGATGTAGCACAGGTCTGTAGTCTTCAAATATCTTTTATGGCATCATAAAAGCTCTTTGGATTATTATCAGCATAAAACTGAATTTCATCTGCCTTCTTACTGAGCCAATAATCCTGCATCTTTCTAAGCTTCACATGTGCTTTACTTTTGATGGAGTTGAAGGCTGCCTTCTTAGAGATGGATGAATTATTCTGTTGGTTGACCCTGTGGAGTGCTCATTTTTTTTGTTTATCATCTTCTGACTTTCCTCATCATTTTCATCAAACCAATCTTGATGTTTGTGAGTATTCTAGTCCAAATGAGTAAATGCAGTGCTGTACACCAAATCACTGAAAGCTGCCCACTCCTTTTCTGCTCCACTGTTGCCAACCAGGTTTTGGCTCAGTTTTCCCTCCATTTTAGCAATGAACTGTTTCCACTAGGAGAAGCACTCAGTACTGTTGAAATTAAGTCTTATGGTAGTAATCTTGCCTTGGGACCACCACTTTTATTGAACACAAATATCTAGCTTGAAGAAGAAAAGTCTATGATTGATCCAACACTCTGAACCATACACCATCTTTGTCACTCTCACATCCTGTCTGTTTCTTCTCCTTACAATGACATAGTATATTAAATACCAATGTTTGCTATGAGGGTGCATCCATCAAGTTTTATTGCATTTAGGTAAATGGAAAAAAGTGTTGGTGGTGAAAAGGTTATGAGATGCACACATTTTTAGTAGTTAAGTGACTGTTGTTCTTGTTGTTCCTGACCCCATTTCTCCCAAGAACTCCCTGGCATGTCTCATAGTCTGTGCCTACATTTGCATTAAAATCACCCAGAAATATAAGCTTGTCCTCTTTTAGCACACTGATAATGAGGGAGTCAAATTCTTCAAAAAAAAACATTTCATTAAGGTTCATCATGATGGGAGCATATGCACTGATGATGGTGGCAGGACACTTTCTTGAAAATTGCAATCACATTGTCATGAGCCCATCATTCAATCCTTTTGGTAGGTATATAAGCTTATTGATTAGATTAGTTATGATCATAAAACCTTTGCCAACTTCGTGGTGCTCCCCTTCACTACAGCCATTCCAGAAAAAATAAAAGTATGCATCAAGCTCCAACTTTCATAAACTGGCCTTCATTTGCCACCATTGTGGCGCATAGGGCTACTATTTGGGTGTGATAGCTGCTAAGTTCTCTTCCAATAAGAACTGTTCATATTTCAGATCTATTAGATTTCATATTGTCCATAAATGTACTGATGGTAAGTGAAATCATCTTTATGAAAAGTTTTTGTACATTGTGTGTGTGTGTGTGTGTTTCAACCTCAGGGAAGGGTTGGGTGAAGCAAATTACTTTTAGGGCATTCCTCAAAGTAGGAGGTGATCAGTGAGGCCCTTAAAAAAAAAAAAAAGGCTTCTCAGATGACCAGGATTCTGACAAATCTCATTCCCATGGGATTTCAACACTATGGCCTGGGCCATCTGTGTAGGGTTTTGACTATAGCTCCCAATGTGTCTAAGTCTTTTACTTCATCACTTACCTGTCACCACAGGACTTTGATGTAGCTAAAACTGATAAAAAAAAAATGGTACAGTATGGTTCTGCTTCCAAGAGCCAAGCAGAGGAAGAGGCAAATTACTCTTAACTTCCCATATTAACCTCCAAAAACCCAGAAAATACCACCTAAGTAAAAACCCTGGAGCAGCTGAAAGAGAAGAAAGATGGGGTGCATAAGTCTAGTAGCCCAGGCCCCTCTTTCCCTGGGGGAAGGGAAGCAGTACTGAACAGGAGGTGTCCCAGCAAGCTAGCAGAAAGCCCCACCTCAGCATATCAGGAGAAGATCCTGAAACCTGGGTGGTGAAGCAGGCAAACACCAACACCTGGACCCCTGAGTGACTAAGTGAGGGCTGGGGAACCAGTGGAAACCAGCTCAGAAAACCACCAGGTGGTTTTCTGCATTCCACAGTAAATGGGTCTTCCAATGCCTCTGTGAAAATAAGGGAAGCAGCACTACAATGGGCCCCATGTAAATAAACACCTTTCAACATCCATCTGAAAGGAGCTGAAGAAAGCAAAAGGAAAGGAAAATCAGACAACCTAGAGTTGTTCTCAAGTTCCAGCCTTGCTGATTCCAGCCCAACACCAGGTAAGCTGCCAGAATGTTACAGCCTCCAAGGGCCCCAGCACACAAAACCAGGGACTAGGTCTAAGGCTCCCAACACAAGAAGCTGGGTCAGTGCTCCCCAGCAGGAGAGCTCAGTCTCTTTAAAGGACAGGAAATAAGCAAAAACCATGAGCAAAAAGAAACACACCATAGATTCATATTATGAGAACAGTGAAGATCAAGAGAGAAATTCTGAAAAGGTCAATATTGTCAACAAACCCACATGTGGAACCTCAAAAGGTAATATGAACTGGTCTGAAGCCGAAAAAGCCTTCTTAGAGGAGCTCAATAAAGATTTTAAAAATCAAATGACAGAGGTAGAAGAAAAAATGAAAGGTATGCTAGAGAGAGTCAATAGCCTGGAAAAAGAAGGACAAAAATTAACTGTAGAGAAGGAAATACTTCTGAGGAGGGACAGGGTCAAAAAAAAGAATAGAATAAATGGGAGGGCAGGATAGGATTAAGGGAAATAGAGTTAGTTTTTCACAACATGTCTACTATGGAAGTGTTTTGCATAACTGCACATGTACAACCTATATTGAGTTGCTTGCCTTTACAATGAGGATGGGTGGGGAGGGAGGAAGAGAGAAAATTTGAAAACTAAAGTTTTAAAAGCATATGTTTAAAAAAATGTTTTCACATGCTACTGGGAAATAAGAAATACAGGAAATGGGGTACAGAAGTCTATCCTGCCCTATGGGAAAATAGAAGGGGAAGGGGATAAAACAAGGGGGGAGAGATAGAAGAGAGGACAGACTAGGGGAAGGGATATTCAGAATGCATGGCATCTTGGAGTGGGGGAGGGGTGAGATGGGGCAAAAATTTGGAACTCAAAAACTTGTGGAAGTGAATGTTGAAAACTAAAAATAAATAAATTTATATTTAAAAAAAATACAAATTAAGTAACATGTGAAACCTCTTCAAAAACTTTAAGCTTCTATAAAAATGTTAAATATCATTTTTGTCAAAAAAAATACAAATGGCCAACTGGAAAAAAAAGTACACTGAAGAAAACAAGTCCTTAAAAATACAATTGGCCAAATGAGGAAGGAGGTACAAAATCTAATAGAAGAAAACAATTTGTTAAAAATTAGAACTGGGCAAATCGAAGCTAATGACTGTATGAGAGAGCAAGAATCAGCCAAACAGAAACAAAAGAATGAAAAAATAGATGAAAATATAAAATACCTCTTCAGTAAAACAATTGACCTGGAAAATCAATACAGGAGAGACAATTGAAAATTTATTGGTGTATCTGAAAATCATGAAAAAAAAAAAGAGCCTGGACAGCATCTTTCAGGAAATCATCGAGGAAAACTTTCCTGAGGTCTTAGAACCAGAGGGTAAAATAGCCATAGAAAGATACCACCAATCACCTCCTGAAACAGATCCCAAATTGAAAACACCGAGGAATATAGTAGCCAAATTCCAAAATTACAAGTTCAAATAGAAAATACCACAAGCAGCCAGAAAGAAACAATTTAAACATCATGTCACCACAGTCAGGATTACACAGGTTCTACATTAAAAGATCATATGGTATGGAATATAATACTGCATAAGGCAAAGGAGCTTAGATTACAACCAAGGATCAACTACCCAGCAAAAATGAGCATGATTTTTCAGGGGAGGAGATGGATATTCAAAGAAACAGGGGACTTCCAAACTTTCTGGAAAAAAGACCACAGCTCAACAGAAAATTTGATCTTCAAATACAAGACTCAAGAGAGACATAAAAAGGTAAAAGGGACAGAAAAATACAACACGTTATTAGTAAGGGCAAACTGTTTAGATCCCTATAAGGGAAGATGACACTTGCAACTCTTGAGAACTGTATTGTTACTACACCATGTTCAAGGGGTACACATAAAGGGGTGGATATAAGTTGACTTTGATGTAATGATTAAAAAAAATCCAATCAAGTGGGTTAAATGGATCCAAGTAAGTGGATTAATATAATCTAAGAAAATGTACTGAGAGAAAAGGAAAGGAGGCAGACAAGGTTAAATTACATTACAGGAGAAGGTACAAAAGCCTATTACAGCACAGGGAAAGAAAGGAGGGAGATGAGCATTGTTTGAACCTGACTCTCATCAGATTTGGCTCAAGAAGGGAATAACATAATCAGCTAGGTATAGAAATCTAACTAGTCCTATAAGCAGTAGGAGGGAAAAGGGGAAAGAAAAGGGAGGACAGATGGAAGGGAGGGAAGAAGTAATAAGGGTAAAGGGGAAGAAAAGGTAAGGGGCTAACAGAAGGGAGGTAGGCAGTGGTCGAAAGCAAAACACCAGCGAGGAGGAAAAAGGAGAAAGGGGAAAGAAAAGCATAAGCAGAGTGGGAAAAGGATGGAGAGAAAGACACACATAGTAATCATAACTGTGAATGTGAATGAGATGAACTCTTCCATAAAATGGAAGCAGACAGAAGAATGGATTAAAAACCATAATCTTACAATATATTGTTTACAGGAAATGCATTTGAAAAAGAGCAACACACACAGGGTAAAGGTAAAAGGCTGGAGCAGAATATATTATACTTCAGCTGAAGTAAAAAAAGCAGGGCTAGCAATCCTGATCACAGACAAAGCAAAAGCAAAAATAAATCTTGTCAAAAGATGTAAGGATGGAAACTACATACTGTTAAAAGGCACCATAGACAATGAAGTAGTTTCATTACTAATTATAGATGCACCAAATGGTATAGCATCCAAATCCTCAGAGGAGAAGTTCAGGGTGTTACAGGAAGAAATAGATAACAAAACTATACTAGTGAGGGACCTCAACCTCCCCCTCTCTGAACAAGATAAATCTAACAACAAAATAAACAACAAAGAAGTTAAGCAGGTGAATAGAATATTAGAAAAGTAAGGTATGATAGACCTCTGGAGAAAACTGAATGAGGATAGAAAGGAATATACTTTTTTCTCAGTGGTACATGGCACATACACAAAAATTGACCATGTACTAGAGCATAAAAACCTCACAATCCAATGCAGAAAGGCAGAAATATTGAATGCATCTTTCTCAGATCATGATGCAATAAAAATTATATATAATAAAGGGCCATGGTAAAACTCAAAAATATTTGGAAACTAAATAATCTAATCCTAAAAAATGATTGGGTCAAACAACAAATCATAGAAACAATCAATAACTTCATTCAAGAGAATGACAATAATGAGACAACATACCAAAATTTATGGGATGCAGTGAAAGTAGTTCTCAGGTAAAGTTTTGTATCTCTAAATGCTTACATGAATGAAATAGAAAAACAGGAGATCAATGAATTGGGCATACAACTAAAAAAATTAGAAAAATAACAAATTAAAAATCCTCAATTAAACACCAAATTAGAAATATTGAAAACCAAAGGAAAATTAAGAAAATTGAAATTAAGAAAACTATTGAATTAATAAAAAAATTAATAAAAGAGATAAACCTTTGGTTAATTTAATTTAAAAAAAGAAAGAAGAAAACCAAATTACCAGTATCAAAAATGAAAATAGGGAATCCAACACCAAAGAAGAGGAAATTGAAACAATAATTAGAAACTATTTTGCCCGACTGTACGCCAATAAATTTGACAATCTTAGTGAAATGGATAAATACATATAAAAATACAAATTTCCAAGATTAACAGAAGAGGAATTAAAATACTTGAATAACCCCATCTTAGAAAAAGAAATTGAACAAGCCATTGATGAACTCCCTAGGAAAAAATCTCCAGGGCCAGATGGATTTACATATGAATTCTATCAGACATTTGAAGAGCAATTAATTCCAATACTATATAGACTACTTGGGGAAATAGGTGAAGAAGGAGTCTTACTAAATTATTTTTATGATACAAATATGGTGCTGATACCTAAACTGGGAAGAATCAAAACAGAAAATTACAGACCAATTTCCCTAATGAATATGTATGTAAAAATTTTAAATGAAACATTAGCAAATAGATTACAGCAGCTTATACAAGAATAATACACTATGACCAGGTAGGATTTATACCAGGAATGCAGGGTTGGTTCAATATTAGGAAAACTATCAGCATGATTCATAATATCAACACCAAAACCAACAGAAACCACATGATCATCTCAATAGACACAGAAAAAGCTTTTGATAAAATACGACACCCATTCCTATTAAAAACACTACAAAGCATAGGTATAAATGGAGTCTTCCTTAAAATAAAAAATAGCATTTATCTAAAACCTTCTGCAAGCATTATATGTAATGGGGACAGGCTAGAAGCATTTCCAAAAAGATCTGGAGTGAAACAAGGATGTCCATTATCACCACTGTTATTCAATATTGTACTGGAAACATTAGCTTTAGTAATAAGAGAAGAAAAAGAAATTGAAGGCATTAGAATAGGCAAAGAAGAAAGAAAGCTATCACTCTTTGCAGATGACATGATGATATATTTAGAGAATCCTAGAGAATGAAGTAAAAAACTACTTGAAATAATAAACAACTTTAGCAAAGTTGCAGGCTATAAAACAAATCCACATAAATCATCAGCATTTCTATTTACTACCAACAAAGCCCAACAGCAAGAGATAGAAAGAGAAATTCCATTTAAAGTTACTTTAGACATTATAAAATATTTAGGAGTCTACCTCCCAAAACAAACCCAAGAACTATATGAGCACAATGACCAAATGCTTTTCTCACAAATAAAGTAAGATCTAAATAATTGGAAAAAACATCAGTTGCTCATGGGTAGGCCAACATAATGTAATAAAAATGACAATTCAACCTAAGATGATTTACTTATTCAGTACCATACTAGTCAAACTACTAACAATTATTTTATGGAGTTAGAAAAAATAATAACAAGATTCATTTGGAAGAACAAAAGGTCCAGAATATCAAAGGAACTGATGAAAACAAAAGCAGGGGAAGCTTACCTATCCATTCCACTTCTCAAATTGTATTTTAAACCAGCAATCATCAGAACTGCTTGGTACTGATTAACAAATAGAGTGGTGCATGATTGGAATAAGTTAAGTATACAAGACACAGTATTCAATGATTATGGTAATCTAGTATTTGATAAACCCAAAGACCTCAGCTTCTGGAATAAGAACTCACTGTTTGCAAAAACTGCTGAGAAATCTGGAAAACAGTATGGAAGAAACTAGGCATAGATCAAAATCTCACACCATACACCAAAATAAAGTCAAAATGGGTTTATGATTTAGATATAAAGGCTGATACTATAAGCAAACTGAGAGAGCAAGGAATAGTTTACCTATCAGATTTATGGAGAACAGAAGAATTCATGACCAAACAGGACATAGAAAACATTATAAAAATCAAAATGGATAACTTTGATTACATTAAATTGAAAAGTTTTTGCAGAAACAAAGCTGATGCAACCAAGATTAGAAGGAAGGTAGGAAATTGGGGAAGAATTTTACAGTCTCTCTGATAATGGCCTCATTTCTAAAATATATATAGAATTAAGTCAAATCTATAAGAATACAAGTCATTCCCCAATTGATAAATGGTCAAAGGATATGAACAAGCAGTTCTCAGATGAAGAAATTGAAGCCATCTATAGTCATATGAAAAAATGTTTTAAATCATTATTGATTAGAGAAACTAAAATCAAAACAACTCTGAGGTACCATATCAACTATCAGCTTGGCCAACATGACAAAACAGGAAAATGATAAATGTTGGAGAAGATGTGGCAAAATTGGAACACTAATGCATTGTTGGTGGAGTTGTGAAATGATCCAACCATTTTGGAGAACAATTTGGAAATATGCCCAAAGGGCTACAAAAATGTGTTTACCCTTTGATCCAGCAATAGCACTTCTAGGGCTATATCCCAAAGAGATCAAACAAATGGGAAAAGTACCCACATGTACAGAAATATTCATAGCACCTCTTTTTGTGGTGGTAAAGAATTGGAAATTGAGGGGATGCCCATCAACTGGGGAATGGCTGAGCAAGTTGTGGTATATGAATAGTATATGAATACTATTGTGCTATAAGAAATGATGAACAGGCTTTCTTCAGAAAAACCTGGAAAGACTTCTATGGTTTGATGCTGACTGAAATGTGCAGAACCAGGAGAACATTGTACACAGTAACAGCCAAGTTGCGCAATGACTAGTATTGATAGACTTAACCCTTCTCAGCAATACAAGGATCTAAGACATTTCCAAAGACATCCCGTTGGAAAATGCTATCAACATCCAAAGAAAGAACTATGGAGTTTGAATGCATAGTATTTGCTTTTTTTTTTCTTCTGTTTTGTTTTGTTTCCTCTTCCTGGTGGTTACTCCTATTAGTTCTAATTCTTACTAACAACATCACTAATGTGAAAATATGTTTAATAGGAATGTATATGTACAGCCTATATCAGATTGCATGCCATCTTGGGGAAGGAGTTGGGGAGGGAGAGGGAGAAAATTTAAAACTCAGAAGCTTATGGAAGTGATTATTGATAACTCAAAATAAATTAATCAAAAATTGAAAAAAATAAAAAATGGTAAAGTATGGGTGATGACTTTCGATTTTCACATAAATTGGATTTAGGTGAGGCAGAGTTGTTTAAAGTTATCGGCCTCACTCTCTCTTCCAGTCATTGGAGTCCAGTGGCAATAGAAAAGTCAAGATGACTGTTGATAACTCAGGATACAATGAATGATCTTGGAATCTTGGATGTCTAACCAATCTCTAAACACTCTAAACTTCAGCTGTCCTCATGGCCACTGAAACAAATTATTCTCTTCTACACATTTTGCCTGAGGAGGTCTTCATAAGCTTGGGGTAGACACCCATGCCCAATTAGTTGAAGGGTTTCAGACCCCTTGGTTCCTCTCAACCTGATTTGGCCCATCTGTCAAAATTGTTTACTGGATTGTGTCCCCTGGGCATGTGCACATTCTTTGAGCCACAGTTAAGAGTTATGTGAATCAGGTGGTCACTGATTGTGGAAAGCAGTCTTGAAAAGGCTCAGCAACCCTCATGTCAGAGGTACTATCTTTCTCAACACACCCTACACTCCAGAAAGTGTGTGACTAACTCCTGCACATATAATCCTTTAGATTGCTTAAAGCTTTTGACCAAAACTTAGTTGCTGTTTCCTTATATGTGCTACATCCAGTTTTAGAATGTCAACTACTTGAGAATGAGTGATATCTCACTTTTGCATTTGTAACCCTAGCAATGACATAGAGCAAGGCCCTTGGACAATTCTTAAGTCATTGTGTTGAATTGAACTTCACATCAGATAGGACCATTCTTGCTTTCTAGTCTTCATTCTGCTAATTCTTTTATTCACTGATTCTTGAAAAACAGTGTGCCTATCTCTGGTTAGAAATCTGGGATTTTTTTAATGATTCTTTCATATGTACTTTTAGTATTTATTGTATCTTCAATATTGCATCTTCTCTAAGGGCAGGGAATACATATTTTACTTCCTCTCCACCTCCCATTCCTCACAGAACCAAATTCATTACAGTAAATGTTGAAAGATGGGCATTTCTATTTCTACTTCTAATTCAAAATGAAAGAAGCATTTCATTGAAACACGTACACATAGACAACATTAACTTTCGTTCTTCTGTGGACAACACTAGAATACTCCAAACATTAATACCTTAGAACTGTTTTTGTAACTACTTCTCAAATCAAATTAGATTAGAAACTCTACAGTTTATTTTCCTAATGACTCTACATTTAGAGAATACATTGTAACTTTACAATCATAGAAAAACCTGAAAAACTAATTTTAAAAAAATATTTTATGGCAATTTCCTGTCTTTATGTTTCACAGAACATACTTTCTATGCGTTTATATAAATTTATAGTTTTATCATATTTAAGTATTACATTTCCTCATATATAGTTTATAGGTTTAAAATATCAAAATATATGTTAGCAATAGGAACATAATTTCATATTGCTTATTTCTCTTATTTTCTCACGTTATAATTAAGGAGGAGAAAGATAAGCTTTCCAATGATCCTTACATCTCTAGACTTAGAATTTATGATATATGATCCCTATTAAATTTCACCTTGTTGAATTTAGCCTTTCATTCTAGTCTGTCAAAAATTTTGGATCTGAATCTGTAATCTGTTTTTTATTCATCTTTTCTTCACATTTGTACCATACACAAATTTGACAAGCATACCAGCTATGCCTTCACCAAAATGGTTGATAAAGATGTGGATTACACTAGAGCCAAGCACTGAACCTTGTGACATCCCTCCAGTTGAAATTGATCCATTAATCCCCACTCTGTTGGGGTGGTCATTCAGCCAGTTATGACTACACATCACTTTCACTTGTCCATAAGGACACCATGAATAATTGTGTCAAATATCTTGCTGAAATCACATTGTACTCTGTCTTTAGAATTCCCTTGTTCTGTTAAAAAAAAAATTGGGGGAAAGGAATATGGTTAGTCTGAACTAACTTGTTCTTGATGAATCCATTAATATTGTCACTTCCCTTTTGAAGTGTGTACAAATCTTTATTTTAATATTATATTTTAGAAATTGCCAGAAATAAAATTAACCATAAGTAATAATTTCTAGGATCAACATTTATTCTTTTTTCAAAAGGTACATTTCACTATCTCCAGGTATGAAGCATTTTTTTTGTTCCCCACCAATTTATTCAGTTAACCAATAGCTATGTCACAATCATCTCTTCATTGCCTTCCAGTACTTAATATTGATATTATTTGGACTTGATAACTTGAACTGAGGGAACCTATATTTTCATGATTTCTTCCTTCATTTTGGCTTTCAGTTCTTTATTACATCCTTCCCAGCCTGAATATAACATCTTGGGGAGAGAAAACAGAAGTAAACAAGGATTTATGTACAGATGAGTGTACTACCCACAGTAGGAAATTTATAGTTTAAAAAAGGAATCACTCAAATCGCAGTTTTCAGTCTAGCACAGAGTTATATAATACATATGTATAATTAAATATAATAATATAATATGTAATATAATAAGTTTTTGCAGATTTGAATGCTTGTAGACTTAATTTCTTACTAGAGAATGTACCTAAGACAAAACAGAGAATCTCCCAAGAGATGGCTACTATGTACTTCTGGGACTTGCCTGGTCACGAACAACACTTGTTGTTAGTAAGGACCTAAGTAACTTTGTCATTATTATGAAGTCTAGAAGAAGAAAACTGAAGACTCATATGGCACAGGTCATTTTTTTCAATGTTTTGAAGACAAGGAATGCACAAGATAAAATTGATTTGTGATGTCAATCACTCACTAAGAAGGTGGTCTAAGAACAGAATTTGTTGTTGTTGTTAAGTTGTTTTAGTCTTGTCTGACTCTTTGTGACGCCATTTGGGGTTTTCTTGGCAAAGATATTGGAGTGGTTTGCTGTTTCATTGCCAAGTTCATTTCATAGTTAAGGAACTGAGGTAAACATAGTTAAGTGACTTTCTCAGGATCACATAGCTAATAAGTATCTGAAACCAGATTTAAACTCATGAAGATGAGTCTAACCACCCAAGGGAATGTACATTAGAATGTGAACATGTCATCTTTGTTTAGTCCCATGGTAATGCTCACTTATATTTAGCTTTTTCATTTTCTTTTGATTCCTTTACTTGTATTTCAATGAGGAAAATAGGGGTAAGTGACTTGTCCAAGTCACACAGCTAGCAAGTATATGAGGCCAAATTTGAATTCAGGCCTTCCTGACTCCAGGCCTGGCACAAAGTCCACTATGTCAACTAGTTGCCCCAAGACAATGTGGGACATCCCTATCTCATTTTTCTCTATCTATTATTATTATTATTATTATTATTACTATTATTAGAGCAGCTAGGTGGCACAGTGAATAAAGTGCCAGACATTTACTAGCTATGTGTCCCTGAACAAGTGACTACCTATGTTTGCCTTAATCCACTGGGTAATGAAATGGCAAACCACTCCAGTATCTTTCCCAAGAAAACTCCATGGATGTTACTGGCATGATATGGTCCACAAGGTCACGAAATGTCAGATCCTACTGAATAACAATTAATGGACATCCTTGCTTTACCCTTGATTTCATGGGAAATGTTTTTAAAATTTCTCCATTACAGATAATCTAATCTTTATTTTATTTATATACCATGGATCATATGAAAGAAACAATAACTTATTATTATACTTTTAACAATTTTAAATGGAATAAAGGTACTGAATTTTTTCTGTTTATAGTTTTGCAAAATAATCATATCTAGAAACTGAATTAATTGCTTCTTTTTTGATAATTCATATGTAAAATATAAAATTATCAGTCCAGTCCTTTATCCACTAAAGCACTAAATTACTTTTGTTTATAAGATTTGTTATAAAGCTTTTATGTCCAATAACATAATAGTAAATGTCTTCACTAATGTGATCTACTGACTCTTAATAGGATCTTATAAGACATGTTACAGAACAATAAGTTTATGCCTAAAATCTGTGCTAGTAGTTATCTTCTTGGGAAACAACTCCTAAGTATATTTTGGAGTGGTAGCTTGGAGCAAGCGCTAAATATGGACCCAAACTGAAAACTACAAAAAGTTAAAGAAGATTTTCTCTCTTAATTAATGTCTTTTGCAACTAAATCATCAATCTACCCACTACAGTAATTTGTATAGAAATCGAAATTCAAATGCTTAGTATGGTGGGGCACCCCTGAAATCCCTGTTACTGGAAGAGACTGAAGTTGGTGGGAGGAGGAGAAGGAGAAGGAGAAGGAGAAGGAGAAGGAGAAGGAGAAGGAGAAGGAGAAGGAGAAGGAGAAGGAGAAGGAGAAGGAGAAGGAGAAGGAGAAGGAGAAGGAGAAGGAGAGAAAGAAAGAAAGAGGGAGAGAGAGAGAGAGAGAGAGAGAGAGAGAGAGAGAGAGAGAGAGAGAAAGAGAGAGAGAGAAAGAAAGAAAGAAAGAAAGAAAGAAAGAAAGAGAAAGAAAGAAAGAAAGAAAGAAAGAAAGAAAGAAAGAAAGAAAGAAAGAAAGAAAGAAAGAAAGAAAGAAAGAAAGAAGAAAAAGACAGTCTAGGAAGTGGAGGAGAAGAAGGGCAATGACAGGGACAAGGAGTGGGAGGAGGATAAAGAGGAGGAAGAGATTTTTGAAGCTTTTGCCTTCAGGTTTTAAGCTTCAGAACATTACAATTTGAACATAAAATGAGGAGTTAAATCAGAAATATTGTCTAAATTACTTACAGAAGTACATTTGCAGCTTTATTTTATGGCTTGGATAATTAAAAATCAATATAGTTATATTTTGTCATCATCTACAAAAGTAATTTTTGATCTTCTTAGTTCAACTCTTTACTTTATGAAATTCCATAGAGATTGCATAATCCTTTCATAAAAACTGTCCACAATAAGCAAATTGCCATATTACAGGTCCTTTTACCACAAAATACATACTTAGAATTCTGGAACTAAGATATTTCTCTAAGCATACTATCACACTTTTTTAAAGCTGGAAAAAATTTAGATGAAGGGTACTAAAGCTGATGTTAGTTAGCTTACATCATTCAATTATCCTCTTCAACATCTCAACAGAATTGTTTGGAGTTTTACTATGCTGGACTCTAAGACATCCTTGGAATTCCCCTCAGAAGATTTTGGGATCCCCAACTTCCTTACTAAGCAACAGTACTCTAGTTATGTGATTGATTTCAGTGTCAAGATTATAAGCAGTGGGCTAGATATAATAAAACTTTAAGAGACTTTTAAAAAATATGCTCTAAATTTTTAATGCTGTACTTCTATATTTGATGTTCTTCATTAAATTCCATCATTAGAGGTAATTTAGGAATAAATATTTCATCCAAGCAGTTATTATCCATTTTTCAGCTCAAAAAGATTAGAGAACGTCCCAGGTGTAGCAGAGGCACAACTAATTTATTTGCTAGAGCCACCATATATTAAATTTTTCAGAATCTTAAGTCTTAGAGTTATTCTAATCTTAATACCTACCCCTTGCTATGAGCTTCCATGTTCTTAACACATTCATCAGGCATGACAAGACTGAATTAGAAGTAAAATTTCCTATGTGACCTGGTCAGACTGTTCTATCTATATGCATCTGTTCTAAAGCCAATCAGAACTTTCAATGACAGTAATAATTTCTGGCTTAGACCTAGTTTGAATTCAAAATTAGCCTTTCCACCATTTCCACTCAGTTATACTTTTACATTTGTCCCAGAATATATATATATATATATATATATATATATATAGGCAAACTGATATGAGTAAATTGGAATTTTAGTATTGATAATTAGATTTTTGTTCAACACAGTCACCTGTTACATACCAACAACAAAATTCTCTCTTGTCCATAAAACATTTAAGACAAACATATTTCACTATTGCCATATTGTATTCAACAAGTAGAGACTAGAATTCAACCTTTATTTAATATTTTTTCTTGAACCTCTTGGTGAAATATTCATAAGCATCTTAATGGCAGTCTACTTGTGATAAAACATTAAACAAATCTTTACTGTTAAAATTGAATCACGCTATTAATTAATAATCTACATGGAATGTTTACCAGTTTAGAACTAAATATTTTCATACTGGATATAATGGATGGAATGTAAACACAACAAATTTCTCAGTTAAGATTTCCAATGCAAATGAAATTTGTACTGCTTTTGTATCCTGCATACTGGAAACTGTTTTTAAGTAAAATACATTTGAAATTTAAAATACTAATTGGTAACTTGCTATCATCATGAAATGTTCTTTTACTGTATATTAATGACTTTTATTTCTAATTATTTAAATAGATTTTTAAAATCTTATTTTTTTCTCTAAGTATATGCTTGGTACTCCCTTGTATTCAGGTCAATGCTTATTACATTTCCTGTTTGTGCTTCTGGTCCTTTTGCATTATTTCCTTCCTCAGTAATTTTCACACAACCTCTCAATTTCACATCCCAGGGAAATCTAATTAATTGCTATTTGCTCCCTCTTCCAGATTGTTAATGAAGACATTAAGTAAGACCAGACAGAACAGCAGGCTCTCTGTTCTCCCACCACACAGACCCTCCTAAATGAGCCATTACTTTTGCCACTTTTCCTTGAGCTTGCAATCTTTCAGTTATTTTGTTTTCTTACTATTAAAATTCATCTCTGAACCCTATGGAGCAAAGCTTTCAAGTTAGAATGAGGCATTGCTTTAAACAGGTCAGCATGCAAACATGATTTTTAATATTTCATTCATTTCTTAATCTAGTAATTTGTTTAAGGACTATAATTAAAGCCAGCAAATTGGCCTAATGCTATTTGGCACACATCAATTATATTCACCACTGGGAAGGCACAGAACACTGTGCTCAGTGTTCATGGAATAATGTAAAGAGCAAAGTATTTGGAATCAGAGAATACTTGTGTTTGAATCCAATATCTGATATATATTCCTATGTGACCTAAGGTGAGCCAGTTAATCTCACTCTCTCTCTGCTTCCTCATTTGTAAAAGAAGGGCTGGCTAGGCGATTTCTTAGGTCTTTTCCTGTCATAAGCCCTTCGAGCCTTCTGAAAGTAGAATGAAGGAAGTTAAGAGAAAAGATTAATTTGGGCAGTACAGAAACTTAATAGTCTATAAATATATGGTCATATACTATATAAGGTGTTGTGAACAAAATTGTTATTGTTATATTAGTGGCATAAGAGGACAGTATATTAAACTATGGATTACACATGAAGGAGATCATGATAAGTCATAATATGCAGAAATTCTTTAGAAAGGTTGGTGGTGGTAGTGGTTGTAAGAGAAAGAACAGAGTATACTGATACTCTGGAACAAAGATTTTTAGGTACTACAGAGATACTGAAGTGCAGATTTTCAAAGAAGATGAAGAGAGCTTTCAATGGATATAAGTGAAATGAAGGAAAAGATAGAAAAAGAAGGAATTAATATTTGAATTTCATTGCATTGAAAAAATCTAAGATGTGAATAGTCAATATATTATGGACTTTCTGGTCAAATGACTAAGGATATGGAGGATTAAATATTATGTCCATTCTCCATTGACTTTAAAACAACAACAACAAAGAAGAATTAGAAATTATGTGCCAGAGGCAGAACAACTAGAGCTGTATTTGCAAGATAAGAAAGCAAAAGCCCCAACCAGTTGGGCCTTATGAATTAACAACAGTAAATACTAACCTATAAAATGTTCAACCACTACAACCACCACCCCACTTCAGCGACTGCACTCTTGAAAGTGAACAAACCAATATATTGTATTATACATTGAGATCCATTAATAGATTTCCATACTGCTGCAGATATTCTGCTAGCATAGTATACTTTTGCTCTTACTCCATCTTGCAGTCGTAATGAACAGAATACAATGACTCTCTTTAGCCACACCTGAAGGACAATTAGGTATAGGAGGGAAGAATCAGATTTGTTATTCCCTTAGGAATTTTCTAGGTGAAGGAAACCCTCTTTATAGAATATCCACCCCATCCTTCCCTAATAAGAAGATCCTGTTCCAGCATAGCCAGAGAACTAAACAATAGAAGGAATTGCATCAAGAGATCAGTGTGAATGGCTGCATGAGGCCTGAATTAAACTGGATTCTACTGACACCATTTCTGTTCACCCTCCTAGAAGCTTTGTAATAGAGACTTAGGGTAAGGAAAAGTAAATTCCCTAAATGTGTCCAGGGGTTGAGATAGCTTTGTAGTACAGACAGGATATATAACTAAGATCAAAAGATAGAATATAAACTTAAGTGTTTATAAGAACAAAAAGTACTGCACAGACAGAGAGAGAGAGAGAAAGAAAAGAAAGATTAATTGAAAGCCTAAAGTGTAATGAGGTAAATCAACATAGAGGATATCAAAACTATAAGGAAAGATGAGTACACAAACATCCAAAAGATTATACACACACCTAAAAAAAAAAACTTTATTTGATTGGGTAGTTTGACCTAAGTCCTCCATTTTGTTAAGTGGCCCAGGCTACTTAAACTTCATTCCTCTCCTAGCTATGCTTCTGATTTTGGGGACTTTGATTCCCATTCCCCAATATGAGTATATTCTTTTTCTAGCTTTTAAGCTCCATTTTGTGTGTTATTTTCCTCCTTCCAATTTAATTGTATGTTTCTTGAGGACAGGAACTGTTTTTCTTTTTGCTTGTACTTTTATCCATAGTATTCAGAATAATGCTTGGCATGTAGTAAATGCTTAATAAATGTTTGTTGACTAACCTTGGCTAAAAGAATATTTAAAGACAAAGGAAATTAAAACAGCACTTGATAAAGCAAAGAATTCCTAGCAACCCAAGAGGTGTGGATGCAACCCATATGGAATTTATGATATGTTTCCATTATGGAACCATAGCAGGAAGTTATAGAATGGCACAAAAAAGAACTAATATGCATATATATGAAATTATGATGGAACAAATAGATGATTTTATGGCCCATATACCAGAAAAAAATTTAGCAGAATGAAAAAATTACATCCATAGTAAAGGCTTTCTAAAAAAGCAGAAGAAAAAACAATAGATTGTAAATACAAAAATACTGAGGTGAAATAAAGTCTGGATGTACTAAAGCATTGGCAGTAAATTCATTTATAAGAAAAAAAACAACTCTTCCTCTATGTTTTCTAGGAATTATAGCTGAATTTATACCCAAGCTGTATTTTTCAATAAGGCTTTTCTGGTGGATACTTTGGATTCTTTCTCTTCTTCCTAGTTTTATATCTTGAACACCACTGTCACCTTAATAGCTCTTTATAGTGTTGTTCCTTTTTCTTTTCCATTCTTCCAGACAAATTCCTGACTTTAGACTTCGTGTTAGGACTGGGATCTTTACATTTTTGAAGGAAATATATGGACTGGTTCTTTTTGTTCTTAAGTGTTAGGCTATTCCAAAATCTCACAGAAAGTTTAAACCGGAGGTCTGCACAGTTTCAGTGTTCCCAAAGTGGTCTTACCCAGGGCAAAGCCTGATCATTACCTTGCAGTTATGAGATCTACAATTTCCTGACCAGGCTTAAGTTTGACCTTGTTGACTCAGTCACCAACTGGAAAGCATTGCTGGTTGTTAGAAACTTGTAAGCTTCTGTTTGCCCTAGTTATGCTTGCCCTGGTTATTTATGTGTAGACTTTAGATGGGACTTGAAATTGAAACTGAAATGATGCTCTCCTCTTTGGGTCTAATTCACATATCTGTTGATTGCTCCTGAACTTGTAATTAGCACAGTACTAGAGCCCAGAACAACTCCTCTTCTTAGAATTTTACCTTTAGGTATAAGTACTTTACTCAGTCTGCCTTGATTTATGAACTGGTGCTGCGTCAGTGACAAAGCTGAAATTTGGCACTCATTCCTGTACTTCACATGAGTCTTGGCCTCTTATTGTTGTATCTTGGACATATTACATTTGTACAGTGTCTCCTTGTATTATAATATTTCAGGCAGCAATCTCCTCTGCGAAAAGTTTCCTTCTGCCAACCTGGGCTAGAAAAAATGATTCACTGTGCTTTTTTTTCTTGGATTGATTTCCCCTTCTGGATTCAATGCATTGTGCTTTCTACATCTGTTTGGAGGAGATAGGCTGTGGGGGAGCTTGTTGTACTTCTTTCTGCAACTTCACCAGCTTGACGATCTAATTTCTAAAAAATAATCATGGAATTTACTTTATTGAAGAGAGATTTTTTTTCTTTGCAGGAATCTTTTCTATCCTATTCAAAAGTTACAAAAATTTCATAAAGAATGTAGAGGACTGCATCTCCATCTCATTGCTTCTTCAGCTTGTTTCCAAATATAATGTGAAAGCAGTCTCTTCAGCTTTTAACAAATCATCACTATTAAATTCAGATTCACTCTTCACAAAATTATTTCAATGTTACTTCATACAATAATAGTCGATAGTTCTCACAAATGAAAATTTTCTTCTTACTCCCCCCCCATTGTTTCTGAACATTTTATCCCATAATCTTCAGAGAACAAAGATAACACACAGCACCTGACTGTCTCCCTACTCTAGGTATTACAATTTGCCAAAAGACCTCTTCCAATATGGCTCCCAGAACTAGGCATGTTACTTTAGATACGATATGATAGGTGTCATCCTGTCTAGAAGCAGTTACTTGACTTGTTGCAGATTATACAGCCTGATGCTGCATTGTAATTTTGACAAAGATATTAGACTTGTGTTCTATTGCATTGAAACATTAAACTTTCGACATGGATGCCTATTCAGTAAGGTCTCATCCATATTGTATTTAGTAATTTTCCTTTAAAAAATTAAATTTAGAATTGTCTTTAAAAGTTTATTGGTAGGAAGCATGAAAAAATAGAAGATAATGCCAATTGTTTAGAAAGGCACTTTATGTGCCAGCTAGGTTGCCCAGTGGATAGAGCATGGGCCCTGGAATCAGGAGGACCTGAGTCCAAATCCAGCCTCAGACACATAATACTTCCTTGCTGCATGACAGTGGGCAAGTCACTTAATTCCAATTGCCTCATCATAAAAAAGAAAAAAGGTACTTTCTAAACTTGTGAATTCTTCTAAGTTTTATAAGGTCATTTATTAGCTCGATCAGTTAGCATTATATTGTCTTCATTGTTATTATTTCAGTATCATATCTCTGACTTTTATGAAATGACTATCAGTGGAAGAATCAATTTATTACAATTGCATCCGTTTGTAGGTTGGCTTCCATTGTATAGATTATGGGTATATTTTAAACCATCTGAGTAATATAAATTTAAATCATCATTAATTAATTCCTTATTACCAATTGCATCATTGCAAGCAGTTGGACTAAAAAAATTCCAAGTATTACACCATTTGTTTCATTTTTGTACATCTTTTATAGGGGGTTTTCATGGCTCTAGGACTTGTTAAATTATTTCCTTTATTAGAAACACCACATTTAAAGTAACATGCAAGGGTCTCAATCATTTTGGAAAGATGATCAGTTCAGTCTCTCAGGTTGTTAATGGGTTCTTTTCCTTAGCAATTTCTCTTTCTTTTTCTTATTAATATGCAAATCTTCTTAGTTTTTCATAGCAATTAACAAAGAAACTATGTTATTTCCTTCAACTAATGACTCTTACATGCAATTCCAACAGATCATGAACTTCCTAAGAATGAAATTCTGAGGACGCAAAGGACAAATCTCATGTGGAGGAAAAATGAATTTTATGGGATGAAATATAGATACACATGAAACTTATCAACCAATTTAGATATTAAAAAGAAATGCTAGATAAAAGGAAATTATATGATCATGTCACGGCCTCAAAAATAGTTCTAACAATACTACAGCTCAAGTGGGGGCTGATCCAGGAATGAAAAAATGTGGAAAACAAAAGTTTATTTGTTCATTTTTTAAAGGTACTTTGAAGGAAAGAGTAAAAGAAAGGATAGGACTTCTACAGGCATGGATAGGGCATTGATAACTAACAACAGAAAAGGAAGAAGGATCACTTTCTATTTTGCTTCTTTTTTTTCTATATTTTAACATTTGCACCATACAAAAATGGCTAATATATAATTAATACATCAAACAAGTTAAAGAATAATAAGGAAGTGCTTAATTGCCTTTGAAGAATTAAAATCATCTGCCCCAGATGATCTATATACTCAAGTAGGTACATAGATAGATAAAGCATTGATGAAGCATTTCCTCTATGTCAAGTACTATGTACTAAGTAAGTAAGTACATACAAACAATCAAGATAACTTTGGTACTAAAGGAACTTATATTCTAGTGCTGGGGGAGAAATATATAAAGGTTACTGAAAAGTCTAACAGATCTGATTTCTGAGCCACTTTCATTAATATTCAAAAAACTGAGAAAAATGGGGAAAGCAAGACAAATTAAAGAAGGAAAATGTCTAAATTATGTACAAAGAAAAAAAAAGCATAAATCATATTTTAAAGAAACTCATAACTTTGATGTAGATTTCTAGGAAACTCCTAAAATAGATCATTTATAGATGCTTTGTGAACATCCATGAATGAATACATAAAAAGGCATTCATTAAGTACTCACTATATGCTCTGCACTGGCTAGGGATAAAAATAGAAAAAGTGAGATAGCTTGCTCTCAGGGAGCTTACACGATAATAAGGGTTTTAATAAAATAAAGTGCTGATGTACACCAGATGCCTTAAATCTTAAGGCATCAATAGTGGAGTGGATAGTTAAGGCCCAGGGGTTAGGTTACATAAGAAAATCAGATGACAGTGCCTGAGGACCTCAGTGCATAGAGGCAGAGTACATGGTAAGCCTGGAGGATTTTAGGAGACGATGGAAGGTAGATGGGTAGCTAGGTGGTAGAGTGGATAGAGTGCCAGCACTGGAGTCAGGAAGACTCATCTTCATGAGTTCAAATCTGGCCTCAGATGCATACTAGCTATTTGACCCTGAGCAAGTTACTTAACCCTGTTTGCATCAGTTTCCTCATCTGTAAAATGAGCTTGAAGGAAGAAATGGCAAACCACTCCAGTATTGCCACAAAGATTGGTCACAAAGAGTTGGACATGAAAAAACAACTAAATGACAATGAAGGGTAAATGTCTTTCATTGTCTTCCATATCCTCAGAAGAAATGAACTTAATGACTTTCATATCATTCAAGCCTTATGTCAGTCAAATGGTGGATTGAAGGGAGAAGGCAAAGATAATGTTAGAAGCTAGACTCTAGAATATTAAAAATAAAGTAAGAGCAAGTAGAGGTACCTACTGTAGATGACCTTCTGAAGAAGCTTAGCTACAAAAAGTAGGAGAGATATGGAAAGATAATTGTGAAATATGGAAACATCAAGAACGGTTATTTTGAAGATGGAGAAGACATGAAGAATAGACATAGGCAATAAAGAAGCAGTCAGTAGACAGGGAGAGATTGAAGATAAGTGAGGAAGCACAGAGGGGCAAGCTGCAATGAGGATGCAATGAGATTGTTTGCGAAAGTAGAGGGGTTTGCCTTGGCAAGGAGAAAAGCTACCCCTTCATCTGAGTCAGAGGTGAACAAGGAGATAGTAGCAAAAGGCATCTAAACAATATGAGAAGAGAAATAGGATAGAAGAGGGGACTTTCAGCAAATGTCTTTTTTTTTTGTAAAATTTGAAGCAAGGTTCTCAGTTAAAAACATGAGGGTTGGGAGGGATATGAGGTTTCAGGAGGGATCAAATGGTTCAGAAGAGCTACTGTGGTGAGTGGGACCATGTAGAATCAGGGAAACATAGGATTACCTAGCATCAATAAGGGCCTAGCAGAGGTTATATAACGTAATTTTTAATGGACCTAGTCAAAATGTCACATGCTTTTATCTACCTTTACTGAGAAGCACATGTATAGGAGTGAAAGTAGTAGATGATGACAGTGATCAAAGCTTATGATATGGCAGAACACAACTGACAATATGAGAAAGGAGCAAGGGAAAAAGAAAAGTAGACAGTGTAGAGGTGAAGCATTTAGCAAGGGAAAGAAGAAAGTAGCTCAGGGGTGCTGGCCCAGGAGATAACTGGAGGATTAAAAGAGTGGAGATCACAACGTGTATGAATATCAGGGCTTGGTATTGGAAAGGAGAGGGAGTGATGGAAAGTCAATAAATTGTGATGAGAAAAGAGAATTTCAGAGTTCATGAATATGGAGGCTGCATATTTGTGGGTGATAATAAACAAAATTATGATCATCTTTGTGGCTGATGTAGAGTGGAGTATGCGATGGGAAATGAAAAGGTTCAGCTGCTGGGTTAGTAGGGTGTTTAAGGAAGTGTAATTCTGTTGTTGTTCAGACATTTCATCTATGTCTGACTCTTTGTGACCCCATTTGAGGTTTTCCTGGCAAAAATACTGGAGTGGTTTGCCATTTCCTTCTTCAGCTCATTTTATAGAGGAGGAAATAAGGCAAACAGAGTTAAGTGACTTGCCCAGGGATTTTATTAAGGATTTCATATATTATTATATACTTATATTTTATATATTACAATATATATAAACATTTTATTAAGGTACATAGAATTATATATTATATAATTATATTATATATTATTACTAATCCCCTTAATAAAAGAATTTGTTCTGTGAACTTTGGCTTCGGTCAAAGAGCCACACTAGAGGACCTAAAGGGCTGCATGGCTTCCCGCTCTTGATTTAGTCCCTCGTTAATGCTCACTTGTATTTTTTTGGTTGTTGTTTGTTTGCTGGTTTTGTTTTGTTTTTATTCTTATGTTTGTATTTCAATGTTTCCAATCAGCCATGGTCTCTTCATCAGAAATATTTTGAAGTCCTTTCATTAAATATCCATTTCCCCCCTAAAAGTCTGTCTTCAGTTTGGCTGAGTAAATTATTCTATTGCAAATTTATATTTTTTGCCACTTTAATATATTATAAGCTTTTCAGTCTTTTATAGTGGTGCGTAGAACATAATGTTTCGTCTTGACTATAACTGCTCAGTACTCAAAATCTTTCTTCATGTCTTTTTGTCTTTCTCTGGTACTTTTTTCTTTGAACTGTAATTTCATTATTTAAGCTAAAGTGTTTCTGGGAATTTTCATTTTAGAGTTTCTTTCAGGAGATGACTAGTGACTTCTTTCCATTTGCATTTTGCCTTCTGGTTACAAGAGGCAGGGCAGTTCTCTTTTATGATATATAATTACTAGGAACTTTTTTTAATATGGTTTTTAGGTATCTTTCCTTAATCTTTATTCCAAGTCAGTTTTTTTAAAGAGATACCTTATATTTTCTTCTATTGTTATCCTTTTGACTTAGCTTAAATATTTCTTATTGTCTCAGAATCATTAAATTTTATTTAGTCCATTCTTACCTTCAAAGACTCTGTTGTTTGATTAAGATTTTGCTACTTGTGACAACCTATTAATTCTTTTTCAAAGTTTTTGTCCATATCTCTCATTTCTTTTCTGATTCCTTCCTCTATCACTCTCATTTTGTTTAATTAATGACAGGACTATAACAATAAAAATCTAGAATGAATCTGGGAATTTATGTAGTCCAACTTCTTTTTACAAATGAGAAAACAAGTTTGTCAAGGTTAAGTGACTTGTCAAAGACAGAAGAAAAAAAGAAAGATTTGTATGAAAACTAGTATCTTCTGACTTCAAGACCATTGTTCTTTCCATTGTACTTCACTGCTTGAAAAGAGTCGAAATGCAACCACAACACACTGATCCTGACAGATAAATGTACCAGAAAAATAATGAAGAGGCAAGTTCATGTAAGAAGTTTTCAAGAAACTGCAAAAATACAGTCAACCTTTCTAGTCCCTGGTTTTTACCAGAGACCAAACCTCTCTGGGAGCAACCAAATCTCTCTAAAGTTTTCAGAGCTACAAACAGCTTAATTATCTACCAGAAAAATCCATGACTCTTCCTATTCCTTAAGGTACCTTGTTGCACAATGCCAAGGAACAGAAATAATGGCATCATAAAACAGCCCATTTGTAGCTAGCTCATGTTTGTCTTACCCAAGGGTTTAACAAGCTGGGCACTAGACAGTCTGCCATTTTCCTCAATCAGGAAGTTGACAGTATCACCTTCTGTAATTTGTTTTATGCTTTCTTGAAAGAAATGGCTCCTATATCTTTATTTAAGTCATTGATTTAAAAAAAATACATATTAAGCCACATCTCAGATGCTCTGCATTTTGTAAAATTTATGTTTCTTTTAATGATGATATTTTACTTTTCTAATTATTCACATTGTTAATGATACATTTTAGAACTTTGGCCAGAATCAGTCAAGCTGAGAAGCCTATAATTTGCAATAATATATTGTAATAATATATGTAATTATGTAAATTTTTCACCCTCTCTTTTATTTTTGAGAGAAGGAATAGTTTTTTTCTTCTCCATTTCTTGGATCTTTTTCCAGGTCTCCATGATCTTTCAAAGACATCTACTAAATTGTCACATTATCCATTTCTTTTTCTATCCTGGAATGCGTATGTTTGGATTAAGTAATATAATATTGATGCCAGCTAGGTTTTCTCTTGCTACGCTCTCACTTGTCTAGGTTTTTTTTTGCTATTTGTTAACCATTTTCATTCTAACCTTTACAGACTGACAGCAGCATAAATTCCTAAGGTAGAGTGGGATACTTGGTAAGTCTATACAAGAATAATAGTCATGATGGGAAAACAATTGGGTAGACTCTTCCTAGTTAGAAACCTCCTCCAAATTATAGTGTTCAGAGTTAATTCCTTTCATCTTTCACTTAAGAGAGGCTATCATAATTAAAGCCTAAGCTTTAAGTGCCTGAAAATCCTATACCAGTATGAAATCTATTCAGTATTATGATTATATTGTTTAAAATGCAGCATCTTAACTTTTTTCCCCATCAACACTCCCTCAGAACCAGGTATCACTCTCAACCATTTGCCTGCTATTTCACAGATATAGTTAGAAACCACATCAGTCCATTATCACAGGTAACCTTCTGTTGTGACCATATCTTGAGCATGGCTATATCCAAGGATAATTTCTCATTTCCTAACTTTACTCTGGGAAATAGACATACTCGATTTTGAAGAAGGAATCACTACCTGAGGCTTTTAGTATAGGTAGGAACTCTAAATCATTTTAATCTAAAATATTCAGGCAAATGTAATCATAATAAAGAATTACTTGTCCATATTAATTATCCAGAAACCTCTTTTACTTAATTAAAAAATCCTTATTTCTCAGTTCGGGAAATTAATTTTCTCCTATATATACTACCAGGTAAAATAATCATAGGCAGGACAATATAGTAAAATGATATGATGACCTTGGCACATCTGTAGACTAAGAAGTAACAAATGCATCATTTCAAGGTATATAGATTTGGGGTTATAATAATTTCCAATTACTTTTTTTCCCTTATTATCTATGGAAGTTGAATTTACTTATTTTCCCTTTTGCCCGTCCCATGAGAAATGAATGGTAACATACATTATTCTGACCAGGTCTGAAGAAGCAAGATTCTTTTCTCATTGAACTCTTATTTCTTCATTCATTCCCTATCTTAAATATCAACATCAAAACTTCTTCTCACAGACACCAAGTGGAAATTTATGAGTTAATGATCAAGAGAAACAGTCACATGAGAGATAAATATCTTTGTATCAAACTTCTCTGGGAAGGGTTTAGTTTCATATATATTGTTGTTGTTGTTTGTCATTTATTTTCAAAGAGAACTGATAACATCATAGGGTAATGTCTTGACTAATGTGTGAATTACATTCAATTGAGCCAGAGTTGCACAAAGTTGTCAGTTTCATTCTCTCTTCTAAGGTCACTGAAGTCCAGTGGCAAGACAAAAGTTAAGACAACTGGAAATAGCTTGGAATGCAGTAAATGACCTTGGCATCTTGAATGTCTGACCAAGCTGTATGCACTCCACAGAGCTTACTTCAGCCAGCTTCACAGTTGTTGGAGTAATCTGTTTTCTGCCGATTCTACTGGGAAAAGTCTTCATATGCTTGGGGTAGATATCCCACTAGTTCACCAATGGGCTTCAGGTCTGTCAGTTATCTTCAACCTGGTTTAATCCATCTGCCAAAATGTTTTTTACCAGGGTGTAGCCACTGAACATACTACAGCTTCTTGGAGCCTAAGGTGAGAGTTGGGTGACAAGAGGAAACCAAAGGTCAATAAGCAGCCCTGAAAAGGGCTCAGCAAGTCCCCACATCAAAGTTTTTAATCCTCCCTGAATACCCCATACACTCCTGACATGTGTATATGTATATGTGTATATGTTTGTGTGTGTACACATACACACACACAAATCCTCTTATTAGAGAAGCTTGATATGAAGATTTCACCTCCATTTGACTGCTTCTCTTGAATATTAATTCCTAAACTTTCACTTGGTATTGATAAGATGCAGTTTTGATGGGGATATTTAAGATAAGGGATAATCATACATACATAAGTACATGTATGTATAATTACATACACACACATCTCATCAAGCCTTTATCAGAGAAGTTTTATGCAAAGATTATACACACAGAAACACATACACATATATATTCACACACACACACACATACACACACACATCTCCATTCTTCAAAAGGTTAGTGATCAAAGAGAATGAAAAAAGTAATTCTCAAAAGAATTGCAAATTATTAATACCCATAAGAAAAAATACTCAAAATTGCTAATAATAAGAAAAATAAAAAAATAATGTAATCTAGAAGTTTTACTTCAGGCTCTACAAATTGACAAAGATAAAAAAAACCTCAGCAATAGTCAATGTTGAGGGTGTTGTGAAATGATAGGCATACTTACATTATTGGTGGAGCTGCAAACTAGTACAATCATTTGGGAAAGGAGTTTGGAACTATGTAATTAAAATGACTAAAATGTACCAGAAAATCCATTACTAGTTTTTTGCCACACGGAAGTGTTTGATGAGAAGAAAGTTACCATATACACCAAAACGTTTATAATAGCACTTTTTGTGATAGCTAAGAATTGAAAACATAGTAAATGTCATATTTTTGGAAAATGGTTTAACAAATTTTTGTACATGAATGTAATAGAATATCACTCTACTGTGAAATAAATGTATATATGTGATGATTTCAGAGAAGTATGGAAATATTTACAAGAATACTTACAGTGGAGTGAAGTAAGCAGAGCCAAGAAAACAATATTCACAGAAATGACAACAATATGAATGGAAAGAAAAGCCACATACAAAAACATTTTTTTTTCCAAAGTGAATGTATCAAAATTATGACTATCTACCAATACTTGAATGAACAGACATATTAGAACACTTCAAACCTACCCCTTTGTAGATGTGGGAAGGCCATAAATATTAAACATTGCACATATTTTTGCACTTGTCCAATGTATTGACAAGTTGTGCTGATTTTTCCCCCTCTTCTTTTTGTTTTAAAACAAACTATTTGATACATGGGATGGCCAATGTGAGGAGGTATCCCTGTTCAAATAGTTTTAGTGGATCCCTATTTCCTCCAGAGTAAGAGGCAAAATTCTCTCTTTTTTTGTTTTGAGGAGGGGGGATTAAAGGCTCTTATTTTAGACAACCTATGCGACATTTTTTAAAATGGCTCCACTGCAAATAAATCAAGGTAAAAAAAAATAAATGAATAAAGCTCAAGATGACATCAGTACAAGTTTGTCCAAGTTCTGGTGTTGTGTAGATGACCAAAAGCTGCAGCCAGTTCTGATGACAGGTGATTCAAAGTAATCAGCTGAATTTGTTAACATTTCTCCATTTCTAAACCACCCTTACAGAAAATCATATGTGGGGTTCCCGCCGTCCTCACAGACGTCCAAGAGAGCCGCTATGCCCTCTGGATTCATGTTTTAGCCTGTAAAAAACCGATAGTTTTTTAAAATTAGCGAGTGTATGTTTGATTTGTCCTGCAGCTCCCATCATAAAAGGTTTTTCTCTATCTGGCTTGCGTTCTTCAAGTTTGCCTTTGACTGATTTCACGTAGTCTTTGATGTACTTTTTGTGAGATTCTTTTCTGAAACTACTTTCTTGCAGATGATGGTTTCTTACTGTGTCAACTCCAGTGATTAAAGTGGCATCTGTTCCTTCAAACTCAGGACCTTCAGCAGAGGCATTTCCACCAATGAGTGAATAATCAATGGTACCTCCGGTACCAGTGACCATCTTCCCCTCCACTTCCAGGTACAGCTAGTTTGCGATCTACTGGATCTTGTAAATGTCGGAAAACATCTCATCACGGCTGATGACGTCCAGGTGGATGATCATGGCGACGGGAGGAGGGAGGCAGCGTCGTGGCAAAAGCTGCGGTGTGAGCGCAATGCAGCCAAAGCAACGCTTGGCTGGGGAAGGGGAAGCAAGTGGAAAACCGCAAGCTTCTCTGTTTAGCATTTAAGACTTTACAATCTGACTTTAGACTACTTTTGCAGACTTTTTACATATCACTCCCTTTGAAAAATTCTGTAGTGTAGCCGAATTGCTCTTTATTCTGACCCTTCACCTGAAATTCCGTTTTCTGTCTCCATGCCACTGCAAAAACTATACCAATATCCCTGTAATGCGTTTGTCTCTTAAAACCCCTTAGCTTGCTTAGCAGCTAAGTTTAAATGCGACCTTCTTTATGAGGTAATTCATGATTCCCCTTAGATGCTAGTGTTTCTCTACTCTAATAAATTGCCTTGTATTTTCTTTGAACATATTTTGTATTTACTTAGAATTATATAAATAGAATCTAAATTCTTCAGAGAAGAAACCGAATGTTATTTTTTACATCGCCAGGGTCTTAAATACTTCCTGGTACGGAGTATGCCCCGGGAATGGGGGAGGGGGGATTTTTTGTTTTGTTTAGGCAATGAAGCTAAGTGACTTGCCCAGGGTCACATAGCCAGTATGTGTTACGTGTATGAGGCCGTATTTGAACTCAGGTCCTTCTGAACGCAGGGCCGGTGCTCTATCCATCTAGCACCATCTAGCTGCCCCGGGAAGGGGAACTTCCTTAAGGGAACAAGCATTTATTAAGTGTCTAATGTGTGATAGGCACTATGAGAAGCACTTTAGAAATATTATATTATTTGACCTTTGCCACAACCTTGCAAACTGGTTGCTCTTTTAACCTTCCCATTTTATAATGAGGAAACTGAGAATAGAGAGGTTAAGAAACTTGTCCAGGTCACACAGTTAGTATCTGAGACCACATTTGAACTCAGAGATTTCTGACACGTGGACCAACACTCTACCTACTGTATCACCTAGCTGCCCCTACCAGAGGCACATTTTTACCTTAGAGAAGTTCTCAGAGATACCAAACAGTTCTGCTACATACTTTCACAATTCCAGAGGTTATCTGAGAAGGAATGTCTTAACAAAGAACTTACTTTGGTGAAAGCCTCCATAGATGCAAGGAGCCTAATTACTGCCAGCAGTAATCATTCTTTTTCCTCCTTTTAGCTTCACTATGTCCCCCAAATTCCAATAATAGTGGCCCAATATGGTTAAACTATGGCCAGTTTTTATGCTTTTCTAGCCATGATATTTACTGAGAAAGCTGCTGGCATTTTTGAAGCTGACTCCAATAATCATGCAGATAAGACAATGGGAGAAATGAAGACCAAATCTTGTTAAGTAACAGAAGTGAAAATAACATTTTGCCAGCATACTAGCTTCCTTTTTTATAATTTAAGTAGTTTTTGTTCCCATATTCAACACAGTCTACTACTTCATTGTGGAATTAATCGACCTATTCTATCACAAAAAAAAATGGATGATGTTTATGGTTACTTCAGCTATGTAAGCTATGTACTTTTGAAGTTAGGAAATGTGTGTTGTTCAACAAACGCTATTAAGTGAGTTCATAGAAATTATTTAACTCCCACAGGGTTTTGAAATAGTTAAATCAAAGTGATTAACATGCCAGCATGAAAGGGACAAGTGGGAAAAAGAAATAGATTTCCAAGCTGTTAAATATAGCTGGAGAGTATTACAAATGGCAACTGAAAGGAGTTTAAATGAGTTGAAAGATCTCTTATGAATTAACATATTAAGGGAAATATGTCTCTGAAGGCAACAGGGCTCCCTATCATACCTACTATCAAGAACTTTAGTGCACTCTGTCCTCCTTCATAATTATGTCTCAGATTTAAATGACTCTGTTTTCTCTTTGCCACTGGGGGGAAAAGATGAAAATGACCTTTGAATAAATAATTCACACATAGGTTTCAATGAAATCTTCAATAGCCTCTCTCCTTTAATAAAAGATTATACAAAGCTTTTAATATTTTTATGATTAGTATGAAGAGTATATTTTAGATAGTTTTTGTTTAGTAGCATTTTAGAAAAAAAATTCCAAATTAGGTCTGCCTGCAAAAATTATGGCACACATACACATCATATACATATAGCAATTTAAGTGAATTTTCAATAACTAAGGGGAGAAAGACATTAATGTTAATTAGATAAGGGAAAGAAAGAGAACAAAAAATATAGCCTTTTTAACTGAAGTAGAAAAATGTGTTCTTGAATTTTGATTTTTCACTTTTAGATCTGTATGCATACCACTTTGATCTTCTTTGTATCAAGATGAAGCTACTAATTTGGGTGATAGGACTGCAGTGATTTTTTAAAAATTCTAAATGAGAACATCTGTAATCATCTCAGAATGACGTAGGCCTATGGCTCCTGGATTCTATGTAGCACAACCATCTCTCAGGCAAAGTTTAGCTAGCCCCATGTGAAAAGAGTATTTTCCAAAAGTTTAGGTCTGATCAAGTCACCCCCTACTCAATAAACTCTAGTGTCTCCCTCTTGCCTCTAGGATCAAATACAAAACACTCTGTTTGGCATTTATAGCCCTTTATGAACTAACTTTCTCCTACCTTTCCAGTCTTCTTATGCCTTAGCACCTTACTCACTCACATGCACTTTTCAAACCAGTGACACTAGGCTCCAGGCTGTTCCATTAACCAGACATTCCCTTTTGCAGTTCAGGGCATTTTCTCCACTATCTCCTATGCCTGAAACACTTTCCCTCCTTCACTCCAATAATTGACCTTTCTGGCTTCCCTAAGTGCCAGCTAAAATCTCACCTTCCTTAGGAAGCTTCCCCTAATACCTCATAATTGTCCTTCTATTAATTATCTCTGATTGATCCTGTATAAAACTTGCTTTGCATGAATTTCTTTGCATGTGGTCTCCCCAATTAGTTTTGTAAGTTTCTTTTTTCTTCTAAATTTCTCCTTGACCTCATGAAGTTCAACACGTCTCTTGCAGCTAAAAATTTTATTTTATTTATTTATTTAAGACAATTGGGGTTAAGTGACTTGCCTGGGGTCACACAGCTAGTATGTGTCAAGTGTTTGGTCTGAGGCCCTATTTGAACTCAGGTCCTCCTGATTTCAGGACCAGTGCTCCATCCACTGAGACACCTAGCTGCCCCAGTTTGTAAGCTTCTTGTGGGCAAGGGTTGTCTACATAGCATATATTAGGCACTTAATAAATGTTTATTGATTGAATTTCTGGAACAGAAAAAAATGAAGTATTTTTTTAAATTTTTAAACAAAATGATTTATTGATAAATTGATAAATTTGTTGACAAATTGAGTTGCATAATGACAAAGGAGACATTCTATAAAGAGTTGGTATACATGTCTGTGTGTATATATATACATATTTACATATATATACACATTGTGTGTATATATGTATATATATAATGTGTGTGTGTGTAGACACACACATACACACACACATACATTCATATATACACACTAGAAAAGAGAGAGAATGGCTCACACAAACTAGGATTCAATGTTGCTGGCTTAAACTATTTTCAATAATTTCAGATATGTTTATGTGTTCTCTGTGTTTTTCATCATGTGAACATATAATTTCATTATTAGGCTAACAGTTCCAAAAAGATTATAAGATAAAAAGAACCTGAGAGCAAAACAGAAAGAAGAAATAAGGGGAGATGTAGAGGAAGGGTGAACGTAAAAAAGGAGAGATTCAGAAAGAAAGTATAAAAAGAAAAAAAATGAAGTGATCAAAAGAAAAGGAAGAAGGAAAGACTGAAAAAAGGAAAATGAGAGAATAGAGAAAAGAAAGAATAATAGAAAAGAGAATAAGAGAAAAGAGAAAGATTAAAAAGTAGAATTTTTGTGATTGGCAAGTTGGGACTCATGTGACTGGCAATCCTATCTTGAATAAGACTTTGAATCCCATCCTGTCCTTTGGTTCATGAATTATCCTATGGTACTTGCTAATAAAATGATGTTGTTAATTTTATTTTCGAAGATTCAGAACAATAAAGTAAATTACGGTATTAACTCAGAGAAATTTGGGAAAATTAAGGTTACTTTAAAATATTACACGAAAGGTACTCTTTTGCTGTGCTATTCATCATTCTAGAATATGGGCACATGACTAGAGAATTCAGAACATTTCCTTTTTGACAATCAGCCTAGCCCCACAAAGATCAAAGATGAAACAAAATCATAACCTTTTGACTGACTGGTTATTAGATTGAACCAATCAATACTTTTAAAGAGATCATGCCACTTTTTGATTGCATCATTGCCAAGCAATTGAAATCCGTACAAAAAAAATTAAGCTCTCTTTAGGATTATAAAAATTTGAGCTGTAGGGGGCCTAAGAAATCATCTAATCTAGTCTTCAGAATGTTTTGCTGATGTAACATAGTTAATTACTAAACTTAAAAAGTAAAGTTACCATGATACGTCCTGATTAATCTTTCCATCAACCTATCAATTTCCAAAGCTAATCTATAATCCTTTCTCATATTCTGTAGCATAGTAGAATACACACTTGATTTAGAATCACATGACCTGAGTTTGAATCATGGCTTTGCTATTTATTATCTATGTAATTTTGAAAAATACACATATCATGTCTTGTTCTCATTCCTTTTAAGTGAAATGAAGAGCAATGACAGAAAATTTACACCGACTCTCTCAGTTATAAATCATATGACTTTATAATCCTAGATCTTTTAGAATTCTACGTCAGCTGATATTTTACAACAGCTTCCTTTCCTAAATTTAAAAGGATGCTACTATTATCATCATTATCATCATCATCATCATCATCATCATCATCATCAGTATTAGTAGCAATAGCAGGATGTTGACACTTATAAACTCTGCCTCCTTACCTGATGACCTTGGGTCATATGGCTTCCTACAAGAAAATAAAATATTTTTATATTAATTATCTAGCAAAGTAATTTAATTAGGGGAATAAAATATCTAAATTGCCCACCTGTTGGTATGATACTTGAACTATTAACACAGTGTTTTTTTTCTCTAAGATGTATTCCAGAATAATCTTCAGAAGAGTCTGCTTATTCCCAGATGCTAGCTAGCAGAGGGAACTCAGTACAGAAATAGCTAGACTGCTCCAGCCACAATCAAGGCCTTATTTTGGTTGAAGTGTCAATTTGGATTAAACCTCTTCAATGTGGTCTAAAATTAATCTAGATGATTAAAAAAGAGTATTGATAAGTCTTTTAAATATAAAATCTGCTATTTCTGTCTAAATCTTTAGGTTTCACCCAATTTGGGCTGCTTTTTCAGTTCAGATCATTCATATAATTTAGGCACTGCACGCTGATTTCTACCTAGAATTAAGTGAAACTGAAATAGAATATCACTCAGAAATGGACACATCAACCTCCAGTTGTCTCCAACCTTACTCATTTGTCCTCCCTGATTTGAAAAATATAACTGAGGGATTCCAATCACATGTGTTTGAGCTCATGGGGGGAAAAAAGAGAGAGAGAATGGAACAAGGGAAAGGGTGTCCAAATTCCACCTCATAATCAAAGACTAGAATCAATACAAAGCAAGAAACATTGTAGAGGACAAACTGGCAATCTCAGCCACTTTGAATATCCTCTTCTTTTGGCTGTTTTCCCTATCTCTGTATTCATATCAGTATCTCTCCCACTTCACTGGCCTCTAGTCACTTGTATTTCATGAATTCTTTGTCTCAATAAAGGACATAGTATATTGTTTTGTGTCTCCTCAAGTGGTCACAGTTACTAGCTGTTTGAATTTCTGACAGCAGCAGTAGGCAGCAAGCAGCATGAGCAACAGCCACAACTAAAGTGCAAACCATACCCACCTACATTATTTAGCATCACAAAGCCAGAACCAAGGCAAGAAGGAAGGAAAGAAGGAAGGAAGGAAGACAATTTGGATAAAAATGTATAGATCATGTCTACGTTATATGTCCAGGTACTTTGTCCTTTGAAGAAAGAGTTCACCAAGGCTCTAATTGGACAGGGATAATTATCCTTTCTTGTGTGAGAATCATGAGAAACTGTTTTGATAGTTTCCTTCTCTCTGAATAATCACTGTACACACTAAGGAAAATAATATTCAAAGAAATGAAAGAGCAAAGGAGATTTGGAAGTTACATTACCAATACTACTAATTAATATTGGTAGTAGTAATATTTATATATTATACTTGTATCATAAATTATGTTTCTCCAAGTACTTTCTCAAATTTATTTTTTTCATTTGAGCATCAAATTAATAATTTGAGTTTTATATGGTTAGTAGCGTTGCTCTCATTTTGCACCTGAGGAAATTGCGATTTAGAAGTGTTGAGTGAGTTTATCAAATTACATCAAGATCCAAGTTTAAATGTTATATTTCCTGACACTGTCTAGGTCTTTGGGCAGACAATACCAGAACCAAGTCTCCTCCTTCCAGTCTGATATTCTTTTGAAAATAAATTATAACCTTTCCTCAAGTATAGGTTTCATTTGTTTCAAATACCTAGATCTCCTTACCCTGATTTCTTTCCACCAACTGTCATGCTACTCTTTAGAGAGTACAGTTGGAGGTCATAGTATAAGTTCATTTAGAATGGCAACCATCTTTCACCCTATTTATTTCAAGTTAGATTTTTTTGTTCGCTTTTCTTTTGCCCAAGGAAGAAAGCATTCCTATAAATTAAGGGTTCTTTGCTGGATTTTTTTTCTAGCTCATTTTAGTGTTTTCTCTTCATCTATAAGCAGTTTACTATTAAAAAAGAAAGAGGCATCAGTCCTCAAACTCATACACTGAATGAGACTCCCATTTTAAATACTAGGTTTTCCCTAAAAAAAATCATTGGGGATCAAACAGTTGTTCTTGAAGAATTGGTGGTCTGGGGAGGATGAAACCACAAAGTAATCTGCCAGGTTTCAACTACCAATTCTTCCTCTATGCAGCCATAAGGTGCAACCTGGATTCTCTGTTTTGTAACCTGCTATTTTGACAACACCAACTATTCCTCCTCTCTCTACTACAAAACTTTGGCAAAAAAGAAAAACTAATTCTCACAAATAGACTGGGAGCAGGGTGAGTCAAGATGACGGAGAAAAGGCAAAGACTCTCCAGAGCTCTCCCCAAAATCCCTCTGAAGCACTTTAAAAAACATAATAAAACAATTCCCAGAGTAGCAAAATCGAAAAAAAGGATGGGTTGAAATAATTCTTCAAGACAAAGACAACTTAGAAGGTCTGTTGCACCTGGGTAAGAGTGCAGCATAGTCCAGCACAGACCAGCCCCAGCAAATCAGGACCAGGCCTTGGGAGCCACTGAATCAGCACCTGCAGCAGCTACTTATAGAGCTCTTAGCCTACAGGTGGTAAGGGAGTCAAACAACTGGTCAGAAGATTACAGGGGTCTCTTTTCTAGCACTGAGGCAGGATTGTGTGGCTTTGTTCATACCCAGATCCAGGTCAAAAACCTGGGTGGCAGTGAGGAGCAGCATTAGCACAGCAGAGCTTGCAGCCACAGTGGAGCAGGAACCCTCCTCACAGTTCCAGGGCAGAAAAGAGTGCTGGTGGTCACTCACAAAACAATGCATGATACAGGAGATTGGTAAACACCTCTCCCTAGATCACACCACCTTGGAAGAACTGAAAACTTATGGATCCTTAAAAGTATCTCTGAAAACAGCTGCACAAAACCCCTGAAGTTTGGAACAGTGCACCCTCTACCCTATTCTATTTTAACAAAGACTTAAAAATTAACTAATGAGGTGGAGAAATGAGCAAACAAAGGAAAGAAAAAAACTTTACTATTGAAAGTTACTATGGAGAGGTGGAGCCAAGATGGTGGAAAGCAGTGACTTGCTTGAGTTCTCCCCCAAACTCCTGCAAATACCTATAAAAAATGGCTCTAAAGAAATTCTAAAGCAGCAGAACCCACAAGAAGACAAAGTGAAGCAAATTTCCAGCCCAAGACAATCTGGATGATTGATTGGTAGGGTATATTGCACTGGGAGAGGAGTGCAGTTAGACGTGGGCACACAGGCCGCAGAGAACTTGAAGCAGGCCTCAGAGGACTGAATCTCAGGCAGCTGTGGTGGTTTCCTAACCTCTCAACCCACGAATGCCAAAGACAACTTAGAAGGTCAGTGGGAAAAGTCTGTTTCTGCGGCGAGAGAGGAGCTAGGTCTCAGAGACAGTTCCAGAGCACAGAGCGTGGAGCACAGACCCAGGGCGGTGATTGCATCCTGAGCTTCCATCTCACAGACTGACGGGAAATCAGGTGGCTGATCAAAGGGGGATTGCAGGGATCTCTTTGCCAGTGCTGAGGCAGGAATCTCTTGCTTTGCCCGTGTTTGGATCTGGGTCACAGTTCTGGGCAGCAGTCCTGGGGCAAGGAGGAGCGATGGAGTTGTGGAGCCTGTAATGATGGTGAAAGAGAATCCTTCTCACACATCCAAGGCAGAAAAGAGTGCTTGTGGTCACTCATAGACCAGAGCACAGGACAGGAAATGAGTAAACACCTCACCCCTTGTTATACCACCTTGGAAGAACTGAAAATTTGCAAGTCCCTACAAGTATCTCTGAAAACAGCTGTACAAACCCCTGAAGCTTGGGACAGTACATTCTCCACATTGGATGCAGACTCTTACCTTAACAAAGAGTTTAAAACTCAAGGAATTGGCCAGGATCATAAACAAGCAGTGCAGAAAGAATCAGACTATAGTATCTTACTTTGGTGACAAAGAAGATCACAACATACAACCAGAAGACAACAAAGTCTCCTACATCCAAAGCCTCCAAGAAAAATATGAATCAGTCCCAGGCCTTGGAAGAGCTCAAAAGGTATTTTGAGAAGCAAGTAAGAGAAGTAGAGGAAAAACCAGGAAGAGAAATGAGAGTGATGCAAGAAAATAGTGAAAAACAAGTCAACAGCTTGCTAAAGGAGACCCAAAAAATACTGAAGAAAATAACACCTTAAAAAATAGCCTAACCCAAATGGCAAAAGAAGTCCAAAAAGCCAATGAGGAGAAAAATGCCCTAAAAAGCAAAATTGGTGAAATGGAAAAGGAATTCCAAAAGATTACTGAAGACAGTACTTCCTTAAAAATTAGAATAGAGCAACTGGAAGCTAGTGACTTTATAAGAAATCAAGACAACGTAAAACAAATCCAAAAGAAGGAAAAATATAAAAAGTGAAATATCTCATGGAAAAACAACTGACCTGGAAAATAGATCCAGGAGAGAGAATTTAAAAATTATTGGACTATCTGAAAGCCATGATCAAAAAAGAGCCTAGACATCATCTTTCAAGAAATTATCAAGGAAAACTGCCCTGATATTTTAGAACCAGAGGGCAAAATAGAAATTGAAAGAATCCACCGATCTCCTCTTGAAAGAGATCCCCAAAGGAAAACTCCTAGGAATATTTAGCCAAATTCCAGAGTTCCCAGGTCAAGGAGAAAATATTACAAGCTGCCAGAAAGAAACAATTCAAGTATTGTGGAAACACAATCAGGATAACACAAGATTTAGCAGCTTCTACATTAAAGGACACAGGGCATGGAATATAATATTCCTGAGGGCAAAGGAGATAGGATTACAAAAGAATCACCTACCCAGCAAAACTGAGTATAATCCTTCAGGGAAAATGGTATTCAGTGAAATAGAGGACTTTCAAGCATTCTTGATAGAAAAACCTGAGCTGAATAGAAAATTTGACTTTCAAATACAAGACTCAAGTGGAACATGAAGAGGTAAACAGGAAAGAGAAATCATAAGAGACTTATTAAGGTTGAACTGCTTACATTCCTGCATGGAAAGATGATATTTATAACTCATGAGACCTTTGTCAGTATTAGGTAGTTGGAGGAAAAATTATATGTAGTAGAGAGAGAGAGATAGATAGAGAGAGAGAGAGAGAGAGAGAGAGAGAAATGGCACAGGGTGAGTTGAAGATTAATTAAGGGGTCATATCTGGAGAATAAAAATAAGGAGTGAGAGAGGATTATAATGGAGAAGAAGAAAGGGAGAGGTAGAATGGGGTAAATTATCTCATGAAAAAAAAGAAAAGAAAAGCTCTTACAGTGAGGGGAAACAGGGGAAGGTGAGAGGGAATGAGTGAATCTTATTCTCATAGGATTTGGCTTAAGGAGGAATAACATAACATTCAATTGGGTATGGAAATCTGTCTTACCTACAGGAAAATAGGGAGAAGGGGAGAAGAGAGCAGGGGGATGATAGAGAGCAGATTGGGAAAGGGGGTAATCAGAAGCAAATACTTCTGAGGAGGGACAGAGTCAAAAGAAAGAATAGAATAAATGGAGGGCAGGATAGGATTAAGGGAAATCGAGTTAGTTTTTCACAACATGTCTACTATGGAAGTGTTTTGCATAGCTGCACGTGTATAACCTATATTGAGTTGCTTGCCTTTTCAATAAGGGTGGGGGGGGAGGGGGAAAGGAGAAAATTTGAACCCAAAGTTTTAAAAATACGTGTTTAAAAAAACTGTTTCACATGCTACTGGGAAATAAGAAATACAAGAAATGGGGCACAGAAATCTATCCTGTCCTACAGGAAAATAGAAGGGGAAGGGGATAAGAGAAGGGGGGAGAGATAGAAGAGAGGGCAGACTAGGGGAAGGGGTATTCAGAATGCATGTCATCTTTGGGTGGGGGAGGGGTGAGATTGGGTGAAAATTTGGGACTCAAAATCTTGCAGAAGTAAATGTTGAAAACTAAAATAAATAAATTTGTATATAAAAAAAGAAAGTTACTATGGTGACAAGGAAGTTCAAAACACACTCAGAAAAAGACAACAAAGTCAAAACTCCTACAACCAAAGCCTCCAAGAAAAATATGAATTGGTCTCAGGCTATAGAAGAACTCAAAAAGGATTTTGAAAATCCAATAAAAAAGGCAGAAGAAAAATAGGGAAGAGAAATGAGAATGCTGCAAGAAAATAATGAAAAAGGAGCTCACAGGAGTAAAGGTGAGAAAAAAATACTGAAGAAAATAAGACCTTAAAATTTGGAATTGAGCCAGTGGAAGCTAATGACTTTATGACTTTAATATAAAACGAAAAGCAAAAGAACAAAAAAAAAGAGAGAGAGAGATGACAACGTACAATATCTGAGTGGAAAAACAACTGACCTGGCAAATAGATCTAGGAGATAGAATTTTTAAAAATTATTGGACTACCTGAAAGCAATGATAAAAAAGAAAAAAGAGCCTGTATGTAATCTTTCAAGAAATTATTAATGGAAACTACCCTGATATTTTAGAACCAGAGGGTAAAACAGAAATTGAATAAATCAACATATTATCTCCTGAAAGAGATCCCACAATGAAGACTTCCATCAAAACTCTAGCCAAATTCCAGAGCTTCCAGGTCAAGGAGAAAATATTTCAAGCAGCCAGAAAAAAAAAAATAAGTGTCATGGAGCCACAGTAAGTATAACACAAGATTTAGCAGCTTCTACATAAAAGGTTCTTAGGGCTTGGGATATGATATTCTGGAGGGCAAAGGAGCTAGTATTACAACCTAGAATCACTTACACAGCAAAATTGAGTATAATGCTTCAGGGAAGCAAAATGGATATTTAATGAGATAGAAGACTTTCAAACATTCTTGATGAAAAGACCAGACTGAATAGGAAATTTGACTTTCAAATACAATATTCAAAAGAAGCATAAGAAGGTAAACAAAAAAGGGAAATCACAAAGGACTTAATAAGGGTAAATTGTTTATATTCCTACATGGAAAGACAATACTTGCAACTTAGAATAGAGCAGTTAAAAAGAGTATATATGTAGAAAGAAGGCACAAGTGTGAGTTGAATATGAAGGATTGATATCTTAAAAAAATAAAAGTAAATGGTGATAGAGGAATGTACTGGGAGGAAGGGAAAGGGAGAAGTAGAAAGGTGAAAATTATCTCACATAAAAGTGACAAAAAACAAAGCTCTTACAGTGGAGGGGAAGGGAGGAGAGGTGAGAGGGAGTGAGTGAACTTTATTCTCATAAGAATTGGCTCAAAGAATGAATAACATACACACCCAATTAGGTATAGAAATCTATCTTACCCTACAGGAAAGTAGGAGGGGAAGAAGATGAGAAAAGGTTGGGGGCAGTGCAAGAAAGGAGAGAATATTGGGGGATGGAGCAGCCAGAAGCAAAACACTTTTGAGGAGGGACAAGTTGGAAGGAGAGAGAAGATAGAATAAACAGGATGGGGATTAAGATGGAAGGAAATAGTTAGCAATAGCAACTGTGAAGAAAAAAATTTGAAGCAAGTGTGCCTGATAAAGATCTTAGTTCTCAAACGTATAGAAAACTGAGTCAAATTTACAAAAATAAGAGTTATTCCCCAAATGATAAATGATCAAAAGATATAAACAGTTTTCAGATGAAGTAATCGAAGTTATCTATAGCCATATAAAATGCTCTAAATCATTACTGATTAGAAAAAAATATAAATTAAAGCAATTCTGAGGGACTACCTCTAAGATTGGCTAATAGACAGAAAAGGAAAATGACAAATATGGGAAGGAAAGTGGGAAAAATAAGATATTAATGCATTGTTGGTGGAATCATGAACTGATTCAACCATACAGTAGAGCAATTTGGAACTTTGCCCAAAAGGCTGTAAAACCATGCATACCTTTGATCTAGCAATACTACTATTAGGTCTGTATCCCCAAAAGAGATTAAAAAAAAACAAAAAGGAAAATGACATATATGTACAAAAATATTTATAGCATCTCTTTTCTGGTGGCAAAGACTTGGAAATTGAGGGTATGCCCATGAGCTGGGGAATAGCTGAACAAATTGTGCTGTGATTGTCATGGAATACTATTTTGCTATAAGAAATAATGAGCAGGATGCTCTCAGAAAAAAAAAAACCTGGAAAGACTTACATGAGATGATCCAAAGTGAAATATACTGAGTACAAAGTAATAGGAATAGTGTAAGATGATCAGCTGTGAATATTTTAGCTATTCTCAGCAATACAATGATCCAAGAAATCTCTGAAGGACTTTAATGATGAAAAATGCCATCCATCCAAGAGAAAGAACAGATAGTGTCTGAATACAGATTGAAACATACTGGGTTTTTTTTTTCTTTATCTTTCTTGAGTGTTTTTTTTTGTCTGTTTTCTTTCACAATATAACTACTATGGATATATTTTGCATGAGTATGCATGTATAACAAATACTGAATTGCTTGCCTTCTAAATGGGGGAAGGGTAAAGGGTGAGGAAGGAGAGAATTTTGAACTCAGAGTTTAAAAAATGAATGTTAAAAATTGTTTTGACCTGTAACTGGGGAAAAATAAAATACTAAATATATTTTAAAATAAACAGACTGGGGATCTTTAACAAATGGCTCAGAATTTTTCACTTCAATAATCTAATACTACATATGAAAAGGTAATCATCATCCTTTATAAAACTCTGCATGACATGAAAATCTGTGAAATTTAATTTCAGTTTTTTATCATCTTACAGTAAATGCCATTGATATGCATTTCTATATTATATAAAGTTTCATCATATTTTTTCAAGCTAGAAAATAAGTCAAGTGGATGAAAACCTTTTTTCAAAATTTCTGACCAAGATGTATAAATATTGATAATTCTTTTTTTCTTAATCAAAATCAGATGTTATCAAATACACAACTCCCAAATCCTACTTATAGATTATATTCAGTACCTTAAATTACAGTATGTTATCATGGAGTCAAATTATAAGTTATAACTCAATTGCACAGGAGACTCTTAATTCACTTACACTTACACGAAAGACTTTTATTAATTGACCATGGGTCACTCTCTATTGCCTGACCCATTTTTGTTTTTGAGTTGTCTTAGCTATGTCTTACTCTTGATGATCCCATTCAGGGTTTTCTTGGCAAAGATACTGGAGCGGCCTCCCATTTCCTTCTCCATCTAATTTACAGATGAGGAACTGAGGAAAATAGGGTTAAATGACTTTCACAGGTCACATAGCTAGTAAATATTTGAACCCAGATTTCAACTCAGGTCCTCCTGACTTGAGGGCTGGAGCTCTTTCCCCTGTGCCACCTAGCTCTCCATAGGAATCAATTAATAAATGCTTACTAACTGACAGATTATTGTAAATTCATTTTCTCATGAGCATTCTTAATACTAGATATCTACACATTAGTCCTTAATCGCTAAAGAACGTTTGGTAATGACATGGACATTCATAGTCTTCTTTCCATTATACCAGCTATGCTGTGTAATGAATGTGAGGACCAAAGATAGTCATTTGAGGAAATATCCCACATGGCATGGTGCAACAATACAGAAATCTTTGGTTCACTTTTTGATCCAGTTACTACCTCTGTGCCTTGAACAAGTCATAAATTTTCCACATCTTCCATTTATTTTACTTTTTTAAATAAGATGGTAAAATAAATGGTTTTGAAAAGTCCCTTCAAACTTTAAAGTTAAGATGCTTGCCTGCCTCCATTCCCAACCTCAATTTCCTTTATCCCTTTCAAACTTTTCTTAGTCCATGTACTACTTCATTTCTTTGGGATCTTTACCCAAGCTTCTACTTCAGTACCTCAAGTACATGAGATTTCACCAGTAGGTATTGCCATCATCAAGTAGTATTAGAGATTTTTCATGCCTTCACTAAGTGTTGTGGACAAAACCTTTGTCATCTAATACAACCCCACATTGGGAAAACTCTTATGAACTTAACATAATTAAGCTGTTCTTTGGATGACTGACAGATAAGTCTATACTTTGCACTCAGATTGAGTATCTTACTACTTAAGAGTACTTGGCCACACCTTGTATTTTGCTAGGGTAGCCCTCAGACAATATTTTCTTCCATAATGTGACGTTCAACGACACTGAAACCTTTGTAGACCTAAATAGGGGAAATAGAGGTTAGGAGCTTGGAATAGAGTCAGAAAAATCTGAGCTAAATACCATCTTATTTATTAACTATTTTACCCAACTCACATAAGTTCTCTCATATTCCTCATCTGTAAAATGGGGAAGTGTGTTTTTTAAAATAAGCTCGCCGGGTTTTTGTGAACATGAAATGAGATAACATATGTAAAGCTGTATATTAATCTGAGCTATTGTTGTGTTATTAGGTTATATATTTTGACCTAAATACACTCTAACTAAGACTGTGTATATACATACAAACTGTTTGATTTTTGTTTAAGGTAATTGGTTTCTTATTTCAGATTGATTAGTGATCTTTTTTTAAATTGGACAATTCCATCAAAATGGCCAAATCAGTACTGTTAGGACTCAGTGTTTACAATATTGATAAAGTAGGTTAACAAGCATTTATTGAGTTCCTACTATGTGTGAAGCACTGTGTTAAAGCATGGAGTATACAAAGAAGTGGAAAAGATAGAACACATTATCAAGGCTTATAAAGCACTTTCCTTACAACAGCCTCGTTAACTTATGAGAGCAAGAATTTTTATTCCAGTTTTATAGATAAGGAAATTGAGTGCAAGACAGATTAAAAGAATTGCCCAAAGTCAAATGGTCACATGGTCAGACAAAAAAATTAGTCTTTCTAGTAACAAGTATAGGGCTTTTTCAATGATTAAATGATGCCTCCCATATGATAATAATGTTTGATTCAACTTATTTAAGCAATACATTCTTCATTTAGATTGTACTATTTCATCTTATTCCTTTAATTATATTTCTCCTGCTTTGTCCCTCCCTTCCTTTCCATATCAGTTTGTCTGTTGTAAATTGGACACTGATTTAGACAAGGAAAAAATTTGTGAAATTAAATGTTTTATAATAGTGCCTAGCAAAATACATTATGAACATTAAATAAACATTAAGTCATAATGATATTTGAATAAAACACAGGAAATGGAGAGAGGAAGCATAATCAGATGCAAAATGAAAAACACTGTCTTGCATTGACCCTGAGACTCACAGGGTTATGACTTGTAGATCCCTATGAAGCAGCCATACCACAAAAAGATTAGTGAATACACAGTATTTACCTTTTATATGCTGGAGACAAAGGTGGAGATTCCTAGCAAATATCAACTGTAAATTATATTTGGAACTATTTTCAATTTTTTATTTTTTCTTCCTGAATTTCAGTGCTTTATTTCTATGAGACACAGAAATCTCTAAACTCCCCTTTTTTAACACAGGTTGCTCTATCATATTGTATAAACAAAATGTTTAGAAATTGTATTAGATGTTCATTGAATCCATTATTATCTGCATGAAATTGACCATTATATTTTGTCACCTTTATTTAAAAAAGTATAGTTGTATAGTGAAATGTTTAAATGACTAAAACACACATACATTCACTCTAATCCCAATATGCATATTTTCAAAGGATTGAGAAATCACAAATAGGGAAAACAAGTTGCTTTCTAAGTACTTTGTTGGTGATTTCAAGAGTTTACACTATCCCTCTTTCAAAAGAATACAAGAACATGAGTGAAAAAGCAATTATCCTGATTTTTTTTTATATTTAGCTTTATAGTATATAGGTTATGGTTCCTAATATTAATTTTTTTCATCTGAGTATAAAACAGGTAGATATACATTATTAGCAATAATTTCCACTCCAAGCAGATCTTATTGTGTAGTATTGCCCTAATTCTTTGAAAACAAGGACTACTGCATTTTTGTCTGCATTTTTATTTTATTTTCTTTGCATTTTTAAGCACCTAGTTCACTTTCTATGCCCGTAATAAATACTTATTGGATTGGACTTACATATTTGCCCCTTACAGCTATTTGATTAACAGATGCTGTATATGTCAGTATTAATCCTTAATTGCTTAATTATAACTATTCAGATAGTAGAATGTAATAACAACTATCCTTTGTTGCTATTGAAAGTTTTTTTCATTTTTTTTACTGTCTTTCCTAGTTTTATATTTCTATATACAAATCTCTAAGAGAATATTCATCTATTGTACTCAGCCAACTTTGTAAAGCAGACCTTAATCTCTTATTTACTGTTTCCTCCAGAAGCATAGTAAATTAAGGAACTATACATACCTGGTGATCTTCTCTAGGAAGTCATGAAATAGTCACAACAAGATGAGTTTCTCCAGACTAAAAGTCAGACTTTTGCTAATCATCTAATAAATGCTGATAAATGTGCTCATATTCCAAAAACATTAAATCAATCAATAAACATCTATTAAGTTACTACTATGTGTCAGGTACTGTGCTAAGTGTTGGAGATACAATGAAATGCAAAAGACTGTCCCTGCCTTCAAGGAGTTTACCACTAATAGGGGAAGACCACACAAAAGGAAGTTGAATAGGGTAGAGAAAGTATCTGGCTAGGGGCATGGTGAAATAATCTTAAGGCATGTAGCAAGGTGAGAAATGATGAAATGACTGACTGGGGTGCCCTCCTTAAATGGAGGTTTGAGGAGCAGGTCTTTGCTCCACTCTTCAATCAGTGTGAAGTAATGAATTTTGAGTGCTAAGGCTGATTTGACCTCTCAGGGTGATGAGGTTCTTTATGACAAGGTTCCAAGAGGCAAGATGGGGAAACTCCAGGAAGCATAACCAGATGCAAAATGAAAAACATTGTCTTGCATTGACTTTTTTGCAGGATTATCAGGTGTGGATCTCTTTGACTTGGCCATACCATAAAAAGGTCAATGAACATAGAGTATTTATCTTTTATGCAAATAAAAGAATTCTGTATCCTATTATCTGGAGGTTCCAATTGATTCAGCACAGCAATTATCAGGATACTTCTGTTTTTCTGCTGTTACTCTATATAGGTTTGACTTAGAGAAGCTAACCTTCCCAGAAAACCATTACATTACTCAGAATTGTAAATATAAGATCATGCAGTAAGTCAGTTGAATATGGTTTGAAATTAGGCTTAGAAAAAGAGAATGGAGGCATTTCCCCTTTGGCTCTTGAGCCGACCTGCTCTCTCCACACCACCTGTTTCTTCTCTCTACCTGTACCCATCTTGGTAGGGAAGGGCCCCACGCTTGCTTGCCTGGGAGATATGCTGAAGACTGTATGCGTTCTGAAGGGTGATGGCCCCATGCAAAGGCACAATCTACTTTGAGCAGAAGTAGGCTGGGGAGCCTGTGGAAATCCGGGGAAGTATTACAGGATTAGCTGAAGGAAATCATGGATTCCATGTCTGTGAATTTGCCGCCAACACTCAAGGATGTACCAGTTCAGGGGCTCACTTTAATTCTCATTCCAAAAAAACATGGTGGACCAAATGTGATGAAAGGCATGTTGGAGATGTTGGCAATGTGAGTGCTGACAAAGAAGGTGTGGCAAAAGAGTCTATCAAAAAATATCTAATTGAATTTTCAGGACCAATGTCTATCATTGAAAGCTGATGACTTGAGCAAAGGGGGAAATGCAGAGAGTGAAAAGATGGGAAATGCTGGACCTCGCCTAACTTGTGGTATAATTGTGATTGCTAAGTAAATGATTTTCCTAGGATATAGCTCAGGTACCTAGGAACACAAAGATGTAGATGATTACATGTAGAAACATACTTGGCAAGATCACTAAACACTAATCTTAACTCAAAAAAAAAAAAGAAAATGAGACGGGAATGGTGTCAGAACACTTGGTTTTTAAGAGTTCTACCACTAACTTGTTAAGAGACCTTTATTATTTTATAACCTCTGTTTATTCTCCTCATATGTCACTAGGGAGAGGGAAAGAAAATAATTAAATTGCAGTAGATGACCATTTACACTTCCAGCCCTTACATTTATTCCATGAATCTGATATATTTCAATTGACAGAAATTATGAAATGCTTAATATGTGCAAGGCCTTATGCTAAGCTCTGAGGGACACAAAGGCAAGAATGATGTAGTCATTGACCAAAAGGAATTTACTTAATTATAGTAAGGACCAAAACTTTAGACATAAAGAAAACCATAAGCCCTCTTTTGGGTATTCTATACTGACTTTTCAGCATTTCAGATTTATTGTTGTTGAGAACACGGAAAAGTCCAGGGGGAAAAAAAGCTCAATAAAATATATTATACCTACCATGCAATCATAAACTCTATGGAACCAATTATCAATAAACAAATGAAGGGTCAGTAGCATAGTAGGGAGAAAGCAATAGCTTATGGAAACAACTGGCAATAGCCATGAATGCAGTTCATCTGGGTCTATTACTTTTGTTGTTATGTGACTGGTGATCACGTAATTACAAACCAGAAAGCTCATAAAGGATTTTGTGTGCTGAGGCATTCTGTTTCTGTAGCACATGGGTTCCCTTCCTCATGTATTTCTGTCTTTGAGACAGGCACTAGAAAGATGTGTCTTGTCATTGTGTTTCCAGGAGATAAAGGGCCCTTGAAGGAAGAGGAGCTAATCTGTCTATCACTGGGTGTTAAAAAGGAACTTGAGAATTATCTAAAGCTGGTTGGTTTCCTGGATTGATGGCTATTAATAAAAATTAGCCTTAGGGCAGGCTAATTAGACTCTTGCCTGAGATAGTGCCTCTCCGATTTTTCCTTCCTCTTCTATCAAGGGAATATGCCTGGAGAAGAGGACAGTACTATGATGTTTGTTTTCTTTCCCCTCAGTCATTATTACTCTAAGTCAAGGGCTTAGTTTACTGCTAGCTTAATACTACAACTCACTGAAAAAGCCATACTGAAGCTAAAATCCAACCCTCCCTCCACCACCCCCTATCCCACACAATCAGTTTCCAATTCACTGTATTTTGTGGGCATTCTGCTTTTGGCTTCAGGAATTTGAGTCAGGAATTTGACTTATTTAAATCTTGCAGCCTTTATTCTCCGTAATATGGTATATTGGACCCAACTAGCTGGTGTTCATCTCCCTCATCATCCCTACAAAATTAAAATTCATAGATAAGAAAATCCATGGGGCAGCTAGGTGGAGCAGTGGATAGTGCTCTGGCCTTGAAGTCAGGAGGACCTGAGTTCAAATCTGGCCTCAGACACACAACATGTACTGTGTGACCCTGGGCAAGTCACTTAACCCCAATTGCCTAGCAAAAAAGAAAGAAAGAAAGAAAGAAAGAAAGAAAGAAAGAAAGAAAGAAAGAAAGAAAGAAAGAAAGAAAGAAAGAAAATCCAGCCACCTCAATTCTAATGACAAACTTTTTGCCCTTGAGTATTGGTTACTAGCATCTCTTCAATCATCCATATTTCATACCTGTGTTTGGCCAGTATTATCCCTTGTAACTCCTCTCTTCTCTTCCTAACAAAAAAAAATTGGACAAGATGACCTCTGATCTACAGTTGTCTAATCCTTGTTCTCCTGTACTCTACTCTACTCTACTTTATTTTCCTATCCTACTCTATTTTCCGTCACTGACATATATTTAGGGTAATTTTTAAAGGACAGATATTTTCTTCTTGACTATCACAACATTCTGAAGCTCACACAACAAATCAAAGCACTTTTGAAATAGATTCCCAGAAGCTTCCTAATTTAAAAAAAATAACTGAAGGTTGTCATATAGACTTCTGATAGTTATTTGTAGGTTATAAAACTGGAAGTGTTTCTCCCAGAGACCTAAAATACTAAGCTGACACTTACTCCCAAGTTTATTGTTATATCATTGAGCAAGATTGTTTAAATCTGATCAAATAAAATTGAACCTGTTTCATAAACCTATTTCACTGCATTACTGATTGGATTATACAGTGCCACCAACCCTACACAGCTAGATAATGATTCAACTAACCACTACATAGCTTTCATATGAATGCAGAGTTGTAGTTCTGATCTCAGTAAAAAGGAGATTACATGCAAAATTTTTGTTACATTTAAGAAGGAATTTTTACCTAAAATAATCCTCCTTTCCACAATTCCAAGATCACCTCCCTTCATAATCTTGCATTGGTTCAAACAATGCCTAAAGCATTACAATACAGGGTTCCAATGAAGTCTGTCACTACTAATTTAATTAGAAGGGGTAACAACTTTCTGATGATCTCATGCCATTTAACAGGTGTCTCCTATGCACATCCATTTCCCCATTGTTTAATGACATTTGTGTGCCCCTGTGCTTATGACCAATGAAAATATTTATATCATCATAGTTTTGGAGTGCAAAAAGTCCTGAGAGGTTATTTAGTCCAAATCTCTCATTTTATAATTGGGATTTTGAGGGTGAGGAAAGTTGTTATTTTTGCCACATATGTAGCAACTCACAGAGCTTGAACTTAAAACCATGTCCTCTAATTTCAAAAGCAGCATTCTTCCCACTGTACCTTGGTATTTATTATAGTTTATTCATTGTGTGAATATATCTATTTAAACTATTCTCTATGACATCATGTGCAAAAATATACTTAATGAACTTTTTTTTATGGAAAATATGAAACAATAGTAATCGAATCCATAAATATAAAAAATGAAATAGTTCTTGTGTGATAAAAAATCCATAATGAAATTTCATAAAAACTAAAAGATTGTATTCCTCACTTCAATCTCTTCTACTCTGAGCAGCTAAATCAATCTTCCTGAAGTATAGGTCTGACTGTAGAAATCTTCCCCCACCTCCAACTCTGAAGAAACTCCAACATCTCCCTATTGTTTACAGCATCAAATATAAAATCATTTCTTTGGCTTCTCCAGACTGCCAAATGGTTCTAGAATGCACAAAAAAAAAAGATATGAATCCAATAATTGAAACTTTATTTTAAATACTTTGCATTCAAAAATATCTGAGATTTGTTTTTCTTCATATTTGTTCATGTTAATATTAAATGTACACATTTTTATGCATACCTTTTTTTTTTATTTTAACGTGACTCTTTGTTGGAAGGAACTCATTCATAATATGACAGGCTGAAAAGCATAAAGTATTAATGTCAGTCAGGAGAATCATAAATCCCAAATAATCGTTTCCTAATGTTAAAACTATACTCTATGTGAGCAATATACTCTTGCAAAATAATTTAAGGGACAGTTATAATGAGAAATATGATTCTTCTTCTTTGAGCCACATCTGTCATTTGGAGATCCTCAAGAGTTTGCATAATATGTGTCTTTAGAGACCTACACAAGTCAAAACCTATTTCATATTCCTGAGATTTAGCAAGTTAGAAACAGCTATGATAAAAGGAGAAAGTAATTTTTGTGTTGTTTTCATAAGGAAACTAGCAGGTTGTCTGAGATGACTTTCTCAAATTTAATTAAATTATCTGAGAAGAGTAGCAAACATATAACCCCCCTGATATTAATTATAGGGATTTGACATCATTAACAACTATTTAATTTTTGCAAAGTGCTAATCAGAAAGTTTTAATTTACTAATTATCTTTTAATTTGGTATGTTCTAGATGCTCAACATCTGGCCAAGACTCCAGCGAACAGCCTGAACCTTTTATGCCTAAAAATTACCAGCCATATGTCTTATAACAAACATATCGCATTTATTATTGCCATGTTTGAGAAAGGGTTGGTATAGTTCAAAACTACTCTTCAACAATACAGATGGGGAATATTCTAGTGTTAAAATGCCAGCTAGTTTCAACATGTTTATCACCACTAAACCTGATAGCCAATTACTAACAAGAGAACTTGTAAGATATTGTGAAACATGCGTATCTTCATATATATGTACAAAAATTCCAAGACAATTTCCTACAACTCAATCTATGTTGTTTCAAAATATTTAATTAAATATTAATTAAAATGTTAATATACTTAAATATTATTAATTAAAATAAATAATTAATTGAATGAAACACTTTCATTTATTATTTAACAAATATTGATTAATTTAATTAATAAACAATCATTAAAATAAAATGCAAAAGGTATAGTATATCATAGTCCATAGTTTCTGTTGTTCTGCAGTCATGTCTGACTCTTTGTGACCCTATTTGGGATTTTCTTGGCAAAGATACTGAAGCGGTTTGCCATTTCCTTCTCTAGTTTATTTTACAGAGGAGGAAACTGAAATAAACCGGTTTAAGGGACTTGCCCAGGGTAATATAGTTAATAAATATCTGAGGCCAGATTTGAACTCACGAAGGTGAGCTTTCCTGAGTCTAGGCCCAGCACTCTATCCCCTGCGCCACCTAACTGCCTTTTGTTCAATGTCAACTTCCAACTAAACAATAAAAAGTATGCATAAGTTTTTGTAGCATCACTTTCTAACTGTGGATGAAATACTGTGATGTATATTTTAAGATTATAAGCTTGATCTTTGTTATAAATCTAAGGTGATTTTACATATATGCAATACTCTTGCTCTCATACTAATGGCATACTTTTAGTCCTGTCTTCATATCCAATGCCTGTTTTTTTTCTTCTTTTTTTAATGTGATTATTGTTGTTGTTTTCAAGGTTTCTGGTAACACTCTGTAGTCCAACTAAATTCAATGAACATTTACTAATCAACTACTATGTGCAACCACTTTGTGAAGACAGTAATGAAACCACTCTAATACTCAAGTTCATATTCCACTAGAAGGGGAGCTTATACTTCTAGGAGGAACAGGGGCCTACTATATATAAGAAAGTAAATAAAAGTACATACAGATTGATGCAAAGCAATTTTAAAAGGAAAAAGAGAACTGAAATCTAGGATGATGAGGAAAGTAAAATCCTGTGGGTTTGGGGTTGAATGAACTTAGATTTGTGAAAAATATTTTAACTCAGCTTCTGGTTGATTTTTCTGACCTTATGATAAAATTCAATTGCTGTGAAATGTGAGAATAATTTTATTAATGTATTTATTGTGTAGTCTAAAAATTAGCATTTAACTAAGAGTATTATATGATATTATTTAGAGTTTCAACCACTATTACTAGGTTTAGTGCCTTTAGTTTTTAGTATAGGCTACATATTTCATGATAATACTGAAAGCATATTGCTTTGGTGCATATATATTCTATCTATATTGCTTTAATATATTATTCTCTTTATTGCTTCAAGTATCCATAAAACTTTGCTATGCTATGTAAAAACCCAGCTAATATTTTAAGTGTGAGCATACACCTACACTTGCTGAAGTCTTCCCCAGATACATAGAGAAGCTACTTTAGCCAAACATTTGTTGTAAGAAAGAATTTAAGGTACATTTTAGTACAATGCTTTTCATGTTTAAATTCCCCTTTCTGTCATTCTCTCTTCCCTATTCCTTTATTTATTGTCACAACCAATTTTGCTATTCTTCCAAGTAAATTTGACTATTTATACTGCTAATCATTCCCTCCCTTTTGATGTCTTCTCCTTGATGTTTGTGTCTAAAACTGCCTCTTCCACTATGAACACAAAGTGACATCACTGAGCGTTGCTGTGCATTATGTAGTTAGCTTTTCAGCACTTGCTCCTTTCTGTTTTTGGTTCCCAGATGTTCCCAGGTCTTAGCTATCTCCTAGAGGCAGAGGAGAAAGGGTTGATTGATTTAGGGTGGTTTAGTTCTTTTCTTTAATCAGTTTTCCCTTCTACACCTTTTCTCTCTCAAGATTTAATAAGCCAGACCCTGTGACAACAATTAGTTCACTTTTTAACCTAGGATCAACATAATGGTTCTCAAGTCACATGTTCTCCTTTGCTGTTTTATGCAGTTTATATGGACAATAAGGTAATAGTATAATGACAATGGCTCAGAACCCTCAATTAGGAAGTTCCTAACTTTCAAATAGAGATTTAGCTGTATTACCTAATAGGAATTTTATGTACCTCCAGTTAACCCCTTCCATATATTGGAGGCAATATCAGGATACGGGCTGCAACCTGGAGTGCCTTCCCCTCAGTTTTGGTTGTTATTGTTTCTTTTGGTGGTAATAGTGATGGTGTGCAGGAGGGGTCGGGGAGAGGTTAACCTCTAAACCACTAATGTTATCTAGGGCTATCCACAATGTCAACCTACTTTTTTCCTTTTTCACCTAATCTTTTCCAGTGTATGTATTTTTTTTGAATATCTGAGGCATTGCTTCAGATCAACTAATTTAAATTGTTCTCAAGATTATAACAGGTTTTTTTTCTGCCAAGACTTACAAATCTCAGAATTCTAGTCAGTTGTCAAATTCTATTGCAATTATCTTATTGCTATACAAATTATGATTTCTTTTCAGGGAGTAGAGAATGAATAAAAAGAAGAGTATAGAGACAATTCCATGGAGCAAAGGTCAGGGTTGGGAAAAACAAAGAAACAAAAACCAAGGTAGAAAGTGTAGCATTTTAGAAATGATAGAATGTATATTTAGATATTTCACTCAACAACATTTAAGAAGTACTTATTATGTTCCTGGCACTGTGCTATGTGCCAGGAAGCAAAGACAAAAATGAAACATCTCCTTTACTTAAGAAGCTTCTAATGTATCAAGAGAGGTTGCATATACCCATAAAGGTAGGAACAAATTGTATATCAAATAAAAATAAAGTACATTGCGGGTGTAGGCACTAGCACCTGGGGGTATCAGGTAGGAGATGGCAAGTGAATTGAATATGATGCAAAATGTGAATTCTAAGATGTGAAGGCATGGAAGAAATGAATTCTAGGTATGGTAGAATAGCCTTTACAAAATCATAGAATTTAGAGGTATGATGTTATATGTGAACAATACCAAGAAAGTAATTTCTCTAGATCTAGAAGAATAATGCTTAATAGTGCTTGAAGGACAAGTCGAAGCAAGGTTAAAGAGTTTTGAATTTCAGAGATTATAAATTGAACTGAGAGGTAAAGGGGAGGTACTGGAATTTAATTAACAGGGAAGCAATATGGGAAGTCTGTTCTTTAGATGTAGAAAATATGTCATCTAAAGAACAGAACTGGCCATAGTTACAGGTAATATCTTCAGTTATTGGTAGTATCTAGTTGGGGGACAGTTAGATATGTCAATGCCTAGAACACTGGGCCTGGAGTCAGGAAAACTTAAATTCAAATCTGAACTCAGACATTTATTAGCTGTGTGACACTGGGTAAGTCACTTGAACTGTTTGCCTTAATCTGTTGCAGAAAGAAATGGCAAATCACTCCAATATCTTTGCCAAGAAAACCCCATAGAAAGTATGGTCCACAAGGTCATAAAGAGTCAGACATGACTGAACAACTGAACAACAACAAGATCTAGTCTAACTCCCTTTTTATATTAGAAAACATATCTAGAAATTTTTTCATGGTTAAAAACAAGTTAATCCAGATAAAGCCAGAAGTAAAGCAAGGTTCAATTTAGTTCTTATCAAGGGCTTGTTTCATTATGCTCTGCTCTAAAAAAGGAAAGGAAGGACAAGAATAAGAAGAAAACATATGGGAAGATTTATAAGGCTATATTTCTTGAAAAGATTGTGTAACTTCGATATCTGTCTGTGATCCTATGATATTTGGCCTTTGTTGTCTACAAAGTATTGCACATATTTAACTTCATTTGTTCATGTATTGTTGTCATAAATATAATCCTGGACTTAGAATCAGAATATCCCCAGTTTGAGCCAAAATTTTGCCACTTTCTCTCTAAGTGACCTTGAGCAAATAACCCTATATTTTACCTCATAGTATACTTCTTGCCTTTAACTAACATCCTAGCAGTATTTCTGACCCTGGTCAAGAAGAATATTAAAAGCCCTCAAATGAGAGGCTGGTTGATTAAGTATCATGGCCCATTCCTATTCTTTTTGCCTTTTCCCTAGACACCTAATATAAATCTTGCTATATGTACACATTACCCCTTGTTGTCCAGAACATCTGCCTGGTTCTCAGACTTTTTACATTTGCTAATTTCCACCTGTCTTGGACTGCTTGGTTCCATGGAATATCCAGACCTATCATAAGGCTTATCTTCAACCTCATTTGACATATGGACCTGTCATATTTCCTTCTGTCTAGCTAAATTTATAGTCCTTTCCTTCCCCTCAGCATGGCACAGTGATTAATTTTTACCCAATCCAATAATAATATGAGAAGCAGCAACTGAATTAAGAGACAGATGACTTTGGTTCCACCACTGGCTATATCAGTGCTCAGGAAGCACTAATGATGGGGTATGGACCAAAACCAAGACCTCTGCTCCTCTCTCCATAAAGAATTTGGGTCCCATTTGTCTACAGGCTCATAGGAACCAAAAACCCCTTAAACTTTATTTGACCTCACTCTGGTCTCAAAAGGTTTCCTGAGGCTATACTCCACTCAACTGGCCTTTCCTTATCTCTTATTCTTATTCTGATAGACTGGCACTCCCTTCCCCTTGGCCTCATCTCCCTTTTGAAGAAGTCTAGTCTTTGATTCCCCTAGAAGAAACCTAGTCTTTGATATCCTAATGAAGAAGCATTCTATTTGTGTGCCTCACTACAATTACGATCTAAATAATGAGAAGGCTTTGTATTAACTGTCTTTACTATATTACCTGAGAAAACAGGTAGCTTGCATGTTGTCTGTGGACCCAACCTGCCAATTTGGAATAGAATTCTTCTTAGTTTAGAAAGGCCAAGGGCATCCACTGCATCATTGGCCATTGTCAGCTACCTTGAATTTTGTCTTGCTACTGGACTCCAATGACTCTGGAGGACAGAATGAGGCTGATGACTTTGCATCGCTCTGCCTCACGTAAATCCAAATCACCTACAAGTAAAATCATCATCCTCATGATTGTCAGGTCCTCTTCAACAATGAAAGATGAACAACAAAAACAAATTTCTAAAATTCTATCCATCTCTTTGACTTCTTTCTAATTTATTTTATAGTTAGATTGATCTAGTTCTGAGAGGGAAAATTTGAGGTTCCCAATAGTATACTTTTCTTTTTTCTCCCATAACTCATTAACATTTCTTTTGAGACTTTGGATGCTCTGCCATTTGGTCTATATCTATTTAGTGTTAATATTACTTTGTTGTCTACAGTAGTTTTTTAGCAAAATGAATCTCTTTTAATTGGGTCTTTTTTTTCCCTCCTATTTTTTGCTTTGTTGGAGATCCTGATTGCTAATCCTCTGTTTTTTACCACAGCTGAAGCAGAATAGATACTGCTACAGACCCTTATTTTGAGGGTGTGTCTTTCTTTTTCAAGTGTGTTTCTCATAAACAACATATTGTTGAATTGTGATTTCTAATCCATTCAGGGTGTTTGCTTTTCTTTTATTGCTGAGTACATCCTATTCACATTCACAGTTGTAATTACTGTTTATTTTCCTCCATTTTATTTTTTTTCAGTTTATCCTTCTGTCTCTTTTTACCTATATTGGTGTCCAGATACTTGTTGAATTTTTTGCTCATAATCTCTGAGGATTGGGTACATAATAATGTCAGCAATGTTGGATTTCTATTTCTGTTGGCTTAGTCACTGGAAAAAGTCCTTAATTCTTTAGAGGTAAATTTGGGAACTTAGGGATAATCAGCTGTTGCATCAAAAAACTGTCAGGATAATAATTTTTCTTTCACAGAAAATTTTTCCAAATAAAAATTGGATACAAACAAACATCTTGTTGCAGTGGTGTCATAATTTGTTTTCCTAACTCAAGTTACTCTTTTCTTCCTTCAAAGCTGGCAAATTGTCATTCTTAATACTTAGGTCTGTCTGAGTTACTCCTCTGCCTAACACACTGTAGCTGTATCCTAGTATCTATAAGATAAAATGTAAACTTCTTTGCCATCTACAACCCTTAACAGCCTCACTCTAACTTACATTTCCAGGATTGTCTCTGCAGGGGATCCCCTACAGGGATTCTACATTGCAATGAAACATGCTTCCTGGCTGTTCTCCCCACAGTTCATCTCATTGAGTATCTTTGGGACAAGTGGTTTTCCATGCGTGGAATACTTTTTCTCCTCATCTCTGAGAGAATACCTAGGTTGTTTTTTTGTTTTTGTTTTTCTTTTTCAGAAGTACAGCTCAGATGCTACGATATTTGGAAACATTCCTGATCTCTCCACTCTCATGAAATTATTTTCTAATCTTTTTCAGACAAAATTTGTATTTCCTTAACTGTGGATAAATAATTGTTCCATTAGATTCTTTTTTTTGTCTTTCTATAATCATTGCCTAGCACAGTATTTGTGACAAAGTAAGCATTAATAAATTCTTATTGAATTTAACTCCATTTTCTATTTCCTAACCATCATATCTTGTTCAATGTTGCAAATTAGATCTGTGTATGTGTATAAATAGTATCTATATATGATACGTGTAAAAATTACTCTTTTATTTCTGCCAATTTTCATTCTCTTATTCAGTCTTAAGATCTTATATCAAAGTGGTTAATAACAGCCTGCATAAATAAAACCAGAGGGGGTAGAGCCAACATGGTAGACAGAAGCTAGGATGCTTGAGCTCTCCGCACTTTCTCTCTGAACCAATGTTAAATCAAAGTTCTAAAAGAATTCTGGAGTGACAAAATACACAAAAATATGGAGATAAACAATTTTCCAGTCCAAGATAACTTAGAAAGACTTTAGGAAAGGTCTGTCTCACTTGGGTAAATGGATAGTACAGCTCAGCACAGGCAGTATCAGGGAAAGGCACTGGGAGACTCTTAGCCATAGCACAAATCAGCAACTGAGGACTTGTGGTTCTGGCTCAGCAGGTCAATGGCATAGAAGGCCAGCTATGGGGCCTCCAGCTCCAGTCAGCAAACCAGCTCTAGAAGTCAGGGTACAACAGGTACAACTATGCTGGATCACCCTAGCACAGAGGCAAGCTATAAGCCCACAGCCCCTGCATAGAAATCCAGTGAGCAGACCCCAGTTCAAGAAGATTGGGACAGTGGCCCCTATGCCACAGGAGCAGAACTCAACTTTTAAAAATGAGATAAAAACAAAAAAAAGAGCCTTAACCAAAGAAGGCTACTAAGGCAATAGGGAAGATCAAAATACAAACTCAAAAGAGGACAACAATGTCAAAATGCCTACATTTGAAGCCGTACAGGAAAATATGAATTGATATCAAGTCCCAAAAGTTCTCTTGGAAGAGGTCAAAAATATTTTAAAAATCAATTAAGGAAGGTAGGAGAAAAAATGGGAAAAGAAATGAGAGTTATGCAAGAAAATTATGAAAAAAAGATTCAACAGCTTGGAAAAGGAAGCACAAAAGTAGGCTGAAGAAAACAACTCCTTAAAAAACAGAATTGGACAAATGGGGGGAAAATCACTGAAGAAAACAACTCCTTTAAAAGTAGAATTGTCCAAATGTCAAAGGAGATACAAAAGCTAACTGAAGGTTATTTCTTAAAAGTTAGAATTGGGCAAATGGAAGCTGATGACTTTACGAGACTTCGAGAATGAAACAAAATCAAAAGAATGAAAAAAATAGGAGAAAATATAAAATATCTCACTGGAAAAAACTGACCAGAAAATAGATCCAGGAAAGATAATTTAAGAATTATTGGACTAACTGAAAGCCATGATGAAAATAAAAGAGCCTGGACAGCATCTTTCAAGAAATTATCAAGGAAAACTACCCTGATATCCTAGAAACAGAGGGTAATATAGTCATTGAAAGAATCCACTGATCATCTCCTGAAAGAGATCTCAAAATAAAATCTCCAAGGAATGTTATAGTCAAATTCAAGAACTATCAGGAGTAGGAGAAAATAGTGCAAGTGACCAGAAAGAAACAATTAAAATATCAAGAAGCCATCAGGACTACACAAGACTTAGCAGCTTCTACATTAACTGATCAAAGAAGTTAAGTTAATCACAGGAAGAAATAGACAGCAAAACTGTATTAGTTGGGGAGTTTAACCTCATGTTCTCACAACTAGATAAATGTAACCACAAAATAAACAAGAAAGAAGTTAAGAAGGTGAATAGAATTTTAGAAAAGTTAGATGTGATAGACCTCTGGAGAAAATTGAATGAGGAATAGTCAGGAATATACCATTTCTCAGTGGTACATGACACCTACACACACAAACAAAAAATGGCCATGTATTAGGGCATAAAACCTCACAATCAAATGCAAAAAGGGAAAAATATTAAATGCATCATTTTCAGATCATAATACAACAACAATTACATATAATAATGGGATATGGAAAGATAAACTAAAAATTAATTTTTAAACTAATCTAATCCTAAAGAATGAGTTGGTCAAACAACAAATCAAAGAAACAACCAATAATTTCATCCAAAAGAATGATAATAATGAGACAACATACCAAAACTTATGGAATGTAGCCAAAGCAGTTCTTAGGGGAAGTTTTATATCTCTAAATATTTACGTGAATAAAATAGAGAAAGATCTAGTCAATCAATTGGGCATGCAATTAAAAAAGCTGTAAAAAGAATAAATTCAAAATCCCCAATTAAATACCAATATCAAAAATTTGAAAATCAAAGGAGAGATTAATAAAGATGAAAGAAAACTGTTGAACTAATAAGTAAAACTAGAAGGTAGTTTTATGAGGAAAAAAACCCAATAATACAGATAAACCTTTGGCTAATTTGATTAATAAAAAGAAAGAAGAAATGCAAGTTACGAGTATCAAAAATAAAATGAGTGAATTCTCTACCACTGAAGAGAAAATTAAAGCATAATTAGGAGCTGTTTTGTCCAATGGTATGCCAATAAATCTGACAATCTAAGTATAATGGATGAATCATATATATATATATATATATATATATATATATATATATGGATGAATCATATATATATATATATATATATATATATGCCTAGATTACAAGAAGAGGAAATAAAATAGGTAAATAGCTCCATTTTAGAAAAAGAAATCAAACAGGCCATCAATGAAGTCCCTAAGTAAAAACCTCCAGGACCAGATGGAATTACAAGTGAATTCTACCAAACATTTAAAGAGCAGTTAATACCACAACTATATAAATTAGTTGGAAAAATAGGCAAAGAAGAGTCCTATCAAATTCCTTCTCTGAGACAAATATGGTGCTGATACATAAACCAGGGAAAGACAAAACAGAGAAAGAAAATTACAGGCCAATTTCCCTAATTAATATTGATGCAAAAAAAATTAAATAAAATGTTAGCAAAAAGAATACAGCAATTTATTACCAGGATAATACAGTATAACCAGGATTTACACCAGGAATGCAGGGCTGGTTCAATATTAGGAAAACTATTAGCTTAATAGATCATATCAATAACAAAATGAATGAAAATCATATGACTATCTCAATAGATGTAAAAAAGCTTTTGGCAAAATACATCCCCTATTCCTATTAAAAACACCAGAGAGTAAAGGAATAAATGGAACTTTCCTTTAAATGACAAGCATTGTCTATCTAAAAATATCTGCAATGGGGATAAACTTAGAAGCCTTCCCAGTAAGATCAGGGGTGTAGCAAGAATGTTCATTATCACCACTATTATTTAATATAGTAGTAGAAATGTTACTTATAAGTAAGAGAAGAAAAAGAAATTGAAGCAATTAGAATAAGCAATGAGGAAACAAAACTATCAATATTTACAGATGATATGATGGCATACTTAGAGAATCCTAGAGAATCAATGAAAAAACTATTTGAAATAATTAACAACTTAAGCAAAGTTGCAGGATATAAAATAAACCTATAGAAGTCATCAGCATTTAAATATATATTACCAACAAAGAGCAAGAGATATAAAGAGAAATTCCATTTAAAAAAGTGTAGAAAATATAAAATATTTGGGATTCTACCTGCAAAAACAAAGCCAGGAACTATATGAACACAATTAAAAAACATTTTCCACACAAATAATATCAGATCTAAATAATTAGAAAATTATCAATTGCTCATGGATAGGCCAAGCTAACATAATAAAAATGACAATTCTACTTTAATTTACTTATTCACTGTCATATGAATCAAACTACCAAAAAAATTACAGAGCTTAAAAGTAGTAAAATTTGTCTGGAAGGACAAAAGATCAGGAATACCAAGGGAATTAATGAAAAAAAAAAGGAAAAGAAGGTGGCCTAGACATACCAGATCTAAGACTCTATTATATAGCAGCAATCATCAAAACTATTTCATACTGGCTAAGAAATAGAGTAGAATAAGTTAGGTACACAAAAGAGTAGTAAATGATTATGGTAATTTAATGTTTGATAAACCCAAAGACTCCAGCTTCTGGGATAAGAATTCACTATTTGAAAAACACTGCTAGGAAAACTGGAAAATAGTGTAGCATAAAATAGGCATAGACCAACATCTTACACCACATACCAATATAAAGTCAAAATGGGCACATGATTTGGACTTAAAAGGTAGATACTATAAGTGAATTAGCAGAACAAGGAATAGTTTACCTGTCAGATCTATGGAGAAGGGAAGAATTGATGACCAAAAAAGACATAGAGAACATTATGAAATGAAAAATGGATAATTCTTATTACATTAAATTGAAAAGGTTTTGGACAAACAAAGCCAATACAATGAAGATTAGAAGGAAAGAAAAAAAAAGATGAGGAAAAAATTTTTATCACAACTGTTTCTGATAAAAGCCTCATCATTTAACTATATAGAGAACTGAGTCAAATCTATAAGAATATGAGTTATTCCCCAATTGATAAATGGTCAAATGACATGAACAGGCAGTTTTCAGCTGAAGAAATTAGAGCTATCTATAATCACATGAAAAAAAGTGCTCTAAATCACTATTGATTAGAGAAATGCAAATTAAAACAACCCTAAGGTATCACCTCACATTTAACAGATTGGCTAATATGACAGAAAAGAAAAATGTAAATGTTGGAGAAGATGTGGGAAAATTGGGATACTAATGCATTGTTGATGGAGTTGTGAAATGATCCAAGCATTCTGGAGAACAGTTTGGAACTATGCCCAAAGGGCTATAAAATTATGTGTACCCTTTGATCCAGCAATATTACTACTATCTCAAAGAGATCATTAAAAAGTACCTACTCATACAAAAATATTTATGGCAGGTATTCTTGCAGTGGCAAAGAATTGGAAATTGTGGTAATGCCCATAAACTGGGGGATGGCTGAACAAGTTGTGGTATATGAATGTAATGGAATACTATTACACTACAAGAATATACTATAAGAAATCATGAGCAGGCCTGCTGCAGAAAAAAAAAACTAAAAATACTTACATGAACTGATGATGAGTGAAGTGAGCAGAACCAGGAGAATATTGTACACAGTAACAGCAACATTGTACAATGATCAGCTATGATTGACTTAGTTCTTCTCAAGAAGTTCTCCAAGAAAATTCCAAAAGATTCACAATGGAAAGTGCTATATGCATCCAGAGAAAGAATATGAAGTCTAAATGCAGATAGAAGCATACTATTTTCACTTTGTTTTATTTTTTTCTCATGGTTTTCCTTTTTTGTTCTGTTTCTTTTTTCATAATATGAGTAATGTGGAAACATGTTTACATGATTGCATATGCATAACCCATATCAGATTGCTTGCTCTCTTGGGGAGCGTGGAGGAGAGAGAGGGAAGGAGAAAAACATTTGAAACTCAAAATCTTATAAAAAATGAATGTTGAAAACTATCCTTACATATAATTGGAAAAAAAATACTATTTACAAAAAAAAAAGAAACAAGACCTCAAGCTGAAGAAATATTCTTTTCCAAAACAAGACAAAACCAAATAAAGTCAAAGTAATGTAAATAACACATCCTAACATATAGAGGTTGAAAGACATTTTAAATAAATGAAGGGGGTATGGTGATAATGGAGGGGAAAGAAATCCAAGGACAAAAAAAATGCTTAAAATTTTGGAAGGAAAATGATGCTTTTCATATATAGTTGATATTTTTTTTTTACCTAAAATATGTTAGTGATTGCTTTTCAGAATTAAGCAGAGATTGGATTTAGTCACATAATAGGTTTTCTTTCTTTTTTTCTATCTGATTAGTCTAGAGTTGTTAGAAGTTATATAATGATGTTTTTGAAAACAACAGGATTCAAAGATTTGCTTCAATGACTATATAGAATTCCATCAATTCACTCACAAATCACTTTGCTTATGGAATTAAATGACAATACCACAGCAATCTTGTTACCTTTCTCTGCATTTATAAGACTAAATTCATTTTACAACAACATGAAATGCTAATGCCTCTGAAGCTACAGTTATGATGTATTGACAATTATCAATTGAAGGCTGAAATTGTTCTTCCTACTCGCACTTTTTGTAAAGAAATCAGCATTACTTTTCTTGTCACACCAAAAAAAAAAATCACATATCATAGGACCTACACATTTGGTGTTGAGAAGCTTCCAAATATGGCTTCTTACTAAACAGAAGGACTATCCTATGTTTCAAGGAACTCCTTCTTATAGCCTAGTCTAAGAGAATGTTGTAAACACCAGTGGACGAAATAAATCAATAATAAGTATTTTTTAAATTACATTTACTTCAACACTTCAATGGATTTATAACTTGATTAATTCAGATTAAGAATGAGACACAGCTGTTCATCTCAGTTATTTACATGTTCACATGTGGATTATCAGCAGAGGAACTAGCTAACATGTTAGAGACTTTCTCTGTTTGTCTTTAAAAAAAATCATGGATACCAATGGAACACTCAGACCACCCCCTTATTAGCTTTTATTCTTGTTAAATAGCTGGCATATTTACTTTACAACCATACATTCTTAAGTGATATTCCTTATGGAACTTCACTGGAAAGATATAATAGCATACTTCTGCTTAGCAGTTGTCCATATGGTAACTTTTGGGTCAGTTATAATTTGGATTTTTCAAAGATTATGATATTGCAAAATTCAAGGCAATATAGTGGCATCCCTAGGATATTTGTGGTGTGGGCTTTTGATTTGGAACTACGCTACAAAAGCCACTAAACAGTGGCTTTTTTTTTTGAACCAGTGATGCTGCTACCAGACCTATCTTCCAATGAGATAAAGGAAGAAAAAAGAGACTACAAAGCACAAACAACTAAAATAAAAGAACTAAAAACTAAGAGAAATTTATCAGTTGTGGAATTGCTGAATAAATTAAAGTATATGAACCTAATGGAATACTATTATTGTAGCAAGCGATAACAAAAGGTGTAGTTTCAGAGAAATATGGGAAGATGTATATAGTTGGATGGAGAGTGAAATGCACACAATTAAGGGAATGATATACACAATCACAACATAAAAATAAAATAACTTTGAAAGATTTAAAAGTACTGATCAATTAAGACCTAATTCTAATCACAGTTCTTGAGTACTATGATGAATTAATCTATCTACCTCCTAGCAGAGAGATGATATATTCAAGATACATCATAAGAGATATATTTAGTCTATGACCAATGAAAGGCTTTGTTTTGCTTAACTTGGTTTATTTCTTACAATTATTTTGTTTTTATTTTTATATTGGGTCAGAAATGGGGACAGAAAGGGATGCTTATCATTGTTGCTGTTCACTCATTTTTTCAGTTGTGTCTGACTCTTTGTGATCCCATTTGGGATTTTCTCAGCAAAGATACTGGAGTGGTTTGCCATTTCCTTTTCTGGCTCATTTTACACGTGTAGAAACTAAGACAAACACAGTTAAGTGGCTTGCCTAGGGTCATGCAGCTAGTAGATGTCTAAGGCTAGATTTGAACTCAGGAAAATGAACCTTCCTTACTCTAGGCCTGACACTCTATCTAGCTGTTCAGGTATAACCATAGGGTTGCTCTTCTCCTTTAAAAAGAAAAAGAAAAGAGAGTCATTTGAAGCATATACATATAGATATATACATACATACATACATATGTATATATATACACATATATACATATACATGTGTATATATAAGTTTGTGTGTATAGTGTATACATATGTATGAAACACAGTAAAATAGAAGAGTTTTGAAATTATGTGTTGAATTTATTATATAATTAAAAGGAAATGTAATCTATGTAATAGAGAGCAATAGTTTCATGTATGATTCTGTGATTCTCTTTTCCTGTTCTATTTGGATATGTAAATTCGTTTTATTTGTTTTTGTTGAGACAGAACCAGAAAGGGAGACAAGGAGAGGGAAGGAGGGAGGGGAGAGGGCAGAGAGGGAGAAAGAGAGAAAGGGTGAGAGACAGAGAGAGAGAGAGACAGAGACAAAGAGACAGAGAGAGAGGGGGAGACAAAGAGACAGAGACAGATAGAGACAGAGACAGAGAGACAGAGACAGAGAAGAAAGAAAGAACTGGAGAGAGAATCAGAGAGAGAGAGAGTGAGAAAAACAGAAAGAGGGATAACTATAAAGAAACAGAGACAAATAGTTTTCACACAAGGGAGTAACTTTAGGATGGTTAAAAGCCCAGGACAATTTCCCAAATGTGGTGTATCTCAGTGTTTCTGAAATTCAAATATAAGCTCAAGTCAGAGACTTTATGGAGTGCATGTTTCAGGTATATTCATTAACACCTTATCTAAATGGATTGATCATCCAAATTGATCATCTAGTATTTCATAAGCTAGAAAATAGGTATTTTTGATTTACTTTGTTATTTCTTTATGGATTTTGGCTAATATCTTTTGAGTCAATATGGATCTCATTAAGTAGATCCCATAATTTTCTGGGGTTTCATTAATATAATATATTTTCTGTAAGCAGGAACAACTGGAGGAGTTGCATCTATAATAGCATGAGCTACAATTATCTTCGTAGTTCTCCTTTTCCTTAAGCTCAACCTGAGTACTAAGACTAGATCACTGAATATTCTATGACAAGTGGAATCTTACTCCCACTAAATACTTTTTTTAAGAAAGAAGAAAATGTAAGCTATCCATCTTTTATGCACACATGTGTGTATGTAAGTATGCATGTACATGTGTAAATATATATATATATGTATTTATTTATAATAACTTCTACTGATGTCCTTCTATTTATATCAAAGGAATTTTGGGATATAATCCTTCCACAATTTGACACCCCCTCTTAGAAGAAAGAAAATAATTGTTTAATCCCAAACACCTGCTAAAGTGACCATGTCTATCAATGGAAACATTCTGCTCTATCAGCTCCCTAATTTATTAAGCATATTATAGGACAATTATTTTTAATTACTCATAGCTTGTTGTTTTTTAAATTTTTTCCATTTGTATTGTTATAGACATTGTTTGTGTTATGTTTGGCCATTCTTATTTCACCACACATCAATTTGTATAAATTCTCCAATGTGCTTTTTTTCCTGAATTCCCCTTATATTTATTTCTATAATAAAAAAATTTCCATTAGATATACATTTTATACAATCACTATCTAATGATGAATATGATGAATACAGAGGGACATGGAAAGATCTGCATGAACTGAGGCACTTTGAAGCAAGTAGAACCAAGGAAACAATGTGTACATGGAAAGAAACATACATTAAAAATAAATGGTACGATATTATACCGGACAAGCATAGCTTGAAAAAAAATAACTCCCCCTATGCTCCTTTGTAGTGGGAAAAGGTCCACAAGTGTTCAGTGCATACATATTCAGACTTTATATGTATTGTTTAGTAATGCTGAATTTTCTTCCTTCATTTTGGGGGTTTAAAATATGGTTCTTTTTTAATGTGGGATAATTATTTGCAAGGATGAGAGGAAAAGATAGGAGAGGAAATTATGGTGATGTTAAAAAGACATAAAATTTAAAAAGTCCTTCAGAGCTGTCTTAGATCATTTTATTGCTGAGAATAACTAAGTCATTCATAGCTGATCATCTTACAATATCGCCATTTATTTGTACACAGTACATTTCACTTTCGATTAGCTTATGGAAGTCTTTCCAGGTTTTTCTGAGAGCATCTGGATCATCATTTCTTAGAGCATACTAGTATCCCATTATAATCACATACCACACTGTATTCAGCCATTCCTCAATTTCCAGTTTGTTGCCACTAGAAAAAGAACTGCTATAAATATTTTCGTACATATAGGTCCTTTTTCTTTTTTATCTCCTTTGGGATATAGATAAAGTACTGTTGTGGCTGGGTCAAAGGGTATGCATGGTTTTACAACCCTTTGGGCGTATTTACAAAGTGTTTTACAGTACAGTTGAATCAGTTCACAACTCCACCAAAAGTGCATTAATGTCCCATTTTTTCTCACATCCCCTCCACCATTTGTCATTTTCCTTTTTCTGTCCTATTAGACAATCTAATAGGTATGAGACAGCACCTCAGAATGGTTTTAATTGGAATTTCTTCAAACAATAGTGAGTTAGAGCATTTTTTCATATGGCTGTAGATAGCTTTGATCACTTCATCTAAAAATCACCTCTATCTTTCTATCATTTAACAATTGCAGAATTGCTCTTCTTTTTATAAATTTGACCCAGTTCTTTATATATTTGAGTAATGGGGAATTTATTTTTTTTTAAATTTTATTAGTTTATTTTGATTTATCAGCAATCACTTCCATATGCTTTTGAGTTGAAAATTTTTCTCCCCCTTCCTCCCCCCCCCACTCTCCCCAAGACAGGGCACAATCTGATGTAGGCTTTATATTTACATACACATTAAACATATTTTCACATTAGTGAAGTTGTAAGTAAAAATTAAAACCAATAAGAGGAACCATCAGAAAGATGAAACAAAACTCAACAGAAGATAAAAATAAGTGATAGCGAATTGACTTCCATAGTTCTTTCTTTGGATGTGGACAGCATTTTCCATCCCAAGGCCTCTGGAGATGTCTTAGATCCTTGTAATGCTGACAAGGGTTCCGTTTAACAATCTTAGTCATTGCATAACATGGCTGTTATTGTGTACAAATTCCTCTTGGTTCTGCTCACTTCACTCAGCATCAGACCATATAAGTCTTTCCAGGTTTTTCTGAAGTCAGCCTGTTCATCATTTCTTATAGCACAATAGTATTCCATTACATTCATATACCACAACTTGCTCAGCCATTCCCCAATTGATGGGCATCCTCTCAATTTCCAATTCTTTGCCACCACAAAAAGAGCTGCTATGAATATTTTTGTACATGTGGGTCCTTTTCCCATTTGTTTGATCTCTTTGGGATATAGCCCTAGAAGTGCTATTGCTGGATCAAAGGGTATGCACATTTTTGTAGCCCTTTGGGCATAGTTCCAAATTGTTCTCCAAAATGGTTGGATCATTTCACAACTCCACCAACAATGTATTAGTGTTCCAATTTTCCCACATCTTCTCCAACATTTATCATTTTCCTGTTTTGTCATGTTGGCCAATCTGATAGGTGTGATGTGGTACCTCAGAGTTGTTTTGATTTGCATTTCTCTAATCAATAATGATTTAGAATTTTTTCATATGACTATAGATGGCTTTAATTTCTTCATCTGAGAACTGTCTGTTCATATCCTTTGACCATTTATCAATTGGGGAATGGCTTATGTTCTTATAAATTTGTCTTAATTCTCTATATGTTTTAGAAATGAGGCCTTTATCAGAGAGACTGGTTGTAAAAATTCTTTCCCAAATTTCTACCTTCCTTCTAATCTTAGTTGCATTGGCTTTGTTTGTGCAAAAACTTTTCAATTTAATGTAATCAAAATTATCCATTTTGCTTTTCATAATGTTCTCTATCTCCTGTTTGGTCATGAATTCTTCTGTTCTCCACAGATCTGATAGGTAAACTATTCCTTGTTCTCCCAGTTTACTTATGGTATCAGCCTTTATATCTAAGTCATGAACCCATTTTGACTTTATTTTGGTATATGGTGTGAGATTTGGGTCTATGCCTAGTTTCTGCCATACTTTTTTCCAGTTTTCCCTGCAGTTTTTTTCAAAGAGTGGGTTCTTATCCCAGAAGCTGGGGTCTTTGGGTTTATCAAATAATAGTCATTGACTACTGTGTCTTACATATTTAACCTATTCCACTGATCCACCTCCCTATTTCTTAGCCAGTACCAAGCAGTTTTGATGATTGCTGCTTTAAATACAATTTAAGATCTGGAATTGCTAGGCCACCTTCCCCTGCATTTCTTTTCATTAGTTCCTTTGATATTCTGGACCTTTTGTTTTTCCAAATGAATCTTGTTATTTTTTTTCTAACTCTATAAAATAATTTCTGGTAGTTTGATTGGTATGGCACTGAATAAGTAAATTAGCTTAGGTAGGATTGTCATTTTTATTATATTAGCTTGGCCTACCCATGAGCAACTGATGTTTTTCCAATTATTTAGATCTGATTTTATTTGTGTGAAAAGTGTTTTGTAATTGTGTTCATAGAGTTCCTGGGTTTGTTTCAGGAGGTAGACTCCTAAATATTTTATAATGTCTACAGTAAGTTTAAATGGGATTTCTCTTTCTATCTCTTGCTGTTGGGCTTTGTTGGTAATATATAGAAATGCTGATGATTTATGTGGGTTTATTTTATAGCCTAACTTTGCTAAAGTTGTTTATTATTTCAAGTAGTTTTTTACTTGATTCTCTAGGATTCTCTAAGTATATCATCATGTCATCTGCAAAGAGTGATAGCTTTGTTTCTTCTTTGCCTATTCTAATGCCTTCAATTTCTTTTTCTTCTCTTATTGCTAAAGCTAAGGTTTCCACTACAATATTGAATAACAGTGGTGATAATGGACATCTTTGGAAATGCTTCTAGCCTGTCCCCATTACATATAATGCTTGCTGAAGGTTTTAGATATATGCTATTTACTTTTTTAAGGAAGACTCCATTTATACCTATGCTTTCTAGTGTTTTTAATAGGAATGGGTGTTGTATTTTATCAAAAGCTTTTTCTGCATCTATTGAGATGATCATGTGGTTTCTGTTGTTTTTAGTGTTGATATTATCAATTATGCTGACAGTTTTCCTAATATTGAATGAACCCTGCATTGCTGGCATAAATCCTACCTGTTCATAGTGTATTATTCTTGTGATAAGTTGCTGTAATCTATTTGCTAACATTTCATTTAAAATTTTTGCATCATATTCATTAGAAAATTGGTCTATAATTTTCTTTCTCTATTTTGACTCTTCCTGGTTTAGGTATCAACACCATATTTGTATCATAAAAAGAATTTGGTAAGACTCCTTCTTCACCTATTTTCCCAAATAGTCTATATAGTATTGGAATTAATTGTTCTTTAAATGTTTGATAGAATTCGCATGTAAATCCATCTGGCCCTGGAGATTTTTTCCTAGGGAGTTCATCAATGGCTTGTTCAATTTCTTTTTCTGAGATGGGGTTATTTAAGTATTTTACTTCCTCTTTGGTTAATCTGGGCAATTTATATTTTTGTAAATATGTATCCATTTCACTAAGATTGTCAAATTTGTTGGCATATAGTTGGGCAAAATAATTCCTAATTATTGTTTTAATTTCCTCTTCCTTGGTGGTAGCTTTCCCTTTTCATTCTTGATACTAGTAATTTGGTTTTCTTCTTTCTTTTTTTTAATTAAATTAACCAAAGGTTTATCTATTTTATTGTTTTTTTCATAAAACCAGCTCTTAGTTTTATTTATTAGTTCAATAGTTTTCTTAATTTCAATTTTATTAATTTTTCCTTTGGTTTTCAATATTTCTAATTTGGTGTTTAGTTGAGGATTTTTAAGTTGTTCTTTTTCTAGTTTTTTTAGTTGTATGCCCAATTCATTAATCTCCTCTTTTTCTATTTTATTTATGTAAGCATTTAGAGATATAAAACTTCCCCTAAGAATTGCTTTCGCTGCATCCCATAGGTTTTGGTATGTTGTCTCATTATTGTCATTCTCTTGAATGAAATTATTGATTGTTTCTATGATTTGTTGTTTGACCCAATCATTTTTTTAGGATTAGATTATTTAGTTTCCAATTATTTTTTAGTCTGTCTTTCCATGGCCCTTTATTACATATAATTTTTATTGCATCATGATCTGAAAAGGATGCATTTAATATTTCTGCCTTTCTGCATTGGATTGTGAGGTTTTTATGCCCTAGTACATGGTCAATTTTTGTGTATGTGCCATGTACTGCTGAGAAAATAGTATATTCCTTTCTATGCCCAAGTAATGAGGAATTTATCAGAGAAATTTGCTTCAAATTTTTTTTCAGAGTTACTCTTGCTGATTGTATTCCCCTCCATCTTATTTCCCCCTGTCCCGTTTATCCTCTTCTCTCTCTCCTTTCACCCTGTCTCTCCTCAAAAGTGTTTTGCTTTTGACTAAACCATCCCCTAATCTGCCCTCATTTTTATCACATCCCCCTTTCTCTCATCCCTCTGCCCTCCTACTTTCCTGTGGGATAAGATAGATTTCTATATGCAATTGATTGTGTATGTTATTCCCTCTTTGAGCCAATTCTAATGAGAGTTATGTTTCACTTACTTGCTGTCACCTCTCTCCTCTTCCCCTCTACTGTGAAAGGTTTTTCTTGCCTCTTTTTATGTGAGACAATTTACCTCATTCTGCCTCTCCCTTTCGCTTTCTCCCACTACATTCCTCTCTCACCCCTATTTTTATGGGTTTTTTTAGATATCATCCCTTCATATTCAAATCACACCTGTGCCTTCTGTCTATATATATTCCTTCTAACTGCCCTAATAATGGGTTATACAAGTATCATCTTCCCATGTAGGAATGTAGGCAGTTTTACTTTATTAAGTCTGTTATGATTTCTCTTTCCTTTTTAACTCATTTGAGTCCTGTATTTGAAAGTCAAATTTTCTATTCAGTTCTAATCTTTTCATCAAGAATATTTGAAAGTCCTCTATTTCATTCAGTGACTATGCTTTCCTGGTAAAGGATTAAACTCAATTTTGCTGAGTAGGTGATTCTTGGTTGTAATCCGAGCTCCTTTGCCCTCCATAATATCATATTCCAAGCCCTCAGATCCTTTAATATAGACACTGCTAAATCTTGTGTAATCCTGACTATGGTTCCATGATATTTGAATTGTTTCTTTCTGGCTGCCTGCAATATTTTATCCTTGATATAGGAGCTCTGAAATTTGGCTAGGGTATTAATGGGACTCTTCATTGTAAGATCTCTATCAAGAGGTGATTGATGAATCCTTTTGATTTCTATTTTACCCTCTAGTTTTAGAATATCACGGCAGTTTTCCTTGATAATTTCTTGAAAGACAATGTCTAGGTTCTGTTTTTTGGATCATGGCTTTCAGGCTGTCCACTATTGTTTTATCTCTCCTAGATCTATTTTCCAGTCATTTTTCCAATGAGATATTTCACCTTGTCTTCTGCTTTTTTCTCTTTTTTTTTTGTTTAGCCAAAAACAAGGTTCATTAAAGATCTGCCATATTAGTCAAACTCTTAAGGAATCTGAACATCTGTGAACTATTGGCTAGATTGTAAAAATCTGAGCAGTGGCTAGATTATGAGAATCTGAGCTTTGAGGTATTGTCTGTGAGATATTGGCTAGATTATAAGAATCTGAGCCTATTTTTTCATTGTTTTGTTTTGTTTTTTTTATTTTATTGTTTCTTGATATATCATAAGGTCATTAGCTTCCACTTGATCCATTCTAACTTCTAAGGAACTTTGTTTTCTTTATTCAGGAACCCAGATCTGAGTACAAGCAAAGCAACAGAGTCCTGCCTCACTGCTGGCAAAGAGACCCCTGTGATTTCCTACTGATGAGTTCTTCACTCCCCTTACTATCTGTGGGCTGAGAGCTCTGGAAGCAGCTGCTGCCACTGCTGATTCAGTGGCTCTTGAGGCCTGCTCTTGGTTTTCTGGGGCCTGGTCTACACTGGACTATGCTCCTCTCTCACCTTGTGTGACAAAAATTTCTTGCCCACGTTCTAAATTTTCTTGGGCTGGAAATTTGTTTCACTGCATCTTTTTGTGGCTTCTGCCACTCTAGAATTTGGTAAGACTCATTATTTAAATGGATTTTGAGGGATTTGGCAGGGAGCTCAGGTTAGTCCCTGCCATTATTCTACTATCTTGGCTCTGCCTTTTCTCTGTTCTTTTTTTTCTTTCTTTCCCTGTGATTTCATTAGTCCAGGGAGATTACTGTAAGGAATCCTCCATCAGAATACAGCATTATATTCTTTGGAACAAATAGTCTTAATTGGTCTATTTATTAAATTAGAGATTAATTGAATCCAACATAACACAGCCAGTATATGCGAGAGATGAGATTTGAACCCAAGTCTTCTTGACTCTGAGGTCACCTCTTTATTCACTATATGATGTTGCTACTTATATAATGTAGACTTTGTTTTGTGCATGTCCAGATCAACTAAAATGAAGGAAGGGAACCAGCTTCTGAGAAGAAGATAGATGTGATTAATCTCTTACAATTGTTGCATAGGTGAAAGAAAGAAAGAAAGAAAGAAAGAAAGAAAGAAAGAAAGAAAGAAAGAAAAAGAAAGAAAAAGAAAGAAAGAAAGAAGGAAAGAAAGAAAGACGGAAAGAAGGAAAGAAGGAAAAAGAAAAAGAAAAACTGCTTGCTCAGGACAGTAAGTTTCCAGCTGCTGCCAGAGAGGATGAAGGTCATAGTATATCCACATTAGTGGGAGCTGTGAACTTACTAGGTGAGGGAAAAGGCTACCTTCTTCTCCTCGCTTTTACACTGCAGCCCTAAGAAATGGACTTGTGTTTTGCTTAGTCCTGTTTCATTTGTCTTTTCAGTTCTAGATGAAGATGTTGAAACCTCTACTGAGGGAGGATGAATTTGGAGGCAAGATTCCATGCTAGATATTCTTCCATCCACTTCAGCAAGAAAACTCAGTGAAGCCAGAGTACCTGGGACTCAAACCCACTGGGGCTTAAGACTTGGACTTGGAACTGTATTATTTAAGAATTGATTTAAAATGCAAACCTGATTCTTTTCCATGACACAGAATATGAGATTGAACATGGAGTGATTATGCCTAGTGGTATTAAGAGGGATGTATGTATGTTTTTTTTGTTTATATATGTTTATTTGTATGTATATTTATTATTTATGTTTATTTTGTATGTATATATTTATTTAAAGTAAACAATCCTTTAAAAAGGTCATTTGGATTGTTAAGTGATTGAAAGGAACTGGGGTGAAAGAGATCTCAAAGAGTACGGAGGAAACCAATAGCAGAGACAAAAACAAACAGACAAACAAACAATTTTTAAAATGCCTTAAGGGTGTTGGAGGATGAGAATTAGAAGAAGGATGATAAATAACACACATGGCCTTCAAGCAGTGAGGACAAGATCTGTCACTATAACACGTGCTTAAAAGTATATTAAACAATTATGGAAAAAAGCAATATACTTACCTTACTCTTATTGGCTCTAAGAATGCTTCTGTAGGTTTTCATTTCATTTAATGTTGTCTCTTAGTTTTAATATATGATTTTGCTCATATTAAAGACATACCTTTCTATCTTATATTTTAAGGGATGTTACCACATGTGAACATTTTGTCTATATATGTTATTTTTCTGAATATTTAACTATGTTATCTCTCTTCTCCTCCTCATGTTGAATCATTCTTACATCCTTGTTATGGATCCAACTCGATAACAGAAAATTGCTTTCTGAATATATTGTGATAGTTAATTCAATAACTTCCCTGATTATATTCAGTAAAATTTCAGCACATAAAATAAGCCCACAGAAATCAAAATATTTCTATATAATAAAAAATTCAGAAAATGATATTAAAAAGAGAAGTTAAATCTAAAATAATTAGGAAATGCATAAAATATTTTGGAGTCATTCTACCAAAGCACACTCAATGACTATATATCTTCAGTCACAAAATATACTTGAAGAAAGACAGAAAACATAAAGAAAAATATTTGGTGCTCTTGGTGGTGTCATGCTAGTATAATATAAAATAACAATATTATGAAATTTAATTTATTAACTTTTTGCTGTATCAAAAACATAACAAAAGGAAAATATACAAAGGAAGATAAAACAATAACACAATTTGTTTAGAAAAACAAAAGATTCAATATGTCAAGGGAAAAATGGTAGGAATGAAGAAGAAATGGTACTTCTATACTTCAAATTGTATTATAAATCAGCAATCATCAAAACTATTTGGTGCTAGTTTAAAAAGAAAAAAAAGGAAAGACAGTTATATCAACATAAAAGATGAGACAAAAAAACCTTACAAATAATGGAACTCAGTATCCCAATCTTCAATATACTGGAATTACTTAGGAGGCAAAAAACTCCCCATATAATAACCTCATGAAAAACTGTAATGTAATCTGGTAGAAATTAGGTTGAGACTAACATATTATACCATGTCTTAAATTAAAATGCATATGCAACTGTAATATTATAGATTATAAGATTAAAAATAGAAGAAAAACAAATAACATGCCTTTCATAACTATGAAGTAGAGGAGAATTCTTACCCATACAGAACATATACATAATTACAAAAGATAAATAACTTTATTACATCAAGTTAAAAAGTTGAAAAATTGTAACTATGATAAGAATGGGGAAATATCAAATATATCTGATACTGGTTTATTTTTCAAGATATATAGATAAGTAAAAGAAATATGGTAGACCAAAACTTCTCCAGTAGATAAATGATCAAAGGATATGGGGGTAAAGCAGTCCTCAAAAGAATTGCAAATAATTAAGAATAATGTAGGGAAAAATATTCAGAATCAGTAATAAGAGAAATTCAAATCAAAATAACCTTGAAGTTTCATTTCACATTTAGCAAATTTGCAATGACAAAAAAAATTCAAAAAGTCAATGTTACAGGGTTGTGGGAAGGTAGGCAAACTAGTGTTGTGGGGTTTTTTTTGTTTGTTTTTGCATCTTTTTTTTGGTATTAGAGTTATGAATCAGTACAAACAATTTGGAATTATATAAGTAAATTGAGTATATAAAATGTAAGTGCTTTTGTTTTGATATTCCTAAATCCAAAATCTAATTTGATTCCTTGAACTCAATATGCACTTTTTATGTTTTTTTAAGATAATAATATTTGACTTTAAAATTTTTTCATAAGCTATCCCAAATTAGATCTTCAAATAACATCTTATTTTGACTAAACCCACCCTCTATTCTAATCAAGATACTCTTTTCATTGTCCCATAAAGGTGATATGAGACTTCTCAATGCATAACAGAAAATTTGTTACATAGTAAAAGCTTCATAAGTGTTTGTTGAATTAATGAATTTCTATCTCTGTGACTTTATTCCTGTCTTTGCCTTCCTAAGAAATAGCTTCTATCCTCTATTTTTTTTCCCAACCATTTTCAAATTTCATTCTGGCCTCATAGTTTCTGTATACTTTAACACTCAAATTTCTCCTTTTCTCTGAACTCCTATAAATTTATTCTGAATGCCATTGTTGTTTTCCATTATTCTATAATTGATTCAAATTTATTAACCTTTTTCCCAAAAAATGCATTTCAATTCAGATAGAATTTATCAAGCTTTTACTATGTGTCAGGCAAAATAACAAGAAGAAAATAGTCTCTATTCTCTAGGAGCTTACATTCTACTGGAGAAAACACTGTGTAGGTAAAGAAAAATTTTATTGAAATGTACTGAAAAAATGGAAGAATACTAACAAATAAGTTAATCAAGAAGGACCTTCTATACAACATGGCAGTTAGACTATATTCTTGGAGGGCAGTATCAACAATTAGAGCATAACTAATGTGCTTAACAAATGTCCTTGTGTGATTAACTCATTCAAATATTAGAAATTTAGTAATTGATTAGAAGCTGAGAATCTTTAATTGTAATTAAAAACACATGTTTTGTCATTTTCTTCACTTTCATTTCATTATCCTCAGAATAAGCATATGATTTGCATTCTAAAAACTATACAAGAATACAAAAGATCCATGTAGAAAGATAAAATATGGAAACACTTCACATTTTGCTTCTTCTCAACTCCAATTTTTGCCATTAGCCTGAAATTCACAATGAATTTGTTCCAGTTAAGCCTGAGTTTTCACTAGTACAAATCAAATTATTAAGAATTAGGTTCCAAAATGTCTTGAATGAATTATTTCCTCTAGAATTGGGGAGATATTTATAGTATACCTAACATAACTAGAACTCTAAGTGGGATTACATTTGCTTCCTTACCAGTAAATATATTGATTTTTAACTTTTGTTTTTCAGTTTACATTTCTCTAGGTTTCTATTTTTCATTACATTGCTATGAAAAGCCTGCTTTGGATGCAGGGAATAAAGCAAGACATGGTAGCATATGTGTGGCTGAGGATATCATGACCAACATTTTTGAAAGTCAGAGAATAAATAATAAGATCAAGAGTTTCAATAGACTAGGGATGATTTTCTTTATAAAGTCAAAAGTGTTACTGAGAAAGAAATTCCCTTCTCTTAAATATATTTAAAAACCAGAGTACTCAAAGCCATGAAACTCTTCCCCCACAAAGCTCTCATTTGTTCATTTTATCAGTGAAAAGCCTATAATCCTTGGTTGGTTGTGGAGGAGAAAAATCATCCAACACTCTACACTCCAGTAAATCGTATGGTTTCTTCCAATGGGTCAAAAAAGAATAACAGTGGGCTTCTTTTTATTTAATTCAGAAATTTTGGAAAGTTTTTTTTTCTTTTAAAAGAAAGGAATTGATCTTTTGAATCATTTCTCTAATGAAAAAACATAACATTTTGGGAGGATTTGGACCTACCACATAAGGAATAAGAAAGTGTATGGTCATTTCAAATTTTATAATTATTTGCATCCTAAGAAAGTACTGACCATGTTACAAATTAATTAACTTATTGATTATTTTGATATATTTTTTGAAACATTTCATGTTTATACATCTTTTCAACAAACTCCAAAAGTCCTTTAAAAATATTTAATACATTGTTGTATCTGTGAACTCATTAATGCTAGTACTCCCTTCAGTAATCAGCGAGGTCGCACAATGGAGAGATGTCTAGTACTGGGGTCAGGAAGATTCATTTTCCTGAACTCCAATGTGTCTTCAGACACTTATTAGCTGTGTGACCCCAGATGAGTCACTTAACTCTATTTGTTTCAGTTTCCTCACATGTAAAAAAGAACTAGAAAAGGAAATGGCAAATCATTGGATTATCTTTGCCAAGAAAACTCCAGTTGAGGTCATGAAGAGTCAAGTACGACTGAATGACTAAACAACAATAACTCCCTCCAATGGTGCAGATTTAAGGATTTCCACACTTCTAATCCTAGGTTACTCTTTTCTTCCATAAGTTTTTCAGAATGAATTCACTCACAATCCTGAGTGTTTCCTTCTAACTCCCGGCATTATAAAAATTCCACTGGAAAGTATAGATTATTTAATGGTTATTTCTCAATCTCATTTTTAGCAGTCATCTTCTCTGATATGTCTCTTATGATGTCTCTCTTGCTCCAGTCATCATTGAGAGTATGATATAGTATTTTCATAATGACCATTTGTCTTTCTGGATCCTTGTGAGCAACCAAGAAAATTTGTTTTAGAGAATAAGGATGTAAAAACGAATTCTACAAAGAACTTTATAGGATACTCCAACTGAAAATTACATATATTTTAATATTTAGTGACTCCCTTGCTAAAGAGGGTATCAGAGAAGATCACAAAAAAAAAGAAAGAAAAGTTTTGAAAGCACAGTTCAATGGAAAGGAAAAATAGAAACCCAACTCTTTTAGACTACAAAAAAGCCTTATGTCAACAATATTCTTCCTTTTGGAAGAAAGGAAAAATTCTCATCACAAAAAATTAAAAGCTAATTCTAATAGACAGGAAGCATTTTTTTTACTAACAAAAAAGTAATTTCCAAAGCAATTATTTGTGTATACTAAAATCAACTTTTTTGAGTGAAAAATAAAAATCAAGTTTGAATTAAAAAAAGAATAAAGATGAAAACTTCCATGATGGCCCTCCCTATATAATAAAGTTCATTCATCTCTATAAAAGTACATGTGTAAAGATGTGTATGTGTATGTGTGCATGTGTGTGTATACATGATGTATATATACATACATACATACATACATACATATAGGATGTATACATACATATGCACATATGTATATATAATAGCTAGCATTTACATATCACTTAAGATTTGCAAATATTATATTATTTTACCCTTAAAACAACCTGTAATATAGGTGCTATTATTATCTTTGTTTAACTGATGAGGAATCTGAGGCTGAGGGAGATAAAATGACTTGCCTAGAGTCACATAGCTTGTTAATAACTGAGGCCATATCAGAACTCAAATTTTCCTGATTTCAAGTCTAACATTCTATTGACTTAGCTGCCTAGCAAGTGTTTATCCCTTTTTTGAAATTCAGCAGTTCTATATAGGTTATACATGTCATATGAAATGCTTCCATAATAGTCACGTTGTGAAAAACTAACTGTATTTTCTTTCATCCTAACCCTCCACCTGTTTATTCCGCTCTTTCCTTTGAGCCTATCCTTCCTCAAAAGTGTTTGCTTCTTATTACCCCTTCTCCCAATTTGCCCTACCTTCTATCAAGCTCCCCTTTTTATTCCCTTCCCCATATTTTCTTGTAGGGTAAGATAGATTTCCATGTTCGACTGAGTGTGTATGTTATTCCCTCCTTAAGCCAAATCTGATAAGAGTAAGATTCCCTCATTTCTTCTCACCTCCCCTCCACTTCCCCTACACTGCAAAAACTTTTTTCTTGTCTGTTTTATGTGAGATAATTTACCCCATTCTACCTTTCTCTTTCCATTTCTCCCAGCATAATCCTCTCTCACCCCTTAATTTTATTTTTAGATAGCATTCCTTCATCTTCAATGTACCCTCTGCCCTCTGTGTCTCTGTTTCTATGTCTCTGTCTCTGTCTCTCTATCTATATCTATATCTATATCTATATCTATATCTATATCTATATCTATATCTATATCTATATCTATATCTATATCTATATCTATATCTATATCTATACACACATACACACACACACACATATATATATATATATATACACATATATGTATATGTATTTTTTTCCCTCCAACTACCCTAATACTGAGAAAGGTCTCATGAATTACAAATATTGTCTTTCCATGTAGGAATGTAAACAGTCCAACTTTAATAATCCCCTTATGATTTCTCTTTCCTATTTACCTTTTCATATTTCTCTTGAGTCTTGCATTTGAAAATCAAATTTGTATTCAGCTCTGGTCTTTTCATCAAGAATGCTTGAAAGTCCTCTATTTCATTGAATATCAATTTTCCCCTGAAGGATTATACTCAGTATTGTTGGAGAGGTGATTCTTGGTTGTAATCCTAGCTCCTTTGACCTTTAGAATATCATATTCCAAGCCCTCCAATCTCTTAATGTAGAAGCTGCTAAATTTTGTGTTATCCTGATTGTGTTTCCACAATACTTGAATTGTTTCTTTCTGGATGCTTGCAATATTTTCTCCTTGACTTGGGAAACTGTAATTTGGCTATAATATTCCTAGGATTTTTCCCTTGGGGATCTCTTTCAGGAGGTGATTGGTGGATTCTTTCAATTTCTATTTTACCTGCTGGATCAAGAATATCAGGGCAGTTTTCCTTGATAATTTCTTGAAAGTTGATGTCTAGGCTCTTTTTTGATCATAGCTTTCAGGTAGTACAATAGTTTTGAAATTATCTCTCCTGGATCTGTTTTCCAGATCAGTTGTTTTTCCAATGAGATATTTCACATCATCTTCTATTTTTTTCCATTCTTTTGGTTTTGTTTTAGAATTTCTTGATTTCTCATAGTCATTAACTTCCATTTACTCCATTCTAATTTCTAAGGAATTATTTTCTTCAGTAAGCTTTTGGACTTCCTTTTCCATTTGGCCAATTCTGCTTCTATGGAATTCTTCTCCTCATTGGCTTTTTGTAACTCTTCTGCCATTTGGATTAGTCTATTTTTTAAAGTGGTATTTTCTTCAGTATTTTTGGGGTGTCCTTTAGTTAGCTGTTAACTTGTTTTTCATGATTTTCTTGCATCACTCATTTTTCCTCATGATTTTTCCTTTATTTCTCTTACTTTCTTCTCAAAATCCTTCTTGAGCTCTTCCATAGTCTGACACCAATTCATATTTTTCTTGGAGGCTTTGGGTGTAGGAGCTTTGACTTAGTTGTCTTCTTCTGGTTGTATGTTCATCTTCTTTGTCACTAAAATAAGATTCTATAGTCTGACTTTTTTTTCAGCTGTTTTTTCATGTTTCCAGCCAATTACTTGATTTTTAAACTCTTTGTTAAAGCAGGGCCCTGCTTCCAGTGTGGAGGGTGTACTGTCTCAAGCTTCAGGGGCTTTGTGCAGCTGTTTTCAGAGATACTTCTATGGGCTATAAATTTTCAGTTCTTTCAAGTTGGCATGATCAAAGGCAAGAAGATGCTTACTCCTTTCCTGTTCTGTGCTCTGGTCTGTGAGTAACCATACACACTCTTAGCTGCCTGTGAACTATAGGAAGGGTTCCTTCTACACTACCACCACATGCCAGTGCTCCTCCAAGTGTGGCAAAGCAAGGGGATCCTGCCTCAGAACCAGCAAAAAGATCCTAGCAATGTCTCTCTGATCAGCTGTTGGATCTTCCCACTGTCTGTGGGCCGAGAGCTCTGGAAGCAGCCATCACCTTGGGACTGTACCAGGATTGGGGCAGGGACAGTTCCTCTCTCACCCAGGTCTGACAGACCTTTCCCATTGACCTTCTAAGTTGTCTTTGGCATTTGTGGGTTGAAAAGTCTGGAAACCACTACAAACACCAGTGATTCAATCATCTGAGGCCTGCTTCAGGTTCACTGAGGCCCGGTCTTTGCCTGTGCAGCCCAAGCTGAACTACATTCTTCTCCTAGCCCAGTGCAATAGATCTTTTCCATCAACTATCCAGGTAGTCTTGGGCTAAAAATCTTTTTCACTGTCTTTTTGTGGGTTCTGCTGATCTAGAATTTTAGAGCCATATTTACAGGTATTTTGAGGGGTTTGGGGGAGAGCTCAAGTCACTGCTTTCACTCCATCATCCTGGCTCCTGATATCTTGTTTCAAAAGTCAAAAGGCAGGTAGAATTATAGATCTGAAGGTTCAGGGGAAAATAGTAGATTGAACATGTGGATACACGAGACACCTGCCTAGAGATGATAAGTAAATCCATAGTAACTGATAAGGATACTAAGTGAGAATACATAGAGTTATAAGAGAAATAGTCCTTGGATAGGGCTTTAAGGTTATCACAATTATCAGGCATAACACAAATTCAGCAGAGACTGAGAAAGAGCAGTGAAATTGGTATTAAGAGAAACAAATGAGAATTTTCATATAATTTCATAAAATTTCAGAAAGGAGAGGATATTCAGGGATAAAGAATCATAAATAGTGTCAAATGTTGTGAACGGGGCAAGAAGAATGAGGATTGTGGGAAAAATCAGATTTGGCAATTAAGAGGTCACTGATAATTTTGGAACGTTCAATTTCAGTAAAAAAAAAAAAAGGTCAGAAGCCAGATGGCAAAGTGTTGAGAAGTGAGAGAAGGGGAAGTAGAATGAATTATTATAGATAGCTATTTTTAGATATTTGGTTGAGAAATGGAAGAGAGAGGAGGAGATGGTAAGACCCAGTGCATGTGGCTTGAGTATAGCAGTATGGAGGAGGGTATGGTTGATAGTTGTTTAATTTATAATTGCTCCTTATCCTACTACTGACTAATTAGCCAGAGAGTGTTTCTTTTTTCCATGCTCTGGGATGTAATATCAAAGTTTCTTTCACATTCTGTTTACCTTTGTTGTTATTGTCATTGTTCTTATTGATATTGTTGTTGTTCCTCTAAACCTCCAGACAGTGACAAGGCTTCTCTAGGGATATTTCTCTATCAGAGAGAAATTCTATTCATAATATATATACCCTGAACTCATAAATGTGGAGAGTTAAGTCTAAAGGAAACTAGATGGACTTTCCTCATAATCAGAAGAATAGACTTCTGTCTTCTATAGAAAAAATTCAAGAAGAGAAAGAAGAAACAGACTTCCTCTTTGAAGAATAGTTCAGGTGGAAGTGGTTAGCAGCACAATTTCTTTCCTGACACACTTCATGGCCAATCAGATTAAATATTCTTAATCCCAGATTCCTGCCCCCTTTATTTGTAGCAGTTAGACATATTAGTATTTCTACACTCCCATATTCTATATGCTTCTCACAACTTCCTTTTCTCCAGTTCTCTGTGTTCTACTTGCCTCATGAAGATATGGATTCAACTTAGATTTCTCCTCCTGGACTTATTGAACAGACTTTTAAAGATCACTGAGAGGTATAGACTCTCTTTCATAATCTTTTTTTCTGATACACTCAGGGGACTCATTCCCATCACAGAAAAAGTAAACACATCACAGTTTTCACTATTACCAGTGAACTGTGTACTGTAACCCTCTCTGGAAATTTCTTAATGGATATGTGAGGGGTCTCTTATTAGCACAAACCCAAATATTCTACACTAACTTAGTAAAATTGCAACTGAAGATGCTCACTCATAGCATCTAGAGCAAAAATACGGGCCCATTACTTGTACTAATATAGAGTACAAATATTCTGGCCACCTCTTTTGCTTTGTGTCTCATTCCCTGAGCCTATATGTGAACAGCTGGATATTTCTAACTTTGGTAGCAGTCTTGTTTGATACCTCAGGAGCTACCAGGTTCCTTGGTCAGATCTAATTATCTTCTGGAGAAAATACTAGTATTGAATAGAAAGAAAACTGAAGGAAGATTAACCCAAGTCCTCCCAGGTTGGAGAGAACTCCTTCAAGTTCCTAGAGCCAACCTATGTTTCTGATCCTTCCCTCTCTGGTACGAGCAGTTGGTATTATGGCTCTGGTATAGGCTCAGCATCAGTGGGGCAAGGGCAACACTAAATTTTAACATAAGATGGCAATGCTCAGTGCTTAGTCTTAGTAGTAGCAGGGTCCTACAACAGCTCCCAAGCTGAACCCAGGATCATACTTGGTCTACTATTGGGGAACAGAGTTTCAGTCCCAGCAGTGTTAGTGTCTGGGATAAGAAGTCAGTGCTTGGCCCAGCAAAGTTGTAGAGTTGGGGGGAGGAGTACTGGCTCCAGCAGTGGGGGTATCAGGCATAGGAAAGTAGTAGATACAACATAACCCTCACTTTAAGTGGTAGTACTCAGATTGACATTGTTGGAACAAGTCTCAGGCCCTAGGGGAAATGCAGTGGGTCCCAGAAGCTACAGCTAGTGGAGTTAATAATGCCAGATCACCTACTCAGTCAGTGAATAAACATTTAATAAGTACCTACAATGTGCTATGAATAAGTGCCAGAGATACAAAGAATGGCAAGAGATAGTTCATGCTTTCAAGGACCTCACAGTGTGATGGAGGAGACAACATGAAAACAACTCTGTACAAACAAAATAAATTCTTTACTTTATAATAATTTGTATGATTGTTTAATTTATACATTTAACATAATGATAAATTGAGAATGATCAAAAGAAAATGCATAAGTCTCAAGGGATGATGATAGAAGGCTTCTTAAGGAAGGTGGGATTTTTGCTGAGACTTGAAGGTAGCCAAGGAAACTAGGAGGTAGGGATGATGAGGGAGAGCATCTTAATTGTAGGAAATAGTGAAAATGCTTAGAGTCAGAAGGTGGAGTGCCTTGTTTGAGGAAAACAAGGCCAGTGTAACCAGAATGCAGAGTATGTGTGGATGAGGTGTAAATGGAAAGGTAGGAGGAGGTCTGGTTGTGAATCAGAGAGTTTTTATTTGGTTCTAGAGGTGATAAGGAACCATCAAATTTTATTGTTTAAGATGACAACTTTTTCAGATCTGCTCCTTCGAAAGATTAATTTTATAGATGAATGGAGGATTAAGTGGAGTGAGGAAAGACTTGAGGCAAGTCCAAACAGAAGGGTTTTGAAAGTCCATTTATAAGGTGATTAGGGCCTGTGCTACAATGACAGCAGACCTATCATTCAATCTAATATGTGTGAGGTAGCAATTCATCATTGTTTTAATTCGCATTTCTCCCATCAATAGTGACTTAGAGCATTTTTATATGGCTATAAAGAGCTTTGATTACTTCATCTGAAAATTGCCTGGTCATATTTTTTGATAATTTATCTATGAGGAAGGGCTCTTATTTTTACAAATTTGACTCAATTGTCTATATATTTCAGAAATGAGGACTTTATCAGAGAAACATGCTTGAAAAATTTTTCAGTTATGATTGCTAATTGTATTTCCCTCCATTATAGTTCCCTCTGTGTATTCTATCCTATCTCTTCTTTCACCCTATCCCTCCTCAAAAGCATTTTGTTTCTGACTACTCCCTACACTAACCCACCCTCCTTTCCATGATCACCCCCATCCTTCTCTTATATCCTTACCCTTCTACTTTCCTGTAGGGTTAAATAAATTTCTATGCCCCCTTGATATGTATGTTAGTCCCTTTTTGAGCCATTTCTGACAGGAGCAGGTTTCAAGCATTTCCCACCACTTACTCCACTTTCCCCTCTACTGTAAAAGCTCTTTTGTGTCTCTTTTATGACAGACAATTTACCCCATTTTACCTCTTTCTTTCTTTTTCTTCCAGTGCAATCCTCTTTCTCATTGCCAAATTTAATTTTATTTTTTAGATATCATCCTATCATATTTAATTCAGGCCTGTAACCAATGTCAATTCACACTCCTCCTAATTGCCCTAATAAGAAAGTTCTTCCGAGTTACAAGTATCATCTTCCCATGCAGGAATGTAAACAATTTAACCTTATTAAGTCCTGATTCTCTTGTGTCTTGTATTTAAAAGAGAGATTTTCTATTAAGCTTTGGTCTTTCACTAGGAATGCTTGAAAGTCCTCTATTTCATTGAATTTTTCCTCCTCAAGGATTATACTCAGTTTTGCTGAGCATGTGACTCTTGGTTGTAATCCTAGCTCCTTTGCTCTCTGGAATATCATCTTCTGAGCCTTTTACTCAAATTTTAATGTTGGAACTGCTAAATCTTGTGTTATCCTGACTGTGGCTACAAAATACTTGAATTGCGCCTTTCAGACTGCTTGCGATATTTTCTCCTTGACCTGGGAGCTCTGAAACTTAGCTAAAATGTTTCTGGGAGTTTTTATTTTGGGATTGCTTTCAGGAAGTGATTAGCAGATTCTTTCAGTTTTCATTTTAGCCTCTGACTAGAATATCTGGGCAGTTTTATTTGCTAATTTCTTGGAAAACGATTTCTAGGCTCTTTTTTTGATCATGACTTTCAGAAAGCCCAATACTTTTTAAATTACCTCTCTTAGATCTATTTTCCAGGTTAGTTCTTTTTCCAATGAGTTATTTCACATTGTCTTCCACTTTTTCATTCTTTTGATTTTGTTTATTGTTTCTTAATGCCTCATAGAGTGATTAGCTTCTACTTATTCAATTCTATTTTCCCTCCATCTTATTTTTTATTTTATTTTTAATTTAATATTTTCTCTTTCCCAATTACATCTAAAAACACTTTTAACATTTGTTTCTAAAACTTTGAGTTTCAAATTCTCTCCTTTCCTCCCTCCCCACACCTCAATATAGATTTTACATATGTAGTCATGTAAAACATATTTCCATATTAGTCACGTTGTGAAAGCAGACAAAGATCCAAGGGAAAAAAATCTCAAGAAAAATAAAATGTGCTTCTTTTGCCTGGAGATGGATAACATTTTTCATCAGAGAACTTCCGCTTCCAGGAACCAAGACGGCGGAGTGAAAAGGCAGTCACTTTCACTCTGCCATATCAACCTTTGAAAACCCAGAAAATATCACCCCAGAAAAAAAAAACCTGGAACACCTGAAGTAGAAGAAAGACAGGGAGCAGCAGTGCAGCAGCCCAGCAAACGGGTCTCCCAGTGCCTCAGCAAAAATAAGGGAGGCAGAACTACAAGGGTCCTGGGCAATAAGTACCCTGCAGCATTCATCTGAAAGGAGGTGAAGAAAACAACCTGAAGGCTTCCTAAAGCCCAGGCCTTGCTGATTCCAACCCAACACCAGGTGAGCTGTCCGAACCCTGCAGCCTCCAATTGTGAAGAAATCCTGAAGCCCAGGGGGTAGAGCAGGCAAACACCAACACCTGGACCTCCAAGTGCCTCAGTGAGGGGGGGAACGGTGGAAACCAGCTCAGAAAACCACCAGGAGCCTGGCACTCACCACAAAGGAATCTCCCAGTGCATTAGCAGAAACAGGGAGACAACACTGCAGGGGCCCCAGGCAGATAAACACCCTGCAGCACCCATCTAAAAGGAGCTGAAGAAAGCTAAAGGAAAGGAAAAGCAGGCAACCTAGAATTGCCTGAAAGTTCCAGCCTTGCTGATTCCAGCCCAACATAAGGTAAGCTGCCAGAAACCTACAGCCTCCAATTGCCAGCATAAGAGGCCCCAGCACACAAAGCCAGTGACCAAGACCTAGGCTCCCAACACAAGAAGCTTGGGTCAGTACCCTCTGTTCCCCAGCAGGAGAGCTCAATCTCTTTAAAGGCCAGGGAATAAAGAAACACCATGAGTAAAAAGAAACGTACCATAGATTCATATTATGAGAAGAGTGAAGATCAAGACAGAAATTCTGAAGAGGACAACATTGTCAACAAACCCACATCTGCAACAACAAAAGGGAATATGAACTGGTCTGAAGCCCAAAAAGCCTTCTTAGAAGAGCTCAAGAAGGATTTTAATAGTCAAATGAGAGAGGTAGAAGAGTCCTTCAAAAATACAATTGGCCAATTGGAAAAAAAATACACTGAAGAAAACAAGTCCCTAAAAAACACAATTGGCCAATTGAAGAAGGAAGGACAAAAACTAACAGAAGAGTACACTGAAGAAACAAGTCCCTAAAAAACACAATTGGCCAGTTGAAGAAGGAAGTACAAAAACTAACAGAAGAAAACAATCTGTTAAAAACTAGAATTGGACAAATGGAAACTAATGTCTCTATGAGAGAGCAAGAATCAGTCAAACAGAAACAAAAAAATGAAGAAATAGATGAAAATGTAAAATACCTCATCAGTAAAACAACCGACCTGGAAAATCGACTCAGGAGAGACAATTTAAAAATTATTGGACTACCTGAAAATCATGATGAAAAAAAGAGCCTGGACAGTATCTTTCAGGAAATCATAAAGGAAAACTGCCCAGAAGTCCTAGAACCAGAAGGGAAAATAACCATAGAAAGAATCCACCGATCACCACCTGAAAGAGATCCCAAATTGACAACGCCAAGGAATATAATAGCAAAATTCCAAAATTACCAGATGAAAGAGAAGGTGCTGCAAGCAGCCAGAAAGAAACAATTTAAATATCATGGAACCACAGTCAGGATTACACAGGACCTTGCAGCTTCTACATTAAAAGACCGCAGGGCATGGAACATGATATTCCATAAGGCAAAGGAGCTTGGAATGCAGCCAAGGATCAATTACCCAGCAAAAATGAGCATCATTTTTCAAGGGAGGAGGTGGATATTCAACGAAATAGGAGACTTCCAAACTTTCCTGATAAAAAGACCAGAGCTCAACAAAAAATTTGATCTTCAAGTACAGGACTCAAGAAGGACTTAAAAAGGTAAATGGGACAGAAGATACAATATGTTGTTAATAAGAAACCCCTACAAGGGAATATGAGACTTGCAACCCTTGAGAACTGTATTGTTATTACACCTTGTTAAAGGAGTATACATAAAGAGGGTGGATATTAGTTGACTTTGATGTAATGATAAAAAAAAATCTAATCAAGTGGGTTAAATGGATCCAAATAAGTGGATCAATCTGATCTTAGAAAATGTACTGAGAAAGGAGGAGGCAGACAAGGGTAAATTACATTACAGGAAAAGACACAAAATCCTATTACAGCAGAGGGAAAGAAGGAGGGGGGGAGCATTGTTTGAACCTTACTCTCATCAGATTTGGCTCAAGAAGGGCATAATATAATCAGTTAGGTATAGAAATCTAACTTCCTATAGGCAGTAGGAGGGAAAAGGGGAAAGAAAAGGGAGGGGAAAGAAAAGGAGGGGGAAAGAAGGGAGGGAAGAAGCAGTAAGACTAAAGGGGAAGAAAAGGGAAAGGGATAATAAAAGGGGGAGGGACTGAAGGAGGCTGGTCAAAAGCAAAACACTAGTGAAGGGGGAAAGGAAAAAGGAGAAAGAAAAGCAAAAGGGGGAAAAGGATGGAGAAAAAGACACAGATAGTAATCATAACTGTGAATGTGAATGGGATGAACTCTCCCATAAAACAGAAACGATTGCAGAATGGATTAAAAACCATAATCCTACAATATGTTGTTTACAGGAAACACATTTGAAAAAGAGTGACACATACAGGGTAAAGGTAAAAGGCTGGAGCAGAATATATTATGCTCAGCTGAAGTAAAAAAAGCAGGGGTAGCAATCCTGATCTCAGACAAAGCAAAAGCAAAAATAGATCTAATCAAAAGAGATAAGGAAGGAAACTACATCCTGCTAAAAGGCACCATAGACAATGAAGTAATATCATTACTAAACATATATGCACCAAATGGTATAGCATCCAAATTCTTACAGGACAAGTCCAGGGAGTTACAGGAAGAAATAGACAGCAAAACTATACTAGTGGGGACCTGAACCTCCCCCTCTTGCCACTAGATAAGTCTAACCACAAAATAAACAAGAAAGAAGTTAAGGAGGTGAATAGAACATTAGAAAAGTTAGGTATGATAGACCTCTGGAGAAAACTGAATGGGGATAGAAAGGAATATACTTTTTTCTCAGCAGTACATGGCACATACACAAAAATTGACCATGTACTAGGGCATAAAAACCTCACAATCCAATGCAGAAAGGCAGAAATATTAAATGCATCCTTTTCAGATCATGATGCAATAAAAATTATATGTAATAAAGGGCCATGGAAAGATAGACTAAAAAATAATTGGAAACTAAATAATCTAATCCTAAAAAATGATTGGGTCAAACAACAAATCATAGAAACAATCAATAATTTCATTCAAGAGAATGACAATAATGAGACAACATACCAAAACCTATGGGATGCAGCGAAAGCAGTTCTTAGGGGAAGTTTTATATCTCTAAATGCTTACATAAATAAAATAGAAAAAGAGGAGATTAATGAATTGGGCATACAACTAAAAAAACTAGAAAAAGAACAAATTAAAAATCCTCAACTAAACACCAAATTAGAAATATTGAAAACCAAAGGAAAAATTAATAAAATTGAAATTAAGAAAACTATTGAACTAATAAATAAAACTAAGAGCTGGTTTTATGAAAAAACAATAAAATAGATAACCTTTGGTTAATTTAATTAAAAAAAAGAAAGAAGAAAACCAAATTACTAGTATCAAGAATGAAAAGGGTTAAGCTACCACCAAGGAAGAGGAAATTAAAACAATAATTAGGAATTATTTTGCCCAACTATATGCCAACAAATTTGACAATCTTAGTGAAATGGATACATATTTACAAAAATATAAATTGCCCAGATTAACCGAAGAGGAAGTAAAATACTTAAATAACCCCATCTCAGAAAAAGAAATTGAACAAGCCATTGATGAACTCCCTAGGAAAAAATCTCCAGGGCCAGATGGATTTACATGCGAATTCTATCAAACATTTAAAGAACAATTAATTCCAATACTATATAGACTATTTGGGAAAATAGGTGAAGAAGGAGTCTTACCAAATTCTTTTTATGATACAAATATGGTGTTGATACCTAAACCAGGAAGAGTCAAAATAGAGAAAGAAAATTATAGACCAATTTCTCTAATGAATATAGATGCAAAAATTTTAAAAAAATACTAGCAAGTAGATTGCAGCAACTTATCACAAGAATAATACACTATGACCAGGTAGGATTTATACCAGGAATGCAGGGTTGGTTCAATATTAGGAAAACTATCAGCATCATTGAGCATATCAACACAAAACCAACAGAAACCACATGATCATCTCAATAGATGCAGAAAAAGCTTTTGATAAAATACAACACCCATTCCTATTAAAAACACTAGAAAGCATAGGTATAAATGGAGTCTTCCTTAAAATAATAAATAGCATTATCTAAAACCTTCAGCAAGCATTATATGTAATGGGGACAGGCTAGAAGCATTTCCAATAAGATCGGGGTGAAACAAGGATGTCCATTATCACCACTGTTATTCAATATTGTACTGGAAACCTTAGCTTTAGCAATAAGAGAAGAAAAAGAAATTGAAGGCATTAGAATAGGCAAAGAAGAAACAAAGCTATCACTCTTTGCAGATGACATGATGATATACTTAGAGAATCCTAGAGAATCAAGTAAAAAACTACTTGAAATAATAAACAACTTTAGCAAAGTTGCAGGCTATAAAATAAACCCACATAAATCATCAGCATTTCTATATATTACCAACAAAGCCCAACAGCAAGAGATAGAAAGAGAAATCCCATTTAAACTTACTGTAGACATTATAAAATATTTAGGAGTCTACCTCCTGAAACAAACCCAGGAACTCTATGAACACAATTACAAAACACTTTTCACACAAATAAAATCAGATCTAAATAATTGGAAAAACATCAGTTGCTCATGGGTAGGCCGAGCTAATATAATAAAAATGACAATCCTACCTAAGCTAATTTACTTATTCAGTGCCATACCAATCAAACTACCAAAAATTATTTTATAGAGTTAGAAAAAATAATAACAAGATTCATTTGGAAAAACAAAAGGTCCAGAATATCAAAGGAACTAATGAAAAGAAATGCAGGGGAAGGTGGCCTAGCAATTCCAGATCTTAAATTGTATTATAAAGCAGCAATCATCAAAACTGCTTGGTACTGGCTAAGAAATAGGGAGGTGGATCAGTGGAATAGGTTAAATATGCAAGACACAGTAGTCAATGACTATAGTAATCTATTATTTGATAAACCCAAAGACCCCAGCTTCTGGGATAAGAACCCACTCTTTGAAAAAAACTGCTGGGAAAACTGGAAAAGAGTATGGCAGAAACTAGGCATAGACCCAAATCTCACACCATATACCAAAATAAAGTCAAAATGGGTTCATGACTTAGATATAAAGGCTGATACCATAAGTAAACTGGGAGAACAAGGAATAGTTTACCTATCAGATCTATGGAGAACAGAAGAATTCATGACCAAACAGGAGATAGAGAACATTATGAAAAGCAAAATGGATAATTTTGATTACATTAAATTGAAAAGTTTTTGCACAAACAAAGCCAATGCAACTAAGATTAGAAGGAAGGTAGAAAATTGGGAAAGAATTTTTACAACCAGTCTCTCTGATAAAGGCCTCATTTCTAAAATATATAGAGAATTAAGACAAATTTATAAGCCCCCAATTGATAAATGGTCAAAGGATATGAACAGACAGTTCTCAGATGAAGAAATTAAAGCCATCTATAGTCATATGAAAAAATGCTGTAAATCGTTATTGATTAGAGAAATGCAAATCAAAACAACTCTGAGGTACCACATCACACCTATCAGATTGGCCAACATGACAAAACAGGAAAATGATAAATGTTGGAGAAGATGTGGGAAAATTGGAACACTAATACATTGTTGGTGGAGTTGTGAAATGATCCAACCATTTTGGAGAACAATTTGGAACTATGCCCAAAGGGCTACAAAAATGTGCATACCCTTTGATCCAGCAATAGCACTTCTAGGGCTATATCCCAAAGAGATCAAACAAATGGGAAAAGGACCCACATGTACAAAAATATTCATAGCAGCTCTTTTTGTGGTGGCAAAGAATTGGAAATTGAGAGGATGCCCATCAATTGGGGAATGGCTGAGCAAGTTGTGGTATATGAATGTAATGGAATACTATTGTGCTATAAGAAATGATGAACAGGCTGACTTCAGAAAAACCTGGAAAGACTTACATGGTCTGATGCTGAGTGAAGTGAGCAGAACCAAGAGGAATTTGTACACAATAACAGCCATGTTATGCAATGACTAAGATTGTTAAATGGAACCCTTGTCAGTATTACAAGGATCTAAGACATCTCCAGAGTCCTTGGGATGGAAAATGCTGTCCACATCCAAAGAAAGAACTATGGAAGTCGATTTGCTATCACTTATTTTTACCTTCTGTTGAGTTTTGTTTCATCTTTCTGATGGTTCCTCTTATTGGTTTTAATTTTTACTTACAACTTCACTAATGTGAAAATATGTTTAATGGGTACATAAATGTAAAGCCTATGTCAGATTGTGCACCATCTTGGGAAGGGTGGGGAGGAGGAAAGGGGGGAAAAAGTTTCAACTCTAAAGCATATGGAAGTGATTGTTGATAAATCTAAATAAATTAAAAAAAAAAAAAAAAAAGAAAAAAAAGCCCTTCCAAGTTGCCTTGGACCATTATATTGCTGAGACTAGCTGTCATTCACATATTATTATCTTATGATATTACTGTTGTTTTATACACAGTACATTTCAGTTCACATCAACTCATGCATGTCTTTCCTGGTTTTTCTGAAAGCATCCTGCTCATCTTTTCTTATAACATAATATTATTCCATCACAATCACACAGTACGATTTGTTTAGCCATTGCCAATTGATGAGCATCCTCCCAATTCCCAAGTCCTTGCTACCAGAAAAGAGCTGCTAAAAATATTTCCATACATATAGGTCCTTTTTCCTTTTGTTATTTTCTTTTTGGATACAGACCTGGCAGTGCTACTGCTAGGTCAAATAGTATGCACAATTTTATAGCCCTTTGGGCATAGTCTCAAATTGCTCTAAAGGATGGTTGAATCAGCATACAACTCTACCATTATTCCTATTTTTTTTAAGGAATTGTTTTCTTCAGTGAGCTTTTGTACCTTCTTTTCCATTTGGCCAATCCTACTTTTTTAGGTGTTCTCTTCAGTGAATTTTTGTATCTATATCTATATCTATATCTATATCTATATCTATATCTATATCTATATCTATATCTATATCTATATCTATATCTATAGATCTATATCTATATCTATATCTATATCTATATCTATATCTATATCTATATCTATATCTATATCTATATCTATAGATATAGATATAGATATAGATATAGATATAGATATAGATATAGATATAGATCTATATATATATATTTTTTCCATTTTACTAATTCTGCTTTTCAAGGCATTCTTCTCATTGCATTTTTGTACCTCTTTTATCATTTGGACTAGTCTGTTTTTTAAAGTGTCATTTTCTTTAATGTGTGTGTGTATGTGTGTGTGACTCCTTTACCAAGCCATTGATCCATTTTTTCATGATTTTCTCTCATGACTCTCATTTTTCTTCCCAATTTTTCCTCTGTCTCTCCTACTTGATTTTTAAATCCTTTTTGAGCTCTTCCACGGCCTGAGACCAATTCATATTTTTCTTAGAGGCTTTGGACATAGGTTTTTTCACTTTTTTTGTCTTCTTCTGAGTGTGTGTTTTGATCTTTCTTGTAAACATAGTAACTTTCTGTGGTCAGAATTTGTTGTTGTTCTTGTTGTTTGCCCATTTCCTCAGCCCTTTGTTAAAGCAGGGTTCTTTTTCTGTTTCCTGGGTGGAGGGCACATTGTCCCAAGTTTCAGGGGGTTTGTACAGCTGTTTTCAGAGATACTTCTAGGAACTCATAAATTTTCAGATCTTTCAGTATGGTATGATCTAAGGAGAGATGTGTTTTTACTGCTCTTCCTGGCCTGTGCTTTGATCTGTGAGTAACCACAAGCACTCTTTTCTCCTCTAGAACTGAAACAAGGATTCTGGCTCCATTGTAGCCACAAGCTGTAGTGTGCTAGACTGTGATCTGGAACCAAGTATGGGCAAAGCAAAATAATTCTGCTTCAATGCTACCAAAGAGACCCCTGTAATCTCCTTCTGACCAGTTGTTTAACCACCTTACTGTCTGTGGGCTGAGAGCATGGAAAAGAGCCACTGTTGCTGCTAATTCAGTCACTCCCAAGACCTGCTCCTGATTTGCTGGGTCTGAGTCTGCACTAGAGTGCTCTGCATTGGATTGTGATACACTGGTGTGACAGACCTTTCTTGCCAAACATCTAAGGTTTCTTGGGCTGGAAAATTATGCTTTTGTGAGTTCTGCCATTCTGGAATTTGTTTTAAGGCATTGTTGAAAGTTGTTTGGAGGGTTTTCATGGAGAGCTCAGATAAATCTGTGACTTTTTCTTGTAGTCTTAGATCTGGTCAGAGTAAACTTTCTTATACTATCCAGTTTCATACAAGTGCCTCATTACATTGAGCCTGAACTACCACACCAACTTCATTCATGCCGGTCCTACTGCAGGAGCCAACTGATTCAGGGGAAAATGGAAAAAATGGAATAAAAAAAAAACTACTGCAGTATTATGTGCACTTATATTTTTCTTGTGTACAGTGCATTTTGATAGCTACACAGAGACAATTGAGTTCAGTGAGCTCTTTTGGAATTACTTCCACTGCTACTTGAGATAGATATTGAATTATGAATACTTTTCCTTAAAAAAAACCTCATCCTTGTTAACTTTCTTTGAGGAAGTCATGCGGCTTGAATAAGCTTATAGACTATATGCCTCTGACTTGTGGAGGTAGCTTGTTCTGTGTTGTATATAGCCAACCACATTTTTTTTTATTTGTAATTCTCTATCCTTTTTGAAACAAAATCACTGTACACGTGAAATTAAACATGAAAGTATCTTTTTTGTTTTGTTTTTGTTTTGTTTTTAGTCTCAAGTCATGCAATCGTTCTTTTGGAAATCTCTTATAGAATCGTTTATGTTGTTATCCATTATTTCATCCTGGAGAAGATATTTTACATCAGTTTTCTCATTATGATTTTTAGAATGGAAAGGAATAAAAAGACATCTGTGAGTTTTAGTAGAATGAGATCTCCATCCATGTCCAACACTGACATGTTGACCAGACTCTGTAAGAGCATGCCTGCCTACTGAAAATATCAGACCATTTCTATTTTTAATGAGGAAAGAAGTAAGGAAGATACGAAACGAGCAATTTAAAGTAGTCCATAATTATTCAATCACCTTCTGGAATCATTTTTCCCACTTGACTATTTCCCCCCTAACTCAAGTAAAGACTTTCATTGCATCTACCTCACTTTCTTCATCACAACCACACTAAAATCCAGATTTTGTAAGAGTAAAGTCTCATTAAAGTGTCTTATACAAAATACCTACTTCAAAATCTTTGGTTTGTTTAGTTCTACAAACTTTCTAATCTTATTATCTAATCCATGCTTTCTCTTATACTATTTCTCCCACCTACAATGTCCTCTAACCTTCAGTCTAAGAGAGAATGTTGCCAAAGTATAACTTGCAAAAATATAATTCTAATGTTATACAACTGGTTGTCTTATAAATTTAACCAAAGAGTCTTTGATTTAGAATGGCTGGGGATAGGAGAATCTAGCTTAAGTGTATCTATTAAGTTATACATAACTTAGAATAACTATGTTAAAGAAGGGGGAAAATGAACAGCAGCTGAGGTAGCCAGATGTCCACAGAAGACAAGATTGAGAAAACTGAAGGAGAAAAATTTTCTAACTGTAACAGTTAAATTTTAAAAATTTTAAAAGGAAAAAAATGGCTCAAATATCTTTATGCTCATATATGAAGTTTAGTAACAAAGAGAAAATCAAGGTCCTAATGAAAGGAGGAAAATTTGAATACATAGGTACCACTGAGACTTGTTGGAAACTTGTGGCTGGAATATTGTTCTGGAAGACTATGAATTATTCAAGAGAAATAAGATAGGTAAAAGGGGTAGTTTCCCCTGTTAAGGTACCATATTCCCGTAATAAAATGCAATCAGTCAGGGAGCATGGTGGAGAGCATTATTGAAGAGCAATGGAGGAATAAGAAATAATCTGTTTTGCCGTTAGCATATGCTAGACCATATGAACAGTAAGAGGAAATACATGAAGACTCTGGGAAACAGTTCGTAAGCATGATAGAGAGGTATGATATAATAACTGTGGAAGATTTCAATCATCCAAACATCTTTTGGAACTCTGTAGAAAAATGAATAAAATATTAATTGCCCTTAAAGATAATTTTGCTTTTCAAAAGGAGGAAAAGCCAACCAAGTGAAATTATATTCTGGATCTGATTCTTGACTACTTGCCAAGATGGATATCATAGAAAATTTAGAAAGTGACCTTTTCCTTCTAGAGATTGTTTTAAAATATATACAGCTGAATATAGTCTTATTTTCTTCCTAGAGCTTCTAAGACCAGATTTCAGAGTACTTAAAGATAGAATATATAAGGTGGACCAAATTACTAAAAAGGGAATGAGTCAAAAATTGATGGGGAAGGCATGTGGAAGGAAAGGGTACAATTCACAAAGTATTCAGCCTAAAGTCAAGAATACCTGCCTTCAAATCTAGTCTCAAAGGCTGACTGTGTTACCTTGGGCAAGTCACTTAAACTGCAACTGTCTCAGTTTGTTCAACTGTAAAATCAGAAAAATAATAGCAACTACCTCACATAGTTATTATATTCATCTCACAGATAATATTTGTAAATAACAGCATAGTGTCTGGCACATAACAGGCACTTAAAAATTGTTATTTTCCCCTCAAGAATAAAAATCTAAAATTGCAAAAATAAAATTAAAATATGGGGAAAATATAACTACCCAACAGGACTGGTAAAAGGGAAAAAAATTCACCCAAAAATATAGAATTTTTTTGGGTGGGGTATACTTTAGTTTACAGAAAAGCAGGTAATAGAAAGAATGAGTACTGCACAGTACAATCAAAATGACATCAGCAAATGTAAAACTCAGAGTGATCTGAGGCTTTCAAGGAAAATCAAGGAAAAAAAATAACAAACATTGGTTTCTTTTAGATATATTAGAGGACAGAAGTGGTTCCAAAAGGTGACAGAACAATCTCTAGGATGGATTGGATGAAAATAATTGACAACAGAGAGCAGACAGAGCTTTTCAGTGATAATGTTTTTTTTATTATATTCTCTACTAACAAGAATGATTAATTATGTTAGAAAAGATAAAAGAAAAATGACCAAGAGAAATTTGATATTTAAAATATATGAGGAGATATTAGGAAATCACCTAACTAGCCTTGATAAATTCACGTCACTTGACATTAAGTCCATGAAAGCATTAGTTAGTCACTTTCTGTGATACTGGAAAAAAATGTGGAGAATAATAAAAGTATGGAAGAAATGTAGAAGGGTAAATAGTGTCTTGGTTTTCAAAAACAATGGAAGTTAAGAAAGTCTGCACATAAAGGGACAAAAAATTGTACCTTGATTCTGAGAAAATGATTGTCTAAACAATTAAAGAGGTAGTTAGTGAATATTAGAAAATGAAGGAGTGATTTCATGGAGTTTTCATGGCTTCAAGAATGAGTCAGGCCATAATAACTCTATTTCCTTTTTTTAACAGTGGTACAAAACTGGTAGAGCAGGAGAATGAGTAAGTCAGTTAGCAAGTCAATGAGTATTTAGTAAGTGCTTATTATGTGGAAGGCAATCTGCTAAATTTTGAGGATGAAGAGAAAGTAAAAAAAAAAAATCATCTCTGCCCACAGGAAGATTTCATTCCAACAGGGGAGAGAAAATTCAAATAATATTAACATAGAAGATATATGCAGATAGATAGATAGATGTGTATATATGTATATATATGTATATATATACATATATACATATATATTCACATTTCTATATGTACATATTTGCATTAATTGATGCAAAGTGAAATGTGAAAAGAAAAGAGAAGAATTTATTTAATACTTCTGAAGGTAATCTTAGAGAGAAGGAAAAGACTAGCAAAAGGCACAGCAGGGAAAAGTTTCCTGCAGAAACTGAGAGTTGAGTTCAGATTTTTTCTTATTTATTTTATTTATTTTTGTCTACCTTTATGAATTATGTAAATTCTTTATGTATCTTAGAAATGAGATATTTATTAGTGAAATTTATTGTAAAGATTTCTGCCTCTGCAATTTGCAGTGTCTTTTCTAATTTTAGTTGCATTGGGTTAATTGGTTAGATACATTTTTAAAAATTTTATGAAATTAATATTGTCCATTTTTACCTCCTGAGAACTTCTCTGTCTTTGGAAATAGACTAAGTAGTGGCATTGCTGGGTCAAAGGTTATAGGCAGTTTAATAACTCTTTGGTTATAATTCCATATTACTCTCCAAAATGGGTAGATCTGTTCACAATTCCACCACCAATGTGTTAGCGTCCCAAATTTTCCACATTCCCTCCAAAATGTATTGCTTTCCCTTTCAAACATTTTAGCCAATCTGGTAGGTGTAAAATGATATCTCAAGGTTTTTTTTTAATTTGTCTTTCTCTAATCAATAATGATTTAGAGCATTTTTTCACATGACCATAAATTGTTTTCATTTATTCATTGGAAAATAGCCTGCTCATATCCTTTAACCATTTATCAATTGAGGAATAACTCATATTCTTATATATTTGACAAAAGTCTTTATATATTTTTGATATGAGACCTTTATCTGATAAACTGTCCATAGCCTCCCTCCCCCGAGGGGGAGGTTTCTTTCATTCTGATATTGGCTACATTTGTTTTATTTGTATAAAACCTTTTTAACTTAATGCAATCAAGATTATAATAGAAGGAGAGGGGCCAAGATGGTGAAGAAGAGGCAGGGACTCACCCAAGCTCTCCCCAAAACACCTCTGAACACCTTTAAATAATGCCATAAAACAATTCCTAGAGCAGCAGAACCCATAAAAGCACAAAGTGAAATAATTTTCTAGCCAAAGACAACTTAGAAGGTAAACAGGAAAGGTCTGTCACATCTGTGTGAGAGTGGACAACAGTCTAGCACAGGCCATGCGAGCACACACCCTGCCTCAGCAAACTAGAAGGAGGCCTTGAGAGTTACTGAATCAATAGCTACAGCAGATGCTTCCAGAGCTCTCAAACTAGAGATGGCAAAGGGGTGGAACCACTGGTCAAAAGGAGATTACAGAGGTCTCTTTGCTAGCACTGAGCCACAGTGGACCTAGAATCCTCATCACAGTTCCAGGTAAGAAAAGAGTGCTTGTGGTCACCCACAGACCAGAGCATATGCCAGGAGAGTAGTAAACATACCTCTCCTTAGATCATACCTTTTTGGAAGGACTAAAAGCTTGCAGGTCCCTGGAAGTATCTCTACAAACAGCTGTACAAAATCCCTGAAGCTTGGGACATTTTCCCTGGAAACCAAAACAGAGCCCTACTTTAACAAGAGTTAAGTCAAGTAATAGGCTGGGGAAAATAGCAAACAATAGAAAAAAAAAATCTGACCATAAAAAGCTACAATGGTGACAAGGAAGATCAAAACACAAGCTTGGTAAAAGAGACACAAAAAATACTGAAGAAAATAACACCTTAAAAATAATTGACTAGGCCAAATGGTAAAAGATTTAGTACAAAAAAAAATGAGGAGAATGCCTTAAAAAGCAGAATAGCTCAAATGGAAAAAGAGGCACAAAAAGTCACTGAAGAAAAACAAAAACTTAAAAAGTAGAATTGGACAAATTGCAAAGTAGGTACAAAAGCTCACTGAAGAAAATAATTCCTTAAAAATTAGAATTGAGCAAATGGAAGCTAATGACTTCATAAGAAATCAAAAAACAATAAAATAATTGAATGTAACTAAAATTATCCATTTTACACTTAACCTTAATTCTTATCTCTTGTTTATTTATAAATTGTTCATCTACTCATAAGTCTGATGATTAATACATTCCATTTTCGTCTAATTTTCTTGTAGTATCTCTCTTTATATCCATGTAAATAGTCTAAGATATTGGTCTATGCCCACTTTCTGCCACAGTGTTTTTTAGTTTTCCCAACAATTTTTACCAAATAATGAATTATCTCAAAATCTTTTATTTACATTTTTTTAAACATAACATCATTACATTTATTTCCTATTGTAAATTGTATTTATACTCTATTCTATTGATCTACTTTTCTATTTCTTAGCCAATATCAGATGGTTTTGATAATTACTGCCTCATAATATAATTTAAGATCTGGTACTGCTAAATCTATTTATACTTTTTTTTTCATTTTTCCTTTGATATTCTTGACTTTTTGTTCTGAAAAACATTTTATATGACTTTTCCCAAAAGTTTCCTCAAACAAGTTTTTAAAAATGTGTCAAATCAAATTCTAGGTGACATAATCAACAAAAAGTAAGAGTGAATAATTTTTTTTCCAACTTGAGACAACTTAGCAGGACAGAGAGGTCTGCAGACACTGGGTAGGGGCTGGCCAGGAATGCAGCAAAGTAGAAGTGGATTCTGTTGGTTTTGCCAGCCGCTTTGGCAATAGCTATGGCAGAAATGATACAGGGAGCATTTAGCGCTCAGAGATGATAAAGGAGTTGATCACCCGATCTGAAAAAGAATACAGAGGGCCCATGAGCTAGCCACTGGGCACAGGACCTTTTGACAATTTCACTGCTCATTAATGAGTTCTAGGTCACAATCTGGTTTCTACTCTCCTGGAATGACTTTTATAGGCCCAGATTAGGTATAGGTGACGTAACTTCAGATTTTCCCCTGATTAGAGATCCATTGCATAGTCACTGGCCAATCCCTCATCTGCTAGTTGGAATGCCCTGTAAGTTTGGATCACCATACATATAGCTTTACTTCTCTTCCAACTAACCCCATACTGGTCACTTAACCCTAGGACAAATCTTAAGTTCAGTTCCACGGTTGGAGTGATGGAACTGCCAGATCACACTTGGGTTTAGCCTGGGAACTGAATTTGAAATTCTGCTTTGAGTTCTAAATAATTGAACATCCTGTACTCCAGTATGGGTATTGATTGTTGACACTACTCTAACACAGCTGCTGGCACACCTATTCCAATCACAGAGTTCTTGTTGTGGTAACTTGACTCTGTATTTAGATCTTTCCCTGGAATGGTTGTGGGGAGAGTTGGGCTATAGCGCTTCCTCTTCTTTCAGCATCTTGACTGGTCTCTGTCTTCACTGGTGGCAGTGGAGAACATAATTTGCATTAATTGATGACTTGGTGCCAGATTGTTGAGGTTTTAGAAGTGATTAAGAATATAGAAAATAGAGGCACCTAATGTATTAAGCTTTCTGAAGGAGGCTAGGAAAGACAGGAGAAGATATATGGAATGATAACCAGCAGGGATAGTCAGATCAGGCAATGCCTTTCTTTAAGGATCTGAGAAGCATGGTTATTTTTATAAACATCAGTGAGCAGTGAACAGATAGGAACAGATTAAAAATTTGAAATAGGGGATAATAATTGGTGGAAGTCACTTACAGGAGTCATGTGGAGATGGAATCAAGAATGCAAGTAGACATGTAATCAGGGAAAAATATAATACTAAAAAAAGTTAAAAAAAAGAATGCTTGTTTTGTTAAGAAGGAGGCAGTGAAGGAAGATATCTGAGTAATTAGGGAAGACAAAGGTAGAAGAGTGAACTCTTATAAATTGACTCAATTTTTTTATTTTTCTATGAATAATGAATTGATCATATTGTCAAAGATTAAAGAGAAGGGATGTCATGGGAAGCTTAAGGAGGGATGACAGGAAAATTAAGGATATGACTCTGTGTAGATGAGATGGAGTGAATGAGTTGGTCATGAGAGATGAGAAGATTAAGGAATCTGGAAGTTGATGTACTTAAGGGGGCATCAATAAGTATGCTGAAGTTTCACAAAAAGAGGTCATGGATTGTTATATAAAGACTATAAGTCAGGTGCTAGACTCATTAAGGAAAGAAGGAAAATGTCCTTGGGATTTATAGATCATGGCTACCAAGATTTGGATGGAGTGACTGATTTAGATAATGGGAACTTCAAGAGGGATGAGCTTGGGGGAAGCTAGGTGGCATAGTGGATAGAGCTCTGGCCTTGGAGTCGGGAGGACGTGAGCTCAAATCCAGTCTCAGAAACATGACACTTACTAGCTGTGTGACCCTGGGCAAGTCACTTAACCCCATTTGAATCACCAAAAAGGGAAAAAAAAAGAGGGATGAGCTTGCTGAGTGGTGGTAATAGAAGTAGAGCCTGGGATGGATAATGGGATGATAGGGAGAAAGTGATATCCTGATTCCCCCATCATGGACAATGATTTGAGGGAAAGGTCTGAGTGAATGTCTAACCAGTACATGAAAGGTTAACTAAATATTAAATGTCATCATGAGGAAGCCAGATCTCATTAAATGCCATTAGATGGAAGGAGTGTGAAAAACAGGTTTTAGGTAAAAATCAAATTGTTATTTAAGGAGCAAACATTCCAAAGAGCAAAATTCAGTCAGAGTCCCACAGATATAATTTGCCTACATTTTAGCAAAGCATTTGGTAAATTACCATTTACCTTATAAAATATAGAATTGGCTAAATGATAATATAGTTTAGACTCATTTGGAACTTGTGGAATGGACAGATTAAAAGCTCAGTCACTAGTGGTTCAATGTCATTTTGGCAGGGTGTCTCCCAAAACCATCTCTCCTCAACCACTATTTCATAACATTCCTACCTATGCTTCATTTCTCTCCCCATATTCAGGTTTCTCCATTACCTCGACAGATGCCATATCCCCAAGGGGAACTTTTCACACCCCACCCACACCCTAATTCTGTATCCCTTAATCATGATCAAATTACTTTTGCAAAAGCAAAAGTCCAGTATGGAGTGAGGCAATCTACTTCTTTTTTTCCTGCACTGACCATCTTTTTTTTAAGTTTCCAATAAAGTCTAGGCAACAAATACTTATTAACTGCCTAGTATGTGCCAGGTAATGTGCTAAAGCCTAGATATATATTGAGAAAGGCAAAAACAGTCCCTGCCTTCAAGAAAAGTAGAACTTATTGGTGGAAGTGTCATGCAGGCTATTGGGTCCAAACATATATGTGCAAGATAAATTGGAGATAATAAGAAAAGAAAAACATTAGAATTAAAGAGGACAGAGAAAGTCTTCTTGCAGATGGTGGGATTTTAGTTAGAACTTAAAGGAATCTTGAAAAAATATAAAATAGAGAAGGAAACAGAATTCTAGGGGTGGAACAGCCAATGGTCACTTCTGGAGTCAGGAGATTGTGTATCTTGTTCAAGGAAGAGTGAAGAAGCTAGTATCATTGGGTCATAGAACATATAGAAGGAAAACTGTAAAGGTAAGAACAGGTCAGGTTATGAAGGAATTTCAAAGTCAAAGGCAAATGGAGGGCTTAAAATTTGATGCTGGAGTTAATGGGTAGTGACTAGAATTAATTGAATGTGAGATGTGTGGTTCAGGCAGACTTGCACTCTTGAGACCAAAGTGTCCCTCCTTGGTTACCACTATACTCTGTTTGCTGACTTCCTCATTGGAATTTAAGCTCCTTGGAAGCAAGAGTTTCCTTGACTTGGCTTGCCTTGCCTTTTCTTCTTTCCCTCCTTCCCTACTTCCTTTCTCCCTTTATCCTTTTCTTTCTTTCTTTCTTTTCTTTCTTTCTTTCTTTCTTTCTTCCTTCTTTCTTTCTTTCTTTCTTTCTTTCTTTTCTTTCTTTCTTTCTTTCTTTCTTTCTTTCTTTCTTTCTTTCTTTCTTTCTTTCTTTCTCTTTCTTTCTTTCTTTCTTTCTTTCTTTCTTTCTTTCTTTCTTTCTTTCTTCCTTTCTTTCAGTATTCCCAGTGCTTGGCATTGACAGCAAGCCCTTAATGCATATTTTTTCATTCATTGATTGATTCCAGTAGATTGTCTTGTGGATTTGTATTTAGATCTATGCTACACTTTATTTTTTTAACCATGGTTTGCTTTATTCTTAACAAATTTTAAATTGGTACAAAGCTTAGAGGGATTGCTGTCATATAGGATAATAAAGATAGAATCCAATAGATATTGATAAGTAGGCTAAATCAGTGGTTGAATATAATTATTTAATTTTAATGGAGAAAAATGTAAAACTTTACCAAAAATAATATCTCACATTTATAAAAAGGGAGAAGCATGGTTAGTTGCTTGTGTGAAAAAGGTCTATGAGCTTCAGTAAGCTGAAAAGTTCAGTATGAATCAGCAGTTGATTTGGCAGCTAAAGAAGCTAATGTGATTTTGGCCTGCATAACATAGACATAGATTACAGAATCAAGGAGGTAATCTTGTTCTTCTTTATTCTAATCTGCTCAGGCCCCACTTAGAATATTGTATTTAATCCTGAGTGCCATAATTTAAGAAAGACATTAATGAGATAAGGGTATGGGGGAAGTTGGCAAAGCAAGGTGTAGAGTCTCAAGTCTGTACCACATTAGGATTATTTAAATGGCTAAATTTCTTAAAGTTTTCAGAATAAAAGATCTAAGTAAGACAGGATAGGTCTTATTATGTATCTGAAGGGATACAAAATGGAAGAAGGATTAGACTTCCTGTATGGCACCAGGATGAAGCAAAAATAGGTGCAATTTGCAAATAGTATTGTTTGATGTCGGGAAAAAAAAAGCTTTCTAACAATTGGTGCTATCCAAAAGTGGAAGGACTATTTTGGGAGGTAATTGGTTCTTCTAAAATGTGACAATTTGTCACATTTGTTTTTATGGTTTTGGACTAGATGGCCCCTGAGTTCTCTTCCAAATATTGAATTTGAAGATTTTATCATCTTAAGTGAACCTTGTGGAATGATTTTAATTACTTCATAGTACCAACTCATAAGACTTCAGGACTTAAGTCATGACATATTTAAATGAAATGGAATATTAATGCTCTGTATGACATGATAAAAAGCACAGTTTCAGAACACTGTGGGAAGACGTGTGAAGCACAATGGAGTATACAGAACAAACCCAATCAATTTGTTAAAATACTACAATATTGCACAGGAAAAAAAAAAACTTAGGAAAATTTAAGAGGTTTAATGAAAGAAATTACCAACAAGGATCCCAAAAGATTGAAGATGAAGTATATTTCCCACCTACTAACAGAGACTTGATAGCCTAGAAGTTCTGACACAAATTTCCATACCTGGACAATTATGCATTTGTTATTCCTGACCTCTTATTTGTTATAGGAAAGAGCTTTTTCTTTAACTGGTGATATTCACATAAAGAAGAGACTAGAGATAGTCACATTAAAATAAATAAAAATAAAGCAGAAAGTTTAAATAAAACCTGTAAAAAATTCATAGAAGTGAACAAAAAGAAGTTTAGAGGAAAAAATATAATGAGGACAGTTTTGAAACTGCATTGAATTTTACATATACTTAAAAAAAACTAAATTTGTATTCAGTAGATATTCATGGTATCATATAAAATCTTCCTTTTGTATATCACCTTCATATATGAAAATATTCAAATTTGTTAATATTTGTCTCATTCACAATAACCAAAAATTAAATATTAAAAAAGATGTAAGACATCACCTTAAAAGTTTTAATTCTCATGTTATTCTTTTATTTTATGAGTGCGCCTTATTTCTCCTATTTAAGATTATAATCATCTTAAGAGTGAGAATTATACTTTGTTTTGTGAGATCAAAATTCACCTTCCAAGAATTCCTCAGGAAAAAAAAAAAGTTGTTCCTTAAAATAGAAACCTCCCTTTCCACAAGGTCCAAATATTTTATATCATGCCATCACCCCAGCGTAAGAAGAGACTAAAGAGGCCAACCTATACTTAAAGAAGATTATCAACATTTCTAACAAGGTTACCCACCCTTCACTTATAGACCTCTTGTGAGGTGGAGTTTGCACTTTCTGATGATGTCCATTCCACTTTTGGATAGCTCCTCTTATTAGAATGTTATTGTTTACATAAAACCTTAATTTATTTTAATGCATTTCTGCTACTTCTAAATCTAGAATCAAACAGATTAAGTTTAATATTTCTTTCACATGCCAGCCCTTCAATAATTTGAAGACAACTACCATTCTCTCCCATTCTCCATGCCCCATCCCAGTTCTATTCTACTCTAACACAAGCATCCTTAGATTCTTTGATGGGACTCATATTTTGGGATGCTTCACAATTCTACCTTCCCTTCCACCAATGACAGTGCTATTTTTCTACACCTATTTCTTATGCACTTTTAATCTACTGGTTAAGTCTATCCTCTGACTTCATGCTCTACAGGTGATCTCTGTTGATGTAAAAGGATTAAGTAGTTGAACTTAAGTACTTTCTAACTCTGAAACTCCATAAATCTATAAAACTAGCTAAGCTTTAGCATTTTAAAGTGTAGCTTGTGTACATTTTACCAGTACCCTGTTGCTACCAAAATACCTCTGACACATTCTCCTTCCCATCTGCACAAATGAGAATTCTAATGTCTTATAAATATCTTTCTCTCTGGGGCTTACTTGTGTTTCCTTATTTTTTCTTAGCAGCATTAAATTACATGTTTTCTTCCTCTTCTGTTTGTCCCCAGTTTCTTCAGTCCTGCCTGCCAAAATTTCAGGGGTATTGCTTAAGTCATTCTCCAGTCTACTATTACCAACTCAGCCTGGCTGTTGCAACTGGTCACTAAGTAAAGCTGGGTGACAATTATTCTTTTAAAAATTTTAATTATATTTTTAATTTTAAAAGACATTTGTTATCTCTCCTCCTCACCCACCCCCAGAAACTAATAGAAAAAATGAGAAAACCTCATAAAAATGACACACATATTAGCAAAATAATTTCCTACATTGGTTATTTCCAAAGAGATTATATATGTATTTATATTTTCCACTGCAATGTTCTCGTCATTCTATAAACTGTTATCTTCTCATTTCACTCTCCACCATGTCAAAGAAGGCATCTCCTAAAAAATTACTACTATTCTTAATCTCAATCTCCTTTGTAAAAATAAACATATAATAACGGGGAGATAAAACTGAATGGGAAGAAAACAACAACTTAAAACAACGTCCAGTCCAAACCATAGTTTTCTAAAAGGAAGAACATCAAAAACAATTTTAGAAAGAGAATTTGAGTGAAAAATTATGAGCAAGGAGCCATGAAAGACATAGGTGGTTATTCAAAAAGATATGTGAAATTCATAGAAATTTAGCTGCAGTTGAATTCTATGTAGCCAACACCAAGAAAGGTTTTTTGCATGTCACTGAGCATAGTAATAATTAACCTTTCAAAACTGCTTCTGATAATTGTTGCTGACCTGACAATAAGCATATTTTTTATGCTGAAACTGAATTTGTTTTCTTTCCCTTTTTTTGCCTTTTTGCTTTTTTGTTGAGGCAATCAGGGGCTAAGTGATTGCCTAGGGTCACACAGTTAATGTCACATGTCTGAGGCCAGATTTGAACACAGGTCCTCTTGACTCCAAGGCCAAAGCTTTATCCACTATACCATCTAGCTGCCTAAAACTTTGAATTTCTTGGGGAGTAGTTATGTTCTATTCCCTCTAATGTTATACTGAGCCAACGATTCTCTAATATTCCAATGGATTTGTGATCACATTCACGTAAATTCTCCCTCCAACAATGTGGATCACAACCCATACATGGCTGCTCATTTTGTCATACTCTTGTCTATTCCTTCTCCCCATAAATCTACCACAGGGAGTCTACCCAATATACTCAGGTGCTTCCTAGAGTTCTCTTGACATTGCATGGATATTAATGGAGCAGATATGTTTTTATTCCTTATTTATATATATGTTTTTCCTCATCACATATTTATAAGATGACAATGCTTCTCTTTCTTAGGTACTTTTTTTATTAAGCACTGTGGCTTTGTCAGGTCTACCATGAACTATTTCACTTTTCTTTCAATGAAATTCTACTTTAGTTCTTTTGGGCGTATAGAAAATTTCAGAGTTGTCTGACTTACAGCAATGCAATAAAAATATGGGCATTAAATAGACGAGCCTTTACTTCAAAGCAACTAGGCAGTGCAGTGGATAGAGTGTGGGACCTGAAGTCAAAAAGACTCATCTTTCCTGAGTTCAAATCTAGCCTCAGAAACTTACTAGCTGTGTGACCCTGGGCAAGTCATTTAAACAGGAACCTATTAATCTCAGTTCCTCATTTATAAAATGAGGTAGAGAAGGAAATGGCAAATCACTCCAGTATCTTTTCCAAGAAAACCCCCAATGGAATCAGGAAAAAATTGGATGTGACTGAAATGACTCAGCAACAACAAAAACAAAACAAAACAAAACAAAACATTTCACTTTAAGGAAAACTTTGATATCATTAAAATAAGATTTGTTTGCCCTAAATTAATCCAGCCCATTCTAATTCCTTTACAATACTGGGCCCAATTTCCTGTCCATTTGCAGTGGCTAAAAATACATGATTATATGGACAGAGTGGACGAGTACTGTGGTTTGTCCATCTAACTGCTTGTTCTAAATAATAGGTATTCTTTACTCACTTTTTTCCTGTGGTAATAGTGAGACTAAACTGTGTTGAGTGGTTATGGATCCCATTTTGGAGTCTAATAATATACCCCTCATTTTACAAGAATGTCATCAATATCCTTCCTGTCCCTGAGACTTCAAGACTTTGAGTCATCACCAACTCCATTTTATTAGCCATATTAATGCAGTCCCCAGACCCTACAAATTTTATCTCTGCAATACTGATGTAGCTATTTTCCTTGACTTTACCTTTATTTCTAGGTCCAGGAAGGACTAGAGCATATTCTGAGAAACATGAATCTATGCAAAGTAAAATTCAGGAAAATCTCATCAGTGGGTATTAACTTTTAGAAAACTAACCAATTAATTATATGTCCCAGAATTAATCCAATCCCAAGTGATTGCATAATAAAGTTCCACTCTTGTGAGGATGTAGAGCCCCAAATTGCCTTTGTTGGCCTAAAAAAACTCCAGTGCTGAACTTGAAGAATCATAGAATTATAAAATTCAAACTAGATGGACCCTTACAAGCCATTTAGTACAACTTTGGCATTTCACAGATGAGGAATCAAAGGACATGACAGGTTAAGTGAATTGACCAAAGATCAGAGGATTTGAACATAGATCATCTGATACAAACCAGGTAATCTTTCTGCTATGTCATATTGTATCACAAATAAAGTGAGCCCACTCACCTGCCACTGTGGAGCAGAATTCCATGGTTAACGAATCCAAACATGAGATTCTCTAGTGTTTTTATTTCCTATGCTTTACATTATGGAAATGGACAAAAATCCTTTCTAATAACCATTTAAATCCACCTTATATTGATTCCTATAATCACTATCTCCCTGCTGCTATGAGATAGAATAGCTGTCTTCCTTGTAGAGAGCTGCATGTGTGGATTATCAACAGCTGTCAAAGTTCACTATCAGCTACATTATCAAAATCTGGTACTATAAGAATAAGTTCTATATTGTGACAAAACTGGCCAGCTACTCTGTAGCATCTTAATTAATTAGTGGAGATCACCTCACATCCCTCCATTGCTCCATATTGTCTACTTATTAAAATTCAACTTCCTTAGACTGCCAATCAAAGCACTCCATGATTTAGTCCCAACCCAAGCTTTTCCTGTTTTATTTATTACATATGTCATACATCCTACTAAATGTTAAATTTCATGAGGGAATTATCCATGTTTTATTGCTATGTGTTTTGTTCACAGTAATAAGACATTGCCTTAGAAGGTCTACATGAATGTTTAGTAAATGATTCAATGTATGTTGAGGAAATGTTGAATGAATGAATTCATAATGGATTCATGAATAGATAGATGTACAAATGATAGAACTGAGAATAATTGGATTTGAATTTTTCCTAAGACAATAGTGCCTCCTGATTAATTTATTTAAAAATCAGGAAGAAGCAGCTGATAGATGATAGATAGTTAGAAATTTGAAAAAGAAATGTATTTGCCACAAGGATTCCAAGACTGCTTGGATCAATGATTTATCTGAATAAGGACGTCTTTTGTATGCCAAAAACAGAACACACTCACAGATCTTCATTACCCTAAACCTAGTTCTTATTTCACTTTGCAATATTGTTTCTCACATAATAGGTCTTCACAGAGAAGGTGTCTGATAAATATTTTCTTAAGGGAAACTAGAATTTATATCTAAGACTTCTGATTTTAGTTCAATGCCCTTTCTACTAGTGTGGATGGAAAAATGGTAATTACTCTTGCATAGGGAATGTAAAGGGGAATGAATTGTTTCGTGTTTTGTTAGAAGTTACTCAATGCATTTCCCTTTTTTATGTATAAATTTTCTTTTATTCATAAATATATGTAAATGTATGTAAATATATGTATATATTTCATCATTTGAAATAGAACATCTAGCATATTTAAAAGTGATAAAATATAAAGGGGAAAATCAGAGAGCCTGGAGCTCTGTGTCAATACAAAAAAAAAAAAAGATCTTGAGGTAAGGAGTTAAGAAGAAACTTGACAAAACCAAAGTAGTATCATTCTATTCAGAATAAAAATATATGGTTTATGGTATGAATGTTATTCTCTCTCTTTTGAGGAAAACTATCTGGAACTATCAGATCAAAACAGAAATTTAAAAACCATGATAATCCAAAAAGATAGTATGTTATGATGACCATAATGTCATCTCAAGGAATCTAATCCATTGATTTCTTCTTTTTAGAAATTATGTTCAATCTTCAGAAAGAACTATTTTCATGCTATCCACATGTAAGGTTAAAAAAAAACATGAAGAGAAGATCAAGAGAAAGGGGGAAAAAGCACTATTCAAAGCTTCAGGAAAATATCAGAAAAAAGTTAAAATTACATCTGATTAATGTTTCTTTAACATTCAATTCTATTTTTAAAGCCAGGTTAATGGCTTAAATGTTAATATGCAAAGAAAATCAAAAGAAAGGAAATGGTAAATTAGAAACAAAAACATTGAAATGTTGAAATGAGTTGTGTATGGGAATTGTGTATTAGGAATGAGATATTATCTCTTATTGAAGTATTTTGAGAAAGTACAATTGAAACTTGCCTAGTTCAGTGTTTTGATGGTGTAATATGAGTGCTACAATTGAATAAATATACAATACCAACTATATCTATATCTATCTATTTAGCCACACATACACACACACACACACACACACACACACACACACACACACACACATACACAAAAATCTTTGTTTAACATTTAAAGTGATTCCATGGGAGGCAGTTCACTATTAATATACCTGCCTGCCCTTTCCTTCTTTCCCTGTTTAGACTTTGGGAATGGGAAGAATGATAGTGTCCATTTTTATTCCATGAAAAATCTAAAAAAAAAAAATAAAACCAGAAAGCTATGAATATATTAACTTACCAAATTCATCCAACCATCTTTCATGTACCATAGTAAAAGTTGTGTCTGATGGGTTATGAATGAGCCCAGTGGAATAATGAAGACACTAATGAAATGTCTACCCAGCGACATTCCATCTGCTCTTTTGTTTAACTTGTCATGTGAATTAAGTAGAGAAAGAGGATTCAAATACCGAAGGAGGGAAATCACTTCAAACTAGCAGAGACAGCATTTTAAAATGTTTAGCAGTTCCAATTGGTACTATACTGTGTAAATAGATAAGGAAACTACTAAACAGCAAAAAAGAAACATTGATAAAGAAATATGTGGCAGGTAATTTGTTTTCAGTTAAGAAGCATCCTTGACAAATAGAAGTTAGATCCTAACAAAAAGGAAATATATAAAGAAGAAAACTAAATCTGATGCTGACAAGTCTCTTTGGCAGATAATCCTGTTAGACCATTTTCAAAGTCTCTCACAATAATCACTAATAGAGGGGGCAGAGCCAAGATGGCAGAGTGAAAACACTGACTTGCTTGAGCTCTTCCCCAAACCCCTCCAAATACCTATAAAAATGGCTTTAAACAAATTCTAAAGCAGCAGAACCCACAAAAAGACAGAGTGAAACAAATTTCCAGCCCAAGACAGCTTGGATGGTTGATCAGAAAGGTATATCATGCAAGGCTGGGAGTGGAGAGCAGCTCAGCATGGGCCCACAGACCACAGCGAACCTGGAGCAGGCCTCAGAGGACTGAATCGCAGGCAGCTCTGGGGGTTTCCAGACATCTTAAATCAGGAATGCCAAAGAAAATTTAGAAGGTCAGTGGGAAAAGTCTGTTTCTGCATTGCTGAAAGAGAAGCTGGGTGGTCTCAGCTCCACTCCCATACATGGCCCAGGGCCGGAGCTGCCTCCTGAGTTTCTGGTCCACAGACTGAGGGGGAATCAAGTGGCTGATCAGAGGGCAATTGCAGAGATCTCTTTGCAGGCACAGCATTCTCTTGCTTTGCCTGTTCTTGGATCTGGGTCACATTTCTGGGTGGCAGTCCTCAGGCGAGGAGGAGAGCTGGCAGTGGCAGAGCTGTAGTGGCTGTGAAGAGAAAATCCTCCTCACATTTCCAAGGCAGAAAAGAGTGCTTGTGGTCACTTATAGCCCAGAGTACAGGCCAGGAAAGGAGTAAACACCTCACCCTTGATCATAGCACCTTGGAAGAACTGAAAATTTACAGGTCCCTAGAAGTATCTCTGAAAACGGCTGCACAAAAACCCTGAAGATTGGGACAGTACATTCTCCACATTGGAAGCAGACTCTTACCTTAACAAAGTGTTTAAAACTCAAGTAATTGGCCGGGATCATGAGTAAGCAGCACAAAACAAGTCAGACTATATTATCTTACTTTGGTGACAAAGAAGATCAAAACACACAACCAGAAGAAGACAATGAAGCCAAAGCTCCTACATCCAAAGCCTCCAAGAAAATTATGAATTGATCCCAGGCCATGGAAGACATCAAAAAGGATTCTGAGAAGCAAGTAAGAGAAGTAGAGGAAAAACTGAGAGTGGTGTTAAAGGAGACCCAAGAAAATACTGAAGAAAATAACACCTTAAATAATAGCCTAACCCAAATGGCAAAAGAGGTCCAAAAAGTCAATGAGGAGAAGAATGCCTTAAAAAGCAAAATTGGTTTAATGGAAAAGGAAGCCAAAAGTTTACACAAGAAAAATACTTCCTTAAAAATGAGAATAGAGCAAGTTCTGCTTCCGGGAGCCAAGATGGCATAGTAAAAATGTAGTTGCTCTCACCCTCCCCTATCAGCCTCTGAAAACCCAGAAAATATCACCCCAGAAAAAAAAAATCCCTGGAACAGCTGAACTAGAAGAAAGATGGGGAATAGTACTGCAAATGGGTCTCCCAGTACCTCAGCAAAAAGAAGGGAAGCAGCACGAAAAAGGCCCCAGGCAGATAAGCACCCTACAGCATTCATCTGAAAGGAGCTGAAGAAAGTAACCTAGAGTCTGCCTAAAGTCCCAGCCTTGCGGATTCCAACCCAACACCAGGTAAGCTGTCAGAACTCCACAGCCTCCAATTGTCAACCAGGAGAAGATTCTGAAGCCCAGGTGGTAGAGAAACAAACACCAACACCTGGACCTCTGAATGCCACAGTGAGGGTAGGTGAACCAGTGGAAACCAGCTTAGAAAACCACCAGGTGCCTCAGAACTCTACCGCAAAGGAATCTCCCAGTGCATTAGCAGAAACAAGTGAGGCAGTATTGCAAGGGGTCCCAGGCCCTTTGCACCCCGCAGCACCCATCTAAATAAATAAATACAATAAAGCTGAATAAAACTAAAGGAAAGGAAAAGCAGGCAACCTAGAATTGCCTGAAAGTTCCAGCCTTCCTAATTCTAGCCCAATACAAGGTAAGCTGCCAAAACTGTACAGCCTCCAATTGCCAACATAAGAGGCCCCAGCACACAAAGCCAGTAACCAAGACCTAGGCTCCCAAAACAAGAAGCTTGGGTCAGTGCCCTCTGTTCCCCAGCAGGAGAGCTCAATCTCTTTAAAGGCCAGGGAATAAAGAAACCATGAGTAAAAAGAAATGTACCATAGATTCATATTATGAGAAGAGTGAAGATCAAGACAGAAATTCTGAAGAGGACAACATTGTCAACAAACCACATCTGCAACATCAAAAGGGAATATGAACTGGTCTGAAGCCCAAAAAGCCTTCTTAGAAGAGCTCAAGAAGGATTTTAAAAGTCTAATGAGACAGGCAGAAGTGTCCTTAAAAAATACAATTGCCCAATTGGAAAAAAAGTACACTGAAGAAAACAAGTCCCTAAAAAACACAATTGGCAAACTGGAAAAAAAGTACACTGAAGAAAACAAATCCCTTAAAAATACAATTGGGCATTTGAAGAAGGAAGCACAAAAACTAAACAAAGAAAACAATCTGTTAAAAACTAGAATTGGACAAATGGAAACTAATGGCTTCATGAAAGAGCAAGAATCAGTCAAACAGCAACAAAAAAATGAAAAAATAGATGAAAACATAAAATACCTCATTGGTAAAACAACCGACCTGGAAAACTGATCCAGGAGAGACAATTTAAAAATCAGTGGACTACCTGAAAATCATGATGAAAAAAAGAGCCTGGACAGTATCTTTCAGGAAATCATAAAGGAAAACTGCCCTGAAGTCCTAGAACCAGAAGGTAAAATAACCATAGAAAGAATACTCTGCTCACCACCTGAAAGAGATCCCAAATTGACAATGCCAAGGAATATAATAGCAAAATTCCAAAATTACCAGATGAAAGAGAAGGTGCTGCAAGCAGCCAGAAAGAAACAATTTAAATATCATGGAACCACAGTCAGGATTACACAGGACCTTGCAGCTTCTACGTTAAAAGACCACAGGGATGGAACATGATATTCCTGTAAGGCAAAGGAGCTTGGATTGCAGCCAAGGATCAACTACCTGCAAAAATGAGCATGATTTTTCAAGGGAGGAGATGGATATTCAATGAATAGGGACTTCCAAACCTTCCTCATAAAAAGACCAGAGTTCAACAAAAATTTTGATCTTCAAGTACAAGATTCAAGAAAGACATAAAAAGGTAAATGGGACAGAAAGATACAAAATGTTGTTAATAAGGGCAGACTGTTTACATCCTACAAGGGAAGATGACACTTGCAACTCTTGAGAACTGTATTGTTATTACACCATTTTAAAGGAGTATACTATATATATAAATATATTAGTTGACTTTGATGTAATGATAAAAAATAATCTAATGAAGTGGATTAAATGTATCCAAGAAAGTGGATTAGTCTGATCTTAGAAAATGTTCTGAGAAAGGATTAGGCAGACAAGGGTAAGTTACATTACAGGAAAAGAAAGAAAATCCTATCACACCACAGGGAAAGAAGGGAGTGGGGTGAGCATTGTTTGAACCTTACTCTCATAAGATTTGGCTCAGGAAGGGAATAACATAATCAGTTAGGTATAGAAATCTAACTTGCCCTATAGGCAGTAGGAGGGAAAAGGGAAAAGAAAAGGGAGAGGGGCATAGAAGGGAGGGAAGAAGCAGTAAGGGCAAAGGGGAAGAAAAGGCAAAGGGATAATAGAAGGGAGGAGAGAGCAGAACACTAGTGGGGGGGAAAGGAGAAAGAAAAGTATAAAGAGGGGGAAAAAAGGATGGAGAAAAAGACACAGATAGTAATCATAACTGTGAAAGTTGAATTCCATCTTTTTTTTTCTGTTCTGTTGAGTTTTGTTTCCTCTTTCTGATGGTTCCTCCTACTGGTTTTAATTTTTACTTACAACTTCACTAATGTGAAAATACATTTAATAGGAATGTAAATGTATAGCCTATATCAGATTGTGTGCTGTCTTGGGGAGGGTGGTGGGGAGGAAGGGGGAGAAAAATTTTAAACTCAAAAGCATATGAAGTGATTGTTGATAAATCAAAATAAATTAATAAAAGAAAAAAGAAAAAAGAAAAATTAGAATAGAACAATTGGAAGCTAGTGACTTTATGAGAAATCAAGACAATGTAAAACAAATCCAAAAGAATGAAAAATTAGAAAACAATATGAAATATCTCATTGGAAAAACAACTGACCTGGAAAATAGATCCAGGAGAACGAATTTACAAATTATTGGACTATCTGAAAGACATGATCAAAAAAAGTGCCTAGGCATCATCTTTCAAGAAATTATCAAAGAAAACTGCCCTGATATTTTAGAACCAGAGGGCAAAATAGAAATTGAAAGAATTCACCGATCTCCTCCTGAAAGAGATCCCCAAAGGAAAACTCCTAAGAATACTGTAGCCAAATTCCAGAGTTCCCAGGTCAAGGAGAAAATATTACAAGCAGCCAGAAGGAAACAATTCAAGTATTGTGGAAACACAGTCAGGATAACACAAGATTTAGCAGCTTTTATGTTAAAGGACCGGAGGGCATGGAATATAATATTTCGGGGGCAAAGGAGATAGGGTTACAACCAAGAATAACCTGCCCAGCAAAACTGAGTATAATCCTTCAGGGGAAAAAAAAAATAGTCTTTCAGTGAAATAGAGGACTTTAGAGCATTCTTGATGAAAAGACCAGAACTGAATAGAAAATTTGATTTTCAAATCCAAGACTTAGGTGGAACATGAAGAGGTAACAGGAAAGAGAAGTCATAAGAGACTTATTAAGGATGAACTGTTTACATTCCTGCATGGAAAGATGATATTTATAATCCCTGAGACCTTTGTCAGCATTAGGGTAATTGGAGGGAAAAAATTATATGGATGGATGGACAGATAGATAGATAGATAGATAGAGGACACAGGGTGAGTTGAACATGAAAGGGTCATACCTGGAGAATAAAAATAAGGAGTGAGAGAGGATTATACTGGGAAATGAAGAAAGGGAGAGGTAGAATGGGATAAATTATCTCACAAAAAAATAAAGGAAAAGCCTCTTACAGGGGAGGGGAATGAGGGGAAGGTGAGAGGGAATGAGTGAATCTTATTATCATAGGATTTGGCTTAATGAGGGAATAACATACACACTCAATTGGGTATGGAAAACTATCTTACCCTACAGAAAAATAAAGGGAGAAGGGAACAAGAGAGCAGGGGGATGATAGAGAGGAGGGCAGATTGGGAAACGGGGTAATCAGAAGCAAACACTTCTGAGGAGGGACAGGGTCAAAAGAAAGAGTAGAATAAATGAGGGGGCAGGATAGGATTAAGGGAAATAGAGTTAGTTTTTCACAATATGTCTACTATGGAAGTGTTTTGCATAACTGCACATGTATAACCTATATTGAGTTGCTTGCCTTTTCAATCAGGGTGGGTGGGGAGGGAGGAAGGGAGAAAATTTGGAACCCGAAGTTTTAAAAACACATATTTTTTTTTAAATATGCAACTGTGAAATAAGAAATACAGGTAATAGGGTATAGATATCTATCCTGCCCTACAGGAAAGAAGAAGGGGAAGGGGATAAAAGAAGGTGGGGAGAGAAAGAAGAGAGGGAAAATTTGGGGAAGGGATATTCAGAATGCATGCCATCTTGGGGTGGAGGGAGGGGTGAGATGGGGTGAAAATTTGGAACTCAAAATCTTGCGGAAGTAAATGTGGAAAACTAAAAATAAATAAATTTTTAAAAAGAACAATAATCACTAATATAGTACAGAGGTAAAACTACCCTTGAGTGAATTATGCCTTCCCGAGTCAGAAAGCTGAGAATAGGTGGTTCACTGCACAGCAATCAATGCAATGTGGTTAAGTTGAAGGTAAGCCATTTTTCAAAGGGTAAGCTCGAGATGCATAGACAATACAGCATAGTGTGGTGCTTGGAGTTAAGAAGAATAGACTTCAAATACTTTATCTGACAATTACTAGAGGAATGACTTTGAGCAAGTTAGTAAACCTCTGTGTGGTTTAGAAAATTCTTAGACTTCTACATTAAATTATAGAATGGTAAGAACTCTGAATACTGAAAAGTCACAGTTCATACATACATGTATAAGTTTGAAATAATGGAGTTCAACATTTTAAGCCTCTATGATTTTGTCGTGGTGGCTATACAAATAATACTGATGAAAATCACAGCCTCTCTACCATTCATGTCATCATCTTTGACAGTTATCACAGTCAACCAGTCTATCACCCCTGCATCCTGGTACAATGGCATGCAAATTAATCGGGATAAAATTTAATAATTAAATAAATCCCAGAACTCTTTTTGGCCTTTTACTCACACCGAAACTTCAGTTCCTTATTTGGGAAATTGTTCAAGGGTCAGGCCCTTTTCTGCTCCTGAACTCTTGAATCCTGATATTGGGGCATATTTTGTGTTGACCCTGATTTCTTGGGTTCTGACTTCTGCTTTCCACTTTTGCAGGGCATCTATACTACTTTTAAATTTCAAGTCATAAGTGTGTTCAGAGCCTTGTAATGGTTTCAATTCATAGTGCTATGGAACTCCATGTCTCTTATAGTATCAAAGCTCAATTGGGTTCTAGCCCCAAGTCCTTCTTGAGAGTTATCAGAAGCCTCTAAGTTTTTACATGGCCCTGCTTTGTGTCCCTGAACTCCCTTTTCCCAGCACTCTCCAATTCCTGACCCTGGTACAAAGTAACATAATTTTCAGGTGTCAATGGAGTCTCTCTGGTCTGATTGCAGACTTATTTACCAAGCTATGTTTCTGCTGCCTTTTCTGGTGAGTCCCTTACCCAACGCCCACAGGGTACTGCCTTGTGTGTGTGCATGTGTGTGTGTGTGTGTGTGTGTGTGTGTGTGTGTGTGTGTGAATGTGACAAACTGAGGCTTGATGAAGGCATGAAATACAGTTTCTCTTTGGATTTCTTGATCATTATTCAATCTAGATATTTTTCCCCTGAAATATATGAGAAAGATACAAGCTCTTCTGTGATCTAACCTAGACCAAATTAATTGAAAATCCTCCTAGGAATCTCAATTTGGCAACTAAATGGAGAAGAAGGAAGAGACTAAGAGCAGCAAACCTAATTAGACTACTTTTACAATAGTCAATATGAGAATCTCTCTAGGCCTCAGTTTTTTCATCTCTAAAATGTTTGATTGATCTAATTTACCTCTAAAGTCACTTCTAACTCTAAAATATATAAATCAGGTGATGAGAATCTGAATTTGAGTGATGGTTATAGGAATAGATAAAGGGAGACAGAGAAGATAAATATTATGAAAGTAAAATTGACAAGAATTGGAAATTGATTACATATGTGAGTTGGACGATGAAGAGTCAGTAGAGATTGCCTCAGTGGTTGGAAATGTAGATTACTTGTAGGATGGCCCTCTCATTAACAGAATAAGAAAATTAAGAGAAAGAGGGGGGATAGAGAGGAAAGATTATCCTTTCTCTTTCAAGCATGCAGAGTTTGATTTACCGGGTCTGAATGTTGTACATTTTGATACCAGGCCCCACTTTACTTGCTCCTTTCCAAACCCCTGCTCCTCCTCTTCCCACGCCCCATAATTTCCACACCCCATATGCCCCAAAGAGAAGAGAAGACAAATAGTTCGGAGAAGGAAGGCTCAGATTTGGGGCCAATGCTGCTCGCTGGGCGTTTGCATGTCAGCTCCGGGAACACTGGGTCCCTTCACAGATATTGTCACCACCAACCTGAAGCTTGGCAACCCTTCTGACCAAAATGTACGTTTTAAAGTGAAGACTACTGCACCCACCAGTACTGTGTGAGACCCAACAGTGGAATTATTGATGCGGGAACATCAATCAATGTGTCTGTGATGCTACGGCCTTTCGATTATGATCCTAACGAGAAAAGTAAACACAAGTTTATGGTTCAATCTATGTTTACTCCGACTGACACCTCAGATGTGGAAGCAGTATGGAAGGAGGCAAAACCAGAAGATCTTATGGATTCAAAAGTTAGGTGTGTGTTTGAATTGCCAGCAGAGAATGATAAACTGCATGATGTAGAAATAAATAAAATTATGTCCACAACGGGAACAGAGACCGAATCATCTGTTATGTCTAAATCTATAAGTTCTTTGGATGATACTGAGCTAAGAAAGTAATGGAAGAATGTAAAGGGCTGCAAGTAGAAGTTCAGAGGTTACAGGAGGAAAACAAATAATTTAAGGAAGAAGATGGGCTGCGGATGAGGAAGACACTGCAGAGCAACAGCCTAGCTTCTGCCTCGGCCACCATCATGAAGGAAGAAGGGCTTAGTAACTGACTCCTGGCTCTGGTCGTTTTGCTCTTCATTGTTGGTGTAATTATAGGGAAAATCGCCTTATAGAGGCAGCATACAAAGGCTGGTAATTGGATTGATGGATCTGCCATATCATGGGATTTAAACTTATTCATAACAAAGAAATTAATGTATGACATCTCACAGGTCTTGCCTTTAAATTCCGCCCCCTCCCTCTGCACAAATATAACATAGCATAATCTAGAAAGTTTGAAATGTACAGTGAGTAAACGGGGCAAAAAACAATGCAAAAAGGATGATGTTTACTAGATGACAAGGAAAATCATGGTTAATGCTCAAATGATAAGTTGTAAATGCAATTTCAAACATTTTTAGACCTTGGTACAGGTTGCTGGATTACCTCTTTTAAAATGAGAAACTGGTTCCTTAATTGCTAGAGCTCCCCCCTTCTGATAGTGGGAACCAGAGCTAAGCAGGAAGGGGCAGGAATCTCTGTAAAATATATTAATCCACCACACATACTGCTTATAAACTTAAGAGTTTGTCCATGTCTTCAGTTCTGTGCAAGTTACCAATTATTTTTTGGGAACTCAAGTGAATCTAGTCAGAAGCTGAAAAGGATTGAGTGACAGCCTTGAATGTGCTAGTCACCAATATGAGGCATATATCGATTAATGGTACACAACATTTTAGGAGAAAGGTCGTTACCTTGTTCTCTTAAAGGGACCAAGCTAAACTGCTATTGGTTCGTTTAGTTGAATTAAACTGTTATTCAGAGATGTTTAATGCCTGTTTAACTTATTTAATGTATTTCATCTCATGTTTCCTTATTGTCACAAGGTCATGACTAATGCTATGGCATAGAAATCACCACTCTAAGGCTGTGGGTTGACCTGTCATTGCTGCTGGAGAGCTGTGGGATCCTTCTGTCTCTTACTGGTTTTTTTTTTGGGGGGGGCACTACGTAAATGGACTTTTGATTTATTTGAACATTGGAAAACGACAGTCAGGAAATGATTTTCTATGTAAATAAATAAAATCTACGTTGGGAAGGGAGGGAAATTATACCAGTAGTAATAATAGTCAACTCTTGATTACCCTGCTGATGGAGGGAGTAGCCATAGTACAGATAACCTTTTTAAAAAATGTCATTTTAATGTCACTCTTGAATTCATCCTATTTCACCTTTCCTCACTGTGCTTGGCCTCAGTCCCTTTCTCTCTCCCCTGCCCCCAATTTGGCCCATAATTGGAGTAGCAATACGGAAAGTTATCCCAGTAGTAAGGAGAGGACAGTATTCTAGAAATAGATAGGGGAGATAGTCCTGGAGCCAATTGGGAGGCAGGAGAGAGAAGACCCACCCCAAATGAGGGGCTGGTGGTCAGGGGAAACCTTCCCCCAACTAATTCACAAAGCAGATAATTGAGAGTTGACTGTAAATTAATTTTATGCCATAAATGACCAATCCTGTTGGACTATGTAGCATCTTTAAAAGAAAAAAAATTAAATAAAGCCCCAAAATGAAAAAAAAAAAAATATATATATATATATATAGATGCCAGAGTTTGCTTACTAGCATCTTGTTAGAAATATGGAACTAGAGATAAGAGAGAGAATATCTGGGTATGGAGTCTTAGGAGTTATTGGCATAGATATAATAATTGAGTTTTTGAGAGCAGTCATGAATGTCAAAAAGAAATAGAGGATAAAGGAAAAGAAAGAATATCCAGAAGGAAGGGTGAATCAAAATATACAAAATGTTGCAGAATGGTCAGGAAGGTTGAGATGTTAGAAAGCACATTAGGTATACAAATAAAGAAATTGTTGGTATCCTCTTCTCTGAGGAGAGATGTGGTATATTATAGGTACAAAATAAGTTTTATCTTGTCAGATGTAGCCAATGTACTGTGGTTTGTTTTACTTTATAATATTTTTCTTGTTTTTTTCTTTTTTTATAGTTTGGAAGGATTGTTGGGTAATAATGGTGGAAAAATGCAAGAAACTTTTTTTTAAGTAATAGCTGGAACTCACTATCTAACAAAAACCACTGGGAAAACTAGAAAGTAGTCTGACAGAGAGTAGGCATAGACCAACACCATCTTGCACCATACATCAAGAGTAGCTCAAAATGAGTATATGATTTAGTCATAACTGATGATATCATAAGCAAATTCAGGGAGCATGGAAGGAATTACCCACCAGATCTAGGGATAAGGGAAGAGTTCTTGACCGAGCAACAGATAATAAGGTTGACAGAAGGGAAAATGGATAATTTTAATTACATTAAATTAAAAAAGGTTTGCACAAACAAAACCGATGCAATCAAAATAAAAAAGACAAAGTCAAAAAATTTAGCCACAGGTTTCTCTGATAAAGTTCTCATTTTTCAAATATATGGAGAATTGAGATAGATTTATAAAAATAGGAGCCATTATCCAATTGATTAATGGCCACAGAATATGAATAGGCAGTTTTTAGAGGATGAAATTAAACCTATCAATAATCACATGAAACTGTTTCAAATCACTGATAATTACAGAAATGCAAATTAAAACAATTCAAAGGTGCTAGTTTGTAACCCTCACATTGACTAAGACGATAGAAAAATAAAATGGCAAATGTTGGAGGTAATCTGACAAAAATAAGTACATTAATACATTGTTGAGAGATTCATGAACTAGTCCATACATTGTGGAGGTCAATTTGGAATTATACATAAAGGCCTATAAAATTTTGCATGCCTTTGACCCGGCAATAGCCCAAGGAGAAAAAAGGAAAAGGAAAATGATCTCTATGTACAAAATATTTATAGCATCTCTTTTCTTTGTTGTCAAAGAATTAAAAATGAGGGAATGCTTATCAATTGGGAATGTTTGAACAAATTATGATACATGAAGGTGATAGAACACTATTGTGCAATAAGAAACAATGAAGGGGCAACTAGGTGGTGCAGTGGGTAGAGCACTGTCCCTGGAATCAAGAGAAACTGAGTTCAAATTTGGCTTCAGACACTTACTAGCTATGTAACCCTGGGCAAGTCACTTAAACTCAGTTGCCTCCCTCCAAATATGTAAGTGTGTATGTGTATATATGTGTTTGGATATTTATATGTATGTACATACATACATACATATGATGAAGGTGATAGTTTCAGAAAAACATGGGAAGGCCTATATGAACTATCCAAAGTGAGGTGAGCAGAACCAGGGAACAATCTATGTAGTAACAGCAATATTGTTAGGAAAATCAACTATGTAAGACTTAAATTCTGATCAATATAATGAGCCATCATAACTCCAAAGGATTCATGATAGAAAATGCCATCTACCTCCATAGATAGAAATGATAGATTCAGAGTATAGTTTAAAGTATATCTTTATCCTTTTTTTTCTTCTTATGGTTTTTTATGTTGAAACATGGCTAATGTGGAAATATATTTTTTCATGACTTCATATATGAATGTCACATTTACTTTTTTTTTCTTTTCTCAATGGTGAGGGAGCAGTGGAGAGAGGGAGAGAAGGTGGAACTAAAAATGAAAATAAAATTTAAATTAAAAAAATTAACAAATAGAAATAGTGACCTAGGAGAGAGCAATTTCTGTCAAGTTAGATTATAAGAGTTTGAGGAGTGACTGAGAAATGAAGAAGTAAAGATAACCACAGTAGATTTTTTTTCCCTATGAATTTAACTCTAAAATGGAAGGCAAATATAGAAAAATAATTTGAGGGGAGTGCTGGATCTAATTAAAACTTTCTAAAGATATAATAGAATTTGGCATGTATATGTATATGTATATGTTTGTATGTATATGTATGTATATATATGTATATGTGTGTATATGTATATACAAATGAGCCAATGATAAATAAAAATTGAAGAATAAGAAGAGAGGGATCATCAGTGAAGTACAAGAATAAGAAATGTGCTGATATAAATAATAAGATGGGAAAGAAATAGCAGGGAAAGTAAGGCTTCTTCAGATGCAGCAACAAAAGGAAGGACAGTTGGACATTGATTTAGAAGAGAATAAATGTGTAAAAAATTTGAGAAAAGAGGGAACTCCTGAGAAGTCTATTTTCTGAGGAAAACATGAGGCAAGACCTTCACCTGAAAGGAAGATGGGGAGGGTAGAGGTAATTATACATAATGACCTAAGGATCCCCTTTAAAATAGAACATATTGTATTGTGACTGATAGAAACAGCAGCTTCTTTTTAGCAGTGATGGAATGAGTATATGTTGCCAAGAACTTTTAAATACTGAAGATTTTTATTAACTTTTGGAACTGAAAATGATGGGCGAGATGACATCAGTGGGGAATAATGAATTTCTTCAGAAATACATTAATTAACATTTTGCAGGCAGTGGGAGATTATTTGGTAAAAGACTTTTGTTGCCCAAAGATAGATACTGCAATCTTTGTCTGGGGAATGAATCTTTCCTAATTCATGAAACAAAAGTATCAGGATGTGGATTCATTTGTTGAGTTTTAAGTTGTGTTAGATATAACTTCTATCTAGCCCCAGCCTATCCTAGGAACTGGACATCAATATAAGCTGGAGATTTATAATTATTTACTTATTCTAGAAGTGATGTGTCATTTCTGGCTTTCTTTAATTAATGATCAGGCTGGGCCAATGAGTTTGGAGTGTTTGATATATGTCAAAGTTTTAAATTGGGTTCCACAATCAAATCATTGGTTTCAGCATGGAACTGGCAATACATTTGGAACCTAGTTACTGCAGTATCCTTGCTCTAGGATCCAAACAAATGTCTTGATTTACAAACTTTTTAGACCTTTTCTGGATATTTAAGTCAAAAGTCCCAATATGAAATTCTATGAAAGGGACAATGTGTCTCCACTTTATATCGAGTTGCAAACTTGTGATTTTCTAGTTTCCTAAAAAAAGTCAATGTGTTGACTAAAAGTAAATAGAACGATTCTTTATAGAATGGACAAGGACCTGAAATAGAATTATGAATGTATTTTTCCATTACATGTTTAACATTAATCATTAGTCATAGCTACAAAATAATTTAATATAAGAATTTCCATTGTTTGCTGCTGTTTGTCCCTCGGTCTTGAGAAGTACCATGACATCAGGGAGGTGATGTCACGATATGCAAGTGAATTGGATTTAAGTGATGAAGTGCTGCGCAAAGTCAGTCTTGCTTTCTCCTCTGGAGCCATCTGGATCCAGTAGCCAGATATGGATCATGAAAACTGAAAATGGCTCAGGATGCAGTGGGAGACCTTGGCCTTTAATGGGTCTCAGTTTGACTGAGGCAGCACCCATTCAATGATTAAGGCTAAATAAAATGAGGCAAAGAATAGGCTCTTAAAAAAAAGTCTGGGAGGGGAAGACCTTCAGGGTTTCTGGGAAAAACAGAAACAATTATCATTTACATTTATTCTGAACCAATCACAGCTCAGATAGTGACCCAATAGGGCTTGGTCTGGAATCAGAGTGATTTGGGGTAAAAAAAAAATCATTTCAAAGATTAAAATTTCATTTCCCTTTGAGCAGAGCACCTACAGGTAGGGGTATGGTACCCTATGTGGAGAGAGAAGAAAGCAAGCAAGAAAGGAGAGAGAGAGAGAGAGAGAGAGAGAGAGAGAGAGAGAGAGGGAGGGAGGAAGGAAGGAAGGAAGGAAAGAAGGAAGGAAGGAAGGAAGAAGTGTTGCTTAATTGGAAATTTTGGCCCTAGTGGTCAGCCCCTGCCCAAGATTTTGCCTCTGATTACGATGTCTTGGGATGTTTGTGGAGGGTCATAATATTTAACTTCAACCTCAGAGTGAAAATAAAAGCTCCAAATATGCTTGGTTTTTCCAATTAATACATTATGAACCTGTCATCTAAAACTTTCATGAACATACCTCTCAACTGCACATTTATCTCTAATTTTTGTCTATCTCAGTTCTATGTAGTTTAATTCAACATATATTTATTGAATCAACTGATAGCTTTTGCACTGAAGGATCTTTGAATTTCAGTAAAATGTAAGATGTTTGAAGGTAGAGACTTTGTCTTTGTATCCCAAACACAATTCCATACAGCATATGGGATGTAGTGTGAAATAGTTAATAAAGATAGTTATGTGGCACAATGGATGATGTTCTGGATATGGAATCAAGACTAAGTACAAATTATGAAATACAATTACTAAGTACAAATACAGCCCCTTTCACTTACTTGCTCTGTGACATTAAGGAAATAATTTACCATCTCTATCTCCCTCAGCATCTTCATTTGTAAAAAGGGGACAAGAATAGCACCTAACATCTAGGACTGTTGTAAAGATGAAATGAGATAATATTTGTAAATTTATTTGCACACCTTAAAGTACTTTGCATGTGTTAGGGGAAATAAATCAGTAAATCTAGACTAGAACCAGACTCTAGAGAGCCTTAAGAAGTGGGACATTGAGGATATATTTTGTTGCATAAGAAGATTTTGGAGCAGCAGAACAATAAGGTCAAACCTATAATTAGGGAAAGGAAAGTCAGGTTTTACTTAGTGTCAGAAGGTGGAAAAAGAATTATGTATTAAATCAAGGATGAAAGTGATAATAGGAATGGGAGGATGGGATTAATTAGTGTAGAATGGGTGATGAGAACTCCTGGTCAATTTGATGAGTTCTCCAATATACATGATAAAATAACAGAGCATAGACCTTTGTCAAAATGGGCACCTCCCACAGAGCTACAATACTCTGAACTCATGCTGTTATACCAATGGGACTTGTTGATTGTGCCCTAATTAATGGGTACTGGCTCAAGGATGATTGGTGAGAAATCAAGGTGGTCAGACTTTAATCAGAAAACTCTTCTCTCAATTTCCCCACCCCCATGACCTATATCAGTGAGCCATGGTAGTGGTTCTGCCTTTAAGATTATTAGCAAATGAAGAGAGAAGAAAGAAAGGAGGGTTTTCTCTACTCTCCCCCTTTTAGCAGTTATGATAATTATAACAAAAGCACATAAAGGTGGAGACAGTTGCTTGGACTAAGTCTTGGACTCTCAGTCTACACAGTTCTGGTTGCTTTCTCTTTCCTTTCTGCTTCCTTTTATGGGTATATTTCATGTAAAAATAAGCTAGAAAAAATGGATGTTTTTAGCCTTGGGGTTTACCTCCTAAGTCAATGGTTCCTGAATAAAGAATACAGGTACCAACAAATAAGAATGAGATTTCCTTAATAGCATACTCCTTGGAGAAGAGGATCACTAATAGGAAGATATTATAGCTGAAGGACTAAAGCTATGCCATGGTTAGGCAACAAATCTGGACCTTGCTAACCCTCCCTGATAATTGTTGTGAGTTGCTCAGACAATGAAGGTGTCAGGGGAATGCAAAATATCTGTTCCAAAGTCATACAACTTATATTTGCCCTCTGGTGGTGGGAAGTATACTAAATATAATGAGAGTAGTGGGCTATTTGAGTGTTTTATATGGCTTGTATTTATTCATGTATGCATTTAAAACCTATATATTATGCAATTTCTGTGGTCAAGATTTTTTTTTTTACTACCTCAAATCAGATAGCAATATCATAACTGATTGTTTTTGTGAGAAGGTACCTTAACACCTACATTTAGCAAAACTCCAGAACTGAACAATTTCTATGTTTTGTTTCAGAGGTTTTCCTGAAGAAATTCAGGAGGAAATAATAATAAACCAAAAAGAATTTGATTCCTTTTCTGGTCCATCTCTTTAAATAGGTGCTGGTCCATGTAAACCCAGAGTGCCTTGACAGCATTCCCTGAGCCATGACTGACACTAGCCATAAAACAAGGGGAAATACAAGTACGTACAAATCATATAGTTGTTCCTTTCATGATTCTTCTCTGGTGAAGAGACTCCAATTAAATAATTATAACAGTGAACAACACTGCTTGGGAGTGTTGGAGGTTGGGAGCTTGGGAGAAGTGGGCGGTTTAAGGAAGCCTTTGCTGATCCTTCTTGCCCAGGTGTAGCCTGCTTTAATTATTTGGTGAGGACCAAAGGTCAGTTTACTTCCTTCAGTATTCAAGGAGAAGTTCCCTAGGTCAAATCTTCTATTCATCATTTATTCACCTCATCCATCTCCTTAATGATTTTATATACTTTGATTTATCACTTGTCAACATTATTAAATAGTATAACTATTAATACTTTTTTATTTTATTTTTTATTGTCATCACTCATTTTGAAAGTTCTTCCTCACTCAATAATTTTAGGTGCCCTTCTCTGAGAACATTTCTGCTCTGTTATGACTGACTTGAGGTTTAACAAATGGAAATGGTACAATACTGAGTAATGTTGGATGCTCTGATTTGGAGAAGATAGAATCATGCTTTCTTTGTTCCCAATATCCTTCCTGAAGACATGTTGCATTTCATCAACCAAATGCCTGAGATAATATAGCTATGAGGAGTAAATTAGTACTACTTAACTACTCAAAAAAGAATTGGTGAAGACAGACACCAGAGGCTGGCAAACCTTCACACTTTGAAGAGTGATTGCAAATAGAATCAGAAGCTGTTCAAAAATTGAGCCATCTGCTAAGTGTAATCCACAACAAAAAGAACTTAATCATGCACTAGGGGGCAGCATAGCAGAAGACTGATGTACAAGCAAAACTTTTATAGGAAAAGATGTGGGTGGTATAGGGCCAGTCCAACATTTGACTTGTCCATTTGACTTGCAATAGAATCATTCATAATGGCAGGCTCAATGTCTTTCTTTTAAGCACTGAGGACAATTTTCCCTGTTATTCCCTACTTTGAATTCGTCCACATTTTCCATCCTAGGTGCTATTTGTAATTTTCTTCTGTGATTAATTTATAGTAGAGAATATTTCCTAACTTATTTAAGATAACCTGAGACAACTGCACTTACCAAAATAATAAAAATGAAAATATTTTTCCCTTTCCTCAAAATAAAACTCTCATTAATGCTTTCTACCATCAGTGGATAAATTCAGGTGAGGAAAGGGGATGCGAAATAGGCTTCTGTGTTACTCAAAATGTACTAACAAATAATTGTTATCATTTTATAGTGCTTTAAAATGTTGCAAAGCACTCTACATATATTTCTTCTTTGATCTGAGAAAAAACCTTTTATTTTTTATAAATATTCCTTCTAGCTCTAAAATTCTGATTTTATGAACATGATATGTCATGACTTTAAAAATGTATAAATGTAAAAATGTATAAAAATGTATAAATAAAAATTTAATTGAGGTGTGCCAAATCCAAAATTGTCTGATTAAAGACTCTTCAATCCTGTGGTTTGAAAACCACTTAAATCTTGTATTCTGAAATAATACCTAGCAATATCATTTGTTTATACTGTTGAATTTGAGCCTTGGTCTTGTCACTGAGTAACCTGTATGGCCTGAGACAAGTCACTTGTCCTCTCTGGGTCATAGTTTCTTCATTGGTAAAATGAAAATAATTGACTAATTTACCCAGAAATTTCCTTCCAGATCTAAATCAATTGTAATTTTTAAAGTTGTTTGAGTCAAGTAAGAGAAAATAGGATAAAAATAAAATTGTCTTTTCTTTAATAGAATGTGGGGGGCTCATGTTTTCTACATATCCAAATTAGAACACTGCTTCAGAAAGTATTTGATAATTTATTTTGCCTAATGACCCTTTGTTGACCAACTTTTTTTTTTGTGGGAGGGCTTTTCTGACTTATCTCTGCCTTGGCTATGTGTTTCTGTTTCCAACTTCTATTGACACAATAAGGGATGAGAACAATCACAAGAATACAAATTCCGAAATATTTCCTTAATATTTTCCATTTTCTCTCAAATCCCTATCCAAGAGAGATAATATTTAGTCAGAATCACTTGGAGGAAAATAATCTAATCCTCTTTCTGATGATCTTTGGTGTAAAATTTAGAAATAGACATTTCATGAGACAAGAGTCAAAAACTGTGTTTTGAAGCAAATGACTTTTTAAAATGCCTTTTTAAAAATTTATTTTTAGTTTTCAACATTCACTCCCATAACATTTTGAGTTTTAAATTTTCTCCCCGTCCCTCTTTTCTTCCTCCCCAAGATGGCATGCAATTTGATGTAGGCACTACATATGCATTCCTACCAAACATATTTTCCACATTATTCATGTTGTGAAGAAGAATTAGAACCAATAGGAGGAACCACAAGAAAGAAGAAACAAAACAAAACAAAAGACAAAAAAGAACAAAGTGTAGGTTTCAATCTGCATTCAAACTCCATGGTTCTTTCTCTGTATGTGACTAATATTTTCCATCATAAGAGTTTCGGAGATGTCTTAGATACTGGTATTGCTGAGAAGAGCTAAGTCTATTAAGGCAGTCATCTCACAGAGTGGTTGTTACTGTGTACAATGATCTCCTGGCTCTGCTCACTTTACTCAACATCAGTCCATACGAGTCTTTCCAGGTTTTCTAAAGTCCACTTGCTCATCATTTCTTATAGCACAATAGTAGTCCATTACATTCATACATCACAACTTGTTCAGCCATTCTCCAATTGATGGGCATTCCCTCAATTTCCAATTTTTTGACACCACATATAGAGCTGCTATAAATATTCTGTACACATGGGTCCTTTTCCCATTTGTATCATCTCTTTGGGATACAGCCCTAGAAGTGCTATTGCTGGGTGAAGGGGTATGCATATTTTTATAGCTCTTTTGGTATAGTTTCAAATTGTCCTACAAAATGTTTGGATCAATTCACAACTCCACCAACAATGTATTAATGTTCCAATTTTCCCACATCTTCTCTAACATTTATCATTTTCCTATTTTGTCATGGTAGCCAACCTGATAGGTGTGATATGGTACCTCAAAGTTGTTTTGATTTGCATTTCTCTAATCAATGGTGATTTAGAGCATTTTTTCATGTGACTATACATACCTTTAATTTCTTCATCTGAAAACTTACCTGTTCACGTCCTTTGAGCTTTTCTCAATTGGAGAATGATTTGTATTCCTATTAATTTTACTTACTTCTCTATATATTTTAGAAATGAGATCCTTATCAGAGATACTAGTTGTACAAATTCTTTCCCAGTTTTAGGCTTCCCTCCTGATCTTTATTCCATTAGCTTTGTTTGTGCAAAAAACTTTTCAATTTAATGTAATCAAAGTTATCCATTTTGTATTTCATAATGTTCTCTATCTCTTGTTTGGTCATAAATTCTTCTGTTCTCCATAAATCTAACAGATAAAGTATTCCTTGCTCTCCCAGTTTTCCTATAGTATCAGCCTTTATATGTATATCATGTACTCATTTTGACTGTACTTTGGTATAGGGTGTAAGGTCTATGTCTAGTTTCTGCCATACTCTTTTCCAGTTTTCCCAGCAGTTTTTCTCAAAGAGTAAGTTCTTATCCCAGAAGCTGGTGTCTTTGAGTTTATCAAACAGTAGATTACTATAGCCATTAACTACTGTGTCTTGTGTACCTAATCTATTCCACTGATCTACCACTCTGTTCCCTAGCCAGTACCAAGAAGTTCTGATGATTGCTGCTTTATAACACAACTTAAGAAGTGGCATGGCTGGTGAACTTTCCTAGCATTACTTTCCCTTAGTTCCCTTGATATTCTGGACTTTTTCTTTTTCCAGATGAATCTTATTATTCTTTCTAACTTTATAAAATAATTTTTTGTAGTTTGATTGGTATGGCACTTAATAGGTAAAATAATTTAGGTAGAATTGTCATTTTTATTATATTAGCTCAGCCTACCCATAAGCAACTTAGGTTTTTCCAATTATTTTGATCTGACTTTATTTGTGTGAAAAATGTTTTGTAACCTAGTTCCTAGGTTCGTTTTGGCAGATAGACTCCTAAATATTTTATGATGCCTACAGTAACTTTAAATTGGATTTCTCTTTCTAGCTCTTGCTGTTGGGCTTTGTTGGTAATATATAGAAATGCCAATTACTCATGTGGATTTATTTTGTAGCCTACAACTTTGCTAAAGTTATTTATTATTTGAAGGACTTTTTACTTGATTCTCTAGGATTCTTTAAGTATATCATCATATCATCTGGAAAGAGTGATAGCTTTGTTTTTTCTTTGCCTATTCTAATACCTTCAATTTCTTTCTCTTCTCTTATTGTTAAAGCTAACGTTTCCAATATGCAATTGGACAACAATGGTGATAATGGACATCTTTGTTTCACCCCTGATATTATTGGAATTGCTTCTAGCTTGTCCCCATTACATGTAATGCTTCTTGAAGGTTTTAGGTAGATGCTATTTCTTACTTTAAGGAAGACTCCACTTATACCTATGCTCTATACCTATGCTCTCTAGTGTTTTTAATAGGAATGGGTGTCTATTGAGATGATCATGTGGTTTCTGTTAGTTTTGTTGTTGATATGATCAATTATGCTGATAGTTTTCCTAATATTGAACCAGCCCTGCATTCCTGGTATAAATCCTACCTGGTCGTAGTGTATTATTCTGGTGATAAGTTGCTGTAATCTATTTGCTAATATTTTGTTAAATTTTTGCATCTATATTCATTAGAGAAATTGGTCTATAATTTTCTTTCTCTGTTTTGACTCTTCCTGGTTTAGGTATGAGCACTATATTTGTATCATAAAAAGAATTTGGTAAGACTCCTTCTTCACCTATTTTCCAAATAGTCTATATAGTATTGGAATTAATTGTTCTTTGAATGTTTGATAGAATTCACTTGTAAAACCATCTGGTCTTTAAGATTTTTTTTCCTAAGGAGTTCAGTGATGGCTTGTTCAACTTCTTTTTCTTAAATGGGGTTATTTAAGTATTTTGCTTCTTCTGTTAATCTGGACAATTTATATTTTTGTAAATGTTTATCCATTTTACTAAGATTGTCAAATTTATTGGCATACAGTTGGGGGAAAATAGCTCCTAATTATTGTTGTAATATTCTCTTCTTTGGTGGTGGCTTCACCCTTTTCATTTTTGATACCAGTAATTTCATTTTCTTCTTTCTTTTAATTAAATTAGCCACAGGCTTGTCTATTTTATTGTTTTTTTTCATAAAACCAGCCCTTAGTTTTATTTATTACTTCAATAGTTTTCTTAATTTCAATTTTATTAATCTTTCCTTTGGTTTTCAGTATTTCCAGTTTGGTATTTAATTAGGAATTTTTAATTTGTTCTTTTTCTAGCTAATTTAGTTGCATGCCAAATTCATTGATTCTTTCTTTCTCTATTTTATTCATGTAAACACTTAGAGATATAAAAATTTCCTAAGAACTGATTTTGCTGCATCCCGTAAGTTTTGGTATGTTGCCTCATTACTGTCATTCTCTTGAATGAAATCATTGATTGCTTCTATGATTTGCTGTTTGACCCACTCATTCTTTAGGATTAAATTATTTATTTGCAGTTAATTTTAGTCTATCTTTCCATGTCCCTTTATTACATATAACATTTATTGCATCATGATCTGAAAAGGATGCATTTAATATTTCTGCCTTTCTGCATTGGATTGTGAGTTTTTTATGCCCTAGCACATGGTGAATTTTTGTGTAGGTGCCATGTACCACCAGGAAAAAGGTATATTGCTTTCTATCCACATTCAGTTTTCTGCAGAGGTCTACCATATCTAACTTTTTTAATATTCTATTCACCTCCTTAACTTCTTTCTTATTTATTTAGTGGTTAGATTTATCTAGTTCAGAGAGGAGTAGGTTTCAGTCCCCCACTAATGTTGTTTTGCTGTCTATTTCTTCCTGTAACTCCCTAAACTCATCTAAGAATTTAGATGCCATACTACTTGGTGGATATATGTTTAGTAATGATATTATGTCATTGTCTATAGTACCTTTTACCAGAATGTAATTTCCTTCCTTATCTCATTTAATAAGATCTATTTTTGTTTTAGCTTTGTCTGAAAGCAGGATTACTACCCCTGATTTTTATTACTTCAGCTGAAGCATAATATATTCTACTCTAGCCTTTTACCTTTAATCTATGTGTATCTGTTTCAAATGTGTTTCTTATAAACAAGATATTATGGGATCATAGTTTTTTTAATCCATTCTGCTATCCATTTCCATTTTAGGTGAGAGTTCACCCCATTCACATTCAGTTAGGATTACTATCTATGTCCTTCTCTCCATCCTATTCCTCCCTCTCCTTGTTTATGCTTTTCTTTCTCTTTTTCTCCCTCTTCATCCTCCCTAGAGTTTTGCTTTTCACCACTGCCTTCCTCAATATGCCCTCCCTTCTATCAGCTTCCTCCCTTTTCTTTCCCTTTTCCCTTACTATTTCTTCCCTCCCTTCTCTCCGCCCTTCCCTTTCCTTTCCCCTTTCCCTCCTACTGCCTAATGGCTAGTTAAATTTCTATACCTGAGTATGTTGAAGCAAATATGAGGAGAGTAAAGTTCAAACAATGCTCATCTCCCTCCCTTCTTTACCTCTACTTTAATATGCCTTTGTGCCTCTTCATGTGATATAATTTACACTTTTCTGCTTCCTCATTTCCTCTTCTCCCATTATAATTTCTTTTCACCACTTCCTTAGGTTTTTTTATCATTACATCAAAGTCAACTTATACCTATTCCCTTTGTCTATGTATATTACTTCTAAATTTCATAATAAAGATATAGTTCTGAAGAGCTGTAAATATTATCTTCCCATGTAAGGATATAAACAGTTTATCCTTATCAAATAACATGGGTTTTTTTCCCCTTTTCCTATTTACCTTTTTATTCCTCTCTTGAATTTTGTATTTGAAAATCAAATTTTCCATTGAACTCTGCTGTTTCCACCATGAAAGTCTTGAAGTACCCTATTTCATTGAATGTCCATCTCCTCCTCTGAAGGAGTATGCTCATTTTGCTGGGTAGTTGATCCTTGGTTGTAATCCAACCTACTTTACCTTATAGAATATCATATTCCAAGCCCTCTGATATTTTAATGTGGAAGCTACAATGTCCTGCATAATCCTGACTGTGGTTCCATGATATTTGAATTGTTCCTTTTTGGCTGCTTGCAGGATTTTCTCCTTGACCTGATAATTCTGGAATTTGGCTACAATATTTCTTGGTGTTTTCAATTTGGGATCTCTTTCAGGAGGTGATCAGTGGATTTTTTTGATGACTATTTTACCCTCTGGTTCTAGGGCCTGAAGATAGTTTTCCATGGTGATCTCCTGAAAGATGCTATGCAGGCTCTTTTTTCATCATGGCTTTCAGGTAATTCTTAAGTTATCTCTCCTGGATCTATTTTACAGGTCAGTTGTTTTTCTAGTTAGATATTTTACATTTTCTTCTATTTTTTTCATTCTTTTGATTTGGTTTTTACTGATTCTTAATGTATCATAGAATCATTAGATTCAACTTACCCAATTCCAATTTTTAATGAATTGTTTTCTTCAGTTAGCTTTCATACCTCCTTTTCCATTTGGCCCATTTTACTTTTTAAGGAGTTGTTTTCTTCAGTGTATTTTTTTCCATTTTTTAAAATGAATTGTTCATTTTTTCTTCTGCCTCCCTTAGTTGACTTTTAAAATAATTCTTGACCTCCTCCAAGAAACTTTCTGGGCTTGATATCAGTTCATATTCCACTCTGAGGTTTCAGATGTGGATATATGGACAATATTATCCTCCCCTGAATTTGTGTTTTGATCTTCTCTGTCATCAAGATATTTTTTCTATGGCCACTGCTTTTCTGTGTCGCTTCTTACTCATGTTGTTTGCCTTTTTTCTGGATTTTATAGTTGGTCTCAGGCTTCTTGTGGTTGGGGCTAGGGCCTGGTTACTGGTTTGCTGACATAGGGCTTGCCAATGGCTTGCTGGGATGCCCTCCTTCCTGTACTGGTCCCCTTCAGCCACAGCAAGAGGAATCTTTCCTGTTAATCTCCCTAGTCTCATGAGCTAAAAGACTGCTGTATCTAGTCTTTCTGCTGACTCTATTATTTCAGGATTTTTCCTGGGACAATATTCTATGGGTTTTTCAAGGTCAATGAGTAAGGATGAGATCAAAGTATTGCTTGCTCTGCCATGTTGGCTCCCAGAAGTCGAAATAGGTGCCTTCAAAACATTCAGTCTGTGAGGTAATAGCTCCAGCAGCAGTGCTTCTGCTGCTGCTGCCACAACTTCCGCTGATTCAGTTGCTCCCAAAGCCTGTTCCTGGTTTGCTGTTCATGGGCTGTATTGTATGCCCTGTAGCCCTGTGCTGGACTGCACTTCTCTCTTACCTAGTTTCAACAGACACCTCCAGCTGACCTCCTAAGTTGTTCCTGGTGTCTGGGGCTGAGAAGACTGAAACCTGCCACTGCTTCTGGTGATTCTGTCTCCTGAAGCCTGCTCAGGCTTTGCTTAGGCTGGGTCTGCTGCTGCACACTGCACACTGGGTGCTCCTCTCTCAGATGGGTCCAACCAACTGGCCTTTCCTAGTGACCTTCCAGGTTGTCTTAGGCCGGAAATCTGCCTCCCTCTGTCTCTCTGTGGGTCCTGCCACTCTAGAATCTGCTCAGAATTGCCTTTCAGCATTATTTGAAGAGATAGGGGGAGAGAACTCAGGTGAGCTCACTCTGTCATCTTGGCTTAAAATGCCTTTTTTTTAAATATATAATATTCCTTTGGTTTTCTTCCAATCTGATGTTGTTGTTGTTGTTATTGTGTCATATCATATTTTGTGTTGTGTTGTGATCCCATTTGGACTTTTCTTGACCAAGATATTAGAGCAATTTGTCATTTCCTTCCCCAGCTCATTTTACAGATAAGGAAACTGAAGCAAACAGAGTTACATGACTTGTTCAGGATCAATTTAGAAAATTTGAACTCAGGAAGATGAGTCTTCCTTACTCCAGGTCCAATTATATCTACTGAATCACCTAGCTGCCCAAATACATCTTGATACTAAATAAAATAATTTATATATTTATTAAAATACCAATCAAACCAGTAAGGATATATTTGAACAACCTAGGCACAATGATAACAAATTTCTTATGCAGGGGAAAAGGTCTATAACATGAAGGGAAATAATGAAAATAAAGTAATAAAAATAAGATTTATATAATTAAGTAGTAATCAAATATCTGATACTGGTATACAAATAAAAAAGTAGATCAGTGGGATAACATTGAATAAATCAGAAAGAACTAAACTCATTTACCTAGCATTAAAAAACATTATAATACAAATTACTTGGGAAAGAATTTCTTTTTACTACAAATGATAAGAAAACTAGAAAGTAGATTAACAGAAAATAATTTTAACCAAACTCTTACCTTATACCAGAATAAGAACAAAATAACAATGTGATATTAAGAACAAAATTTAAAAAATTATTTGGGAAGCAGAGAAAGGGGAGAGAGAGAGAAAGAGAGAGAGAGAGAGAGAGAGAGAGAGAGAGAGAGAGAGAGAGAGAGAGAGAGAGAGAGAGAGACACTTCTTCCAACTACGGCTAAAGATAGTTTCTTTAATCAAATAGATGATAGAAACAATCCCAAAAGATAAAATAAATTATTTTGATTATACAAAATTGAAAAGTGTTTGCACATAAAAAAATCAGTGCAGCTAAGCTAAGAAGTAAAGATGTCAAAGGAAATTCTTTTATTAAATATCTTTGATATATTTCTGATACATAAGATATAAATACGGTGTTCCAAAGTCTTAGTATGGTTTTAAGCTACTAATATTTAAAGCTGCACAAAGATTTTTGGGACACAATTTATTGGCTACTTACATAAATATACATAAGACCAAGAGATATTTCCCAAAGGATTAATGGATAAAAGAATGCTCAAAAGATGAAGTACACATGATAAACTTTATCAAAGATTACTCTAATGTATGGATAACGACAGAAATGCAATTGAAAACAAGTTTGAGGTTTCAACTCAGGCCCAGAAAATTGGCAGACAAAAAAAAATAGTTTCAGAGCAATCACTCCTAAAAAAAAAATGTGTGGAAAGGCAGGCAAAAAAATCTACAGTGAAGCTATCAATTATTTCCAAACATTCTGGAATTCTTCTAAGACAGTGACTAAAGAAGTTCATCTTCTTTCATCCAGAGATAACACTGTTTTGGCATATACTGAAAGACAGCCAAAAAGAGAAAAGGAGGTCTCATATCCTCCAAAATATTCATAGTATCCTTTTAGTGTGGTAACAAAGAAAAAAAACCAATTAAATGTCTATCAGTCAGGGGATGGCTAAACAAATGATCATGAATGTAATTGAATTTTATTGGATTTTAAGAAATAAGGAATATGAAGAATTAAGTGATGCAAAGTAAAATAACCGGAATTAGAAAAACAATATATACAATGACTACATCATTGTAAATGAAGATTTTAAAGAAGAATTGAATGCTGTGGAATTATAACAGCCAAGCTTGGTCACAAAGAAAAAAATAAGAAAATGCACTTCCACTCCTCTCTTTATAGAGGTGGGAGATTGCATTTATTGTTATATTTGGTTGTTGTACTATCTTTGTTGAACTGTTTTACTTTTTGTGTCAGAAATGGCTTGCTAGATGACAGAGGGGGAAAGGATATATTCAGAAATTAATGTGGTATAAAACTAAAAGACAGTAATATAATTTTAAGAAACAAAATAATGGTAAATATGTAAAATATTTGTATCTTTCAATTAATCTCCTGCTCTTTTTAACTCCACCACTACTATTTTTTTCCTACCTAAAGCATGGATTAATTTCTTTTTTTTTTTTAAGCAATTAGGGTGAAGTGACTTGCCCGGGGTCACACAGCTAGTAAGTGCCATGTGTTTGACCTGAGGCTGGATTTGAACTCAGGTCCTCCTGACTTCAGGGCCGGTGCTCTATCTAGCTGCCCCCAAAGCATGGATTAACTTCAAAGAATGTTTTAACAATGAAATTAAAGGCAGGTCAGAGACAGAGAGATAACTGGAATTAGGCTCAGTAGATGATAAGGATTAGATATTTTATATATTATTTATTTAAAGATCTATTTTTTAATAAACAAAGGCATTTGATCATTTCAAATATAATTAAAACCTAAAAAATAAAATAAAATCTCCATGGAAAAGGAAACAAATATTATGAACTCAGTATTTGTGATTCCCAAATTATTATTGCTGTGTTTATTGGTCGTCAGACTTATTTTTTGTTAATTTTTTTAAAGCACAAAATCTCATGATTTAAGATCATCTTGATTTTGAGGAGTTGGGGAAGGTGAATCTCATGAAATTACTATAAACTCTTAAAGAATTTTCATTGAGCAGTAATATGCTTGCTTAAATGTCAACTTTCATATCAATCTGTCCTTTTTTCTCATTGTGAATAAGTTTTTGAATGAAAAAGACTGGTGTAGTTTTTGACATGTGCTCCAGAATCCAAGAGAGATGAATATAGGCTCTTGAAAACAGTTCTGAGAATTATAATTGCATGTCAAAATAATTTTTGGTACTGGAATAATCATGCATCACTTGTCAAATATGTTCCATTAATTCTATGGTACTGCTTAATGTGTGGATGTCTGCCTTCTATGGATGAAGTTCACTGGCTTTTCACCTATTTGCATGCATTTAAAAATGGGAATTTTTTAAAAGAGCATATCACATTTAACTGACAGCAAATGCTCTGAGCTCTTCTCTGGCAATTTGCCAGATCAATATATAATATTATAAAAGGAAAAAATTCCATATATCCACCTGGCACACAAAGAACTAAATGAAGAAATAACTAAATTTGGACTTATTTATACTGGAGAGCAAAAGTAAACTCATGATTTAATGGAGGTGCTTAGTTTGTCAATACATATTGAAAACTGGCCCCTTAAAGATTTATGGAAATTAAAAAGTTCATGTCATAGTGTGAGATTCATACTGGAATTTGGAAGAGAAGCTAGGTGTCTTTTTTTCTGTACCATAAAACTTTCTTCTGTTTTATGATTAATACTCAGCAATTTAATCCAATATATTAATTATTCCTTGAAGAAGTATAAATAAGGAGATCATATGGTATACCTGAAAATAGACACTTTTTCTATGTAGAACATGTGGGTTTAATTCCTGCCATTGATGCACACTGACCATGTGACTTTGATCAAATGTCTTACCGTCTTCATATTCCAGGAGAAAACGTGAGTTTAAGTTCCAGAATAATAACAGATCTGCATTGGTAGAGAGAATTTTCTCACCAATGGAATCCCACGTCTGATTCAAAACAAAATAAACCAAAATATATTTTAAAAAACCATAAGCTCATAGCATTACTTCAAAGTTTCTAAAGATTTAAAAAGTCTTCTTTTTCAAATGGTCTATTTTGCAGGTGAGAAAACCAAAAATCAAATTTGTTAAGTTGTCCAAAGTCATACTGTTGCAGTGAAAGAGTTGTAATTTTGTCACAATCACCCCTACTTCAAATAGAGTACTCACTGATTCTATGGCTTCACCCCCCTAAAAATGAAGGAGTGTAATATACAAAAGAATACAAATAAGATGTGAATTTTAAAAGAACTTACAGAGTATCAGAAGAGCCAAAGAATGAAAAACTGAAGATAAAAATATAGAAAATAGATTGTAAAGGAGTAGAAGAATAAGCTTATTACTAAGGATAGGAAGTTAAGGTAAAAAATGATGAGATTTAGCATTCAAGATTCAGAGGTAGACCAGTTCCTTTTTTGTTTGTTTGTTTTTTGTTCTGTTTTGTTTGAAGCACTGGACATTAAAAGACTTGCCCTGGGTAACAACAAATAAGTGAGGCTGGCTTTGAACTCAATCCTCCTGACTCAAGGGCCAATGCTCTATCCACTGTTCCACCTAGCTGCTCCTACACCAATTCTAAGCAATATTTCTGAACAGAAAAAAAAAATTGGACCTTGAATTTTAAGTTTGAAAATCCTATGGCCAAACAGAAAAAAATAGATATATATTTTAATTATTTAAAAATATTAAGGGTGTGTGTGTGTGTGTGTGTGTGTGTGTGTGTGAATGTGTGTGTCTATAAAGAAATTCAAATTGGGAAAATCTCAGAAAAAAAGTACCTTAAGTATTGATATGCAGTGACTCAGAGATCTGGAAAGAAGCAATGCTGAAAGGGCTTAGGAAGAGGTCTTGGATCGTGAAATGGATGGGAATTTGCAATGTAGTGACAAGATATATAATATATGCACACTCATATACATACATATAATATATATACATATATATGCATATGTATACATATATATGCATATATATATATATATATATATATATAGTGTGTGTGTGTGTGTGTGTTTCATCACATCTTAAATCAGGAAGTTCTAATTTCTCTCTGAAATTTCAGGCTTATGCACAGAATAGTTGCTCAGCAACTACTTAATGATGATGATTATGATAATGTTGATGATGAAGAATCCGCATTTGGGAATTCTGCTTTTGATTTTAAGTAAGCATTTTTTGAATATCTCTGTTAGGGTGAGAGAACATAAATTAATGAAACACAGAATCTAAAAATGTCATTTTATCGGGGTGTCTACCAAGAATTAAAGCTACCTCCTTTCCTTTCTCCAATCCTTTGATTGAAAAAAAAGGAAAAAAAATTCAAAAGTCTGCATAACTCACAAATGGTATAACCTTTTATGCTTAGATGAATTAGTGCTCTCATCTGAAGCAGGTGGCGCTCCTGAAAGCCTTCCGTGTTTATTCTCTATTATTCTTTGCTATGCTTCTGAAAAACTTTTCATACAACATCTTCATAATGCTATTCAGGTCTTCACTTAGATACCTTTTGACATGGTATTCGTACAAGTTTCATATCCTGATAATTGGTAACCAATAAATCTTTGAGGAAAAAAATAACAGACATAATTTCATCCATTAAATAATTTTTATTATCTTCAGATATTCATGAAAGAACTTTGTTGGAAGAGAAACTTAAGAATCTTGCTCTGCTGAGAAAAATTTTTTTAAAATCAGCAAGCAATATACAGAGATGAAATTTTTTATTGTCTAATACTTCAGTACCTAGACAATCATAAGTTGTCTATCATACCAACAACTAAAGGGAATTCAGATTATTATATAAATGATTAAAATTGCCAAAATTGATAGTAAGAAATAATTGATAAAGCTAAATGTATGCATGACTTAGTTGAATCAAAACTGAAGTAATAGCCTAAAATGTTATATGTTAAAGAGATATGATTACTCAGGAAAATGTACCCATTGTTCCACATGTCATTATTGCTGACAACACATGACTATATCTTTGCTGTATTTCCTATCCAGTAACAGATGATGTACAATTCCTTTGAAAAGTACTAGGAAAGGTGCAGCTAGGTGGTATAGTGGACAGACCACTGGCCCTAAAGTCAGGAGGACCTGAGTTTAAATCCAACCTTAGACCAAACACTTGACACTTACTAGCTTTGTGACCTTGGGCAAGTCATTTAACCCCAATTGCCTGGAGAAAAAAAAAAGAAAAAGACTAGGAAAAAGTACATTTCAGACCACCATGAAGCCAATATTTTCAGGTAGGAGTTACAGAATGTATTGCTATCCTACTGACATCATTAGAGAGGTTGGCACTCAGGGAAGGAACTTTCCATCTTATAATTATTATTTCTCTTACTTTCCCTAGATATAGTCACCCTCTCTATCAGTGGTTTTTAGAGCTACTAAGTTTAAGCCTGCTGGATAGGAAAGAAATCTGGAGTTTATTTTTAATTCAGTAACAAAAAAGGCTCTGCCTTAATGAGACAGCATTATCTTCCCTTGGCCCTAGAGGTGAAGGCTCAGGAGAGCTGACTATGCACAGATACAAGGGTGAGTTTAGATTTCCTTAATGGGAGTTTTGAGAGAGGCTAATATGATTATTTAATATTGTTTCTCAGTCATTATAAAGTTGTATGTGACTCTTTGTGACCCCACTTTTTTTTGGCAAAGATACTGGAGTGGTTTGCCATTTCCTTCTTTAGCTCATTTTAGAGATAAGGAAACTGAGGCAAACAAGGTTAAGTAACTTGCCCAGAGCCACACAGCTAGTAAGTTTCTAAGGCCAAATTTGAACTTGGGAAGATGAGTCTTCCTGACTCCAGGCCCAGAACTCTATCACCTACACCACCTAGCAACTCCCAGTATAATGATAGCAACTGGAATTTTAGCATCCACCAGTGCTAACCATTTTCATTTCCATAGCCTTGGGAGTATCATATATGTCATAAAAGTCATTGCTGAACTCTAAATCTGAGAGAACTGATACATTATTCTGATTTGCATACCTCTGCTCCCTTCTGTTCTTTCCTGGGAAAATATATATTAAATTAAAAGCTTAGCTGTTTTCTACAGTTTATTTTCATTTGTATCCAACTAGTATTGGAAGCCTACATTAGGTAAAACTGTGAGCAGCCATAATAATTTCTATTTGGTGAGTGTTTCATTAATGAGAATTGGATGTGAGAGAGTTACTGTGGTTGGCATGTTACACAAATAAAAGGAAACAGAAAATAGATGCTTTTGAAAATTGTCAGGATTTTCCCAACTGGAAGCCCTGGAGCTAATGAAAAAGAATCTTACTAATTTATTTTTTATACATTCTCAAAGCAGGGTAAAAAAAATGAATCTGTTAATTATCTGTGTACAGGTGTCACCATGGTATGTAAACAGTGGTAGAGTTACCCATTGGAAATTGTTTCAGATTCCTAGTAGCTTATGTTATAGTCTTTGCTGTGGTAGCATATCTCTGTTAGAGGTTTTTCTATATAAAGTTTTTTAAAAAGATTCTACTTTACTGCTACTAGAAAAGCACAAGAATTTTTACTTCCTCTTCCTCTTGTCTCCACTTTTAAAATACAGGGATTACTAGTTTTTTTTTTCTTGCCATGTCCTTTCTCTTCCCACTAGATGTGACTTTTTCTCTAGTCACTAACTTTGGGTCTTCCATGCAAAAAGAGTATCCTTAACCTGGCATGAAATTTTAAAATGGTGAAGGCCATGTGGCCCCCTGAAGCAAAACTGGAGTTATTGATTAGAGGGGGCATCTTAAGTTTTAGCTGGATTTCCTTTCTTAAGCTTAAGGAATTACTTTCTGGGAGATGTTTTTCTCCCTGAATACAATGATACTTTTCCAGTTGCTTATTGCTTAATATGTTATTAACAAGCAACCAACAGATGAAAGATGAAAAGTGCTATGCCTGACAGTGTTTGCAGAAGTCTCTTAAGAACTGCCAAAACCATGTCCTTATATGGTATAATGAGTAGAATCATCACCGGACTTAAGTTAAAGTTCTAACTCTTCTTGCTGTCTATGTGAACCTGGACAAGTCACTTCAACCTCTCAAACCTGAATTCACTGATATGCAAAACTTTGACCAAAATTCTTGCACCACTTACTTTACAATGTTGACATGAATGTCAAATTAGATAATATGTATGAAACACTCTATATATGAAATCTATCCATATATTGTTCAAATATTTCTTATTTGTAACAATATGCATAGTAGAGGAATTACCTATTTCCTGAAGTAGACCCCATTCTAACAATTGCAACAAATCATTTAAATGTATGGCACAGTGGAAAGAGCACTAGGCCTGAAGTGAAAAAAACTCATCTTCATGAGTTCAAATTTGCCCTCAGATACTTACTAGATGTGTGACTTTAGGCAAGTTACATAACCCTGTTTGCCTCAGTTTCCTCATTTGTAAAGTGAGCTGGAGAAGGAAGTGGTAAACCTCACAGTATCTTTGCCAAGAAAATCCCAAATGGGGTTACAAAGAGTTGAACATGACTGAAATGATTGAGCAATTGTGCTTGAAGTTGTTTAGTACTGTTAGCAAGAGAGAACTCTTAATAGCAACTCGAATGAACATATTTAACACTTCCAGAAGGCAAATGTGTTATTTTTTCAGAAATAGATTTCTTTCTATTTCTGATCACCACCTGAAAGAGATCTTATGAGGAAAATCTACAGGAATATCACAGTTAAATTCCCAAAGCCCCAACTCGAGGAGAAAATATTACAAGCAACAAGAAAAACTAAAAAACCACAATTCAAATATGGCAGAGCCACAGTTAGAATTACAGAAGACTAGCAGCAGTGACGTTGAAAGACTGGATGTCTTGGAACACTATATATCAAGGGGCAAAAGAACTGGGATTATCACCAAAAATATCATCCCAGCAAACTTTAATATAATCCTGAATGAAAAAAAGGAGATTTAATGAGTCACCATTCAATAAGTTAAAAAAAATGAACTTAATAGAAAATTTGATATATAGAATCCAAAAGAAATATATGGTACACATCAGTCACTAATTACAAGGGATTCAATAAGGACAGACTGTTTACTTTTTATATGAGGCCAGTTAAACATAAGTCTAAGGTTATTATTTGTAATTGGGTAGTTCAAAGAAAAATTGGGATAGACCTGAGTCTGATGTGATTGTCAAAAGTAAAACCATTTAGGAAAAGGTAAAAAGAGTAATTATCTTATACAAATGAAGTGCATGAGGAAGAATTGAAATAGAGGGATTAGATGGGGGAGGAGGGCTGGTAGTTCTGGAACATTACTCTCACTGGAAAAGGATTAAAGAGGGAACCTACAATATATATCTAGAAGGGTATAAATATCTTCTCAATTCAGAAAGAAATATAAGGCTAAAAGGATAGGGAGGCAGGAGAGGATAAGGGAGGATAAGGTTAAAAGAGAGAACAATATGTAGATCTGAATGAAAATAAAAACCTTCTAAGTTTATAAAGAAATAAGAGTGTGAGGGGAAAGGTTAAGGGAGAATACGGAAGGGTGTCTAGATTAATGGAAATGGGATAAAGAGAGAATAATATTTAAGTTTTCATATTTAAGTTTAAAATAAATTAATAAAAAATAAGAAAAATAATAATTCCTTACTTTATTTTTCTTTCAATAGTCTTTATATATTCTGCTCAATCTATGGCATTTTTGCCAAAACTGTACATAGTCTTAATTACTAAAAATCAAATTAGTCAAGATTTGAGGGCTTAAACTTGGACTCTGTGATTTGGACTAGTGTGGGTTACTGCACTTTGGGTGCCATGGTCTTACTACAAGGAGGTCATGGCCTGATTCTAAGGATTATTTGATAAACTAATCAGAGAGTAGGAAGTTGGGCTACATCTGAACCTATCCATGATATTTGATGTTGGGCTAATTTCTAACATAACTAAATCACCCCCTTTACACATTATAGTTCAACTCTCTCCCAGCCTACTCCCTCTTACCACTGGTTTCTTATGGATAAGAGTGGTTTTTGCTTATTATTTTTATAACTAAATTTTATTTTTGGATCAACATTTCCTTCTCCTCACTCTTAACACCCCACCCCACCCCAATTAAGAAAGTAAAGAAAACAAAATCCTTGCTTCAAACATATATAGTCAAGCAAAATAAATTACTACATGGAACACATTTTTTTAAAAAAAGCCTCAATCTGCACTCTAGGTCTATCAGGAAAAAGGCACCTTGTCTCGTTTTGAGGCCTCTAAATTGCATTTGGTCATTGTTTTGATATTTCATAAATTATTATTTTATTTCTGTTTACTTACTTCACAAAGGTTCATATGAATCATTCCAGGTTCTCTGAAGTCATCTAATTCATTGTTCTACAGCACAATAATATTTCATTATATTTATACACCATAACTTATCAGCCATTCTCCAACTAATGGCCATCCCTTCACTTTACAATTCTTTTCCACCACAAAAAATTACTATAAATATTTTTGTACTTTTTACTCTTTTCCTCTTTATTTGATTTTATTTTTGGAGTATGGATTTAGCAGTGTTATCACTGGGCCAAAGGGTACACACAGTTTAATAGTTGGTTTGGGATATAACTGGGAAAATCAGTTCAAATCATTTTCCAGAATGATTGAATGGACCAGTTCACAATTCCAACAACTGTGCATTCATGTTTTTAAAGTAATCTTGCCTAAGGCACTCAAAGCAGCTGCTCCAGAAATCTCTTTTCCCTAAATTTCAACTGTAATACAGTCTAGTTTATTGACTATGAAGTTGCTTCAGGTAATCCTTAATATGAAAACTCTTTATACCAGGCAATGTCTGGTGATACCATTTTTCCCTCTTTTCCATGCCCTAACCCAACATAATAAATTTTAATATTTCAGTGGGCAAAGTGAATAACATAAGATGAACAGGTATGAATGGGTTTGACCTTTCATTGAAGATTTCATTATTTCTTCATTCCCTTCAAATCCATACCTTTTCTAGATTTGATTATGTCTATTAAAGATATCACAATCAGTACAGGCTCCCAGGTTATCAACTGCCTCATTATACTTGAATGCTCACTCACCTGAAGCTTTTGTACTTACAGTTACAAATGATCTCTTAGTTGTTAACTTCGGTGATCTTTTCTCATTTTTGCATCCTTCCTGGTCTTCTTTAATATTTGACTATCTTAACCATCATCATCGCATAGAAACCTACTGTCTTCTGTCTCAACAGCTGAAAATAATGTATTGTTATTTATTAAAAAAAAAAAGAATCTCTCATCTGCCCATTTAAAAAATTTTGGTAATACTATTTCTACAAATTAAAAATTATCCAAATAAAGAATTTCAGCAGATTCGGAACTACTTATTAAAAAAAAATAAATGCAACAACTTCCAATTATGTTTGCAAGAACAGGTGACTGACATCAGGAAAAATAGAAATGATTAGTTGAATTTTAAAAAATGAATAATTGTTGAATAGAATTAAAATTAAGTATTATTATTTTGTGAGTAGTACAAAGGATGCATTTGTTCCATTTGGGACTACATATCTTTAGAAAGTATCGTTTTGAGTTATGACAGCCATTAAAATTCAGCATTGAGATAAAATGAACTTTGAACCAGATCTTTGAATTGAATATAAAAAGTGTTAAAGCAAGATTGAAATACACACACACAATACGTATGTGTAAAATTAAATCTGTTTAATCACATTACTGTCATTAAAAGTAGCACTTCAGTGAGAACAAAAACTTTGTAACTTTAATATAGGTACATGTGTGTGTGTGTGTATATATATATATATATATATATATATATTCAAAACTCCTTGGGAATAGATTCTTTTATTTTTGGTGTTTGAATACCCATCAAAATATCTGGAATGTAGAAGGAACATAAATACATAACCATTGATCTATACGCAATTCTTTTTAATATCTATACTTACGTTTCCTCTTGTAAATTATAATTTTAGGTGCCTGTTTCCAGTTTTTTCTCTATCACACCTGTCTCACCAAAACGATTGTTCTTTTCCTTGATGAGGGAAATGCTTTTACATGGAAAAGTGATTCAATTTCATCTCATCTTTTTCAACAGATTGTTATCACCCCAGCTCTCCTACTTATCCTCAAACTTTTTTCAGTGTACTAGCTGCTTCCCTTCTGCCCAAAACAAGTCTACGACTCCCACATCCTCAAAAAGCACTCACTTGATTTGTTCAACTTCTCCTATTTTTATCTTTTATCTCTTATCAGTTTTGTGGATAAACTCTTTGAGAAGTTCATCTACAACTAATGTCTCTACTTCCTTTCTTCTCAATCTCTACTTAACTATCTACAATATGATTTTCAACTTCATCAGTCAACTAAAACTGCTTTCTCTGAAGTTACCAAGGTTCTCTAATTTCCAAATTAAGTGGTCTTTTCTCAATCCTCATCCTTTTTGACTTCCATGTAGTCTTTGACACTGTTGATCACTCTCTTCTCCTTGGTACACTATTCTCTCCAAGTTTTCATGAAACAAATCTGGTTCTTCCCCTTCTCAAAACCTTCTCAGGCTACTTTGCTGGATCTTTATTCTGGTCATACCCACTAATAGGGGGTGTTCCCCAGGGCTTTGTTCTGGGCCTTTTTTTTTTCTCCTTCTATACTATTTCACATGGTGATCTCATCTACTGCCATAATTTCAATTTTAATCTCTATGCTGATGATTCTAAGCTCTAACCTTTCAGGTGATTTCTCATTAAGTGTCTCACACTGTCTATTAGACATCTCAAAATGTACATCCTATAGATATTTTACACTAAACAAATTGAAAACTTTACATTATCTTTTTCCTAAAATTTTTTTATCTTTCTAACTCCCTATTACTGTTCATGGTACCATCATCTTTCTAGTTATACTGACTCACAAACTAGGTGTCATCCTCAACTCTTCACTTTCAATCCATTATCTCAAGTCCTGTCATGTCAACCTCCACGACATTTCTTGTATATGTTCCCTTTTCTCCTCTGACACTGTCACCACCCTAGTTCAGCCCATTATCACCTCTTTCCTGGATTATTTAAGTAGGTCTCTCAACTCTCAATAATCTCCTCAACTCTCCAGTCCACCCTCCTCTCTGCTGATAACTATTTTTCTAAAGTGCAGGTCTGACTATATCACTCTACTCCCTCCTCCACTCATTCAATGAAATATAATAGATTCTTTATTACTTTGAAGAACATATAGCTTTTAAAATCATTCATATCAAGCCCTCTTGCTATCTCCCTAGTTCTATTACTCTTTATTTCCTTCCAGTATTCTGTGATCCGATGATACTGGCCTCCTTTCTCTTCCTCCCACGTGAAACTCTACATCCCAACTCTTAGCATTTCCATTTACCATTCCCTACACATAAAATTCTTCCTTACTTATTTATGCTTCCTAAAAAAATAGCCTAACCCAAATGGCAAAAGAGTTACAAAAAGCTAATGAGGAGAAGAATGCCCTAAAAAGCAAAATTAGTCAAATGGAAAAGGAAGTCCAAAAGCTTGCTGAAAAAAATACTTCCTTAAAAATTAAAATGGAGCAATTGGAAGTTAGTGACTTTATGAGAAATCAAGACACTGTAAAACAAAATCCAAAAGAATGAAAAAAATAGAAAATAATGTGAAATATCTCATTAGAAAAACAAATGACCTGGAAAATAGATCCAGGAGAGAGAATTAAAAATTATTGGGCTATCTGAAAGCCATGGTCAAAAAAAAGAGCCTAGACATCATCTTTCAAGAAATTATCAAGGAAAACAGCCTTGATATTTTAGAACCAGAGGGCAAAATAGAAATTAAAAGGATCCAGCAATCACCTCCAAAAGAAAACTCCTACGAATATTGTAGCCAAATTCCAGAGTTCCCAGGTCAAGGAGAAAATATTGCAAGCAGCCAGAAAGAAACAATTTAAGTATTGTGAAAACACAATCAGGATAACACAAGATTTAGCAGCTTCTACATTAAGGGAATGCAGGGCTTGGAATATAATATTCCAGAGGGCAAAGGAGATAGAATTAGAGCCAAGAATCACCTACCCAGCAAAACTGAGTATAATCCTTCAGGGGAAAAAATGGACATTCATCATGACCAAACAGGAGATAGAGAACCTTATGAAAAGCAAAATGGATAATTTTGATTACATTAAATTGAAAAGTTTTTACACAAACAAAGCCAAAGCAACTAAGATTAGAAGGAAGGTAGAAAATTGGGAAAGAATTTTTATAACCAGTCTCTCTGATAAAGGACTCATTTCTAAAATATATAGAGAATTAAGTCAAAGTCATAAGAATACAAGCCATTCCCCAATAGATAAATTGTCAAAGGATATGAACAGGCAGTTCTCAGATGAAGAAATTGAAGCCATCTATAGTTATATGAAAAAATGCCCTAAATCATTATTGATTAGAGAAATGCAAAACAAAATAACTCTGAGGTACCACATCACACCTATCAGATTGGCCAACATAACAAAACAGGAAAGTGATAAATGTTGGAGAAGATGTGGGGAAATTGGAACACTAATACATTGTTGGTGGAGTTGTGAAATGATCCAACCATTTTGGAGAACAATTTGGAACTATGCCCAAAGGGCTGCAAAAATGTGCATACCCTTTGATCCAGCAATAGTACTTCTAGGGCTATATCCCAAAGAGATCATACAAATGGGAAAAGGATTCACATGTACAAATATATTCATAGCAGTTCTTTTTGTGGTGGCAAAGAATTGGAAATTGAGAAGATGCCCATCAATTGGGGAATGGCTGAGCAAGTCGTGATATATGAATGTAATGGAACACTATTGTGTTATAAGAAATGATGAACAGGCTGACTTCAGAAAAACCTGGAAAAACTTGTATGGTCTGACGCTGAGTGAAGTGAGCAGAACCAAGAGAACGTTGTACACAATAACAGCCATGTTGTGCGATGACTAATATTGATAAACTTAACCCTTCTCAGCAGTTCAAGGATCTAAGACATCTCCAGAGGCCTCATGATGGAAAATGCTATCCACATCCAAAGAAAGACCTATGGAAGTTGAATTGCTATCTGTTTTTTTTTCTCTTCTGTTGAGTTGTGTTTCCTCTTTCTGATGGTTCTCTTATTGGTTTTAATTTTTACTTTCAACACCAGTAATGTGAAAATATCTTTAATAAGAAAATAAATTTATAGCCTATATCAAATTGTGTCCCGTCTTGAGGAGGATGTTGGGGAGGAAGATGGAGAAAAATTTTAAACTCAAAAGCATACGAAATGATTGTTGATGACTCAAAATAAATTAATTTTAAAAAAGTCAAAAAAAAGAAAAAGAAAAAATGGACATTCAGTGAAATAGGGGACTTTCAAGCATTCTTCATGAAATGACCAGAGCTGAATAGAAAATTTGACTTTCAAATACAAGACTCAAGAGAAATATGAAGAGGAAAACAGGAAAGAGAAATCATAAGGGACTTATTAAGGTTGAACTGTTTACATTTTTGCATAGAAATATTATATTTGTTATTCAGGAGACCTTTGTCAGTATTAGGGTAGTTGGAGGGAAAAAATACATGTAGATAGATAGATAGATAGATAGATAGATAGATAGATAGATAGATGGCACAGAGTGAGTTGAAGATGAAGGGGTCGTATCTGGAGAATAAAATTAAGGGGTGAGAGAGGATTATGCTGGGAGAAGCAGAAAGGGAGAGGTAGAATGAGGTAAATTATCTCACATAAAACAGACAAGAAGAGGCTTTTACAGTGGAGGGGAAATGGGGAAAGTGAGAAGGAATGAGTGAATCTTATTCTCATCAGATTTGGCTTAAGGAGGGAATAACATACACACTCAATTAGGTATGGAAATCTATCTTAACCTACAGGAAAATAGGGGGTGCAAGGGGACAAGGGAACAGGGGGATGATAGAGGGGAGAGCAGATTGGGGGAGGGGATAATCAGAAGCAAACACATCTAAGGAAGGATAGGGTCAAAAGAGAGAATAGAATAAATGGGGGGCAGGATAGGATTAAGGGATATATACTTAGTTTTTCACAACATGACTACTACGGAAGTGTTTTGCATGACTAAACATGTATAACCGGTATCGAGTTCCTCGCCTTGTCAATGAGGGTGGGTGAGAAGGGAGGAAGGGAGAAAATTTGGAACCCAAAATTTTAAAAACAAATGTTAAAAAAGTTGTTTTCATATGCAACTGGAAAATAACATATACAAGAAATGAGGTATAGAAATCTATCCTACCCGAAAGGAAAATTGAAGGAGGTGATAAAAAAAAAAAGGGGGGGATAGAAAGAAGGCCAGATTAGGGGAAGGGGTATTCAGAATGCATGCCATCTTGGGGTGGGGAAGGGATGAGAATTTAAAAAGTTAAATAAAAAAAGAAATCCAAAATTTATTCTCAGATATCATCTTCTTAATCATCAATTATTTCCCAAGACTGCCTCTCTTTTTTGAAGCTATTACTATAGATCAATAGCATTAGGAAAAATAATACCTACCCCCCAAAGTTCCTCAGTTTCTAGGCCTAAACCTCTTTATCTGAGACCATTTTTGATTATATCATTTTTACTTATATGAATCAAGAAAAGGAGTAGTAGTCATCAGGTCTCGCAAGTTTTAGGATGTTCATTACCATGTATTGTATATGTATCTTGGGAATAAAGTAGAATGTTTTGCTGTTAATGTAATCCTAATTTGAGTAGTTTCTTTCATACACTTTGCCTATTGTTAGTCTTATGCTGTAGTGGGGAAGTTGATGGATATTTGACCTCAGAATCAGAAATACTTGAATTCACATCCTGCCTCTGACGTGTCTATGAGACCCTGAGCAAGTCACTTAACTAGTCAGTATTTTGGCTAACTCTCCAAAACCATACATTTCTGAAAATTGTTGGCCTGCACTGGAAGAGGTAGTTACTTCATCCAGAAGGCAAGTATATCAATTAAATCACAGATTCAGTCCCTATCCCTATCTTTTTTTCCCCCATCCCTATCTTTAAGAGAAAGGAAATAAATTTATTAGAGGAAAGAGTTTAACTCTCATCTGGAGAAAACTAACTGTAATGTCTGAAAGAGTTTGTGTTTAGCACAGTTTGAAGCTATTCTGTGAGGAAAGATGAGAAAAAGAAGTAAGAGAACATATCCTAGAGAGAAAATACCACATTGAGGAAATACCATGAAGCAAATTCTTGAGAGATTTTGACTACCATCTTAAGGGATCTGAATAGTGGGTATGTAGTCCTGTTCTGTTCTATGTGCAGAAGTTATTAAGGTTGATGGCTAAATCTTTTCAGTTTCTACATTACTGAGATGTTTAAATATACATTTGTATTGTTTACTAAAAATTAAATTATGCATAATAAATAATACTGAAATTTGTCTACTATGAAAATAGTTTGCTATTTAGAAATAAATGAATGAAATCTTAAGGGAAAAGACATTTCTCTAGTTCATTTATGAAATGAGCTGGTGCTCAGAGCTAAGTGATTAATTAATGAGTGAGACAGCACATTTCTAATAATTTCTCAGGAAATATCAAAACATACCACTTGAATGCCTTCCAAGTCCATTAAATATTAATAAGGAAATAAGCCTGTATCAGATAGGGGTCATTTTCAACTAATGTAACAGTTCATAGCATAACCTTTCACATGGACTACACATGGTGTACAGTTGTTAAGTCCCATTATGTTAATTGTAGACCAATAAATAGCTATTTCAGTACTACTCAGCAATGATTTACTTATCATCACTTCATTATGTGATGACACCTTTGAATCTATATCATCATTACTTTGAACAAAAGTGCTTTTTTCTTAGAGGGTCCAGATACCTACTCTTTAGGAAGAACCCCATAGCTATTATTTTTAAGTGAACCATTTAGCTCTTCTATTTCTTTTCTTTCTCTTACTCACTTTTGCTCAATCCTAAGAAAGTTTTACCCCTCTAATATTGCATCCTTCTAGCTACTTAGAATATACAAAAGTAGATCTTATATACTTGTCATTTCTGTGCCTGAATGTGTAATTACCATTATACATTATATTTCTTCTATTACATCAAATAAAAATCTACATCCAGGTTGTATTTGCATTATAACCAGCTAGAGCCATTGAGCTGAGTTTATCAAATGGCTTTAACCTATTTTAAAATAAATATTCTAAACTGCCAAAGTTATGGTGGTGAGTACTTGTTAAAATTGAAGTGCCTGTATGTCTGAGTGTTTAATGTCACATAAATCCCTAATGTCTGATTGGCTCATGTGTATACAACTTCCTCTAGTAAAGTGACTAAATTATGGGACATCTAAAAGGCATTAATTTTCTTATTCACTGGCATTTTCTGAGCATATGGGAATTTGGCTAAAAGTACACTGATTAGCATAGCAGTTCATTCTTCCCACGATACTTTTAATATAGCTTTCCTTATGGTGTGATAGAGAATGAGGTCTGCCTGTCCATGTTTTAGACTGTGTCTGGCATATCTTCTCACAAACAATGTATTTAAAATCCTTCAAATGGGTCCACACTAGCCAGTGGTGCCACAGTTTTCAAGAAGGAGTAGATGCTAAAATTTATCATGTTTTCTGTTTACCACACAGTTGGACATGTGCTGATATCAGATAAAAATGTTATGCCATAATACAAAATTTACAATATTATATTTAATAGGAATAAATGTGAACTCCTGCATTTAGGTTCAAAAAATTAATGGCAGAGGTTGAGGTAGACTTTGTTTAATAATCATTAATATTTTAATAATCCTCATATGTTTTAGTTGATACAAGCTCATTATTTACTTTTGTGTCACATGGGTGCTAAAATGCATGCTTAATTAATAGTTTAGTTTCTAGAGCAGTCATCTCCAAAATAGGAAAGTTGGCAACCTGGTGGACAAAGGCCTAACCAAAGGGATGTATGATCAACCAATCACAGGTTTAAAAGTTAGGACATATCCCACTTCCTCAGGATAGCTAATGTGGTTTGTCTCATATCACTATGCCTCTACCATTTTGCTTCCTCACCCAACTGTGAAAGCTCCAGGTACTGTTTCCTCAGGGAAATCATAGCCTAATCATCAACCAGGTACCCATAGTGGCAGCAATCCCCCTCTGCTTAGCTCACCTACTCTTATGTCCTCATTTCATCTCATGGTACTTTGGAGGATGAGCTTCGTGGTCCCAGGAAGTAACAGATAAGTTAGAGCACCACTTCCCATTTTGTTTGTATGCGTGATGGGGATAGGTAGGAGGAGAATCAAATGAATCACACAGAATAAGGAGACATTGATGTATTATGATATATTTCACACTTTTTTTTTGCATTATCTTTCCTTCTAAACACACTCTTTTATTCAAAATTTCTCTAATGCAACCTGGTTGCACTGTTTCAGTATCATTGACCCCCAACTGTCTCTCACACCAAATATCCAATTATTTCCAAACAGTCTTTTCTATCATCACATCTTTCTTCTGTGCTTATGTCTCTACACACAGAGCCACGATTCTAATTCCACTGTTCATAATCTCCGAAGTGAACTTTTGCCATTGACACCTAGTGTTCTCCCTTCCTCAAGTCTCCCCTCTCTCCAATCCATCCTCCTCACCACTGTCAAAGTAGTTTAGATGTGATGATGTCTCTTTTCTACTCACTAAATATCAATAACTGTACATTGACTTTTGGATCAAATGCTATTTCATCTTTAATTCATTCTTTTGGAACCTAAATTTCTGTGTAATTTCTATAATGTACATAATTACTAATAGAGTATTGCATTATATGATTTATCGATAAATAAATATGCACATATTACAATGCATGTGTTTAAAAAAACTCTTTAGTGACAGAGGTATTCAACTTAAAAAAAAACTTTGGAGAACATTGTTTTAGAGCAAGGGAATTGATAATCCTGCTATATTTTGTACTCATCAGGAATACCAAGTCTAAAGTGTTATGTTAAGACGTCAAATTTACATATGGAAATTATCCAACTTGGAGGCTGCTCAGAGGAGTGTTATCAGGATAACAGCAACAAGAACAATAGCAACTGACATTATATATATATATATATACATATATATATATGTATATATATGTATATATATATATATACACACACACACACACACACACGTATATACATTATATGTATATGTGTGTATGTATATATATATACATATATGTATATATATATATATATATATATTTATATACACACATATATAGTGTTTTAAGTTCTTCAAAGCACTTAACACACATCCTCTCTGTCATGACATTTTACATGGGTCATCTCATGGAAAATTCAGCCTTAATTTCATAATTGTAAGAAACTTGTCTGGAAGAAGCTACTTCTACCAATGCAGTTCAATAACTGATCTTCCATTTATATTATTTGATGGCTACCTGGGTCACTAAGATATTTTATGCCTTATCTGAAATCTCAAAGTCAATAAGTGTCAGAAGCAGACTTGAATCTAGCTCCTCCTGACTAAAAAGACTAACCCTCCATCCATTCTGGCACACTCCTTCTCATCACAGTTGAACACTACCATTATCTCCTTATTTTTATAGATGGTGAAATTAAGACTCAGAGAGGTTAAGACTTTCCTTTCTTCATAGTGTTGGAGGCAGAATTTCATCCCAGATCTTCATGATTCCAAGTATGGCACTGTATAAATATATAATGTTGCAAGGCATGAAAGGTATATCTTATGATTTAAAGGACTTGAATCGTTAATCCTTGGGTAAAGAGTAATATTCTATTTTGTGAAATATATCAACATAGAAACCCTTCTATATTACTTACTTTGTGGAGTTCTTCCTGAGCTATCTCCAGTCATCCTGAAGAATATCTGGCCATTGGACCCTGATGGCTCTGGAGAAGGGAGTGAATCTGGTGACCTTGCACAGCCCTCCCTCACTCAAAACAAAGTCAATTGCAAGTCATGTCATCATTTCCCTGATGTAATGGTCCTCTTTGAGAATCAAGGACAAACACAACAGCAACCCATGGAGTTCTGGAGGAAAGAAAACCATGAATGGAAGTATAATTATTAGAATTAACTAGGTGACAAATTTTATTTATTATTGGGAAGAATTTTCTAGTAACCTGAATTGTTAAATAATGGAATTGCTGCATTGTAAGTTACCAATTTCTCTATCAGTGGAGATGGTCAGTCAGAATATGGATGTATACTCACACACATGTGTGTATAATATCTGTGTGTGAAAAGGGAATTAATACAATGAATAGGAGGATGGCATGGATATATTCTAAGGTTCATTCTGCTTCCCTGAGTTTATGCATAGCTTCATTATTTTGTGACACTAAAAAAACAAGTTGTTGCCTAGATACCATGTTGAGTTCCAATTGACAAAATGTTTAGAAGAAAAAGAATCATATAAATGTGAGAAGAGCTAAGGGATGTTATATATCCATTCAGCAAATGTCAAACAGGCAAAAATCTCTCTGTATGGTCCACTAAAGTGTTTCTGTGAAACATTATACAAGTCCATTAACCTAGGTTCATCTATTAAAATTTTTTGTCTTCAGACTGCATGTATTGTATAATGCTTTATAGTTACTGAAAAAGGCACATACAAAACAGTGGAACTTCCTATGGCTCCTAGCTAAACAGAAGAAATGTCATAGAACTGACATTTTCTGTGATGTACAGAAATATAACTATGGCTGCATTAAAAATAAAATATTAACTATTTTACTGAATTAAATATTTGATATCATATGGGCAAAAGAGAAGATTTGCTTCTTTCCATAAGTTTCAGGGAAGGGACTATCTTTTATGGGTTGGTTTTTGTTTTGTTTTGTTTTGTTTTTTGTATTCTTGGTACTTAGTATAGTGCCTGGCACAGAGTAAGAACTTACATTTCACAGTGTTTTGGTTTTTTTAATTGAGCTTTTCCTCAATTTTGTTACTTCACATTTTGTGTGTATATATATATATATATATATATATATATATATATATATATATATATATATATGAAACTTGAAAGTGTAAAATTATACATTTTTTTTTAGGGTGAGAAGAAAAAAATGAAACTTTCATATACTTTTACGCTGATGCCTCATAATATAGTGGCGATAAGCCTGGGCTCTTGAAGGATCCACCAGGAGAGTCAAACCTGTAGCAAATTTGTTATCAAGATATGAAAGCTCTGATTATATTCCAGTGAAAGACCACATGTAAGCTTAGATCATTTAATCAAAAGAAAGTTGGCCATGAATTTAAAAAATCTTTTGGATTAGAAAATTCTCAAGACTCCCTGCCGCAATGTAAACTTGTGGGGCAAAGAGAAAGCTGAGTTGCAAGATGTTGAATTGCATTAATAGAAAAAATATTGTCACACCAATGAACTCAGAGATCTTTGATATAGTAGAGGGAAGACTTTAAAAAATGCCTGTCACAAAATGTCTTGCCTATATTTGAATACAGGAAGTATATGGACTCTCTGTCTACCTACAGATCACAACCCATATTTGACTTGGTTGATAAGGCCTAAGAAACTGTCTGAGGGATTAAGGAGTTTGCTCAAGGTTACTTAGCTAGTAAGTTTCAGAGATGAGAGTTGACTCCCAGAACAGAACTTTATTCATTGTCATAAATTCATAGAAACATAAATATTGAGCTGTACATGAGTTTATAATTTGTCTACTTCAACTCTCAGAAAACTGAGGTTCAGTGATTTGTTCAAAGTTACACAGGTAATAACTGGTAGAGCCAGAATTAAAACAGAAATCCTTTGACTGCAAATCCATTTCCCCCCATTACTTCTGTTTATACATAGCAAAAATAATTTTTAAAAAATGTGTTTGCTGAGTTGAATAACATTTCATTGACTTTAAAATTTCAGTGATTCAATTTAATTCTAGTCTATGCAATTCAGCAAAAAATCATTATATGCCTATTGTGTGTAGAACACTGTCAGGTATGGCCTCCAGTCTTCCCCTTCATTAAATTTGCTGTCAAGTTGGAATTTGTGATGCATACACAGGTAGGAGTTCCTTCCTCACCCTCAGTTAATGTAATTATGAATCCAATGTACCTTAATTAAATCAACTGATAAGTAAAAATTATACATTATTTGTAAATAAGTCTTTAATAAATTGAAAAGGATTTGAGAGTCTTGGTCACGGGACCAAAAGTACATTAGCCATAGAGGAAGCATTTTGTGATTGTTTGAGGAGAGCAAATCATCAAATCCTAACTCTTCTGACATATATAAAGACAACAAACCAGTTTGGAGTTGGACAGTTAAGTGATAATAATAAAATGATAATATTTTTAACTACGACTGTCATATAACATCTTAGCAAATACATTTGCTAAAAGCTAATTAAATGTGGTTGATTGTTAACAAGAAGCACAACAGTGGGGTCTCATAACTTACAATACTAGAAATCTAGCCCCTTAGAATTTTCCCCTAGAACACTTGGAATAGTAGTCAGTTGCCCTCCAGGGACTTGGACCAATAATTCAAGTGGGAGTTGGAGAAGTAGTCCCATAAAGGAGTATTTCATACAGTTAACAATATTAGGGGGAAAATCATGTAATGACAACTAAATTGCATAGGTAAAAAAATTAAATTATATGTGAAAGCCGTGTGTGAATAGATTGTTAACAACTGCAAAAACTGGGAAAGGCTTCATGTAGCAAATGGCATTTGAGCTGACTTTTTAAAGATGACTGGGAATGAAATAGATGAGGGGGAGGAAGAGGGAGCATGAGGAAGAAGAGTGATAAGGAAGAAAATGAGCATGTGCATGATAATAGAATTAAGCAGGGCATAGTTGGAGTTATAGATTTGCCCAAATTAAATGCACATCAGAGTAAGTGGTAGATGCTAAGGCTAAGAAAGAAGGGTAGTGTCAGACAACAGAGTTTGAAATTTAATTGGTTTTTAAGCAAAGAATCTAAGCATAAAGAAAATAAGCCTAATAGCATTGTAAAGGATAACTTTGTAAGGAGATATAAAGGGAATGTGGAATACTTGTTGGAATACTTACAGAATGCCTTAAAAAGCAGAATTGGCCAAATGGAAAAAAAAAGACACGAAAATTCACTGAAGGAAAAAACTCCTTAAAAAGTAGAATTTGCAAAATGGAAAATAAGTTAAAAAATCTCACTGAAGAAAATGATTCCTTAAAAACTAAAACTAAGCAAATGAAAGCTAATGACTTTATGAGAAATCAAGAAACAATAAAACAAAATAAAAAAGAATGAAAAAAAGAAGACAATATCAAATGTCTCATTGGAAAAACAACTGAGCTGGAAAATAGATCCAGGAGAGGTAATGTAAAAATTATTGAACTACCTGAAAGCCTTGATCAAAAAAAAAAAGCCTAGACATTATCTTTCAAGTAATTATCAAGGAAAACTGCCCAATATTCTAGAACCAGAAGGTAAAATAGTAATTGAAAGAATCCACCGATCACCTCCTGAAAGGGATCTCAAAATGAAAACTACCAGGAATATTATAGCCAAATTCAAGAGCTTCCAAGTCAAGGAGAAAATATTTCAAGCAGCCATAAAGAAACAAATCAAGTATTATGGATCCACAGTCAAGATAACATAAGACTTAGCAGCTTATAAATTAAAGATTTTGAGGTCTTAGAATCTGATATTCTGGAAGATTAAGGAGCTAGTATTATTACCAAGAATGACCTACCCAACAAAACTGAATCTCACCCTTCAGGGGAAAAAAATGATATTCAATGAAATAAAGGATATTTAAGCATTCTTGATGAAAAGACAAGACTTGAATAGAAAAGTTGACTTTCAAATGAAAGACTCAGGAGAAGCATAAGCAGATATACAGGAAAGGGAAATCATAAGAAACTTAATAAGGTTAAACTGTTTACATTCCTATATGGGAAGATGATAATGGTGACTCATAAGATTTCTCATTCTTAGGGCAGTTAGAATGAGTATACATATACAGAGAGCAGAGGTGTAAGTTGAATATGAAGGTATGAAATCCTTTAAAAAATTAAATTATGGGGTGAGAGGAATGTACTGAGAGAAAGAGGAAGGAAGAGGTAGAATGGGATAAATTATTGTCCATAAAAGAGGCAAGAAATAGCTTTTAGAGTGTAAGAGAAAAGGAGGGAGGTGAGAGTGAGTGAGTGAACCTTACTCTCATCATAATTGGCTCAAAGAGGGAATAACATACACACTCAATTGGGTATAGAAATCTATCTTACCTTACAAGAAAGTAGGAGTGGAAAGGAATAACAGAAGTGGGTTTTTGTGATAGAAGGGAGGGGAGATTGAGGGAGAAAATAGTCAGAAGGAATACAGTTTTGAGGGCAGGGTCAAAGGAGAGAGAGAATAGAATAAATGGGGCAGGGGGAGGAAATGGGATGGAGGTAAATACAGTTAGCAATAGTAAGTGTAAAAAAAAGCAAGTTTCTCTGATAAAGGCCTCATTTCTAAACATATAGAGAACTGGGTCAAATTTATAAAATAAGAGTCATTCCCCAATTGATAAATGATCAAAGAATATGAACAGTTCTCAGGGGAAGTAATCAAAGCTCACTATTGATTGGAGAAATGCAAATTAAAACAATTCTAAGGAGCTACATCACACCTATTAGCCTGGCTAATAAGACAGAAAAGGAAAAATGACCAATATTGGAGGGGCTGTGGGAAAAATGAGACTTTAATGCACTGTTAGTGGAGTTGTGAACTGATTCAGCCATTCTGGATAGCAATTTGGAATTATGCCTAAATGGATATAAAACCATGCATACTCTTTGATCTAGCAATATCACTACTGGTTCTGTATCCCCACAGTGAGAAAGAACAAAAAGGAAAATAACTTGTTATGTATAAAAGTATTTATGGCATCTCTTCCTGTGGAAAGGAATTTAAATTGAGGAGATATCCACCAATTGGGAATAGCTGAATGAATTGTGGTATGTGATACTGATGGAATAGTCTTGTTCTATAAGAAATGATGAGCAGGATGCTCTTAGAAAAACCTGGAAAGGCTTATATGAACTGATGCAAAATGAAATGTATTATGTACAGGGTAATAGCAATATTGTGAGATGACCATCTGTTAATGACTTAGCTATTCTCATACATACATTGATCCAAGAAAACTCTAAAGGACCTATGATGAAAAATGCTATCCATCCCCAAAGAAAGAATTGATGGTGTCTAAATATAGATGGAAACATTTTTTAAATTTCTTTTTTTAAATTTTATTTTTGGGGTTGGTCTATGTTTTCTTCACATGACTATTATAACAATGTTTTGCATGACTAAATATGTATAACCTATATTAAATTGTTTGCCCTATCAATGTGGGGGCTTAGGGAGGGAGGAAGGGAGAGAATTTAGAACTCAAAGTTTTAAAAATGAAGTTAAAATTGTTTTACATGGAACTGAAGAAAAATAAAATATTAAATGAAACAAAAAAATAGAAGAAAACAGAAGCTGGTAATGAAAAAAAAATGTGTGAGGTAAGGAAGAGGAACCACAACGAGTTATCAACAAGGTTTTGCAAGTATAATAGACTGGTCAAATAATTACGCCATCAACAAAAATAATGAAATTAGAATGAAAAAATTTGCAGGTAAAAGTTTATGGATATATACCATGTTAGTAGTAATCAGATACAGAAAGACAATAAATCAGGAAATGATTAATGGAGAATATGAAAATTATTTTAATGTTATAGTAATCTTTGTAACCTCCCAGAATTTAATTCCAACAATGAAATAAGTAAACAAAGATGTAAAAGAACTTTGTGAATAAATAGTAGTACAGGGTCTTATTTCTAAAAGGGTTTACAACACTTAACCATTATCTTATCTTATCTTATCTTATATGTCTTAATTTTAAGAAGGAAATACTGGAGAATTAGAATCATGTATCTTTTTAATACTTTTGTGAAATGTGAATGAATTTTAGTTGTTACCATGGGGATATGGTCAAGGGCCATAAGGTACATAGCAACAACATTCTTATTTACCACCACTTCTGCTTTCATGAAAATGGATCAACAATTCCATTCTAGGAACATGAATTATAACCTTGCCAGAAATTTATTAGGTTTAGGGATTTCATACAAACAACAAACAAACCAAAAATATAAAAAGCTATATGAAACACTACCTTTATCGATGCGTGATACCCTTTCCCTTTTGTCCTTAACACACATATTTTTGAGCTGTATTACTAAGTCACCTCAGCATATTTTCAGAAATATTAGGCAAAATTTTTCAATGGTGAGCTTCATTCTATCAGGTTTAGAACATTAGGCAACCTAGCATAGATGCAGCAGGGGTATACACTTAATATTAATACTAGAACTTACTTACTTCTTTAGTTCTCACGTACTCATTGGAATTGAATCCCTAATTCTTTATCTCTAAGGGCGCAAAAACTATTTGTAGTTAACTGACTTTGTCCCTTGCTTATATTAGGTGCTTCCTAAATGTTTATGAAATTTAATTTAATCATGATAAATATTCACTGCAATTGATATAAAATTTGATTGTAAAGTTTTAAAACTATAAATATAGCACATTTCAAATTTGCTTTTATTTAACTGGTCTCCCCATCTTCATTCCCTTCCTTCTCCTCATTACAACAGGTATTTACATGCATACCTATTATATGTCCAGCATAGTACCACTTATGGATAAAAAGCAAAATAATGAAATAAGTCCCTGTTCTCAAGGTGCTTTCATCCTACTTCCTACATTTCTCCTATTACAGATACATATCCAAATAGTAGAGAATTATGAACCCATCTTCTACCACCCTTCTCCTGGTAAAAGAGAATTCCTGGGAATTGGAGAAGTAACATGTATAAAGTTAAATATACATACACATGGCATTCATTTCAGATTTTATACATCTCAGTGATGAAACTGCCTCCTAATACAGATAGGCAATCTCTCTACAATTTGGTGTTAAGAGTTATCTGGCTTTGGGGGAGGGTACTAAGAATTTTAATACTTTTTTTTTCTGGGGTCACAGAGGAATTATTAAGTAATTAAACAAAAAACATTAATTGCTTGACTGATACGCCATCTTAGCAACTTCAATTCCAAACTAATATATTCTGGTCAAAATTGTTTGGGACCAAGTATCTTGGTTTGCCTCAGCCTTGCTTGACTTCAATTGGGGTAGGGATTTCTCTATACCTGGACCAGCAACAATTTGCTATTTCCTATGCACTAATGATTATAAAATAATTTCAGAGAATAACTTGATACGAGTACAGCCTCACTCACATTCAAGATCTTTCACTGTATTTCTTCAGTTTGTCTTATCAATCTACAAACTGGATTGTGAATTTTCACAAACTACCCTGTGCTTTCACGTGATTTGGTTATGCTAAACCATCAACTTAGGACGTTCTTGCCCTGCATCATTGTCTGTCAACATGTTCCATATACCTCCAATACTTGCTCTTTGAAGAAACTTATAGAGACAGGAAGTAAAATGTCTGTCTCCTGAGTTGAAAAGGGTTATCAGTTGTCCATAGTTACTGATTACTCTCTGAGATATAAAATAATGGTGATCATGAAAGCAGAGATAGTGAGGAAATCAGCCCTAGGGGTAAGGAATGCTGATGAGGGAGAAAAGAGGTAGAATTAAAATTTAGTGTTATAATTGAAATCATTAACAGTGTGACTCAGAAAGTGATTATTGAGTAAGAAAGAAAATGGGACAACTGTGTGGAAGCTGAGAGAACGTGAGTCTGTGTTTGTGGGAGTATCTGTGAAGATTCCTTTAAATTTCTGGTTTGTGTATGAGGAGGTTGTATGGGTTTTCATCCTTGAAAGTTTACAGATCATTCGATGTACAGTCCACAAGAACATGTTTCTAAAAAGAATTTCAAATTGTGGGGAATGGAAAAGGAAGACAGTAAAACATAATGAATAGAATTATGGATTTCAGGCTTTCGAGTCAGGAACTCATGAGTTTTAATTCACAGTTAATAATTTTCTCTGAGCTTAACTTTCCTCATCTAGGAATTAGTTTTAGTAATATCTATAGTAAATGCCTCTTAGGATTGTTGACTCAAATATGATGTTTATAAAAAAGTTTTGCAAACCTTAAAGTTATAGTTAGATCAAATGTCAACTGTGGTTATTTTTAATAAATCAAGGAATGGAATCGGATATCCTTTGTGTGACCATCTAATTAGTTAATCAGTGTCTGCAAATTGTCTTTTCATGGGAGAAATTTCAGTTTTGGGAGACAATGATGTCAATAGTATTAGCCCTCAAAGTCCTGAGCCCACCAAGTCACAAGAAATTACTCAATCACTTTAAGGAAAAAAAAATTACCTATCCTATATGGGAGTCGGGGTTGTTGTTCAGATATTTCTCCTATTACAGATACATATCCAAATAGTAGAGAGTTATGAACCCATCTTCTAGCACCCTTCTCCTGGTAAAAGAGAATTCCTGGGAATGAGAAGACAATCAGACCTGGAAGCAAAGCATGAGTATAAGTTTCAATGGATTTCTAAAAAGCCTTTCATGATTCAATCAACCAAGTGACCTGATTTCACAAATGCAGGTTATTTGTACATTTATTATGGCTACAGAAAGGCATGGAGTGTAGAATAGCATACTTTTAGGATAGTCAGGCACACACAGCCCAAGTTCTCTGAATGCCTCTGCTTAAGATGCTTATATTCTGTTATGAACTACATTTATTTCATAAATCTTATCCCAATTCTAGTCATTGTAATACTAATTTTACCCGAACTTTTCCTAATTAAGTTTTACTCCCTTTCATTTTTTTTTGTATTAGTTTCAATAAGCCCAGCCATCAATACAACAACAACTTTCCAGGAAGAAAAGTCAAATAAAAAGACAGAAATCAATGTCTGTTAGTCATATAGTGTTCTCTTAATTAGTGTGGAGGGACCTTGATTTTATTAGAAAATATTATTGTAAGAGAAAAAGAGAGATATTCATACTCTCATAGGGGAAAAGATAATAAAGATATCAAATTTGTCCTGTATACATATCATATTGACAAGCTAAGTAGTTCCTAAGAATTAATTTTGCCTTGTACTATGAGTTGGGGATAGGGGTAAAGAATGGATAAGAAAATATCTCATTACTACAATGAATCTATGATCTCAGTGATGTAAGTGTTCACTCCAATAGTGGAAATAACAATCTAATCATGCATGTTTCTTATCCATGCCCTGCAATCAGCTCGCTCTGTGAAGTACATACACTGTTCTGGAGATCTTTCTGACATTTTGGTTAACAAGGAAACAATAGAATTGTCCCTTACACTCATTCCATTACTGGAACATCTTTCTTTTTTTTTTCCTGCCATACTTTCCTCTATTGATGTCTTTCATGACCCATCTCTTTCATTCCAAAGTGCTTTTGTATCATGTAAAATTCATTAGATTACAAAAAATTGCTCTGCTGACTGGCAATATTTTGAACTATACTTAAAATTCTTTAAGAGGTAGTAACTAATTAAAAGAACCCATCAATCTTTACTTAACATTTTGATATGTACGTAATGAACTATAGCTACCTTTGACAGGGAAAATATAAATGGCTATTCAATCAGCACATATTTCCTGATTATTTCTATTCCTAGCATGGTGGTAGGTGCTTTGGTGATACAAGAGACATATGATAAGCCATCTAATCTAAAAGAGATTGTAATATGTGTATCATCATAGGTAAATGTGGAAGAAATAATACAGTAAAAATAAAATGTACTATATAATATTTGGGAAACACAAATTAAAGAAGGTAAAAAATTTTTTTATCTAGAGTATGTATGCTTATAGTTTTTGAGAGCAACTTTGAAGAAGGGAATTTATTTAGGCTTTTTTTAACGACAAATTATTATTGTGCCTCCTTTGACTCCTTTTTTCATTTGGATTTTCACAGTCAATAGATGTAAGTATTATTGTTATGTGGAGGATAACACAAATGATAGTTAGCAGGGTTATGCAATTGAATGGCTGTAAGTACAGATTTAACTAAGGTCTTCCTGACTCCAATAGCAGTGTTTTATCCACTGCACCACGTAGTTGCCCATGTGTAGCTTATATGTGTCTACACTGGGATGCCTAGAGTCTCCACCTCCCACTTCTCCAGAGAAGATTGATTTTTGACCAGGAAAAGGTCAGTAGATTGATGAAATGAGGCTGCCCATTCTTCTTTACTCCGAGAGTGTGTTGGGCTAGAATTAGATATATTCACACCCCAGCCCCAAACATTGTTAGGTTAGGCAAAATAAAATCTAGATTTGTGTTTATAAAGACTATGATCTTTTAATATGAAAATAGCATCCTAAGACACATATGTAAGGATTGACTTCCTTTTCATTATATTTCAGTTATAGAAAGACAATATATAGAAAAGAGAAAATAAGCCCATTTATCCAAGCTAATGGCAAAAAGAAATAGGAGAAGTTATAAAGAGGAGAATGTACCAGAAAATAGAAAGTAAATGAGTTCTTCCAATGGAAGTTAGATATCTGAGCTTAATTAAGAGAAAAAGGGTGCCAGATCTCATCCAAGGAGAAATTCTTCAAAAATTTTGTTGCTAGAAACTGACAATAGGATATTATTGAGTTGCTGGCTCCTCTACATTTTGGCTTCTTCCTGTATTCTTTGGGAATCTGAAACCGTCAATCTTTTCTCTCAAACACTGGAGCTAAAAGCCTTCTCTTTACCCCTTCTCCGAAGCTCTTAATGCTACTGTTTTTACATGTGCAGAACACTGAGTAATCAATCTCCACTAATGGGCTTTGAGACCTGATTACAAGTAGTTTGGTATGGATTCACAAATATGGTAGAATTGATGTAGGATCTTGAAAAATGAGTAAGATATAGATACAGACAAGGACAAGAAGGGAGTGTTTTAGATGGAGAAAAAAAATTATATTTAAAAGTATCTGAGTGACAGTAAGCTTAATCAAAAAAAAAGCACTAATACACTATTGAGAGATTTGTGAGATTGCCCTATCATTATAAAAACAATTTGGAACTAACCCAAAGAGTTATAAACTGCATAGTTTTTGATCTAGAAATACTACTAGTTCTATAACCCAAAGAGATCAAAGAAAAAGGAAAAGAATACACACACACACACACACACACACACACACACACATACACACACACACACGTAGCAGCACAGAATTGGAAACTGAGAGGATCTTCACCAATTGGAGAATTTCTGAACAAGTTATGTTACATGATTGTGATAAAGTATTATTGCCGTAAGAAATAATAAAAGGGATGGTTTCAGAGAAACCTAGGAAGACTTATATGGACTAATGCAAAGTGAAGTGAGCAGAACCAGGAGAACATTGTACCCAGTAAAAGCAATATTATAAAGTTCATCCACTGCCAAAGACTTTGGTGACTCTGATCAATAAAATGATACACCACAACTTTAAAGAACTCATGATGGAAAATGCTCTCTACCTCCAGATAGAGAAATAATAGACTCAGAGTGCAGATTAAAATATTTCTTTGATTTTTTTGAAACATTGGTAATTCAGAAATATATGTATGTATGTGTATGTATATATATATGCATATATATATATGACTTCATATTTATAATAAGCATCATATTTCTTGCTTTTCCAATGAATAGGGGAGGACTGGAAGATGGAGAGAATTTAGAATTGAAAATAAAAATAAAATTAAAAACAAAAAAAGTTACAAAAAGACAGCAGGTAGAACACTGTCTCTATAGAAGGCTAATAATAGAAAACATAAACAAAGTAGCAAAAGCATTAGCTTATCCTTTCTACTTTTCCAAACTTCTTACATTTTATTCTCCTACATGAATTCTATGATTCAGTGACATTGACTTCCTAGTTTTCACACCACTTAACACTTTGCATCATCTAATCATGTGCATTTTCCCTGGCTGTCCTTCATGCCTAGAATGTTTTCCCTGTTTTTCTCTGACTCTCTGGTTTTCCTGTCTTCCTTTAAGATAACCTAAAACCCCACTTTCTGTAAGTGAGCTTTTCTCACACCAAATTCTACCCCATGGCCAGATACTTTCCACTTTTATTACATCTAATTTAATGTGTATGTATCTTCTATAAACACAGTTGTTTGTTTTTTATTTTTCACCTTAGAATGTAGTTGACTGAGACTATTCCCAACACCCCCTTTTTTTTTTACCAGTACTTAATTCAATGTCTGAGAGATAGCAACTATTTAATAAACACTTATTGACTGACTAAAGGACCAAAGATGGGAAAGTGTCCTGGGAATTAGGAGCTTATTTGCTGTTCTGAAAGATGTTGTATTTTTTTTTTCTATGCCAAAGTAAAATTTAGGAGTGTCACAAATTATCTCAGTGGTTATTTTTTGGTACCTCAATGATAAATATTTCTAATTGTGTGGCTGCCCCTAAAATATTTGTGCAAAGCTACCTATGAGACTTTTTTAAAATTGTAAACAATTTTACATAAAGATATCCATATTATCTTTTTTTTGTTAATTAATTATTATGCATTTATTTATTTATTTGTTTGTTTGTTTTTGGCGAGGCAATTGGGGTTAAGTGACTTGCCCAGAATCACACAGCTAGTAATTGTTATGTGTCTGAGGCCAGATTTGAACTCAGGTACTCCTGACTCCAGGGCCAGTGCTCTATCCACTGCACCATTCTTGCTGCCTCTCACATTATCTTTATTACAGCAACTAAAAAAAAAATAAATATACACCAAAATTAAACATCATATCCTATAGGATAAACATAAAATCAGAAGAATAATCCTTTGATGTGCATATTAACACTTCTTCCCTCTTCTTCAAGGCAAACTCACATAGCTAATCTTTCTCTTTTTATTTTTCCTTTCCTAAAGACTTATACATGAATTAAGAGAGACTTTTCTTTCTCACAGTCACTGAGTTACTATGGTCAGTCCTGAATCACATGCAGCTATCTGTTATGCAGTTCTAGTTTGAGTTTACTTCTGTTTTCTCCTTGCTAAGAAGTTACTTATCTTGTAGCTTCCTAGACTGATCATGGGGCCAGAGAAGGGGTGGGGATTGTCTGATGGCCTTTCTGGGTTCCTCTGATTATAATCAGAGGGATTAGTCTTATTTTGTTTGTCTCCAAAGAGCAGAACTAGAATCACATGGTAGAAGTTACAGGGAAATAGATTTCAATTTTTAAAAAAAGAAAAATCTTCCAAATAATTAGAACTGTCCAAAAATAAAATTGGCTGCTTCTAGGGGAAGTAAGCTCTTCATCACAGGGGTGAGCATGGGTAGGAATGATCTTCAAGTGCATGATGGTTGATTGTAAAGGATATTATTGAAAGAGTTCATATTTTTTTTCAGAAGGGATCTGACTAGATGACCTCAGTGTCACTTCCAACTCTCATAGTCAATTAACTCTACCTCACAGTGCTGTAAGATAACATAAATAAAGTATTTATAAATCATACAGTGCTATTTATGTTTAAGCTATTATTTTCATTATTATTGCTGTTAACACTCTTTCCAATCTTCTGCTGTTTGTCACTGTTGTTTGAATATGCATGTTTTGCATAAACAGAAACCATTTTTGAAGGCTAGACTATCAGTTACCATGGTAATCAAGCTACATTCGGCTAACTATTCTTCTGCCATTTTTCCCTTTAAAAATTGCCTTGCTCCCAAAAGACAGAGAGAAAAGACACACACACACACACACACACACACACACACACACGCATACACACACACACACACACAGACAGAGAGACAGAGACAGAGAGAAGGAGGAAGAGGAGGAGGAGGAGAAGGAGGAGGAGGAGGAGGATTTTCACTAGGAGAAAACTCATAAATTGACTCATCTATGTAGTTAGATTTAGAACAAAAAGCAAAAATAAAAGACTTGGTATTGGGTTAAAGCAGCAAGCATCCATGTGAAAATGTCAAGTTCATATTTCATCTTTTGAAAGAAGAGTTTGGCACTTAAATATACTAACAAAACATTTGATCACCACACACCAGAAATAAATTACAAAAGAAAGGGGGAAAACAATATTCTAATATTTTCACTTTACAAATAGGCTCTGCACATACAAGTTCAAAACCCACTCTCTGTGTGTGGACACAGTAAGGGTACTGCAAGTGTGTGCTTTCATGCAGCTTATCAGCAAAATTATAAAATTCTTACTAAGCCTAATAGGATAAAGAAATGGTCAAAGAAACTTAGTTAAAGCAATATCCATTTTGTGCTAGCATCTAAAATTTAGCCAATACAGCTGGTAATCAGACAGTATTCAGGGAGGCTTGAGAGTAGCCATACCTAAGTTGTACCATTTTATTTGTACAGAAAACCAAACACCAACATTTTTCAGGTGAAGGTCCATAATTAAAGCTGATAAGTAGTTAGACGTATAATTTTTTAAAAATCCCAGTAATGTTAGGTGAAGCAAAGTCATCAAGGATTAAGAGGAATTTTAAGAACTGTATATTAATGAAATTAGATTATAATTTCAAATGCGCATGCCATTTTTAAAAATAGAGTGACAATGTATTAGCTCATGGATCAGTAATAAAGTACCAAATGTGAGCCAAAGCCTGTTTTGTACAGCTAATAATTTTTAATTTTTAAAAATAAAATATAATCATATTTTAAACTATAAACATCATTCTTAGCTTGTGGGTTTTATGAAAACAGAGGGTCAGATTTGGCCCATAAGCCAAATGTGCTAAACCCTATCAAGAGCATAAAACCTTACAAACAAAAGCAGAGAAGTATGTTCTTGGCTGACAGGTTCTCATTTCTCCTCAAACTCTTTGCAGCCTTTGAAATTATTGATCACCTTTTCCTCTTTGATATTCTCTCTAGGCTTCCAGAAATAGCACTCCTTATGGATTCTCCTCTTACCTAATAGACCACAGTCTCCTCTCTGTTTGATCTTCATCTAGATCATACACTGTAACCATAGGTGTTCTACAGGGGTCTGCCCTATCCCCTCTTCTCTTCTCTGTCTATACTAGTTCACTTGGTGATCTACCATCTCTGTGCTGATGATTCTTATCTTGCTTCAACCTCTCTGCTAACATCCAATCTCACATCTCCAACTGCCTTTCAAATATCTCTAACTGGATATCTGGTAGACATCTTAAATTTAACAAATCCAAAACCAAACTCATTATCTTTCCACTTAGATTTTCCCCTTCTGTTATATTAACTATTCCAGTTGAGGTCATCACTGTCCTCCCAATCCCTTAGGCTCACTCCTGTCCTCTAACATAGCCACTTCTCTGGTTCAGGCACTATCACATCATGCCTGCACTATTGCAATCACTTGCTGGTGGGTGTGCCTTCTTCAAGTTTCTCACCACTTCAATCCCAGACTCCATTCAACCACCAAAGTGATTTTCCTAAATCACTGGTCCAATCATGTCACTCTCCTATTCAACAACTCCAGTGACTCCCTCCTGACTCCAGGATCAAATACAAAATCTTGAGCTTGGGGTTTAAAGCTCTGTATACCCTAATCCCTTACCCCATACCTTAATCCATGCCACAAACTATTTACTGAGCAATTCTTCACTCTTTGCTGTGCCATAAACAAAACACTCCATCTCATGACTGGGCATTTTCTCTGGCTGTCTCCCATGCCTAGAATACTTTCCCTTATCTCTCCCTATCAGCATTTCTGACTTCCTTCAAGTCACAACTCAAATCTCTCTTCCTTAAGAAGGCTTTCCCAATCCTTCTCAATTCTAGTGCCTTCTTTTTATTAATTGTTTGTTATGTACCTTTATGTAGCATTTTTGTACATATTTCTTTCTTTATCTCCCCCATTAGATTATAACCTTCTGAAGGATTGTCTTTTTCCCCTTTTTGTATCCTCACTGCTTAGCAGTGACTGGCACATGTAGGTAGTTTATAAATATTTACTGATTGATTTAATAGAACATCAATGTTAAAAATCAATGACACCTTTGATGAAAGGATTCAAACTCAAAAGGAGACTAAATAACTTAATCCTAAAAACAATTTGCAATTCAAAGAACAACACAGAGAAATGATAGGTCATTTCATCAAAGAAAATGATGCAATGTGACAGTATACATATATATATATATATATATATATATATATATAAATGTTACCAAAGCATCTTTAGTGGAATGTTTATATCTCTAGACACTTTAATCAACAAAAGAGACCAAAAAGTAAATAAATAAACTGGGCACTAAACTAAAAAAAAAAATCTGTAGATCTAATAAGCCTCACAAATATACAAAAAAATAAAAATTTTGAAAATTAGAAAAAGGATAAGCAAAATTGAAGACAAAACAAAACAAAATTTGAATTGAAAGAGCTAGGAATGAAGCATGAGAATGAAACTAATAAAATAAATAGCTGATATGATAAAAAAGAGATAAAAAATTACCAATATCAAAATGAAAAGGTAGAAAATAAATAAATGAGAAACAAAAAAAACAATTAGAAAATATTTCCCTGATTATATGCCAATAAAATTGATAATAAATGAAGTAGATTAATATATATAGAAACAAAATAAATCAATACAAAAAATAGAAAGTGTAAATGAACCAGTTCCATTTAAAAAAAATTAACAGCCATAAAGGCATGCCTAAAGAGAGAGAAAATTTGAGCTACATGGATTTGGAAAGCAAACACTTAAAAATTAGTTTTATTATTAACTAAAATATCTATAAAAGTAGAGAAAGAAGGAATCCTACTTGACTGATTTTAAATGGTCCTAATAAAATCAGTGAAAAATAAAGCATAAAAAGTAAACTATGAACCAATAACTAATGAATTTTAATGTAGAATTGAAAAAATGTTAATAAAAAGATTATAACAAATAAGAGAGTATACAATATGACCAAGTTGAATTTATAGTAAGAATACAGTATTTTCTCAATAGTAGAAAGCATATAAATAAAATAGATTGAATAAAAATTTAGATTGTGTGATTATCTCAATAGTTAGACGACTCCTTTTTAAATGAAATTTGACATTTTTATTTAAAAAAACCTTTAAAATTATAGGAATATTAACTTTATGTCCCACACAGGGCCTTTGAGAAGAAAATCTCAACAAATAACACAATATTTATAGCAGCACTTTTATTTGATAGCAAAGAATTAGAAACAAAATAGATGCTTATTGATCAGAAAATGTTTAAACAAATTATAGTACATGAATATAATAGAATGTTATTTTTCTATAAGATATGATGAATATAATTTAAAAGGAGAAACAGAAAGATTTACATGAACTTATTTAGAGTGAAATAAGCAGAGCTAAGAAAATAATAACAAAAATGTGATCACAATGTTAATGGAAAAAATTTAAAAATGTGTGAAATACTTAAAAAAAATTTTTCAGAGAAGAAAAATGAAAAGTCCCCCGTCTCATGCCTCTATATAAGAATGGCATTACATATATTTTCAGATTGTTTCAATGTATCATTTATGTTTATTTGTAACCTCTTCTTTTATATTTAAAAATATTCTTTGAATAATAGCATAATCTCAAGCAGAGGTCAAGAAAAGGAACAGTAAGTGGAAATTATAGTGACATTAAAAAACTAAAAGACATAAAAATTACAAAATACACAAAAACAATTTTAAATCATAGGAATAAAAGGATTATCTCTCAATATGGCAAATAAGTCCTACCAAAAACCTAGAACTAGGTTTTTTTTTTTGCTTTTTGGTGAGGTGATTGGGGTTAAATGACTTACCCAGGGTCACACGGCTAGTAAGTATTAAGTGTCTGACACTGGATTTGAACTCAGGTCCTCCTGACTCCAAGGCCAGAGCGCTATTCACTGCACCACCTAGCTGCCCCCAAGAACTGGTATTATTTGTAATGTCAAAACACTAGAAGTTTTATCAATAAGATAGGGTGATCAGGATAGACTTGACTCAAAATCATGAAAACATTAAGCACAATTGGCCATATCAATATCAAAAATAACAAAAATTATAGCATTTTTTCAATAGATATAGAAAATATAACAATCATTCCCGTTTTAACAAAAGAAAGCATAGGAAGAAATGGTGCTTGTCTTAAAAGCATAAATACTATCTAACTAAAACCAAGAGTAAGCATTATCTTTAATGGGCATAAACTAGAAAATTTTCCATTAATATTATGGGTGAAGCAAGATATATATTATCACCATCATATTTCAATATTGTACTATAAATACCAAGTACAGCAATAAGACAAGAAAAAAAGAAATTGAAGGAAACCACATATACAATGAGGAAGAAGACTATCACTTATTTTTTTTGCACATAATATGATGGTTTAATTACAGAACTCTAGAAAGCAGCTAAAATTATTCAATTAACAACTTTAACAAAGGTGCAAATCTTTAGCATTTCTATATATTACCAAAAAAAACCAGCATGAAGATATGAAAAAATAGACATTCCATTTAAAATAAGTACAGACTGTATAAAATTCTTGGGATTCTACCTGACAAGACACACACAAACTATATCAACATAATCAATCACAAAACACAAGTAAAGGGAGATCTAAATAATTGGAGAAATATTAATTTTCCATATGTAATCTGAGCCAATATAACAAAAAAGTGAAAATTTTCTCTAATTTAATTTCTTCAGTCAGTTTTGAACATTTATTAAATTAATTTACTTAATTAGACTAACAAATAATTTCTTTATAAAGCTAGATAAAACATAACAAAGTTCATCTGGAGGTAGAAAAGAATATTGAACAGTGAAATAAGAATAAAGGAGGCCTAGCCATTCTATATCAAAAATTATACTACAAAGCTGTAATCATCAAAATAATTTCACACTGAATAAGAAGTAGAATGGAAGATCAGTGGAAGAGATTATGTACACAACATATAGAACAAAGAAAACAGTAATCTAATGTTTGCATAAACCCAAAGGTCCCAGCCATTAGAGAAAGAATTCACTATTTGATGAAAACTTCTAGGAAAACTGGAAAGTAGTCTGGCAGAAACTGAGCATATATCAACATTTCATACTTTATATCAATACAAGGTCAACATAAGTACATGATTTAGCTGCAAATGGCAATATAAGCAAATTAGCAGGCTATAGAAGAAATTATCTATGAAGTAATGGTTTATAACCAAAAAAACAATAGTTTCACATGAGATAAAATGAATGATTTTGATATTTTTAAAAAATATTTGCACAAACAAAGCCAATGCAACTAAAATTAGGGAAAAAAATGAAGGAAGAAACATGGGGTGATCTTTGCAGACATTTCCTTTGATAAAGATTTTTTTTTTCTTTCAAGTACAGGAGAACTGAGTCAAATTTATTTTTAAAAAATCAGTCATTTCCATAATGATAAATGATAAAGGGATATGACCAGGCAGTTTACAGAGGAACAAGTCAAAGCTATCACTAGACATATGAAAAAATTCTTTAAATTACTAATAATTAGAGAAATGAAAATTAAAACAAATCTGAGGTACCACCTCACATCCATCAAATTAGCTAAGAATAGAGAAAAGAAAAATGACAATTATTCAAAGGGATATTGGAAAATAATACACTAATGCACTGTTGACAGAGATTTGAACTAGCAAAAGTATTTTGGAGATAATTTTGGAACTAGGTCCTAAAATGATCAAATATCATTTGACCCAGAAATACCACTAATGAATCTATATCCCACAGAGATAAAAGAAAAAGTAAAATTAACAGTAAAAGCAATAAAATAATCAACTATGAAAACTTAGTCATTCTGATTGGCACAATGATTCACAGTATTCCAAAGGACTTATGATGGAAAATGCTATCTACTTTCTAACAGAGAACTGGTGTGCAGATTGAAGCATTTTTTTCTCTACTTTTTTTCTCTTTTTTTCCACCCAGAACATGGCTGATGAAATTTGATTTGCATATATATTCATATTTGTAATGAGTTTTATATTTCTTGCCTTCTTAGTGGTTGGGGATAAAAATTTGGAGCTGAAGATCAAATAAAATTGAAATGAAAAAAGCATGTCCGCTGTGACTATTATTACTTAATACAAGTCAATAAATGCTAGCTATAGCAATAGGGAAAAAAATAGGGAATAAACATGCACGAATAAGAAATAAAATTGCTTTTTTCCAAATATCATTATTATTGAATTTGGGAAACCTAGAGTTTTAAGTAAAATTAACAACATGTGAAACATAACAGGATATAAAATAAAACATGAAATACACCCACAAATTCATTGGCATTTCATTATATTCAAAATAAAAGAGCATAAAAAGACAAAAAAGATAAATAATTTCATTCAAAAATTTGTCAGAATGTACAAAACATCTGGGAATCCACCTGCCAAAACGCATCTAGGAATTATTTGAAATATGAAATATTAATTGAATAAAGAAAACAAAAAAAATTGCATAATAGACATATAGTTATGCCATAACAACATTACCTATATTCATTTAAAGATATGGTTCATACCAGACATATTACTGAAACGTTACTTCTTTTTATGTCTTAATTTATTTTAAACTTAAACACTGAAACTTAAATGCATGATAAGAAAACATATCATAAACTTAAATACTGAAACAAATACAAAATAAGGAAAGAAAAAAAGCATTTCAATATGTACAACAGAATGAAGAGGGAATTAAAAATATAAAGCAATACATTTCCATTTAAAGAAAGCTTATATAATAAATCCTACACATTGTGTTCACAGCTGTCCATCTTTTCTTTGCTTCTTTGTAAAGTTTCTTTTGTTCTCTGTTGTGTACTTTTTACCTACTCAATTTTTTTAATGTGTAATAATTTACTATTGTAATCACTTCTAGTCGTGGGGTATGGCAAATGGTGCCTCTGGCCTCACATTCTCCTTCAGTTCTCCCCTCTGGCCTAGAACTGAAATTAAGAATTCTGCCCACCTGTAAGAGTCATCCCTCACTGCTTTTGCACTCACAGGGCACGTGCTGGTTCCTTCTGGCCCAGGACCCCATAACAGTGGTATAGATGGGCCTGGTATCTCTTATCAGCAGAAGTTCTCGAAATCTTCCCTGGCTGTCCAGATTGATCAGAAGGTGAGAATTTCTGCGGCTAGGGTCTGAGGCTACATCCCAACAGAGATAGCTCCATGGTTTGTTGCTTACTGTTTTGGTGGTACTAGTCTGGAGGTATTTATATCTCTTCTACTCATTTATTTATTTATTTTTATTCATTTATTTACTTATTTTTATTTATTTGTTTGTTTTTGTGTTTATTTTTAATATGAATTTATTTATTTTTAGTTTTCAACATTCACTTTCACAAGTTTTTGAGTTCCACATTTTCACCCAATCTCCCTCCTCCCCCAACTCCAAGATGTCATGCATTCTGAATGTCCCTTCCCCTACACTGTCCTCTCTTCTATCTCTTCCCCCCCCCTTCTCTTATCCCCTTCCCCTTCTATTTTCCTGTAGGGCAGGATAGACTTCTGTACCCCATTTCCTATACTTTTTATTTCCCAGTAGCAAGTGAAAACATTTTTTAAAACATATGTTTTTAAAACTTTAGGTTTCAAATTTTCTCTCTTCCTCCCTCCCTACCCACCCTCATTGAAAAGGCAAGCAAGTCAATATAGGTTGTACATGTGCAGTTATGCAAAACATGTCCATAGAAGACATGTTGTAAAAACCCAACTCTATTTCCCTTAATCCTATCCTGTCCTCCCACTTATTCTTTCTTTTGACCCTGTCCCTCCTCAGAAGTATTTACTTCTGATTACCCCCTTTCCCAATCTGCCCTCCTTTCTATCATCCTCCTGCTGTCTTGTCCCCTTCTCCCCCTATTTTCCTGTAGGGTAAGACAGATTTCCATACCCAATTGAATGTGTATGTTATTGTCTCCTTAAGCCAAATCCTATAAGAATAAGATTCACTCATTCCCTCTCACCTTCCCCTGCTTCCCCTTCCACTGTAAGAGACTTTTCTGTTTTTGTTTATTTTTTTGTGAGATAATTTACCCCATTTTGCCTCTCCCTTTCCTCTTCTCTGAGTATAATCCTCTCTCATCCCTTAATTTTATTCTCCAGATATGACCCCTTAATCTTCAACTCACCTTGTGCCCTCTATCTATCTACATATACATACATATAACTTTTTTTCCTCCAACAACTGTGATACTGACAAAGGTCTCATGAGTTATAAATATCATCTTTCCATGCAGGAATGCAAACAGTTCAATCTTAAGGAGTCTTTTATGATTGCTCTTTCCTGTTTACCTCATCATGTTCCACTTGAGTCCTGTATTTGAAAGTCAAATTCTCTATTCAGCTCTGGTCATTTCATCAAGAATGCTTAAAAGTCCACTATTTCACTGAATGACCATTTTTCCCCCTGAAGAATTATACTCAGCTTTGCTTGATTGTAATCCTATCTCCTTTGCCCTCCAGAATATTATATTCCATGCCCTGCTGTCCTTTAATGTAGAAGCTGCTAAATCTTGTGTTATCCTGATTGTTTCCACAGTACTTGAATTGTTTCTTTCTGGCACCTTGTAATATTTTCTCCTTGACCTAGGAACTCTGGAATTTGGCTATAATACTTCTAGGAGTTTTCCTTTGAGCATCTCTTTCAGGAGGAGATCTGTGGATTCTTTCAATTTCTATTTTGCCCTCTGGTTCTAATATATCAGGGCAGTTTTCCTTGATAATTTCTTGAAAGATGATGTCTAGGCTCTTTTTTGATCATGGCTTTCAGATAGTCTAATAATTTTTAAATTCTCTCTCCTGGATCTATTTTCCAGGTCAGTTGTTTTTCCAGTGAGATATTTCACATTGTTTTCTAATTTTTCATTCTTTTGGATTTGTTCTACTGTGTCATGATTTCTCATAAAGTCACTATCTTCCAATTGCTCTATTCTAATTTTTAAGGAAGTATTTTCTTCAGTAATCTTTTGGACTTCCTTTTCCATTTGGCCAATTTTTCTTTTTAGGGCATTTTTCTCCTCATTGGCTTTTTGGACCTCTTTTGCCATTTGGGTTAGGCTATTTTTTAAGGTGTTATTTTCTTCAGTATTTTTTGGGTCTCCTTTAGCAAGCTGTTGACTTGTTTTTCATGATTTTCTTGCATCACTCTCAGTTTTTCCTCTACTTCCTTACTTGCTTCTCAAGATCCCTTTTGAGCTCTTCCAAGGCCTGGGACTGATTCATATTTTTCTTGGAGGCTTTGGATGTAGGAGCTTTGACTTTGTTGTCTTCTTCTGGTTGTATATTTTGATCTTCTTTTTCACCAAAGTAAGATAATATAGTCTGACTCTTTTTGTGCTGCTTGCTCATGATCCCAGCCAATTACTTGAGTTTTAAACTCTTTGTTAAGGTAGATCTGCTTCCAATGTGGAGAATGTACTGTCCCAAGCTTCAGGGGTTTGTACAGCTGTTTTCAGAGATACTTGTAGGGACCTGTAAATTTTCAGTTCTTCCAAGGTGGTATGATAAGGGGCAAGGTGTTTACTCCTTTCCTGGCCTGTGACACAAGTACTCCTTTCTGTCCTGTAACTGTGAGGAGGGTTCCTCTCCAAGCCACTACAAGCTCCACCAGCCGCACTCCTCCTTACCCCAGCACCGCTGCCCAGAACTGTGACCCAGATCCAAACACCGGCAAAGCAAGAGATTCCTGCCTCAGCACTGGCAAAGAGATCCCTGTGATCCCTCGCTGATCTGCCACTGGATTCCCCCTCAGTCTGTGGGCCGGAAGCTTGGGAAGCAGCTGCCCCGCCCAGCCAGGCCACACTCTTGGGGAATGGAGCTGAAACCCCACCTTCCTTCTCAGCACGACAGAAACAGACTTTTCCCACTGACCTTCTAAGTTGTCTTTGGCATTGGTGGATTGAGGAGTCTGGAAACCTCCACAGCTGCCCGAGATTCAGTCCTCTGAGGCCTGCTCCAGGTTCCCTGCCGCCGGCACACCCATGTCGCGCCTGCCGCACTCCCAGCCTGGCAAGATATACCTTTCTGATCAATCATCTAGGTTGTCTTGGGCTAGAAATTTGTTTCACTCTGTCTTTTTTGTGGGTTCTGATGCTTCAGAATTTGTTTAGAGCCATTTTTTATGAGTATTTGCAGGGGTTTGGAGGAGAACTCAAGCAAGTCACTGTTTTCACTCGGCCATCTTGGATCCGCCCCCCGAGGTGTTTATATTTCACATGGACCTAACCTCAGTCCTGGGATTTCTCTTCTGTTCTTGCTCAGTTGTCCCAGGAGGACCACTGTTCTACACCAACTCTTGTTTATTTTTACTGCTCTACATTTTCCCTGAGGTGTTATTTTTTTCTCGTTTATGGGGGGAATTTGAAGAGGTTGGAATTTTCTGACCTACTCCACCATCTTCCCAGAATCCTCTCTCTGAAATGTTACATTAGAACTAAGAAAAAAATAGAAAAAATTGGCTAAAGAAATGAAAGATTAAATATCTCAAGGAAAGTAATAAAGAAAAAAGAATGAGGGAAATGTAACCCTATCTAAATGTATTGTAAATAGATGGCATGGCACAGTGTTTATTAAGTACTTTTTAAACGCAAAGCATTCTTATAAACACTGGTGATATGGTCTGGATAGTCTGTCCTCACAAGCTTTTATTTGAATAAGGGTTGACAAGAGAGATTTCAACACCATAATTTTCAAAGTTATTCGCTACTGGTTAAGCAACTGAAAAATTGATAACTAGTAAGGATTTGGTATGAAAGATCTTGAAATAATTGAACATTGTTGCACAGTGCTTGGTAAATTGCATGACTCAAACCTCAAGGGCAAAATTTCATTCTTGCTGGGAAAACTAGAAAGCAATATGTCAGAAATTAGGTTTCGACAAACCTCTTACACTATATGTTACAACCTATATATGTCCATAACCTACATAAATATTTATACATAAAATAGGGGAGGGAATTGCTTCTGTAACTACGGTTAAGGGAAGCGTTAGTGACCAAATAAAGGATAAAAAAAAATTATAGATGGTACAATTTTGATTTCTTAAAACCGAAGTTTTCAGAGAAACAAAATCAATATAGATTTATGAGGGAAACAGTTAAATAGGAAAAACCTCTATAGCTAATTTCTCATATAAGATTGATAAGCATTGCTACTTATAGAGTTGTTAATTATGGAAATGGTTATGAAAATGGAGTGTGGAGTTTTCCCCAGAAAGTGGGAAAAGTTTTTAAAAATTACTCAAAAAACAAACATGAAACAAGGAATTCATTCTTACATAGAAAGTGAAATGTTAAGTGATGAAAATTCAGACAATAATTAGTACAAAATCCAGTAACTTATCACTACAAGTAAAATCACTTCGAAGGCTAATACTTCTGCCACAATGAAATGCAATATTTGGAAAGCCACAAATTAGTTGTTTTATATGTAAATTTTCATTGACAATATCCAAACATCCTAGTGGGATTCAATCAAGATGCTTTTTTTTTTTTTTGCTGAGGGCATCCCATTCAGATGTCAAAATTTCTCTTGTCAAAAGCCCAGTCCTATTACAATTGCTATAACTGTAAGCACTCCAGTAATGACTACCCTTGTCTCCAACACTCATAGGCCTTCCAAGGCCGTTAAGGATCCATAAGGTCAATGCTAATTGGAATGACAAATGGAGGGGTAAAGCAGTTGGGGCTTATCATAAAAGTCCAACTCAGTAAGTCCATGCCCCACATGAAGAGTGATGATACAGAAGACTTTACCTTTGCCAAAATTCTATATATAGAAAATATCTTTTCCGCCCTCCACCCCTAACTAGAATCAGATACTTTATTCTTGAAAGCTCCCTTTGAGAACCTTGACAGCAAGAAGCTACATCTGAATCTTCAGCTTCTCTGCGGTAACAATTAACTGGGGGATTCAAACCAACCAATAATAAATCATACATAGCCTGAAAAATGTAGAGAATATATGTTCTCTAAGGGAGATGAGTTGGAGAGGTTAGTGTATCCATTGTAGTGAAGACCAACTTAATATTTCCTAAATAGGATGTAAGTAGGAGATGCTATGTGTATTAATAGGATTTAGTGAGGTTCGGATTCGCTCCTATAAATGACACTCTCCAATGCACCAGAAAATAATAGGAAATAGATAATTTATTTAGAAGAAGTAAAGCACAGATAGTTTGAATTTGCATAGAAAGCATAAATAATAAGAACAATCAATAATATAGCACCGATCAAGAGAGTCGGTAATGGAAGAGAATACATCACCAATTCAAGGGAACCTCCAAAGTCAATCAACGGCTGGGAGCCCCGTTGCAGCCAGTACAAACTTGAATTGTGTAAAGATTTTCCCGGGCGAAGCGTCCTTCCCGCGGGTGAGGCTCAGCGGGCTTACAGGACGCAGTGTTTTTATATTGTTCTAAACAAAGAAGGCTTGGGGCCAAGAACCCCTTTTTGATGCTTGTGCTATTCATGGTTTGTCCAATACACATCTGACCTTAGCCACGGTCCCATCCGCCTGAGGCTTGGTATTTTGTTTTTTAATAACATCACGTCTCACAAGGAGAGGAGCCAACCCTCCATGTCAACGTGACCTAGGAATGGCTAGTTCCTGGAATGCTAGGCCAAGAACACTCAGGAGATATGGAACGGTCATGACCGAGATTTGAACTGAACCTATTTATTTGAGTGATCTTATTAATTTAAAGGGGAATTTCCAATTTCCATTTCACTTGGCCTTAAGATCATGAGAATAATAGGTGAGGGGCAAAGGTGTGACATGAGTGTATATAGTGCGTATTTTGGTATACATATAACAATTGCATATACAAAGACATAAAAAGAACAAAGCAAGTAGTAGTATGGGGGTAGCTAAGGAATTAAAATACATAGTAGCAGTAGGAGATTTAAAAAGAAAATCATACCAATGATGATTAGTATCTGAGATCACTAAATGAGAAGCTTCGACTAGTCTTCCTGCGCTATAAGAGTCTGTATTCGATGTTCATTTAACGCGCGTTGGTTGGACTCTAATAACTTTTTGATTTCAGTCGACTGATTCAAGATGTTCATAAGGGGATATAGAGATAGAGACACATGAGGTAGAGGCAAAGATTGGGGTACCCAAGCAAAATTTTTAACTAGGTTAGTGTCTGGTGGAAAGTAAAAATCATTTCCTTGCCAGCGTAGGAAAGATACATTGGATAAGCAACCAGAAAATGGACAGTAGTAACATCTACAGATAGAAGGTCAGAGTGATTATTAGAGGCTATACAAACATATTGAGTAGATACTTCATATATCATAGAAAAGTTACTCACTGGGTATAAAGTTAGATCACACAAATTGGATGAATGTGAGAGAAGGCAGGGTTCCATCTGCCGAGTCATCATCCCACAAACAATCCCTCCATTAGTTACAACACAATCAGACAGAGTATGAGTTACATTATACCAATCTATATAGTTTCCATAGATATGAGGTAAAGCAAAGTATTTATGTAAGACAAAAGGTATTACATGAAATTGACACATAACAGTCCAAGTTTTAACTTGGTAGAGTATAATAGTTCCAGCGCACCAAAGTGGAGTGCATCTAGCATTCTCAGGTTTTTGCTTTTTCCATACATCTGACAAGTCAAGTATATCGTTCCATATGTGAGAGTTACCTTCCTGTAGTAATCTTTGGGCATTTTCCTTCTGTATGAGGGTATATAAGTTTTGCAAGGAACATTTAGTCCAATTAAATAAAACACCAATGTTTTTCATAAGGTGTAAATTAACGAGGATGCTATTATTAAAGACTTGTAAAAATTGGCCTTGATATTGTAATGTATTTTGGTGTGGCAGGATCGTTGTGGGTAACCATTGGGCATTCACAGTCAAAGCTTGAGAAACATCTTGTCCAGCACTGCGCAGTCTGCTAGCCAAGGTCTCAAGGTCTATAGAATTAACTATACCCAAACCAGTTCCTGCACCACCAAGTAATGTATCATACCAAGCTCTTTTTTTCCTGACACAACTTTCTAAAGAGGGAAAAGTTACATTATAATGAAACACTATTTTGTGTTGCAAGATAGAGGTGTTAGTACATGAGCGGGGACACGAATTATTCCAGGGGTTTCGGAGTCACAGGTACAACCCATACTAATTGGTTTAGATATTCTTCATACAGCCCATTGGAGGTGTTACGACAATAAAAATATTTTCTGTCGTCCGCTTGTGATAGTGAGACAGTGTAGGTGGAGTTTACTTGTGTCCAATTATATGTTACAGATCTTAACCTTTTAGGAAAATATGGACTAGGTGGCCAACTTGTAAGGGTACAGGATATATTGGTACCGTTTGCTGCAGTTACAGTTAGATTAAAACTAGTTAAATTGATTCTCATTAGGGGAAATAAAGGGGCGTCCCAAACTTCTACGTTGAATGGGTATGACCAATTCATGATGTGGGTGTTGTTTTCACCAGCGTAGATGGAATCAGTACGCGGTCCTTGCTGAGGATTCCCCACTGGAATACCTGGAGTTCATGCCATAGTTAGCGTATAGCAGGCAAACACTGTAAAACACTTAATATCGTAAAAACATTTGGGTTAGTGGGACATGATACCATTTATCATCACCAGGGTATACTACTATGGCAGTATTAGTGTTTCCTTGTGCTATGAGCTCAGCTGGCCTTGGTCTATCAGATTGATGCTTCTTTATCCAAACTTTAGTACCATTATCACTCTGTATTTGTAGGGGGGTCCCATAATAAAGAGAAATAATATCTAGGGTTTTACAAGTGTTTTTCTGGGTAGCCCGTTTATAGGGGCAGGCAACTAATACCCCAGAGTAGGTGTCCACACAAGTGCAGGCATATTGACACCCCTGACTAACAGGTAATGGTCCAATATAGTCTATTTGCCAAATTTGAGCAGGTAAAGACCCTCTAGCCAATTCTCCAGTGATTTTCTTCGGCACAGGCCGATGAGCAAATAATTGACATTGTATGCAGTTTTGTACTATTTGCTTAAATAGATCCAGAGGTATGTTAATCCCTCTGTCTAATGCCCACCTGTAAGATGCAAGAGCGCCAAGATGTCCTGCGGTGATATGGACCCATTTTCCTAATTGTGTTTCATTTTCCTCTCTGGGGGTGACCTTTAAAGCTTTTCCTTGAAGTTTGGATAATTCATCAGCACGGGCATTATACTCACGTTCCACAGAATCTTGATTCACATGGGCATCTACATGAAATACAGATACATTAGTACATTGACACCATTCCCATATTTGTTCCCATAATTCTTTTCCCCACACATCTTTGTCTCTAATTTTCCATTCGTGTTTCTTCCAAATTGGCATCCAAACTGCTAGGCCATTGGCTACGGCCCAGGAATCAGTATATATATATATACATTGGCCACCTTGTTCCTTTTGAATTACTTGATAGACAGCCACTAATTCGGCCCATTGGCTACTCTGGCCTTCACCAGAGCTTTCCAAAATAGTATTGCATGAAGGGTTATAGGCTACAGCTTTCCAACATCGCTTAGATCCTATATATTTAGCCGAGCCATCAGTAAACCAAGCATGCTTCTTCTGCTCGGGGGTTAGAGAATCATATCCATTATTCCAAGAAACAGGTGATTGATCATAAGACTTTGGTGGTATATCAATATCATTTGAATGTTTTGGTAATTCTAATACCTTTTCATGCAAGGTGGAAATACCCGATCTGCCTGTCTTGACTCTATTTTGCAAATACCATTTCCATTTAATAATTGATGATTCTTGGGCATGTCCTATTTTATGTGAGGCGGGGGTCCCCATAATCCAACTCATAATGGGTATGGCTGGCCTCAATACAACTTCATGGTTTAAAGTTAAATGTTCTGTCTCTACCAGGGCCCAATATGCAGCCAATAATTGTTGTTCAAAAGGAGTATAATTTTGGCCAGCAGGTGGCAGTTTCGCGACCAAAATCCTAAAGGAACATTCCTGCCCTGTTGTTTTTGCCATAAACTCCAATCAGCATATCCATGCAAAACTGTAACTTGCAATTCCATCGGCCCTGGCTGTACAGGCCAAAGATCCAGGGCAGTTTGAATAGCTATTTTGGCTTCCTCAAAGGCTTTCGATTCTGTTTCCCCCCATTCAAATGCATACTTTTTCCGGGTAACTTTATACAATGGCTTCAAAATCTGACCTAAATGAGGAATGTGATTCTCCAGAAACCAAACAACCCAACGAACTTTTGAGCTTCTCTTTTGTCCCTAGGAGGTGAAAAATCTAATATTTTTTGCTTGGCCTTGGGGAGGATTTCTCTATGACCCTTATTCCAAATTATTCCTAAAAACTTCACACTTTGAGCTGGACCTTGAATTTTATCAGGATTAATCTCCCATCCCTTCTCCTTCATATATTCTATTAGTTGAGTTAATCTTTTCTCTACCACCTCTTTATTCTCTGCCTGTATTAAAATATAGAGGTCAAACTCAAAAATTTTAGACAATCCTTGGGGTCTAGCCACACTCCTCCAGCTCCCCCATCACTTAATCTTACAAGCCAGGAGATTGCAGGCTCTCCTGATCGCTGTGAAAACCTACTAAGCAAATCAGTAATTTCTCTTTGGGAGTAATCTTCCGTGATTTCAGTCACCCGGGGTGGGTTAGCTCCCTCCTTTTCGGCTTTTCTCCTATCTATCGGCCGAGCTTCCCCGTCTACAACATCCGGAACATCTTCCTCTATTACTTCCCCCCACCTATCATCATCTTCATCCCAAATATCACCTTCCCAAGTATCAGGGTCCCAATTCATATTTGCTACAGCTATTACAGCATGCACTTTCCTTTTACTCACCCTTCAAATTTTCTACACACACTCCTCTCTCCTACATGCTTAAACTTCCTTGCCTTTCTTTCTAATGATTTAAAATCCCCTTAAAACCTGTACATATCTCATTCCTTTCTAATTCTGACCTAACACTTCAACAATCCTTCCCAACTTGCCCTCTACCAACCATATAACCTAAGTAATAAAGTATTCTTCTCTCTTTCCCTCTCCCATCCACGCACTGCTTTGAAGCTGCTGTTACCTGGGGAGGGAGAGGGGGAGAATGAAGGCAACTTTTCAGAGTCCTGCTGCAGCCTTTGGCTGTCTGGCTGCAAACAACCCAAAAGGGAGGGAAATGATGTACTGGTCGTATCCCCCCATTATCCCTGCTGGCAACCGGCCCATCCGTCGCACCCCAAACGAGAACCCCCAACACCCCCAATCCTCACTAGGTCCTGTACACTGTGACCAGGTTTTTGCGAGCGAGGAAAACGGAGGGTCCTCCCAACCGGGGACCTCTACCGGAGCCCGGGGCTCAACATTTCTCTTAAAGAAAGGCATTTATACAGCGAATCCTGTTCGTGACGCCAATTTTGTATTAATAGGATTTAGTGAGGTTCGGATTCGCTCCTATAAATGACACTCTCCAATGCACCAGAAAATAATAGGAAATAGATAATTTATTTAGAAGAAGCAAAGCACAGATAGTTTGAATTTGCATAGAAAGCATAAATAATAAGAACAATCAATAATATAGCACCGATCAAGAGAGTCGGTAATGGAAGAGAATACATCACCAATTCAAGGGAACCTCCAAAGTCAATCAACGGCTGGGAGCCCCGTTGCAGCCAGTACAAACTTGAATTGTGTAAAGATTTTCCCGGGCGAAGCGTCCTTCCCGCGGGTGAGGCTCAGCGGGCTTACAGGACGCAGTGTTTTTATATTGTTCTAAACAAAGAAGGCTTGGGGCCAAGAACCCCTTTTTGATGCTTGTGCTATTCATGGTTTGTCCAATACACATCTGACCTTAGCCACGGTCCCATCCGCCTGAGGCTTGGTATTTTGTTTTTTAATAACATCACGTCTCACAAGGAGAGGAGCCAACCCTCCATGTCAACGTGACCTAGGAATGGCTAGTTCCTGGAATGCTAGGCCAAGAACACTCAGGAGATATGGAACGGTCATGACCGAGATTTGAACTGAACCTATTTATTTGAGTGATCTTATTAATTTAAAGGGGAATTTCCAATTTCCATTTCACTATGTAAAAATTATTTTACTGAATGACAGAGGACTAGGACACTAATGAATTATTTATGTATCTATGAATTTTTTTATGGTCATTCTCGAAAGGTACTTGGACATGCTCCAAAGTCACCAAGCTACGCTTACTCTTGAGCCCAGTAAGGTTATTACATTATTAAGTATATAGATCCAAGAAAATAAAAAGGGAAGGAACCCATATTCAATTCAATTCAATTCAATTCACAAGCATCTATTGATTGCCTACTCTGTTCCAGACACTGTACAAAGTTTTAGGTATACAAATAAGAGAGAAACAGTTCCTACCTTCAAGGTGCTTACAATCTAATGAAGGAAGACAACACATAAAAGAAACTAAAAAGCCAGGAGATGTGCTTTTTTGTGGAATACAAGTCAAGTAGAAACTGCTAGTGGAGGATAGAGTTACCAAGAAGGCTGTTAATCCACCATAAAAAAGGGGTGATGGTGGCTACAGGAGGAGTTTAGTGCTCCCCCCACCAGCCCTCCAATTAGAGAACGGTGGAAATATAGTGAGTTGACAAGTTGTATAGTATGCAAACCTGAGTTCATGGTGATGAGATTTCAGGCGATCAAATTATGGAGGGAGTGGTATGGAGGGAGGAATGAGGAGGATCTGTTGTTACCTTGAACAGAAGCTAAGTAGAGCTTATTGTTCATGACACAAAGAACTGGAACCAAAGTGGTACAAATCGATTGAGAAAGGCCAGAATAAAGTATGATTTATGAATGGAATCTTTCTTATACCATGAGAAATGAAGAAAGGGAGAGGTCCAACTTGTATGACCCTGGCTGGGTGAGTTATTTAACTGTTCTTTGTTTCTTTACCTGTAAAAGAGGGATTTGAACTAGATGTCTTCTAAAGGAAATTACAGTCCTATATCTACCTGTACCTGACCTCTCACTGTCACTATGTGAGTAACCTATTTTGTTTTTCATTTTTCCATTTCTTTAATAGTATTTGTAGTTCCTTATTTATTGTTATAATCCATACTCCCTATCTACCACTCCATTTTACTTCTTCAGAGATGAAAGTGCTCAACAATCTATAACCATGCCACACCAGGAAGATATTTCCATTAAGAATTGAGACCTGTGTTTCTGGGAGATGTTTGGAATTTCCTCAAGACAATTCTCATTGTATTCAATTCTAGGCCCAAATTATTGTCCATTTCAATTTTTTGATCTATAACAGATAGAGTCATACATATATATGCACATATATGTATATATATATATATATATAGATATGTACACACAAACACATGCATATATGTATGTACATGCTTATGCATATATGTATATATACATAGTACTTTCCATCATATTTAAATATATTTGTGTTGGTGCATATATATTTGTAGATATGCACAGACATATCTATTTGTACACTGACTATGAATTTTATATCATGATCAAGCTACACAATAGATACAATTTATTCATTTTTGTTTGGTTGTGTTCCTCCTCCTGACCCCATATAGATGGTTAGGCTAAACCTTTTTGAGTTATTACAGACATCTTCCAAGTCTCTGCATTTTGAAGGAGCTTGATATAAATAGCATGATCTCATTTGAAAGGGAACATATGGAGGACTTCACCATTCAATGGGCCTTACTCTACAAAAAAGCATGCAATAAGAAATATAAACTATGACATTTACTAGCATATCAATGGCCAAATGAAGAAATTTATAATGTGAGGACAGGTACATTGTAATCGTTACAATGTACCTACAGTAAAATTCAAAGTTACAACACCTTTATTGTAAATGAAAGTTTCCTCCTTCAGTTTCTTCGCAACTTTTTGGAAAACATCATTTCCCTGTGACTTACAAGGTGGTAAATTTCCTCTTGTTACTTTAATAGCTGCTTTCTAGATGGCTAGTTTCTTGAAGGCCTCCTCCTCCTTTGACTATGGAAACACTCCCTGTGATGTACTGACTCCCCAAAAAGTAAGGACATTAAAAATTACCGTTACTTTCTCTTGGAAACCATTTTGCACAAATCCCAGTGAAACTAGTGAATTTCCTAGAATGGACTCATATATAATCACATAACATAGGACCACAAAAATGACATGCTTATTTATCTTCAAAATACTTTCAAAGATATGGAGCTCTTGCATTATTCATTTTGCTTGCAGACTACAACAGCCAAACATCTGCATATATAACTTGTTCCTGCTATTTTCATTATCCTGCTTCAGACCAGAGGGAGTTATTTTCACATTGGTCCAAAAAGCTTAATTATTCACAAATGAAGTTGCAGAGCCTTACTAACTTTTCATTAAGTAAAAAAAGTAAAAAATTAAAAAAAAAAAACATGGATGTCCATGCCCCTTGAAGAAGCAGTCTATCAAACACTTCTCTCATTCTTAACTGTTTCTGATATTGAAGTCTAAAGAAAGGAACATTTGATGAATTCTTCATTTCCTCAAAAACTGGCCAACATTTGCTGTTTCTCTGTTTCTAATTACATTACAAACTTTCTGGGTTTTTTGGTGGGTGTTGTTTTTACTTCATGATTAGTAGAATGGCTTTGCTAAGTCATAGCTAAAGCAGGGAGAGTCTTCCATGCCCCCTTGTAACAAAGAAATATACCTGGCTATTTCTATGTGACTTATTTAGTATGGTTTTTTTTTCCTTATTTAAAAGTAAAACAAAAATCGCTAACAATTGCTAATTTACTAGGAGACGTGGCTCAGAAAATTTTCTGAATTAAACAAGAGATTTCTTACGAGATTAGACTCTCATCTTTCTGAAATCAGTATTCTAACAATTTCCTTTTCAATTCTAACAATATTTGTATAGTCTCAAATTGATAGAGCATGACACTTTCCCCTACCCCTCTCCTTTGCATGGAAAATTGTAAGAAAGTCGACCTCTTGACATGGGGGTGGCTTTTCTGCTATGGATAACACCACTAATAACATGGTGGTTGACTCTTTGGCTATGTCTACATAGACAAAATAAAGTGGGAAATAGCTGTCTTATTCTAGATAATTCTGCCTTAAAAAGATCCTGACCTGAATTAGATAACAAAGGTATATGTGCTTTGTTGTTTAAAAAGAAATTCTGGATAATTGGCACAATTTTTACTGTAATTGGTTAGATTATTTTAACAGAATAGAAAGCAAAAAAAAATTGTTTCAAAAGCAACTAGAACTAAAGAAAGCTTGATTTCTAGCCCTGCTCTTTCTTTAGCTGTCTGTAAGACCTCTGGTGAGTCATAATCTTTTTGAGCCTTGGTTTCCTTATCTGAAAAACTGGGCTTAGGTGGTAGGTAAGAATTTTTATAACTCCACAGCCTCAAAAAAGTTTTTATCATCCATTAGATCAGAAGTTTATAAATTTACATATCATTTCACAGAAAAAAAGAAAGAAAAGAAAGAATTTATCAGCAATGCTCAACCAATTAGAATTGATCAAGCTTATTATCTCCCCTCCACTGAGTCTTCATAAAATTCATCAGTTCAACCAATAATTGAAAAACCAAAGCAGCATTAAGGCAAAAGATTCAGCACCTGAAGGAGGCAGGCACACTCACTTTTTTTTTTGTTTGTTTTAAATTTATTTACTTTTAGTTTTCAACATTCACTTCCAAAAGATATTGAGTTCCAAATTTTCTCCCCATCTCATCCCTCTCCCCACCCCAAGATGGCATGCATTATGAATACCCCTTCCCCTAATCTGCTCTCCCTTCTATCCTTCCCACCCCTTCTCTTATCCCCTTCCCCTTCTACTTTCCTGTAGGGGAGGATAGATTTCTATACCCCATCTCCTGTATTTCTTATTTCCCAGTTGCATGGGAAAACAATTGTTTTTAATATGTATTTTTAAAACTTTGGGTTCCAAATTTTCTCCCTTCTTCTCTCCCCATTCACTCTTATTGAAAAGGCAAGCAATTAGATACAGGTTACACATGTGTAGTGATACAAAACACTTCCACAGTAGTCACATTATGAAAAACTAACTATATTTTCCTTAATTCTATCCCACCCTCCATTTATTCTATTCTCTCTTTTGATTCTGTCTCTCCTCAGAAGTGTTTTGCTTCTGATTACCTCCTTTCCCTATCTGCCCTCCCCTCTATCATCCCCCTGCTCTTTTGCCCCTTTCCCCCTTATTTTCCTGTAGGGTAAGACAGATTTGCATACCCAATTGAATGTGTATGTTATTCATTCCTTAAACCAAATCCTATGAGAATAAGATTCAGTCATTCCCTCTCACCTTCCCCCACTTCTCTTCCACTATAAAAGCCTTTTCTTGTCGGCTTTAAGTGAGATAATTTACCCCATTCTACAGCTCCCTTTCTCCTTCTCCCAGTATAATCCACTCTCACCCCTTAATTTTATTCTCCAGATATCACTCCTTCATTGTCAACTCACCCTGTGCCATCTATCTATCTATCTATCTGTATACATACATATAATTTTTTCTGTCCACCTACCCTAATACTGACAAAGGTCTCATGAGTTACAAATATCATCTTTCCATGCAGGAATGTAAACAGTTCAACCTTAATAAGTCTCTTATGATTTCTCTTTCCTGTTTACTTCTTCATGTTTCACTTGAGTCTTGTATTTGAAAGTCAAATTTTATATTCAGCTCCGTTCTTTTCATCAAGAATGCTAGAAAGTTCTCTATTTCACTGAAAGTCCATTTTTTCCCCTGAAGGATTTTACTTAGTTTTACTGGGTAGTTGATTCTTGACTGTAATCCTCTCCTTTGCCCTCTGGAATATTATATTCCATGTCCTGTGGTCACTTAATGTAGAAGCCGTTAAATATTGAGCTATCCTGATTGTGTTTCCATAACACTTGAAGTGTTTTTTTCTTGCAAGCAGTTTTTCTCCTTGACCTGGGAACTCTGGAATTTAGCTACAATATTCCTAGGAGTTTTGTTTTGGGGATCTCTCTCAGGAGGAGATCGGTGGATTCTTTCCATTTCTATTTTGCCATCTAGTTCTAGAATATCAGGGCAGTTTTCCTTGATAATGTCTTGAAAGATTGTGTCTAGGCTCTTTTTTTGATCATGGCTTTCAGATAGTCCAATCATTTTTAAATTCTCTCTCCTGGATCTATTTTCCAGGTCAGTTGTTTTTCCAATGAAATATTTTACATTGTTTTCTATTTTTTTCATTCTTTTGGATTAGTGTTGCAGTGCCTTTATTTCTCAAATTGTCACTAGCTTCCAATTTCTCCATTCTTATTTTTAAGGAAGTGTTTTCTTCATGAAGCTTTTGGACTTCTTTTTCCATTTGGCCAATTTTCCTTTTTAGGACATTTTTCTCCTCATTGGTTTTTTGGACTCTTTTGCCATTTGGGTTACACTGTTTTTTAAGGTATTTTCTTCAGTATTTTTTTGATCTCCTTTATCAAGCTGTTGACTTATTTTTCATTATTTTCTTGCATCACTCTCATTTCTCTTCCCAGTTTTTCCTCTACTTCTCTTACTTGTTTCTCAAACTCCTTTTTGAGCTCTTCCATGGTCTAAGCTTGATTCGTATTTTTCTTGGAGGCTTTGGATGTAGGAGCTTTGACTTTGTTGTCTTCTTCTGCTTGTATGTTTTGATCTTTGTTACCAAAGAAAGAGTCTATGATTTGACTTTTTTGTGCCTTTGTTTGCTCATAACCCCAGCCAATTACTTGAGTTATAAACTCTTTGTTTATACTCCAGTGTGGAGAATGTACTTTCCCAAGCTTTGGGGGTTTTGTGCAGCTGTTTTCAGAGATACTTCTAGGGACCTGTAAATTTTCAGTTCTTTCTCGGGGATATGATAAGGGGCAAGGTGTTTACTCCTTTCCTGGCCTGTGCTCTGGTCTATGAGTGACCACAAGCACTCTTTTCTGCCTTGGAACTATGAGGAGGGTTTACTCTGCATCACCACAAGTTCCACCATGCTGGCAATCCTCCCCAGGGACTGCCACCCAGAACTGTGACCCAGAACCACATAGGGTAAAGCAACAGATTCCTGCACCAGCCAAGAGATCCTTGCAATCCCCCTTTAATCAGCCACCTGATTTCTCCTCAGTCTGTGGGCCAAAAGCTCCAGAAGCAGCCACCCTCATGAGGCTGCAGCCAGGGCTGGGGCTGGGACCATTCTCCTCTCTCTCAACAGTCATGGACATTTCATATTGACCTTCTAAGTTGTTTGTGCTGTTGGTGGGTTGAGAAGTCTGTTTTACCTGGCCACGCATGTTGAACTGCCCTCCTCTCCCAACCCCGTGCAATCCACCTTTCTAATCAACCATCCAGCTTGTTTGGGGCTTGAAATTTGTTTCACTCTGTCTTTTTGTGGGTTCTGCTGCTTTAGAATTTGTTTAGAGCCATTTTTTACAGGCATCTGGAGAAGTTTGGGGAAGAACTCAAGCAAGTCACTGCTTTTACTCTGCCAAATTGGCTCTGCCTCCCCTCATAGCTACCAGCACCCACACTCACATTTTAATTGAATCTCAATTCACTCTAGAAACACAGAGGGCAACAACAAGTCAAGAACCAGAAATAATGTGACAATTCTCTGACCAAGAATTAGGAAGAATAAACCCATTCAGTCATAACCAAGGAAAAAACACACTGATGTTAGGTTTGTCTCTTTATATAATCATTGATTTTTTCAATCATATGAATTTCGAGTTGAATTGAATCCTATGAAAAAATGAATGCATTTCTTCTCATACTTAAGTCTTTAGCATATGTTTATACATAATTATAAATATAATTTTAATTTAGTTGATATAGGGACAGGAATAGCAACTATATGTATAATTTCATTGGTACAGGGAATTACCAGATAAGAAAAATCTACCAATTCAGGTCAGGACCTTCTCTATAACTTGCAGACTTAAAAGTATTGCCTTGAGGACTGAAGGTTAAGTAATTTGCCAAGGGTCACAGAGCTAACATATCTCACCTCTTACTTCTCTGAGAAAATTGGGCCCATTTAACATAAGTTCTCTTTTCTCCCTCTCTCATCAGTTCCAAATCACTCGACCTCATTCTCCACTCTCTCCTCAATCACTGAAAAAGAAGTGGCCTTTCTCTTTTGCAAAGCAAACTCTTCCACCTCTTCACTTGATCTAATCCCTACCATCTTCACCAATAAATTGCAACCTTAATTATCTCATTTCTCTATTGAAGCTTTAATCTTTCCTTATTACCTTTACTGTTACACTCAAACATCCCTTAAAAATTTTTTTAAGTTACTTTCAATTAATTCTACTATCTCAAGGTAATTGTCCTATACCTACCCTTCTTCTCTCAGCCAAATTCCTCAAAACAGCTTTCTACATTTTCTGCATCCACTTCCCCTCTGTTTACTCCCTATCCAAATGCACTACAGTCTAGATTCTAACCTCATCAGTCAACAGAAACTACTTTCCCCAAAGTTGCCAATGATCTCTTCATGCCAAATCTGATTGATTTTTTGAAGTCTTTCTTCACTTCTTTGTTCAATTTGTAACTGTTGACTATTTCCTCCTGAATGGTTTCTTCTCTTTGAGTTTCCATCACAATACTCTCTTCTACTTTTTCCTCCTACTTGTCAACTGCTCCTTCCCTTGCTTTTTTTTTTTTTCCTGGCTCATCCTACATATCATTTTGTATAACTGTGAGTATTCCCTAAGATATTGTCCTAGGTCATCTTCTTTTCTCCCTCTATACTCTCCTTAGCAACCTCACCAGAAACCACAAGTTTTACTATCATTTCTATGCAGATGACTCACAGATCAATATGTTCAGTCCCAGGTTCTCTCCTGTGCCTCAATGACAAATTACCTGTTGTACAATTCAAACTGGATCTCATATACATTTTAATTTCAATATGTCCAAGACAGATTTCTCTCTTGCCTTGTAAGCTTTCCTTTTTTTTTTTTTATCAAAGGCACCACCATCCTTCCAGTATCCCATTCTTGTAATCTCAGTATTTTCATCAATCCCTAACTATTCTTCATCCTACATAGCTTGTCAGTTACCAAATCCTGCTATTTCTCATTCAATCAGATCTCTCACATATGCCTTATTCTCCCTATTAACATAGCTACTATATTTATTCAGGTCCTCAGATTTCTTGTCAAGATTATCAAAACAAGAGAGACTTCTTCATGCAGAGACAAAATGGTGGAGCAAAGAAAGTGATCAGATGAGTTCTTCCAACAATCTTCTCCACCTTGTTTTAAAATAATGCCTTAAATTGAATTCAAGAGTGGTAAATGCAATAAAAGGTCAAAGTAAGTGATTCTTCCAGCCCAAGACAACACAGAAGGTCAGAAAGAGAAATCTTTGACAAAGGGGTAAGAAAGTGGATGGAGTCCACATATGTGAAACACCAGTGGTGGGACTGGATAGTAGTGACAGAAGCAGCAACAACTTTGGGATTCCTCAAGCTGGAGACAGTAATAAGACTTGGCAACTGTTCAGAAAGAGATTATAGGGGACCCCTGTGCTAATGCTTTACATAGGACCAAAAGCTGTTTGGCAGTTCCATTACTTATATTTACTTCTAGGTCACAGCTTAAGAGTAAAGCATTTTCAATCAAGAGGGAGTGGAAACCCAGAGAGGCAGTATCTCTTCCAGCCTCAAGGGAACAAGGGTCTTTAGGGGAAGTATCAATTGCAATCCCAAGGGATCAGGGGCCCTTTATGAGTAGGACCAGAATGCAGATGGGGGGTGGGGTGGGTAGTGACCACAACTCTCCCCACATTACACCATGTTGGAAGCACTGAAAACTTCCAAATTCCAAAAACTAGCCCTGAAAATAACAGTGTAAAAGACCTGGATTGGAGACAGTGTCCCTACCCCTCCTTGCTGAGAAAAAACATCTAATATTAACATAAAGTTCCAAAATAAGAAATATGGTGGAAAAATGAGCAAATAACAACAACAAAAGGGGAAAAGGAAAGTAGAAGGAAGAGGGTGATGGAAGGGCAGAAAGTGATCAAAAGCATAACTCTAGTGAGGATGGAAAGGAAGGAAAGAGAAAGAAAAGCATAAATGGGGAAAGAGGGAAAGGATAGAGAAAAAGAAACATGGGATGAACTCTCCCGTAAAACAGAATCGAATAACAAAATAGATTAAAAACCATAATCCTACAATATGTTGTTTACCAGAAACACATTTGATGTGTTCATGATTCAGATATAAAGGCTGATGCTATAAGCAAACTGGAGAGCAAGGAATAGTTTATCTATCAGATTAATTGAGAACAGAAGAATGCATGACCAAACAGGAGATAGAGAACATTTTTGAAATGCAAAATAGATAACTTTGCACTAAATTGAAAAGCTTTTGAACAAGCCAATGCAACCAAGATTAGAAGGAAAGTAGAAAACTGAGAAGGAATTTTTACAAACAGTGTCTCTGATAAGGGTCTCATTTCTAAAATACATAGAGAATTAAGTCAAATTTATAAGAATACGAGTTATTTCCCAATTGATAAATGGTCAAAGGATATGAACAGGCAGTTCTCAGATATACAAATTAAAGCAATCTACAGTCATATGAAAAAATGCTCTAAAGCACTATTGATTAGAGAAATGCTAATCAAAACAACTCTGAACTACCACATCACATATATCACATTGGCTAACATGACAAAACAGGAAAATGATAAATGTTGGAGAAGATGTGGGAAAATTGGAACACTAATACATTGTTGGTGGAGCTCTGAAATGATCCAACCATTTTGGAGAACAATTTGGAACTATGCCCAAATGGCTATAAAAATGTACGTACCCTTTGACCCAGCAATAGCACTTCTAGGGCTATATCCCAAAGAGATCATACAAATGGGAAAAGGACCTACATGTACAAAAATATGTATAGCAGCTCTTTTTGTGGTGGCAAAGTATTGGAAATTGAGAGAATGCCCATCAATTGAGGGATGATTGAACAACTTGTGGTATATGACTATAATGGAATATTATTGTGCTATAAGAAATGATGAACAGGCAGACTTCAGAAAAACCTGGAAAGACTTGTATGGTCTGATGCTGAGTGAAGTGAGCAGAACTGGGAGAATGTTGTACACAGTAACAGCCATGTTGTGACTAACATTGAGAGCCCTTCTCTATGCAAAGATCTAAAACATCTCCAAAGGTCTCATGATGGAAAATGCTATCCACACCCAAAGAAAGAACTATGGAGTTTGAAAGTAGATTGAATCATATTATTTGCTATTTTCTTTCTTCTGTTTTGTTTTCTCTTTCTTGTGGTTCCTCCTATTGGTTCTAATTCTTCCTTACAACATCACTAAAGTGAAAATATGTTGTAAGGTAAATTGAGGAGGATAGATCCTCCCTAGCCCCCTGTGTAACTGTCTCAAGACCTGATGATATAACTGCCTCATAACCTGACATAAAGATAAATTGAAGTTACCAATGCATGGCTGGTGACCATGGAAACGGAACATTAAATAACCAAAAAACTATGTTACCTGGGAAAGCAATTCACTTCAAGAAACATTTTTCTTGAGAAAGGTGTGTAACTGTCCAAGTAATTGATCACTCCTTGGAGACTTACACAAGAAACAGGTATGTGGGGCTCTGATTAAGCCCCAACCTTTGTTAGAATGTGTACGTGTCCTGGACATGAGCTCACCAAGGATACATACACAAAACAAAATATTAAGACTGGCTTTCCCTGGTTTACATAGGTATAAAAGGGGTCAGTTGGAAGGAGATTTTTGGAGTACTTTGATGTCAGAGATAGGGATGCTGAATCTTTGTTGTGGTCAGAAGCGAGAACACATGCACAGCTTCTGTTGAGTTGGAGCGAACCGCCACCCCGTTGCCTCCCTGAGTAAGAACTCTTGGCCATTCTTCAGTCTCCCTGGTCTATTAGGTATTTGAGCTTACCTGGTCAGTGAGTGTGTATCCTTTCTTTTCTTATTCCCCCTTTTCTTTATTTTGACTATTACTTATTATATCGAATGTTTTTCTCATCTTTATTTGTGTGTGTTTTGCCTTAATACTTATTAATCATTGTAAAATAAATCTGATTATTTGTTAAGATTACACTGATTACATGTCATTGTATCTTGAGATCCGAACCTAAATTGAAACTGTGCAGTACGTAATCCTTTCAATTACATATGTTTAATAGGAATGTGTACGTATAGCCTACATCAGATTGTGTTCTGTGTTGGGAAAGAGGGTGGGTAGGGAGGGGGAGAAAAATTTTAAAGTCAAGTGCTTATGTAAGTGATTGTCAATAAATTGAAATAAATAAAAAAAGAAAGAAAGAAAGAATTGAAATAGAGGGATATACACAGGGCAAAGGTAAAAGACTGGAGTAGAATAAATTATGCTTCTGTTGAACTAAAAAAAAAAAGCACGGTTAGCAATCCTGATCTTAGACAAAGCAAAATCAAAAATAGATCTAATTAAAAGAGATAAGGAGGAAAACTACATCTTGCTAAAAGGTACCCTAGACAAGGAAGTAATATCATTAATAAACATATATGAACCAAGTGATATAGCATCCAAATTCTTAGAGGAAAAGTTAAGGGAGTTACAGGAAGAAATAGACAACAAAACTATACTAGTGGGGGGCCTCAACTTCCTCCTCTCAGAACTAGATAAATCTAAGCACAAAATAAACAAGAAAGAAATTAAGGATATCAACAGAATTTTAGAAAAAGTTAAATATCGTTGACCTCTGGAAAAAATTGAATGGGGATAGAAAGGAATATGCCTTTTTCTCTGCAGTCCATGGAACCTAAAAAAAAAATTTGACCTTACACTAAGATATAAGACCCTCACAATCCAATGCAGAAAGGCAGAAATACTAAACACATCCTTTTCAGATCATGATGCAATAAAAATTACATATAATAAAGGACCATGGAAAGATAAACTAAAAATTAATTGGAAACTAAATAATCTAATCTTAAAGAATGAGTGGATCAAACAACAGATCATAAAAATAATATACAGCTTCACCCAAGAATGACAATAATGAGACAACATACCAAAACTTTTGGGAATCTATGAAAGTGGTTCTTAGGGGAAGTTTTACATCTCTAAATCCTTATGTTAATAAAATAGAGAAAGAAGAGATTTTATACCAGGAATGCAGAACTGGTTCAACACTAGGAAAATTATCAGTGTAATTGACTATATCAACAACAAAACTTATAGAGACCGCATGATTATCTCAATAGATGCAGAAAAAACTTTGGACAAAATATAATACACATTCTTATTAAGAGCATTAAGAAAGCATAGGTATAAATGGAGTCTCCCTTAAAATTATAAATATTATCTACCTAAATCCATCAGAAAGTATTATATATAATGGAGATAAGCTAGAAGCATTTCCAATAAGATTAGGGGTGAAACAAGAATGTCCATTATCACCACTGTTATTTAATATGGTACTAGAAATGTTAGCTTTATCAATAAGGGAAGAAAAAGAAATTGAAGGAATTAGAATGGGCAAAAAAGAAACAAAGCTATCACTCTTTAGAGATAATATGATGATAAAATTTAGAGAATCCTAGAGAATGAAGTAAAAAAAACTACTTGAAATAATAAACAACTTCAGCAAAGTTGCAAGATATAAAATAAGCCCACATAAATCATTGGCATTTCTATATATTACCATCAAAGCCCAACGTCAAGAGATGGAAAGAGGAATTCCATTTCAATGTACTGTAGACATTATAAAACATTTGGAAGTCTACCTGCCAAAACAAACTCAGGAACTATATGAACCCATCTAAGGCTATATATTGTTTTTCAATTGTTTCAGTCATTTCCAATTTGCCATGACCCCATTTGGGGTTTTCTTTGTGGAGATACTGAAGTTGCTTCCCATTTCCTTTTCCAGCTCATTTTATAAATGAGGAAACTGAGGTAAACAAGTTTAAGTGAATTATCTAGGGTCACACAGCTAGTAAGTGTCTGAGACCAGATTTGAACTCACAAAGATGAGTCCAGGCCTAACAGTCTACCCACTGTACCATCTAGCTGGCCAACTTCAACACTCTATCCACTGCACCACCTAACTGCCCAAGGGTGCGTGTTTTTAGGCAGGTATCTGGGGGGGGGGCACACACACACACATGCCATAATTACTAGCAATGCATCCATCAGCTCCACTGACTTTAAGAAACAGCAAGCTTTAGTATCCAGCAGAAATAGATTTCTACCCATCCTCGAGATTGCTACTTGGCTAGTAGATTATGATGGGAGCTTTTCTTAGCTGAATCAACTTGAAGGGCCCCTAGTACTTATCTTTGTTGACTATCCCTCTGGCTAAGTAAATTTCTTTTTGTTCCATTTTGTTCTAATAACTACTTCAAACACCATGCAATTTATCATGAACCTGTGAGAACTGCTGATATTCAACAATTGAAAAGCCACACTGGCCAGACTTTTCAGCCTGTAACTGATTACACTAATATAGCACTTGTCTATTGACTTTGATGCTCAATTTGCTAGTCTGCCTCACAGTTTTTTGAGGGGAAAGAGATGAAACCCTGGGCATTGGATGAGAAAGGCAAAGGATGATGCCTAATCTGTAAACAAGAAATTGAGCTAGGGGAATGTTTAAGATTATCGCCTCCAAGAAGTGTAAATCACTCAGACTCTACAAGCTTATAACTTAACCTTAACTGCTTTCTTCTGTTCAAGAGAGATTTAAACTGAAAGTGGAAAGTGATGGAAAAAAAATCACTTACATTTGCCAAGATAGATTCAGTAATTCACAAGAGACAAGATCTAGATAAAGAATCAGCAAAGAAACTCATGGCCTCAGATATCTACAAAAATGTGTGCCATGTAATGTAATTTTTAAAAGTGGACCAGACATTTTAAAGCAAAGATGCAAATTTTTCCTTGCAATATGACAATTAAGGAGTATATCATATTCAGAAGTAACAGAATAGACAAAAAGAGCAATGGGATAGCATTGTTAATCAAAAAGATATCACATTACATACCAATCACCTAAGTGAGGAGTAATCAATAAAGGGAGGACAGAAAATGTATTGTGGTCACCATACAGGGAGAATGAAGGAAATGGGTGAAAATTTGGGGAGAAATATGACAAGCCTGACAAAAAAGGCATAAAATGATAGTGATGGGGGAAAGTTAACTACATAGATATCAGTTAAAGGAGAGATATAGAATGACAGCAAATATAGTCAGATTAAATAAGTTTGCTTTTTTTTCTGAAGGTATGTAGTCTTGTGTCAATACTCTTTCCTGATAAACAATGATTCTTGAAGGCAAATAAATGTACATTGCTCTTTTTATGTCCCTTAGTACTCATCAGAATGTGAGGCAGACCATATCTTTGTTTTTCTTTTATATTTCCATATCATCATTAGTAAAAATTCTACAAGATCAAGTTCAAATTGAAAATCTCATAATCTCATGATGCTCCCAGACTGGAGCGATTCTCCATTCTGTGTAGTCTCAAAGAACATCAATATATAGATATAGACACACACATATAAATTTATAAATAATTATACACACATATATAGTCCAACAAAACAAAAAAAAAATCCACTGCTGGGTCTCAGGGCCAGGATACTGCATGCTCTCCTCCATCAAGGATATCTGGACACACGCACACAATAATCAAGTCCAGGCCTGCAAGAGCTTGGCCTCTAATGAGAGGGTTAGACATTTTTTTCACATTCATTGATTATCACACATACACAAATGAACATACACCAGTGTCCCAGGGGGGGAAATTACTTATAGGTTAGATTAGGCTCATATCTGAGGTTTTCCTAAAATGTAATGGAAAAAGGTTATTCAGTTTATAATATGAATCAGGTATGAGTTAAAAATGTAGAAAGACTGAAAATAGGATGTATAATTCACGATTACTGTTGTACTTCCCAAGAAATTGAGACTTATGACCGACATAAAGCATTTATGAGACTACTAAATCACCTTTATACCTTTCACCTCAGCACTGCACTGTACAAAACATTCTCTACGGGTCTGTGCCTTCTGGAAATCCTCTCACTATCAGGGGCATCATCACTGGTGCACAAACCGTCCCTGCCACCACTCCCGGTGGACTCAGGCTCTTTGGATACTCTCATGTTTTGATCAATATTTAGTAACCTATTCTCAGAGAAGAAACATAAAGTAGGACAGATATCCAGAGGCACAAATTTAAGATCACACAGTTGCTTCCCCACCACCAAATGTCATATGGAAGTAATAAGGGCAGTATGACTTGCCATACATCATGAAGAGTCAGCAGGAAAGAGTGAGCTAGAAACAATTCGTACCCCCCCTTTTTTAACTGATACAGAACTCTACTTCTAAGTCACTATCACAGGAAGGGAGACAAGTAGGAGACCACCTATACTAAAGTGTTAAGTCATTTCAAAATCTGCTAGAAATAGGCAGAGCAGCTCTACTAATGTCCCATACTTATTACGTTTATTTAGAAGTGTTCCTACCTTTCCGACCTGCATACTCCCACTCTTATAGGGCATAAGTTGCTAGAGGTCAGGGACCATTACTTATCTTTCTAGGTATTTCAGAGCTAGTTTAATGAGTGATCATTTATTTATTTGTTTCTGGAGCTGTGTTTTCCAAAGTACAGAGAATTTGAAATTAAGAAGTCCATCAATTAATACAAAACTGCAACTTATCTAGAATATAATCTTAGTTACCTGGCTCCCTGCGAGGTTAAGTGACTTGGCCATGGTCATATAAACATCATTTGTCAGAGGGTAAGACTTGAACCCAGATCTTCCTGACTGTGAAGTTAACTTTCTATCCACTTAGACTATGTTACACTTCACCTTGTACATAACAAGTGCTAAACAAAATTTGTTAAACAATAATAAGAGCTCCATAAATACTCCTTGGAATATTGTTATTAATCTTTTGTGTCAGAAGAGGACCAATAATATCATAATGTGGGACTCAAGGTATAGCATGTTCAACTGTGGCTGATTAGTCCAATAAGAGCTCAGAAGGCTCTATCAAAGGTTAGGTACAAAAAGTGCATTTGAACATTTGGGATGCAAATGTCTCTAGATTTGAGCATCTCTTTTTTTCCTTTGTGCTACTGTGATTCTGCTTTGCTCATAAAGCAGAGCACGTTCTTTGACGTAGGCATGCCATGCTAAAAAGGTCTGTGCCACTGTCTCCCATAAATATCCCAATTAATAATAAAGTTCTTCAGAGAGATCTTGAGAGTTTCCTCGTACTTCTTCTGACCTCTGTGTGAGCACTTTGTGCAAGTTCTCTGTAAAACAGTCTTTCAGGTAAATGCGGGTTGTGCTCTTTGCAGTAGAGCTTGAGTGCTTCAGCTGAAGTTCAGTACAACAGAGGACCTCATTGCCTGGCACCTTGTCTTGCCAGATAATCTTCAGAATCTTTTTAAAACAATTCAAATGGAAGTGCTTCATTTTCCTAGCTAGCACTGGTAGACTGCCTAGCTTTCACATGCACATGAGATCAGTACAATGACTCTGTAGACTTTCATTTTGATATGTAGCCTAATACCTCTTCTCTCCCATATTTTCACAGCCTCCCAAATTCTGAGCTAGCTCTGGCAAAGTGTGCATCATCAACCTCATCATGTGGAAAGTATACTATCAAGGTAAGTGAACTTATCCACAGAATTGAAAATTTCTCCATTTGCTTTAATCAATGATTCTACATATGGATGGTGTGTTGCTGGCTGAGAGAGAACAAATTTTTTTTTTTTGGCTTTGATTGTCAGGTCAAAATTAGCACAAGAAGCAGAGAATTGATCCATATTCTGTTGCATCTCAGCCTCAGAAGCTGCTTTGAGTGCACAATCATTGTGAACAAAATGTCAGACACCAGCTCCCTTTCCTTGAAATAATAACAAGAAAAGTGAGAGAATAGAATTGTGATTGACTTTTTTTATTTTAAAAAAGGCCCCACCCCAAATTGCACTTACATTTTCCTTCAGAAAACAAATGTAATGGAAGTGACAGACTTTATTGTGGGGAGAAAAGTAGGTTATAAACCAGTGGAAATATTAATTGGGGCAGGGTGTGGTCAGCAGCTTCAGAGAACTGAATCAAAGCAGGTGAATAGGTTTTGTGAAGTAAGTAATAAATACATACATTTTTAGCTCTTTCCTTGTGGTTAGTTAAGTTTTGATGATTCTCTCAAATTCCCTTCTTTCTTCTTCCAGCTTCCCCCCCCATACTTATATAAAAAAGCCCATTGCTAACTTCAGCTCCTGTGATCTGATCCAAATACCACAACAGACAAACCCTGTAACTTACTATTTTTTTAGAACGATATTGTCCAATGAGGGACCAATTCTTAAAGCATATGCATGTACCAAACATAATATTCTCTGCCTAGTACCAAACATAGTGGAGGATTGATAAATCTGCTTCTGATTATGCACGGGACAAAATTTCCTCCTCCTTTCATGGCATATGCAGGTATCCTCTGACTATTTCTTGTCAGCTTATTGCATGATGACAAAAAAACTTTTCAATTGTCTCCTGAGACAAATCTGAATGTACAAAGAAAAAACTGAACACTCTCTCCCCGCCTCTCTCTCTCTCCCTGGTACTTTAAAAAAAAAGAAGAATCAAGAAATTATGTGGTCTCTCTCTGCTTAGGACAGATCAAGGCAATTACAATTACTTTTGCCTACCATGGCTGCCTTATCTCTTACATGGCCATCCTGTGACCCTGGATACATGAAACCCCTGCTTCTTCTGCCTATTAATTTTCATTCTTGATTGATCTTATGTGAATGTGTACTAGAGACAGAATGGACCAGGTTCTGATTTTGTGGGCTCTGAAATGTCAGAAGAACCAACAAAGTACCCCTCAGCACCCACAGCTGATAGCAGCAATAACAACATTAATAATAGCTTAATATTCATAAAGCACTTACTCTGTGCCAGACATTGTGCTAAGTACTTTATAATTACTAGCACATTTGATCCACATAGTATCCCTGGAAGGTAGATGGTAATTTTATTCCCATTTTATAAATGAGGAAACTGAAGTGGAGGTTAAATGACTTGCTCCAGGTCACCCAGCTAGTAAGGATCTGAAGCTGCATTTGAATTGAGGTTTTCCTGACATCATGCCCAGTGCTCTATCCACTGTGCAACGTAACTGTCCCAATGTACAAAGAGAAGCCAGCCCTGTACAGTCACCTGCCTGACCCAGTCTAATATCTATCCTTTGTCTACATTCTTTTCTCCTCATTTCTTACTCTTTGATGTTTAACTACTATTTTCCAAAATACTATAAATATATATTGAGATCTTCATTAATCTCTAAATTTGATCTAGATCAATCCCATGTCTTTAAGCAGTAAAGATTTTATTTTCATGATGCTTTTCTCAAATGTACTTATAAAAATACGAGTTAAACATCATGGTCCTAAATTTAAGCATCAGCCTAACAGAGCGAGGAAAGTGGACATAGATGTATCCTATATACTGTATATGGGAGAGGTACAGAGCTGGACTACCAATGGGCCTGATGTCAGGAAGATCTGATTTCAAATCTGCCCTCAGACACTTACTAGCTGTACAACCGTGGGCAAATCACCTAACCTCAGTTTGCCTCAGTTTCCTCAACTATAAAAGGAGGATAATAAGAGCACCTTTCTGCCAGAGTAATTGTGAGGAACAAGTGAGATATTTGTAAAGCACTTAATACAGGGCCACTAAGTGGTTACTAAATATTTATTTCATTTTTTTTCCTGTCATCAAAGTGAAGAGTCCTGGAAACCCAATGGTAAGGTTACCAAGCAAGCCTTTATGAAATTTTGTATCATTCATTAAGCGTGTCGAAAGGAAAGATCAGACTCTTTGCAGCCAGATTTTCAACAAATCAATCATTAGCACCAAATAATATTTATTGATCATCTGAATCTACAGACCTCTATGGAGGTTAAGTGATTCTCTCTGAGGCACACAGCTAGTAAGCATCTGAGCTTGGATTTGAACTCAAGTCTATCCAGATTCCATGACATCACTCTATCTACTGTGCCAATCTAAGTGTCTTAATGAACACAGGGCTATTATGCTGTGTGTCATATAAAGCAAGTCTAATACTGCAGAGCCTGGATTCTGGGAGTTTTCATTCTAGATTCATATATCAGTGCCACAATTACCTTAAATTGGGGTACTTAACATTTATTTGTTATATTTCATGTATTCATTCCTTTAGCAGTCTGGTGAAACATAAGGATCCCTTCTCTTAATGTTTTTTTCTTCAAATTTATAAAAGAAATACATAAAATTACAAAGGAAACAAAGTATTAAAAGACAGTTATACAGATTTTTTTAAACAAGTTGATGGACCTCAGGTTAAGAACCTTTGTTTTAAACAAATAAATGTTCTTGTTTTGTAGAAATTTTATAGTAGCTCTATTGTAATAGATGCAACAAAGCATCAGATTGTTCTTTTTGTCATCATTGCTTTGCATTTCTTGATTTGCTTTTATGCTGAATATGAAAGGAAATTCTCACTAATTTGGGCTGTTTCTTTGCACAAATACATTAAACAGTCATTTTCTTCCAACAGCCAGCTGATTCCAGGTACTTTGACCCCATCACTGAGTTGTTTAGCAAGAATGATGATTTAATCATTCAGTTCATTTTTTAAAATAATGAGATCTGAGGTGCTTTGACACATTCTAAATACAAAACAATAAAAGAAAAGAAAAGAAAAGACAGAAAGATATGGGACTGTTTTGTTATAATACTAGAGGTTTAGGGAGAATATAGTCAAAAGTCAGGGTTAATGCTGAAACCTTGTTAACTGTCCTCTCAATTGGCATCTAGGTAGGGAGTCAGATGCTATAGGTAAGAGTAGGTTAGGTCAGTTCTTCCCTCCCTCCTCCACACAGACAGACAGATAGAAGCAGACACAGACAAAGAGGTTCTGGTCCTTTCCCTGGATGTAGATGAGTGCAATCCAAATTCACTTAGATAATAAATGTTATTAATTCATCAAATAGAAGTATGATTTAAACCACTTCTTTAAGCAAAGCCTCCTCAGAGGATTACATCTGTTCATTTAATTAGCAGGGTTTCTTTTCCCTTACAGGTTGGGAGATGGCAGCATTAATAATGTTTATTGTATGTGTGTTTGCTTTTTACTGTGACAAGAAAGAGAATGCAGAGGCTAGTAACGAAAGAGTCAAGGGGCTCTTATTGTTTATTTTCTTTTTTTTTCTTTTTATTGCAACAAAGAAAAATAATGGAGTGGTAGAAGACCCAAAGTGCTAAGATCTTGAGAAGCAGGCTCAAGGTATAAGGAAAAATGTAATAAATAGTCAACAGGCGCCCATTCAATTCCTCTCTTTCTACTCTAAGAAGCATCAAAAGCAAAACCCCCCTAAAGAAACAGTCTGAAGTCTACCCTCATGGCTCAAATTTAAGTGGAATGCTCAGCACTGCAGCAGCCTCTGCAGCCCCACACTCACAACAAAAACAAATTGAGCAACAAAAGGCACTTGGGGGAAAGAACAGCAATGAATTTGAAAAGCCAAGTTGATGGCCTCAAGTACCTTTCTCTGTATTAATAAAAGAGGAAGAAGATTCATTGAGGTCTAGGAGAAAAAAAAAATTCAGAGTCCAGTCTAAAGGCAGGCTCCAGATCATTCTGAAGGATCACCCCCTACACAAGCCTTTGCTTCTCCCTAGGCAGTGGAGACAACTGGTTTCCAAAAAGTGTCTCTCATATTGATGAAAAACTAAGAGTGAGAATGAATCATGATTCTCTTTTTTAAGCAGCCCACACAGATGCAATCACCATTTCCTTCAGAAAGGGTAACTTTGGGAGTGTGTGTGTGTGTGTGTGTGTGTGTGTGTATGTGTGTGTGTGCGAGCGCTTGTATGTTTTACAGTCTTATTTGCAGTAAGTACCAATTCACAATTCAAAAAGGCTGCTTTCTAAAATAGCTTTGAAAGATTTATTTTAAAATAGGGGGAGGGGCAGATGCATCTGAAAAAAATGGCAAAAAGAAGACTAGTTTTGAAACATACTGAACAAACAATTAAGAGAATGAATACTTAGCAAACTTTGAGGATTAGGCACAGTCTATCAGAAAAAGAGAGTTCAGACTAATATTTATATACTATATATATACACACATCCATATTATATATATATATATATATAATATATATATACACATACATATATATAGATATATATATTAGTGTAGCTACTTTGCTTTACTTTATAACCAAATCTTGTCCTTTGATTGAATCAAATATATGATAACTTTGACAAAACTAAAATAGAGAGAATAGATATTTAAATAAATTGGTAACATAATGCTTTTTAGATTAAGCAGTCTGGCATAGTGGGTGAAAAGCTTGCCAGAGAGTCTGGAAGACAGACCTAGGTTCAAGACTTGTTTGTGATCCTGGGCAAATCACTTAACTTCCCAGGGTACCTCCCTATCCCCTCCTTCCATACCCACCCCAGTAACTCTTTAGGAGTATTATATGTATAGAACCTACCACTATGTGGCGGTAGTGGGATTTACTCACAGAAAGCACCCTATACTGGGAAAAAAATTATAAAAATAAGTTTTATTTGAAGAGAGAGAGGGAGGGAAGGAGGAGGGGAGAACACTATTGAAGCTTAAAACTCTACTAAAACTTTTCTAATACCTTGCATTCTCTTCATCAAGTTCAAGGATAAATTTTGTATGCTGCACATATTTTGACACCTCCATGATTATTGTATAGTGCTATGTGATCAAAGAATTATATCACCTCACCTTATGTGATTATTTTTCTCTGCATTCCATTAGAAGGTCCACTCCAAAGATTGTTCACTCAAAGTCCTGGAAACATCCTTTTATTCTTTATTACCTTAGATGTATCAAAGCAGCACCCTAACTATCCTACAGCTGTCAATCTCCCTGTCTTACTCATCCTCACTTTGTAACTTGGGCAAAACCTTTGTAACTTAAAGGTATCTTCTATCAGGTCCTTTACACTGCTTCTCCTACTAAAAGCATCCTTGAGAACATTCTGCCACCTCCTTGTACTCACTATGCATCTTTACAACATCCCCTGTTGTAATTTTAAATTTTTATTCTTTTTAGATCATGATGTTCTGAGACTTTATATAGCATTACTGGGTGATTACTGGTACAATGAAATGGAATTTTGTCATGTAAAGAATTTTGGGACCACTAGAAGTGCTGCATGATTTTCTAAATGTTATATCATCTTTTTGTTCAGGACAGCACATCACACTAATTCTATTTATACCAGTGGATAAGGCTCTCTTCCTCTCTGCCCTCCTATATATATATATATATATATATATATATATATATATATATACACACACACACATATACACATGTATGTATGTGTCTACATGTATGCATATATGTGTATACATATATACATACAAGTATATATGTATATATAGGAATGCGTGGATATGCCATATATACACATATACATACACACATATATACATACATATATGCACTTGTATACATATATGTGTATAGGTATATATGTATATAGCATATCCATACCAGTACATAAGGACTCATCCTCAGATCCTGCAGCCCTCAGAGAAGGCCATTATGTCTTGTCTTAAATTTTATCTTGCCTGAGTTTCTGTTTCCTCATATAGCAGGTCAATGGTGATGTGTGTCTGTGGTCAACTCACCATGAGACAAACTGTTAGATTCTCATCCAGGTGCAGTGCTTCACTTAGAGGTATGTTAATCAACCTCCTGTGCCTTCTCCCAGGAATGTCAGCAGCAAGCCATACCATAGTCTTCTCCAGAGCAAGTAAAGTACCTCCTGTCTGCCTAGGGTCCCATACCTCTACCTACTCCTGCCTGCTTTAAGGAGCACTTCTTGGGTTCTCACAAATTACCAAGTTCAAATTCAATCAGGAGGACAGTCAATAAAAATATTAAGCACCTACTATGTGCCAAACACTGTGCTAAGTGCTGAGGATTTTTTTTTAAAAAGGCAAAAGAGTAATTCTATTCAAGGTGCTCAGAATGTAATTGGGAAGATAAGTAATCAAATATATACAAACAAATTGTGTACAGGAAAAATTAGGAAATAACAGAAAGAAGGCACTAGAATTAAGAAGGGTCAGAAAAGACTTCCTGCAGAAGGTGAGGTTTTCGTTAGATCTTGAAGGAAGCCAGGGAAGCCACATGAGAAGATGAGAAGAGGAAATATTCCAGGCATGGGGAATAAACAGAAAATTACCTGGAGCGTAAGCAGTAAAGTGTTTCATTCAAGGAACAGCAAGAGAGGCCAATACTATTGCATCAAAGAATATATGTTGGAGAATGAGGCATAAGAAGACCAGAAAAGTAGTAGGGGTGGAATAAGTTATTATGGGCTGTGAACTCCAAACAGGGGATTTTGTATTTGATCCTGGAAGCAATAGAGAGCCATTGAAGTTTTTCACATGTACAGACTTGAGCTTTAGGAAAATCACTTTGTTGGCATGTTGGAATTGGGAAAGATTTGTGACAGGCAGATCCCGCTGGCAAACTATTGCAATAGGCCAAACCTGAAGATATGAGGTCCTGTGCCAGAATGAAATAGCAGTGTCAGAGGAGATGAAGGGGCATTTGTGAGATGAAATTTCACCAAAGGTGAAATTGATAGGCCTTGGCCACAGATTGTATATGAGGAAATGGAGTTAAGAAGTTGTGAGAAGTCTGAGGGACTGAAAGGATGGTGCTGCCCTTGACAATAAAAGAAAAGTAAGGAGGGGAAGACATTTAGGGGAAAAGTTAATGAGTTCAGTTCTAGACATGTTAAGTTTAAGATGTCTACTGAATCTCCAGTTCAAGACATGTGAAAAGCAGATGGAGATGTAAGATTTGGGATCGCCAGGATGTAAATAAGTTGAGGAACTGTGTGGCTAGCATTTTGAAGGTCAATATGAATGTTGAAGTCCCCTGATATAAAGGCAAGAGTTGTGGAGAAGAGAAAAATTGTGAACCAAGTACTAAAATTGTTGAGGAAAGCATATAAAATCTTCCCTTAATCCAATACCTCATACTCTGCTTGGACTATTTCTTAATAGTTAGCACCCTCCCATAACATTATGCTGACCCTGTCCAATCAATGCTGAACTCCTGGATGCCAAACCACAAAATACTGTCTCAATTTCTATCTTACTATTCCCTCCCATCTACTTGCCTCAACCCTACAAACATTTCCAATGCCCCACATAATTTTTGTATAGAGATCATCATATCCTTGATCTCAGAACCTCATTCTATCCTCTGTCTCAATGTGACCTCCATCCATTCATGATACCCTTATGTTCTTTCCAAGTTCATTACCCCTCCACTGGCTATACTCTGTTCCCTTTCCTATCTCAAAACCTTTGCAAATAAACTCATTTCTGTATTATTGGTTACTCTCAATTCTCTTGGCCTCCTATCACCAATCACTCCTTGCCAAACCTCAGCCTGACGTTATTTTTCAATGTCTGTCTACTTCATTCCTATTCACACGTGGCTGAATGTAGCTGAAGAAAATCATAAAACAGGCTTGATCAATCCACTAAAAATTGTGTTATATAATCTCAAGCAGGAATTCTCCACAGCAAGACAGACATTTTATTATTCTGATTGATTTTCTTTCCCTCTCTCCAGAGTGGTTGTTTGAAACCTTTTTAAATCTTCAAGTCTCCTATGGTAATTCTTATATCACTCTCTCATCTGAGAACTTCAGGTAATATTTCACTTTCAGTCACCTTCCCCATTATGTGCTCCTTTACACTAGTCTCTCAAGAAGTAAAACCTTCTCCTTGACAAAGTCAATTCCTCTAACTGTACCCTTTATCAAATCCCTTCCTGACTTCTCCAGCTGACTGTCCTTAGTATGATTTTGACTCTCTATCAATTATCTTTAATCTCTCTCTATTTATTGGATTCTTTTCTTGTGGCCTATAAACATGCTCATATCTGACCCCTATCTTTAAAAACAAAATCCATTCATTGACTCTACCATCCTCACAAGCTATCATTATCTCTCTTCATTTTCATGGGTAAACTCCTTGAGAAAGCTCTCTACATTCAGTGTTTCCACTTCTTCTCTCACTCTCTGGTAAACTCCCTGGAATATGGCTTCCAATTACATCATTAAAATGAAACTGCTCTCTCCTTAGTTACCAATGATCTATTAATTGCCAAATCCAATGGCTTTTTTTTATCCTAATGGAATTTGACATCTTTTTTTTTATTTTGTACACTACTTTCTACTAGATGCACTCCTCTCAGAGTTGTTTTTTTTAAACACCACTCCCTTGCTCTCCTCCTACCTTCCTTATCACCCCTCCTAAGATTCTTTTTCTAAATCTTTATTCATGTCCCTCCCCTGAAAGTGCCCCTCTACTGCCCAAGTTTTATCAAAGTTCTCTTTTCTTTCCTTTTCTCTAGATACTATCTCACTTTGTTATCTCATCAACTCAGATAGGATTATCAGCTCAATGCAGAGGATTACCAGATCTAAATATCCTTTCCAGATTCCAGTAATACATCACCAACTGCCGTTTGGACATGTTCAGTATTAAAAACTGACTTTCCCATGCTATACCCCCTCATCGCTCTCTGTTGTTACATATTCAAGTGCCACTACCTATACATTCACTACTATTCTTGCCAGTCTCCATGTTGCTTTTCAATAGCTAAGTATAATAATGGCTTAAAAAAAATGAATGGTTTCCCTCTCCTAGCCACATAACAGTCTAGATCTCCTTTATCTAAATGTTATCCAGATTAAAAATTAAGCTCCTACATTGTGTAGAGTACTATGGGAGAAGGAGGGAAAGATACAAAGTTCAAATAGTTCACAGCCTCATGGACCTTACCACATAGCAAGGACTAAGAAGGTAGGAACAGAAGTCTACAAAATTTAGTCTTTATTTTATTTGGGGGGATATATTTTAGACAGAATCATCATCTCTGGTCATTTTCATTTTTTTGCAATCTTCCTTCTTGAAAATCAAACTATATTATCTCCAACATATTTTTCTGCTCTATGCGTCATTTTAGATGTTGACAGTAATCTAAATTGCATCTTAAGTTTTAAAAACACTACCTGGGGAACAATAGCTACTAAGAAAGGAAAATTTAAATATGATATTCCCAGCATCATAGACATGATAATAGATTACTATAAGGATATTAAAAAATCTGTTTCATTTACCTTTTTTTGTTTGTTGGTTGGTTTTCTTATTTTTATTTACAGATAGTCTATAAGAGTTGATCTCAATTAGCTGTTCATCACAGCATGCTCCCTCTGCCTTGGGTTGTTTAACTAGGTGCTGCTCACAAATTTCTTTCTTCTCATGTAAGTTTTTCCACCAAAACTGGTATTGCCACTGGATACTACATCTCTCTCATTTTAAGGGAAGTTAAAGGTTTGTTGGCTGAGGTAAAAAGTAGACTTTTTAGATCTCCTCACTATGATGTCTAGTTTGCAACAGTTCAACAACGATTCTAAGAGATGACAATAGTCACAATTGTGCTTTTCTTTTGACCATTCACGTGCACTATTTAGTAAAATCTGTTTTCTAATTCTGACATTCTAATTCTGACAATAGTTTATTTCTTATACATAAAGTCATAACAGATAAAATATTGTAGTTTATGCACAAAACTCCTTTTTCTCCTGCTATTTAAATTGTTATTTTTATAAGTTTATAACCATAGAAATATAATTACATAGATATTACTACAGATTTTAGCTTTCCATGATTCTAAAACACATTCTAATCTGCTGAATAATGTCCATTTTCAATAAAATTACTTACTCTTTTTGAGCAAAACTGAAAATATTGTAGAATTTCCCAACTGCATCAAAATACACTTCATCTTATTTAATCCTGAGTCCAGCTCTTTATTAATATATGAGTTATGACCAATAAACATAAACTAGCCAATTTCCCAAATAGGAAAAATAGTGAAATATATTAAAAATAGTTTTCAATTTTTTTTTAACTTCATGGGCTGTAGTTTAGGTCTCCGATGATAAAGCTTCTGCAGGGGTTATTAAGTCCTCAGGAAAGGCCTAAAAACCCTCAGGTTGGTGATTTGCCTTTCTTCAAGTTGAAGGTAGGAATTTTTAGGAGAGAAATAGTTATGAGAAGTGAATAGCTCCTCAGCTCCTCATGCCCAGCCTAATTGCAATAGTGTGTTTTTTTGGTCTTCCTGTTACAATTCTCTTTCCACTCTAGTCCGTCCTTTATTCAGCAGTTAAAGTGTACTAATGCACATGTTTGACTATGTTATCTGTTCCCTCACTTCCCCATAAACATACTCACACCACTGTAGCTTATTATCATCTCCAAGATCAAATACAAAATCTTCTGTCTGATGGTCAAATCCCTTCATAACCTTCCAATATTTCTAGTGTTGCATACATTACTTCCCTCTATATGTTCTGCAATTTAGTGATATTGGCATCCTACCTATTCCTTGAATGAGATTCTCCATCTCCCTGCTTGGGCATTTTCATTGGCTATTTCTCATACATGGAATGTTCTCCTTCCTCATCTTTCTCTCTTGGCTTCCAAAGTCACAGCAAAAATCCTACTTCCTATAAGAAATCTTTCCCAATCCCTCTTAATTCTGCCTTTTTTCTCTGATAATTATTTCTTGTTTATCCTGCACATAGCTTGATTTTACCTATTTTTTTAATGTTATCTCTTTCGTTAGATTGTGAGCTTCCTGAAGACAGAGGTTGTCTTTTGCCTTTTTTTATATCCTTAATTCTTAGCAATAGTGCTGGCACTATGGGTCAGGTATCGCAGCATAGTTCCTGGCCCATAGTGGGGGCTTAACACTTATTGACTTACTGAGGCAATCAATTCAACTTCATGCAACAGTCTAGGTGATTATTAATTCATTTTGTTCTGGAAATAGGGCAACACACACACACATACATATGTGTGTGTGTGTGTGTGTGTGTGTGTGTGTGTGTGTGTATGTGTGTGTGTGTGTGTGTATATATATATATATATATATATATATATATATGCAATGGATTGGGTGCCAGCCCTAGAATCTGGAAGACTAATCTTCCTGAGTTCAAATCTGGCCTCAGACATTTAACTAACTGTGTAACCGTGGGCTAGTCACTTTGCCTTGTTTGCCTCAGTTTTCTCATCTATAAAATGAGCTGGAGATGGAAATGGCAAACCACTCCAGTATCTTTGCCAAGAAAATCCCAAATGTAGTCAGTCATGAAGAGTCAGACATGACTGACATAACTGAACAATAAGCCCACTGAGTAAGGAAGTGTATGTATGTAGGTATGCATATATGTGTGTGTGTACGTACATACATTTGTGTAAATATTTTAACTATATATGCATGTGCATATTATATATGTGTGTATATGTGTGTGTATGTATGTGTGTGTGTGTGTGTGTAATGAAGGAAATGAGGTAACTCAGATAACCAGTATGTGTGTATATATTCACATATATGTTTATATTGATACATGTATTTGTGTTTGTAAAATAAAATAGAAATCCAAAGGGAAAGTGATTTTTATCAGCATTGAGGTTCTCAGTGTATCTGCCCTTGCCTTTTGATGACACTGTATTGAATGCATCAAGCTTCACTTTACTTAGTGAAAAGCTCCTTGAGATTGACAAGTGCTCAAAAGAGATGTGTATATGTGTGTGTTTTAAGTCAACAGAAATAAACATGAAGATTTGAGTGTTTTCTGCATCTTTTAGTCAATTTTGATTTAGATATGGAAGAGAATTCAGAGGTTTTCTAATCCAACTCTTTTGTTTTACAGTTGAAGAAACTGAGACACAAAAAACTTAGTAGGTCAAACAGATTTTAAGTGACAGAGCCAGGAATTGCACAGAGGTTCCCTAATTTCAAATTCAACTCATTTTTTCTCCCTGATCTTATGTAGGGTGTCATTTACAAACAGCCTGTCTACTCCCTTTTTAAAAACTGTTTTCCCAAAGATGTTCTCAAAACACATATTAGGTTACAAATAAATGAATGATTGAAAAATAATTTATTATGCACTTATTAGATTCACTGTCTTAAGTATTAGGTATAAAAACAAAAAACAAAGAAATAAAGCTTAAAAGTAGCTTACATTTTAAGTAGGGGATAGGTAGGGAAGGAGTAATCAAGTTATATATATATGTGTATGTGTGTGATTATATAATACATATATAGATGTGGATGTGGATGTGTGTATATAAACATACATATATATGTAAACATATTGTTTGTTTAAAACAATAGTGCTATTGCTGTACACAATGTTCTCTTGGTTTTTGTCATTTCATTCTTCATTATTTCATTCAAATCTATCCATGTTTTTCTAAAAGCAACAAGCTATAATTTCTTATAGCACAGTAGTATTCCATCATGATCATATATCACAATTTGTTCAGCCATTTCCCAATTAATGGGCATCCCGAAATTCCAGCTCTTTGCCACCACAGAGAGATCTGGTAAAAAATATTTTAGAATATATAAGTTATTTTTCTTTTTCCTTAATCACCTTTGAAAATAGGCCTTCTAGTGGTATTACTGGGTCAAAGGGTATTGGCAGTTTAATAATTCTTTGGAAATAATTCCAGGTTGCTTTCCATAATGGTTGGATCAGTTCACAATTCTACCAACAATGAATTAGTGTCCCAATTTTTCCACATTTGTTGCTTTCCCCCTGAATCATTTTAGCCAATCTGATAAAAAAAAACCCAAGGTTACTTTAATTTACATTTCTCTAATCAATAATGATTTATAGCATTTTTTTCATATGAACATAAATTGTTGGGATTTCTTTAAAAGATTCATAAAATTTAATTCTTGGGATTGTAAGATTTAGTATAGTGTATAGAATATTAGACTTGAAATAGGACTTAAATCTCAGCTGTATTGTTTATTATCTGTGACACTCCAGCCGAGGAACTTCTCTTGTCTACTCCTCATTTTCCTCATTGGGTTAAAACTAATGCATTCTCTTCTAGATCTAAATCCTTTAAATCTCTAAACACCCATGTTATGGAAGTAGTTCTGTGTCATGGACCCCTTTGACAGATTAATGAAGTTTATAAACATTTTTCCAGGGGAGACAAAATATTTTAATGCATAAACCTATAGGATTACAAAGGAAAACAAATATATGGAAACACAATAATGATTTTTTTTAAGTTAAAAAAACCCAGGTCAAGAACCTTTACACAGAAATTAGTGAAGGAAGGAGAGATTTTTGAAATGATAATGTGTACCTACTCAGAAAGCTTTGTGTTTGGGATAAATGTGAGATAAGGGGTGTGTAGTTTCATTATATCCTCTCTTGTTATGAGGTGAGACATAGGCAAAAATCAAGGTAGGCAAAATTTGTTTTCTAGCACAGTACTTGGCACATAGAAAAATCTTAATAATGCTTGTTGACTTGGTAAAAATTTCATCTGGGGCTCCAGAACTGAAAAATAAGGTGGAGGGGTAGAGACACATGATGATATCATGTCAACTGATTAGGAAATGGTTTGGTAGTGAAGTGAAGAGTGACAGAAGACAGTCCTATGTGAAATATGGCAACTGAGGCAATGAAAAAGCTTGACAGTGAGGCTCTATTTTGGAAGTGCCAAGTGTGAAATGGTGAAATCTTCAGGGTTTTGTTTCTGGTTCTTAACAACCTAGTAGCCTATGAGGACAATATATTTTAGAGATGAGAAAGCAGGATTAGAAGTTTTGTCTTCTCAATAACTTTTTTTCTCTTCATCAGTAATAATATTACCTTTTCTAATTATTTCTTTTCTTCACTTTTTTTCAGATATAGTTAGAAAGAATCTTTCAATGCTTCCCAAATTGTATCATCTCCAGTACAGAATTTCTCTGTGTATACTTATTGTAATTTAGCTGCTCTTTCTATCTTGGTTTTTTCAGTGTGCATGTGCCTTTGTCTTGCAACACAGTGAAGGAGGCAATATTAAAATAAAAATATGATGATCACTGGAACTAATGAAGAAAATAGTTAATTGTAGAAACCATGATGAAGTCATTTTTCTTCATTTTTAAAATTTGTTGTCCTTTAATTTTTATCCTTATATTCTCTCTTAGTCAACATTTACCTTAATTTGGATTCATGCCAATATTTCTATGAATTTATCTTTTTTCTTTGTCAATGTTTTATGAGATAATGCAGTTTATTATTTGCTATCATGCTCCATAAGGTATGCAAATAAATTAGGTTTCACAGTTTCCATGCTGTTATTATCACTCTTTTCACAGTGATGAATTATTTGCTGATAGAGAGTTTCTGAGATCCTTTAGACTCCTTGCTGTGGCATTTTCTTTGCATTGGATAAGCTTCCAAAGCAAATTATGATAATAAATGCCTATTTTTGTGCTCTTCTCCATTTTTCATAATTTTGAAATCAAAACTTTTCTAAAACAGGTCAAATTTTAGAAGTTTTAATTTTATATCATTATCTTTATCCAATAATTTTTTTTATAATGTAGTGTGGATTTTCACCTTTATTGTCACAGATCAGTGGTCTTACTACATAAAGATAACTCATCTGAAATGCTTCCCATGTTAATCATTAATCATTTCTGATTTGTGAATATGGAGGCTGTTGAATTTTTTTCCTAAGTTGTTCTGTGTTTTCCATATCTAGTACCTCTTGACTTTCTACTTGAAAAAAAAATACTTTTGTATGTGTTTATACACATACACACATGCATGCATGTATGTATTTATTCATGTGACTTTTATTTAGTCTCCAATCTTTTGATTTCTTTTGCTTCTTGATATAAAGTATATTTTCCAGCATGGCTTTTATTGGTTTATCTGTTTGTTTTGTGATTCTTTGCTAATCCTACTTTACATAAGAAATCAAAAAGAATCCAAGTTTATGTTGATTTAATTTGGAAATTCTTAATGAATTGTCCATGAAATTTCTTATTCTCTAAATCCTCTACCATAGTTGTTGCTCCATATTTGAATGTTTTTTTAATTTTCTTTTTTGTTTTATTTTTGCTTACACTCATCATGAACACTCCAATACGAGATGACCAAGAAATGGATCATTAAAATTTATTTTTATCTTTAAATACACCATAAATACACAATTTTACCAAATTCATTATTTGTCTCTAAAAGGAGTATCTTTGGTCGATTTCCATTTGCCTGCAACTTCCTCTTACCCCATGGTTTCATTTATAATAAGAATAGCAATACTAATGAAATTCAGTTCTTTCGATAATATGTTAATGCTGGATGTCAACATTGGACAAGGATTTTATAGACTGAGTATTTTAAGTTAAGTTAATGTTTATAAATAGCTAGAAAATTATTATATTCAGCACTTTTGGTCCATTTAGAGCAAAATAATAGGGAGCTACAAAGTTAATTTTACATTTGTCTTTGGTTCATAGGAGCCAAATTCCTCACTACTTGGTGTCCAATCTGTCAATAATGCTGTTCTTTGATGATCTTCTAGTCTTGTCCCTGGAAATCTGAAAGTCTGCCACCACATGAATACTACAAGTATTTACATCAATGTAGAACCTGTCCTATTTCTGCTCTTCTGAAATACTTTTTGAGATATCAGAGTTAACTTCATTCCATGTTAAGACACCAAAGAAGACTTTTTGTGCAGGACCTTGCACATAGTAGTTACTTAATAAATGTGAATTGAATTCTTGGAATCAGGATGAACCTGGATACAATCTATACCCCTTGCTAACTATAAAAATTTAGGAAAGTCTTTGTGAATCTGTCTCTTCATTTGTAGTATAGGGACAAAATATTTATGAAAAAAATGTTTCAAAGTCTTATTGTGAGGATCAAAGGAGATGATGAATGTAAATAACTTTATCAGCTGAAATTCACTATGTGGTTGTAAATTACAACTAGGTGACAATTCTAGAGGAGAGATCAAAATAAAAATTGAAGGAATTTATCCCAAAATAGTTGAGGACCATGTCTCTCAGGAAAGGAAGAAAAAAGATATTAAATATTTTTAGTATGCTTGAGCTCTGAAAGAGGGAATTTGAAGGATTTTAAGTATTATAACATCAAGCTCCTCACTGAAGTATGAGTGGGATCAGGGGAATGAAACCTAGAGTGCTGAAATGTATTGAAAAGTTTCAACATTTTCATGGAAATCTGATATAAGATGCAAATGAAAGGCAACCAAACAATTAGTTCATGTACCATGAAATATAGATTTCCATGAAAAGTGGACAAAAAGGACAGAAAAGATAGATGATATTTAAATTTTCTCATTAGACCTATTGCTTATTAGGCTGTACTGATTTATTTAAGACCTTGGGCATAAGGACCAATGTATGTTTTTACAGCTGGGTGAGTATATTATGAAGAGTCGGGAGACTGCTCTGGGTATTCTTTGTCTTCTCTTATAGATCTTGCATTCAGCCTGAGCTGTGTTTTTTGCAGTGAGCTCAGTGATGTTTCCTTTAAATCAGAAATAAATATCAATTATAAATCTAACCTACAGCTGAATAACTCAGAACTACTTATTAACAAAAAAGCAGTAGAAAGAAATTTATCACTTACTAGTCTCTCCTACTCATCTTTTCATGCCTAGATCACACCTGCTCTCTGTTTTTAGTTTTTTGGGGTTTTTTTTTGCCTCTAGTCTGTTATTACTCCTATTTTTCCTATTCACTGAAAACAAAATTGTATTATCCAATCCTTATTTCCATTCATTCATTGACCATTTATTAAGAATCTATGACAAATAAAGAAGCACTCTGTTAAGTTTTAGAATAAGATTGCAATATGGATAGAGACTAGACTCTTGATTTCATTGGTTTAGGGATCTCTCAGTGTAGGAAATTCATCTGCCACTGCAGGTCAGCAGCTTCTCTGCAAATTGATAGCTTAAGAAATAAATATAAGTAACCATAGTCCCTACATTCAGAGAGCTTTTAGCTTAATAGGGGTGGGGGTCCATGACACATTTGAAAATATTTAATACTCTATAATAAATATGTGGAACTATGCCAGAAAAAAAAGACTATAATACATTTACAAAGTATTATCTAAATTCTAAGGCAGGAAGAACATCATTTCGAACTGAGAATTTTGATGATTTTATGGAGAAAATTATGTTTGATCAAGGCCTTGAAAGATAGGTAAGATTTTTAAAGGTTGAGATGGGGAAGGTTAGGAGTGAAGGTATTTCAGCTATGGAGAAAGGTATGAAAAAAGACATGGAAGTAGAAAAATCCTCAGAATATCCAAAGAGTAATGAGTAGGTGAATTATGTTGAGTAGTATATGGTATACACAAAGGAGAAGAGTGTGAGAGAAGACTAGAAATGTACGAAGGTACAATGAGTGCCAAGTCTTGAATGATAGGTCATGTATTTTGGATGCAATTTGGAAGGCAGGAAGAGCCATTCAAGGATTTTGAGTAGAAGAACAACACAATCAGATCTGCACATAAGAAAAAATAATTAAGCAGTAATATAAAGGATAAATTAGATGGAAGGAAGAAACAAAATGGGAACATGCCAGTGAAAAGTAACATTCATTCATTGCTCAGGGATCTCTAGTAGCTCACTTTTGCTTATTATGTTAGAGCCAAACACCCTAGCTTCACATTCTTTTTAACCACACAATATAGTAACTGATAAAAACACCACATTTGAATCTCTGAATCAGTGTCACATTTATTTAGTTTCTATTTGACTAATGTGTTCTTTATCACTTTATTGGTAGGGTTGGAATAGTGGCATTAATATACAAATCTGGCATCATTTAACAAAGAAAGAACCAGCCTATTGCAGCAGAAAAAGAACCCTAAATTTCTATTTAAAAGTTTAAATTCTGTCTCCACTATTTACTGCCTATATTACCTTAGGCAAGTGATTTAACCTCTATGGTCCTCAGTATCTTTACCTGTAAAATCAGAGGTTAAATGAGTTGGTGTCTAACATCCTTTTCAATTCTGGGATGATTCCATCATTCCATAAACCCAGGAAACAGTAATGAAAATATCTTGTTCAAACTGACTCTCCAAGGTTCTTGGAATCAATAAGCACTGCTTTGTTTCAAAAACAGAAGTTTTATTCCAAGATTATGCATTTATGGGAGGGGCTCAGAATCATATATTTTATGTTGGAAATTATAGTAAGCACTTTATCTATTCTGCAAGTACACCTGTACAAGATAACAATAACCATTAATGAAAAGCAGATATTATTAGCATACTTTAAAGAAAACTTGGAAGTTATCTAGTCCAACTCCAACTCAGAGAAGGAATTCCTTCTACAGAATACTTACAATATGGCTATGTCATCTTTAACTGAACAGTCAGTGACTTCACATTCAGGAATCCCCTTGTCCCAAGAGAGAGTGTTCCATTGTCTAACAGTATAATTACTTCGCTGTTATTATAGAAATGGTTTTCAGCATGTTACTAAAACCAGTGCACTTGCATTTAAATACAAAATTTCAATTATCTATAATATTTTAAAGAGTCTGTAGAGGTCCTTCTGGTACTTAAATCAGGATAATGGTTTAAATGGCTTTACCTGCATGCCTGAATGCATTTTAATAGTGTTACATAACACTTAGATGGGAATGTTTGGTAATAGTGTCAGATTTAGATATAGTAGTGGTCAGAAGGTCTTTTGGAGAAGATTTTTTGATTTCTGAAGTGAGAACCCCTAGGAACCTTTAAAGTGCAATTTTTAATAGCCAGGGGAGAATTTTTATGCTTTTTGTTGGATAAAGTAATTACCTTTGCATCTTAAGCCACGCTCCAGTATTTACCTACTCCTGAGTCAGTGCTGAACTTAACAAATTTGCTCAAAGAGGTGGCTATTTCACAAATTGAATTCCAGATGTTATGGGTAGCCTAAATAGCCCCAGAAATGTTCACAAAAATAAGTACCCTGCCATGAAACTAAGTTGATGAAATGATCATTAACCTTTATGTATACTTTTATGTTAATTTCAAAGCAGTTGAAAATTTGAACTTTCATTATCTCTTATTTAGAAGTCATATATCATAAGGAAAGGAGTATTTGCTTTAGATACTTCAAAAGATCTGATATTTCATTCATGAGATTAACCCCTCTAACAATGATTACAATCCCTCTTCACCTTAGTAAATGGACTACATGAGATACTCTTCATCCCTTAATCATTACCTTCTTCAGATTTATTCTCATTCCATAATGGAAAATATCACTGGGCCTCTACTCAAAACTTTGCTTCTTGGAAAGACCTGACAAACCTTCACTATACTGACATAACTTATAAGAATAAGAATTCAGCCTAAAGAGAAATGAATAGGTGGCTGAGCACCTGGGCCTTCTCCTTAAAAAAAAAAAAAGTTCTGAGGGGAGCCATCCAATCAACAGGAGCAAGCCTCAGGGGTAGAGGATACTTCAAATGAATGAAGTTCAGGGATGGAATAAACTTCCAGGATGAGGAGGTTTCTGGGTCTTCTGAGTAGAGACAGTTTGTAGTGTAGCTTGGAGAAAAATGAAAACATAGGACTTCATGTGCCTATATGCTTTGCCGACATTCCATGTACACCTATGCATCTGTGCCATGAGAAGACCTCGAGTAAAACTTTATGAAAGACTATACTGTTATATAATGCTACAATAAATATTTCATAAATATTAAAATTTCTAACAATTGAAATAATTGTATACTTTTTTGCCTTCAACTTTTTATTCACCTCTCTTAGATTTGTATTCTGTAATTTATTAATATTTAATTTTAAACTATATTTCAAAGCAACTTAATTTTTATTCTTTATGTATAGTGGGGGAAGGCATCTGAGTGATGTGCTAATGAAAAGGAGGTGAGAAGACAGATCTCTGCAAATGACTTCAATTTCTTCAGTGAAACATGGGGCAAATTTCTAAGCATACTATTTGCTCTCCTTTTTTGTTGTTGTTCTTTTGTTGCATTACTTCATTCTCATGTTTCCTCCCATTAGTTGTGATTGTTCTTTACATCATGGCTAATGGGAAAATATGTTTAATATGAATGTATAAACAGAGCCTATATCAGATTACATGCCATCTTGGGTGAGGGGGAGAGGAGTGGGAGGGGGAGAAAACTTAAAACTCAAAATCTATGGAAGTAAATGATGAAAACTAAAAGTAAAAAAAAAAAATTAGCAAGGGAAAAAAGATAAAAAATCGTGGTTTTATCAAGAATGGGCCATGCCAAAGTAACCTCACTTTTTTTGGAGATGATTTCTCAAACAGAAGATGAAGGGAAATATTATGAGTATAGTTTACCTAAATTTAAGTAAAAGTGCTGAAAAAGTGATTCATACTATTCTTGTGGAAAAGATTTATACATATAGATTAGATAATAACAGAATCAGAGAGATTCATAAATGATAGGTCAAACTCAAAGTATTGTGTTTGCTAATGGTTCATTATCAATATAGCAGGAGGCATCCTTTTAGATAGTCTGCACATCTATGATTGATCTTATGCAGCTTGACATTTTTATCGGTTACTTGGATAAAGGAAGAGATGGTATGCTAATCAAATTTGTAGATGATATAAATCTGAGAGAGATAGCAAATACACCGGGTAAGAGAGTCAGTATCCACAAAGGTCTTGAAAACCTAAAGCATCTAATTTTATGTGATTCAATAGTGATAAATGTAAAGTATTACTCTTTCATACCAAAAATAAACTTCAAAAGAATCCAAGAGGCATGACTGATAGCAGTTGTTCTAAAAATGATCTGTGCATTTAAGTGAACCATAAGTTTAATATAAATCATCAGTGCAATGCAGCAGCCAAGAATGCTGATGGGAGCTTGGGTTACATTATGAGTGACATAGTTTCCAGGAAGAGGGGCTGGGATTGAAAGTCCTCCTATACTCTGACCTTGTCAGAACTCTTTTGGCATATTGTATTTACTTCTGGGCAGTTCAGTGTAGGAAGATCTTTGATAAACTGGAAAATAACCATATAAGGACAACCAGGATATTGAAGAACCTTGACTGCATATCTCCTGAGGATTAGTTGAAGGAACTGAAAAGAGCCCAGAGACAAGAAGATGATTGCTATGCTATTTTATGCCATGTTATTCTGTGCTGTGCTATGCTATGCTATGTTATGATATATGATATGATTGATATCCTTAGAGATCTTCAGGTAGAAGCTACATAACAACTTGTTGGATATGTGATAGTGGTGTCACTTTCATATATGATCTAGGCTAAATGACTGCTGATGTCACTTCCAACTCTTGAATTCACTGATTCACTATAAATTGGTAAAGGAGCATGCACTGAACCCCAGGAAAAATACTAAATAGCCCCAGAACCAGGCTTTTCAGGGGCCCAGTGTTACATACTAAATTCTTATCAGGTAGAATCTCCAAATATCTAATGCATGCAAGACAAATGTGTCTATGCAAAATATATTTATACGTGTGACCTTCACAAAAATTTATAGACTTTTATTGCTATATATAGTCTTAGGTTAATTAGATGAATTGCTTTATATGCTTGATAATTTCCCAGTAAAATATTACAATGAATTTACCTCAATTTACCAAGAGAAATGTATCTCTGGAGAACTGGCATTAAGCATTTGTGGTTTGGCTTGCCTGTATTTTGATAAATGCCCTGTTGCTTATGTTCCCATAAATATAGACACTGTAATAAAGCTACCCAACTGGAAGTTTGGAGGTTACCATACCATAAAATGCTGTTGTTTTTCTTAAATCCAAGAAGAATGAAAATGCCTTTATAAACAGGATGACTCTCATTGGGAGTGAAATAATTTAAATTGAAAAGAGAAACCTATCATTACAAATCCAAGGGAAAAATATATTCTGCTATTCTTTTTCAAAGCAGTTTAAAGTACTTCTGTAATAGACCAACATGGGAAGAATCTGTAAAGGCTTTAACAATCAAAGTGACTATCATTTGCAGGTCTGTGTTTAACAGACCTCAGATAAAAAGTCTGAAATAATTCTTTGTGTATATTTTACAAATAAATGGTCTGCTACAAAAACAATATTTTGAATGTTTAGTAAATTCTTGCTATGTTTCTTTAGCCTTATGTTTCAAAATTGCATATGGAGAAAAAATTTTTGTCATTATCAAAATCTCTTAGATGAACTTTGGCTAGAATCAGGAGTTAAGAGTACAAGTGTTTGCAATTCAATATAATAATGGTAATGAAAGCAAATCACCTCTTGTATTTGGAGCTCTCAAATGTACGTTGAGGTTGACAGGGCAGAATTTCAGAAAATAACAATATAAGTGACGGAGCGTGGGCTTTTGTGAAGGTCATACCATTCATTATAGGATTTCCTAACTCACAGCCAACAAAGAATCAAGCATAGCCACAGAACAAAAGATTCTCAATTCAAAGAGGAAATATATATGAAATAAAGTTTCTCTGGCTGCCTTCCCACCTGTCAGCATACTCAGAGAGACACATAGATATCAGGGCAATCTAGATGGGACCATAAAAAATACAGCCACTCTCTTCTCAAGGCCTGGAGGATAAACACCAAATTTAGAGTTGGAAGGAACCATGGGCCCTCTGGTCCAACCTATTACTACAGAGATGAGGAAATTGTGGCCAAGAATTGTTAAGTGACTTACCTACATTCATATAGAAGTTAAAGGCATAGCCCAGATTGCAGCTCTTTTCACAAACAACTGAAATCTGTCAAAAGACTCCATGGTTACAATGAGACTATAATGAGCAATAGACATCATTTCTTCTTTCTGAAGCAGTTTTTATACATGTAGTTTTCTTATGCTCAAAATGCCAGACCAATAGAGAACAGATATAATTGGCTCCAGAATGAACCAACTTGTAAACTTTATCAGTGCACTGGGCATGATGTTGATGGCATCTACTTCCTACAACTCCTGTGTATAAATATCTTTGTTTTTTTTCTTTTTCTTTTTTATGAGTGAGGCAAGGCAATTGGGGTTGTGACTTGCTCATGGTCACACAGCCAGTAGGTGCTTGAGGCTGGATTTGAAATCAGGTCCTTCTAACTCCAGGGCTTGTGCTCCATCCACTACACCACCTAATTATCCTTTGTATAACTATTTTTGACCATCTACCATGTGTGGTCCCCCAGAGCACCCCTCCCTTTGAGCATGTTATACTGTAATATAATTTTCTTTGCAGCTTCAAGTTTCCCATATTTCATTTTCTTCTATCAGTCTTATTTGTGCAAGGAGTAGTCATTACTGCCATAATTAGAATTTAAAAGGATTCTTCCTTGTTGAGATATAAAATGTTAATAACTGAGTGAATCTTCTGGGTGTGAGGAATAAAATGGCACATTCTGTAGTAGTAGGATATATTCTCTAGGAACTCATTTTTTTTCAAAAATGCTTTCCAGTTCTGAACTTGCCTATAACCTCAAAGGTGACTCTTCCAGTCATCCAGGTTCTCAACCTAGGTATCATCCTTGGCTCCTCACTCTATCCCCCCTTTTATATCCAATATACCTCTGAGTCCTGTCAGTTCTATCTTCATAGCATCTTTCATATAGTCCCCCTTTTTTTGTTTGACACTTGCCACTATCAGGAGCCAGGCGCTCATAACCCCATATCTAGACTATTGTAATTAGTATCCTTGTCTCATCTCTTCTCACTATAGTCCATCATCTAACAAAATGATCTTAAAATTTAGGTCTGACCATGCTATCCCACCCTCCTAGTCAGTAAATGCCAGTGGCTCCCTATTGCCTTCAAGATCAAATAGAAAATTCTATTTGTGTCTTTTTGTTTAGTCATTTTCACTTGTGTCCAATGCTTCACGACCCCATTTGGGAATTTCTTGGCAAAGATGCTGGAGCAGTTTGCCATGTCCTTCTCCTGCTAATTTTACAGATGAGAAAACTATGGTCAAAACAGTAAAGCGACTTCCCCAGGGTCACAAATGAAATGACTTTTGGAATCTATGGGAAGTCTTAAATCAATCATTCATACTACATTGAGTCTGACATCAAGTGAGGAATGATTTTTACATTTGATTTCTCATGTACAAGAGAAGTCACCAAGCACTTATTATGTGTCTACTATCCACCAATCATGGCACTATGTGTTAAGAATCCAAAGAAAGGTAGAAACAATCTCTACCATTAAGTAGCTCACAATTTAATGGGGAAGACAATATGCAAATAAATACATATATAAAGAAAGTCTGTGTGTGTATGTGTGTGTGTGTGTGTGTGTGTGTGTGTGTGTGTGAGAGAGAGAGAGAGAGAGAGAGAGAGAGAGAGAGAGAGAGAGAGAGAGAGAAAGAGAGAGAGAGAATTCAAGATAATCACAGAGGCAAGGCACTAGTCATAAAGGATATTAGGCCTTTCTAGAAGAAAGTGGGATTTCATTTGGTGCATATATGGTCAGTAATGATATTACATCATTGTCTGTGGTGCCTTTTAGGAGGATATAGTTTTCTTCCTTATCTCTTTTGATAAGATCTATTTTTCCTTTTGCTTTGCCTGAGATCAGGATTGCTACCCCAGCTTTTTTTACTTCAGCTGGAGCATAATATATTCTACTCTAGCCTTTTACCTTTACTCACTGTGTATCCCCTGTTTCACATGTGTTTCCTTTAAACAACATATTGTAGGATTATGGCTTTTAATCCATTCTGCTCTCTGCTTCCAATTATTGAGAGAGTTCATCCCATTGACATTCACAGTTACGATTACTATCTGTGTCTTTCTATCCATCCTATTTCCCCCCGCCTTGCTCTCCTTTCTCCTTTCTCTCTGTCCCTCCTCACTAGTGTTTTACTTTTGACCACCATCTCCATCAGTCCTGCCTGTCTTCTATTAGCCCCCTCCCCTTTCTTCTTTTTTACCCTTACTATTTCTTCCCTCCCTTCTATCCTCAATCACTTTTCTTTTCCTTTTTCCCTCCTACTGCTATAGGACAAGTTAGACTTCTATACTTAACTGGTTATGTTGTTCCCTTCTTGAGCCAAATCTGATGAGAGTAAGAGTCAAACAATGCTTATCTCCCTCCCTTCTTTCCCTGTACTATAATGGGTTTTGTGCCCTTTCCTGTAACATAATTTACCCTTGTGTGCCTCCTCCTTTCCTTTTTTCCCATTATATTCCCTTAGATCAGATTAATTCACATACTTAGATCCATTTAACCCACTTGGTTAGTTTTTTTTATCACTACATCAAAGTCAACTTATACCCACTTCCTCTACGCATACACCTTTAAAGTGGTGTAATAGCAATATAGTTCTAAAGAGTTACAAGTGTCATCTTCCCTTGTAGGGATGTAAACAGTTTGCCCTTATTAATAAGATGTTGTTGTTGTTGTTGTTGTTGTTGTTGTTTCTATTCCGTTTACCTTTTTATGTCTCTCTTGAGTCTTGTATTTGAAGATCAAAATTTCTGTTGAGCTCTGGTCTTTTTATCGGGAAGGTTTGGAAGTCCCTTATTTTGTTGAATTTTCATCTCCTCCTCTGAAAGATTAAGCTCATTTTTGCTGGGTAGTTGATCTTTGGTTGTAATCCAAGCTCCTTTGCCTTATGGAATATCATATCCCACACTCAACGATCTTTTAATGTAGAAGCTGCAAGATCCTGTGTAATCCTGACTGTGGTTCCATGATATTTAAATTGTTTCTTTCTGGCTGCTTGCAGTATTTTCTCTTTGACCTGGAATTTGGCATTTGGCTACTATATTCCTTGGCATTTTCAATTTGGGATCTTTTTCAGGAGGTAATCAGTGGATTCTTTCAATGGCTATTTTACCCTCTGGTTCTAGGACCTCTAGATAGTTTTCCTTGATGATTTTGTGATTTTCAGGTAGACCATTAATTTTTAAATTGTCTCTCCTGGATCTATTTCCCAAGTCAGTTGTTTTACCAATGAGGCACTTTCTGTTTTCATCTATTTTTTTCATTTTTTTGTTTCTGTTTGACTGATTCTCGCTCTCTCACAGAGTCATTAGCTTCCACTTTCCAATTCTAATGTTTAACAAATTGTTTTCTTCTATTAGATTTTATACTTCCTTCTCCATTTAGCCAATTATGCTTTTTAAGGAGTTGTTTTCTTCACTGTACTTTTTTTCCAGTTGGCCAATTTTATTTTTAAGCACTTCTTTTCTGCAGTTAATTTTTTTCCTTCCTTTTCCAAGCTATTGACATTCTCTTGCATACCTCTTATTTCTTTTCCCAATTTTTCTTCAACCTCTCTTATTTGACTTTTAAAATCCTTGTTGAGCTCTTCTTCGATGGCTTTTTGGGCTTCAGACCAGATCATATTCCCTTTTGAGGTTCTAGGTGTTGGTTTCTTGACAATGTTGTCCTCTTCAGAAATCTTGCTTTAATCTTTGCTGTTCCCATAATAATAATTTATGGTATGTTTCTTTTTGCTCATGGTATTTGCTTATTTCCTGGCCTTTAAAAAGATTGAGCAATCCTGCTGGGGATCAGAGGGCACTGACCCAAGCTTTTTCTGTTGGGAGCCTGGGGTCTGGTCACATTTTGGATATTGCACCCAAATTCTTAGAGAAGTTCAGGGAGTTACTGGAAGAAACAGACAGCAAAAGTATACTAGTGGGGGAACTCAACCTCCCTCTCTCTGAACTAGATGAATCTAACCCCAAAATAAATAAGAAAGAAGTTAAGGAGGTGAATAGAATTTTAGAAAAGGTAGGTATGGTAGACCTCTGGAGTAAAGTGAATGGGGATAGAAAGGAATATTTTTTTTCCTGATTGTATATGGCACTGACCATGCACTAAAGCATAAAACCTCACAATCCAATGCAGAAAGGCAGAAATATTGATGCATCTTTTTCAGATCATGATGCAATAAAAATTATATGTAATAAAGGGCCACGGAAAGATAATTGGAAACTAAATAATATAATCCTGAAAAATAAATGAGTCAAACAACAAATCATAGAAACAATCAATAACTTCATTCAGGAGAATAACATAAGGAGACATCATACCAAAACTTACGGAATGCAGCAAAAGCAATTTTCAGGGGAAGTTTTATATCTCTAAATGCTTACATGATTAAAATAGAAGAAGAGAAAATCAATGAATTGGGCATACAACTGGAAAAAAAAACTACAAAAAGCACAAATCAAAAATCCTCAATTAAACACCAAATTGGAAATATTGAAAACCAAATGAGAAATTGGGAAAATTGAAATTAAGGAAACCATTGAACTAATAAATAAAAGTAAGAGCTGGTTTTATGAAGAAAAAAAAACAATAAAATAGATAAAACTTTGGTTTATTTAATTAAAAAGAAAAAGAAAACCAAATTACTAGTATCAAAAATGAAAAGAGTAAATCCACCACCAAGGAAGAGGAAACTAAAACAATAATTGGGAAATATTTTGACAATCTTAGTGAAACGGATGAATATTTACCAAAAAAAAATTAATTGCCCAGAATAAAAGAAGAGGAAGTAAAATACTTAAACAACCTCATCTCAGAAAAAAAAAAAGTTGAACAAGCCATTGATGAACTCCCTAGGAAAAAATCTCCAGGGCAAGATGGAATTACAAGCAAATTCTATCAAACATTTAAAGAACAATTAATTCCAATACTGTATAGACTATTTGGGAAAATAGGTGAAGGAGGAGTCTTGCCAAATTTTTTCTGTGATACAAATATTTTTCTGATATCTTAACGAGGAAGACCCAAAAGAGAGAAAGAAAATTATAGACCAATATCCTTAATGAATTTAGATGCAAACATTTTAAATAAAATATTAAAAAATAGATTACAACAACTTATCACAAGAATAATACACTATGACCAGGTAGGATTTATACCAGAAATACAGGGCTGGTTAAATACTAAGAAAACTATTAGCATAATTGATCATATCAACAACAAAATTAAAAGAAACACATGATCATCTCAATAGATGCAGAAAAAGCTTCTGACAAAATGCATTACCCATTCCTTTTAAAAACACTAGACAGCATAGGGATAAATGGAATCTTCGTTAACATAATAAGTAGCATCTACCTAAAATCTTCAGTAAGCATCACATGTAATGGGGACAAGTTGGAAGCATTTCCAATAAGATTGGGGGCAAAACAAGGATATCCATTTTCACTATTGTTGTTCAATATCGTACAGAAAATGTTAGCTTTAGCAATAAGAGAAGAAAAAGAAATTGAAGGTATTAGAATAGGCAAACGAAAAAAAATTTCACTTTTTGTAAATCATATGATTATACACTTAAAGAATCCTAGAGAATCAAGTAAAAAACTACTCGAAAAAATAAACAACTTTAGCAAACTTGCAGGCTATAAAATAAACCCACATAAGTCTTTGGCATTTTTATATATTACCAACAAAGCCCAAAAGCGAGAGCTAGAAAGAGAAATTCCACTTAAAGTTACTGTAGACATTATAAAATATTTAGGTGTCTACCTACCAAAACAAACCCAGGAACTATACGAACATAATTACAAAACACTTTTCACACAAATAAAGTCAGATCTAAATAATTGGAAAAACATAATTTGTTCATGGGTAGGCCAAGCTAATATAATAACAATAACAATTCTACCTAAGCTAATTTACTTATTCAGTGCCATACCAATCAAATTACCAAAAATTATTTTATGGAGCTAGAGAAAATTATAACAAGACTCATTTGGAATAACAAAAGGTCCAGATATCAAGGAAAGTAATGAAAAGAAATGCAGAGGAAGGTGGCCTACCTGTTCCAGATCTTAAATTGTAGTATAAAGCCGCAATCATCAAAACTACTTGGTAGTGGCTAGGACATAGAGTGGTGGATCGGAGGAATAGCTTAGGTATGCAAAACACAGTAATCAATAACTATAGTGATCTAGTATTTGATAAATCCAAAGACCCCAGGTTCTGGGATAAGAACTCACTATTTGACAAAAAAAAATGTTGGGAAAACTGGAAAAAAGTATGGCAGAAATTAGGCATAGATCAAAATCTCACACCATATACCAAAATATAGTCAAAATGGTTTTAAGATTTAGATATAAAGGCTGATACTATAAGCAAACTGGGAGAGCAAGGAATAGTTCACCTATTAGGTTTATGGAGAACAGAAGAATTCCTGATCAAATAGGAGAGAGAGAACATTACAAAATACAAAATGGATAATTTTGATTACATGAAATTGAAAAGTTTTTGCACAAAGCCAATGCAACCAAGATTAGAAGGAAAGTAAAATATGGAGAAAGAATTTTTACAACTAGTGTCTCTGATAAGGGCCTCATTTCTAAAATATGTAGAGAATTAAGCCAAATTTATAAGAATACAAGTCATTACTTAATTGAGTTTGAATACAGATCAAAGCATACCCTTTGTTATTTTTGTTTTGTTTTCTCTTTGTTGTGGTTCTTCCTATTGGTTCTAATTCTTCCTTAAAACATCACTAACGTGAAAATACATTTAATAAGAATGCAGATGTATAGCCCATATCAAATTGCTTGGTGTCTTGGGGAGAGAAGAGGAGAGGGAGGGGGAGAAAAATTTAAAAGTCAAAAGCTTAAGGGAGTGATTGTTGACAAAGTAAAATAAATTTATTTTTTAAAAAAAGAAAGAAAGTGGGATTTCAGTTGATACTAGAAGGAAGCTAGAGAATCCAGAAGGCAGAGCTTAGGAGGGAAATAATTCCAGGTAAATTTCTGAGGCCAGATGTGGACTCAGGAAGATGAGTCTTCCTGACTCCTGGCCCAGCACTCTATCTACTGTGCTAACTAGCTGTCCCTGTTTGTGCCCTTGGACCATTCATAATCTAACCTTTCCAAGCTTCTTGTAACTTATTTCTCTCTACATAGTCTACAATCCAATGATACTGACCTCATTGCTGTTCCTTCCAAAAGATACTCTATCAACCAGCTCTGGGAATTTTCATTGGCTCTTTTTCATGCCTGGAATTCTCTCTAGCTTCCTTCTAGTAGCACCTGGAATCTCACTTTCTTCAGGAAAGCCCTAGTACCTTTTATGATTAGTGCATTACCTCTGTCATCTCAAATTTATGATATACATACATATAATAGATGTATACACATATACATCCATATACACATATGCATGTATGTTATTTATATATATTTGTTTGCATATTGTCTCCCTTATTAAATTGGGAGCTCCTTGATGGTAGAGATTGTTTCTGCCTTTCTTTGGATTGTCAACACTTAGTACAGTGATTGATTGATAATAGACACATAATAAATGCTTGTTGACTTCTCTTGTACATGAGAAATCAAATATAAAAGTCATGTCTCAGTTGACGTCAGACTTAACATAGTACAAATGATTGATTTAAGAGTTCACATAGATTCCAAAAGAGCAATTTCATATGCCAGCACCAGTCAATAAGTAGGCATACACTGAACATCACTTGTCCAGCCAAGTCAATAAAATCACTATGTATTAAATATTTGGTGCATGATTCCTTAACATATCTGGTCAATAAAGAGCTATGGTAAGCTTACTAGACATGTTCTCTACAATGCTTTCAGATGATAACCATTCATAATCTTTGCCACTGCTGGTCCTGCTCCTAATGTTGAGATACACACACACACACACACACACACACACACACACACACACAATTTTTCTTTTAGACTCTTCATATTTAAACTTTTACAAAATTCCCATCAGGAAGCTCAGGTACCTAATACAGTGCCTTGAATTTTGAAGGCATTTCATAAATGCTTTACAAATCAAATTCAGTTATTTTAACCATTTGTGTTGTTCACTTAGAAGAGAGATTCTTTATCTGAGTTCCTTTAACTTTAAATAAACTGATTGTTGTATTTCAATATAATTAGTTTCCTTTACAATCCTATATAGTTTATTTTAAGTATTTAAAAAGATTATTCTGAAGAGGATCCACAGGATTTACCAGGCTGCCAAAAAGCTCCTTATCAGAAAAAAATAAGAATCCCAGACTTGAAGGAAAAAATACACAAACATAATCACATGGAGCAAATACCAACAAAATTCAAGATTGTTTGAATTACACTGAGCTCTTATATTCTCTTAAGACTATAAGTGGATGTCTATCTGTCTCTAAGCTGCTGGGTCTCTAAGGTACATTTGGTATGTAATAGCTCCTAATCCAACATAATAGAATTCTATTGTGTAAAAATCAAATGAAAAGAATAATACATAACTGGGAGACATGCAATTTCAACTTCTTGCTTGGCCTTTCTTTGTGACTCATTTTGAGCCATGACTACTTCTTAAACAACCTTTTCCAAGGCGTTCTCATCCTCAATAAATGGACAAATCCCCAGACATAGATATCATAATTTGGGCCCAACTACAAAACCAATTTTCAACACCACATCAGCTTGTTCCTCCCTTACATCACATTTTACATGATATACCATTTTTTTAATAGTTGTGTTGAAACTCTTTTAGCTTTCAGGATCATAAAGAATTTTCTATAAAAGCTTGTCATCACTAAGACATATTGCAGAGCTTTAATGTATATTGGCAGAGCTTCAGTCTCTTATAGCCAACGTATGTTGTGTCAACTGAAATCTTTCTGCACAAAAGAAAGAATATTCAGATTAGTTAATTAGGTTTGGAGGAACATCTTGGGCTTAAAATACAAACAATGGCAAAGCATCTTGGTCAACATTTCTTGGACCTGGTTGTTCTGTTTCTTTTCATATTGGAGGAAAATCTAAATGTCACCTAAGTGGGACAGACTATGTTGGTTGAGAAGATTTGCCAAATTTCATTAATTACATGTTAGAAAGTCAGAAGTATGTTAGTCAATCTTAAAGCTAATAATAGCTTTTTATCATAACTGATGATTAAAGGTAAAGGATTCAGGGGAAAAAGTTAGATTTGGCATGTGAACCACTGCCAAAGAACATCATGTCTGAAAACAGGATTTGGATTTTTTTGCCATGCTTAAAAATTAGAATAATAGCTCTTGGCTAAGATGGAGTTCACTTAAGAGTTATAAGAAAATTTATTTGTTTGGCATCCTGTAAAACTCATTTAAAAAAAAAGGCTTCAATCTGAAAACTGAAGACAAAGGAGAAAATTTGCCACTTGTAGCTGCCAGATCTGATACCATGGAGACTAATAGAGGAAATACAGAATTAGGAAGAGTAGAAGAGAGGACCAGTAATTTGTTATTGATAATATTGCTGAAGAAAACAATTAATAATTATAATGCCCTCAAATATCTATCTATATAGATGTACAAAGATAACTTAGAAGCTTAACACAAAATTCAAATGCAAGATAATACATGTCAACTCACAGGTATTACTATATAAGAAGTGGAAGTTGCTAGGAAAAGAAAAGACATTTAGGAGTGTGGGTTCACATAGTTATCATTTATTCCATGGGAGTGATGAGGTTTAGGTTCCTGGGAACCCTAATGATGCGGTTTGGGGTTGCTGGGAACCCCAAAATGTCAAGGTACAGGGCAGAGTCTGCCTAGAAAGAATGCGTGCGTTCAAACCTTCAAGTCAAAGTGGTAATGTTTAAGGTAATGCCAGTAGGAGCTGGGAGAGATTCTTGGTGAATCTGTAAATTAATGGGATTGAGACTGATACTTATATACAAAAAAGAGATAGTGGAAAAGATATGGATGGAATTAAGGAGTGGTAAATAGCCTGGGGTGGGTTAGGTGCAATAGTGAAAGGACTATTAAGTAGTCTTAGGTGGGTCAAGAGTGACTGTGAAAGGACTGTCAAGTATGTAGGTGGGCTGGAGGGGACCATTTGCCTTGTGTGAGATGCCAGTAATCTCAGCTGCTGAAATATATGGAAAAATTCAGGAACTGGGTTGTTTTCAAAGACATGTTTGTTTTTGTTTTTGTTTTTTCCTATTTAGGAGTCCAGATCTCATCATTCCATCAGGAGTAGTAAGGAGGCATCAGGATGTTTCAGGCTAATGTTAGTAATTGGGGGGGAAAAAACTGGCCCTGGGTGATGTAGTAATGTAAAATATACAGACTTTTTTTTAAGTCTGAAAAGATTTAATATAGTATAGAAGATCATTCTAGTGATGGTATGAGTGACAACAAAGGTGTTTCAGTATCCCTGAACCCTAGCAGTTTTGCAAAGTATTTACCATGTTGTATCTCCTCCTTGCAGCATCCTCAGTTAAGCTCAGACTGTGAATGTACATGGAGAGGCAATATAAGTTTTTATTCTTGGTTCTATTGCTCTATACTTTGTATTGATAACATTAATGGTAGGGCCTATGTGAATTACAAGTTAAATCCCTGTCCTCTATGCAAGTAAAAGTGATATAAAGGGAGAAGAGGACTGATTGAGAGAGCATTGAGTGACAACAGGATGATCATGAGTGACTGGATTAAGAAACACTAAGAATTAGTGTGATTGAACTCAAAAATTGAATATGACAGACTCAACCATATTTAAAAGGAACACAATAGAGAAAAAGTATGATGAAGCAGCATGATGTGTTAAGAAAACAGATTCACATGAGGAAATCCAGGAATACTGGGCCTAGAGAGTGGCAGGAAATGATAGAAATAGTTTCAATGAGAAAAGAGGAAGAAAGAAAGAAGGGAAGAGAGAAAGAATTAAGTAATATTTCCAGGTCATCTGAACAGAAGATATTAAATGAAGAGACTAGGAAATGGATCACAGAGACTATAAAGAGACAGAATGTAAGAAAAGGAGACAAACTATGTAGCAACCCAATTTATTTAGCCAATAGCTACTAAATCACCTTGTTGTTCAGGCTTCCCTAGTTTGTGACCCCTAAGAGTCATCTCTTCTCACATTTAGATGAGTGGGTGGATAAAAATAGGGGTAATGAGGTTTAGGAATTTAGGGACTCCAAAATCACCACATGGGGGTCCTGTCCAAAAGAATTCAACCCAAGCCTTCTTTCAGTCAAAAATAAGGTTTATTAGAACATTCTTCATATTGGGCAGATTCTTAAGGAGTCTGAATGTTAGTGAGCTATTGGTTAGATTTTAAGAATCTGAGCATCTTAAAGGAGACAAGATGGATCTTATATGCATAAAGACTATAGTAGGGATCTAGGAGTGGCCAAGTAGTCTATGAAGTAATAGAACTCCAGGTACCTGGACCAAGTGGCCAAGGGAAAATGGAGCCTAGATAGGATTAAGGATGGAGCCATAGGGCTAATTTAGGTTAAGGACAACAGAGAATTGGGAGATTGGGTGTAGCCACAATGAAAGACCAGTTGATAGGATTATAGCCTGAGGTGAACACCAGAGATTTGGCCATTTGTGTAAGTCCAGGGTTTTTCTTTTTTCTGGTCTAAATGCCATCCTCATCACTCCCAACCTAATTTGTTTTTTGGTGAAAGGGGCGAAGTTCTCAGCTTCTGAAACTGCTTCCTGCTGGCAAGGAGTGTAGAGCTGTCCCTGACTTGAGGGGGTCCCAAAGAGGAGGTTGACTGGAACTAAGCACAGGCTGCATCCAGGGAACAATATAATCACATTGTGATCTCTCCCATAGTCTTTCTGTATATAAGGTCCATCCCGTCTCCATTAAGATGCTCAGATTCTTATAAGCTAGCCACTGCTCAGATTTTTAAAATCTAGCCAATAGCTCACTAACATTCAAACTCTTTAAGAATCTGCCCTATACGATGAATGTTCTAACAAACCTTGTCTTTGGCTAAGAGAAGGTCAAATTCTTTTAGACAAGACCTGTGAGTTGTGATTTTGGGGTCCAAGTAATCCTAAGCCTCTAAATGTCATCAGGGGAACAAAAAGAATTCCAGAATACAAAACCAATCTAATCCAATCTAAGAATTTATTAAGAGCCTCCTATGTGCCAGACACTGTACTAAGCACTATGGATACAATTAATAAAAAAGAAAGACAGTAGCTGATCTTAAGGAACTTAAAATATAAAAGGAGAGGATGGGAGAGGAGAGGAGAGGAGGATGAGCTGAGTTGCCTGACTGGAATTGGACAATTGGTTCCCCATAGGGTAGCTCTGACTGTAGTTTATCCCTGCCCAAGCACCACTTAATGGTCATTTTTTGGACCCTGATGGTTCAGAGTGAATGTAAATAGTGATTGTTTCTCTTTTGGCCAGAAACTCTGAGAATCTTCCCTACCCTCTTTGGTGTTTTTGTTGTTGTTGTTGTTATGGTTGGGTTTTTTTGTTTTTTTGTTTTGTTTTGTGTGTTTGTTTTTAATTAAAGGAGCCATCCCTTGGCATACTTAAACAGTCTTAATCACTTGAATAAGCATTGCCTCAGTCAAAGTGAAAACTAGGCAAGACCTTAGCTTAAAAAGACCAAGGTATCTCATTGCATCCTGGGACATCTCCAGATGACTCTGGAGGAGAAAGTGAGATTAGTGACTTTGCACATCCCTTCCTTACTCAAATCCAATTCATTTGCAAGTCATGGCATTATCTTCTTGATGTCAGGGTCCTCTTCCAGGCAAAGCACAAACCACAACCTTCCCCTTGTTTGGAGGACTGAAGGTTGGAGTATCAACCCACTTCCAATGCCTTCCTTTATATTAGTCAGGAACCACCCTCAGTTCCCTACTGCACTTTGCAACTTCTTCCCTTCTTGGTTTCAACTCTATGGAATAAGATGCCCCCTAGTGTCTTGTCCCTACTCTCCCCCTTTCCTGTCGCCTTTTGCATGTTGTCTCATCATAAGGTCATATGCAATCACCCCTCTTTCCAGTAGTTCCTTGAGATACATTGGATAGCTTGGCAAAATCTGTTACCTACAGGGTAGGTCACAATCCATTCTCCACCTTTATGCAGTCACTGTAATATTTGACTGCTTACTAGAAATACAGCACTATGTCAAGTCCTGAAATAATTGAAAGCCATGAGTTGAGGAATACAGTAGAGGGTCATTAATTGAGATAATAGAGCAGCAAACCTGCCACCCTAGGGGATGTCCAATGGATTTCCCAAACAAAGAAAGCCATGAAAAAAGTTTCCTTTGTTTGTTTTTGTTTTGCTTGCTTGTTTTTTTTAATAGTTTTAGAAGAGGGAAAAAGGCCTGGCCATGAGAACTCAGTGGCCCCTGGCAATCAAAGCAAGGAAAGCCATCCCTCCTTCCAGTCGCTTTGCCCTTCATGCCATTAATCTCAATGGAAGGGGACAAGAATTTGAGGGGGGCAGCCTGGCTAAAGCTGATTTTGTTTAGCCAGAAAGATTCTGAGGTGAGGGCTTGAAGATTCCAGAGTGGAGGCTTAAGGTGTGGCTCAGATTAACCCAATTTCATTATCTTAAGGGTATGAATTTAAGGACCTCATGCCATTCTGACTTTGTTAGGATGGCTAAGAGGTTGAGCCAGTCTATATTACAATCAATATTAGCAGGTTTTTGTCATTACACCAATTATATTAATAATTTTGTCAGGTAAAAGGGACCTTAAAAGGCATTGAGTCCAACCCTCTCATTTTACAGAAGAAACTGAAGCACATCAAGTTTACATAATTCACCCAGGGATAAACAGTTTTTAAGTTCCTGAGGTAGGATTTCAAAACAGGATTTCAAACTTGGAAGACCAAGTTCAGTCCCAATCTACCTCTAAACATTATCACTTATACTGGAGCTCTCTCCTTTTATCAAAAGCAGAGCAGTTAATACTGACTCAACTTAAAGACAGTTTAATTCTTCAAAAGGTAGAGGGAATAACAAAGGGACTTTTGTTTTGGGCCTGATGGGGTAGGTGAAGTAGAAACAAGGAAGAACTCTTTGTGAAGTAGAAATAGTGGGAACTTTGGTAACAAGTAGCCACTCAGTTGGAGAGTTTGCTAGTAAATCACTTTGGACAGAACATGGAGTTTGTGAGAAGGAATAAAGTGAGATAAGACTATAAAGATAAGTTAAAGTAGAGAATCTTAAAGGGCCAGGTTGAGGGTTGTGTATTTTTATCTAGGGACAAGAGGCTTTTAAAAATGGGAATAGCATGGTCATGCCCCCTTCTCACTTAGCCAAAGCCTCCTCTACCCCATTGTCCTACAAGTATGCCTGCACAAACTCTCTGTAAGACACAAACATTTGTTTCACTGCTTTTTTGTAGAATTTACAGGAGCCACAGAGATAAGAGAGAGTTTGTTTTGTTTTTTTACACTCACAGCTACAAATTACCACAATTTTATTTTTGCACCCTACTTTAATGAGAGAGAAAAAACTAACAAGCAAATAAAGCCAACATTAGGGATTTATTTTTAAAAAGCAAGCTGTCATAAGGTTTTGTAAACCTTACAGCATGGGAGTTATTATTAGCACATGAAGAATACTCCTCTGGATATGGAAGAATTGTTGCCAGAAGTAACATTCGGGCTTTTTCTAACCCATAGGATCCTGCTTCACATCCAGAATGTTAGTCTAAGTTTAAGAGAATTCTGTATTACAGAAAGTCCCATGTATCCAAGTAGAGCCAACGCCTGTGATCTTTGTAAGCTCAGCACCATCTTCTTCCCTACACATGAGAATCTTCATTTTTTTCTTTAGTATCCACTAAAGTGTAAGACTATGCTTCTAGTTCTGATCTGTCTGATATTAGCTTCCTCTCTTCCTGAGTTGAGAAAAACATACAACTTCCAGGGTCTTTCTTGGCTTGGGCCCCTCCACAAAGTAGTGTGTCCAAGCCTTGCCAGAAGTTATATTATCATTGTGCAATTGGGATTCTAAGTCAAGAAAAAAAGATAAATTATTTTTATAGCTGTTATTCAGTTAATTTACTTTCTTTTTTAAAATTATAAAGAACACTGAAAAAGGAGGATGTATGTATGAGTATTTTAATGTCATTGCTAGAAAGTATCTTGTGATTATATTATATATGTGCTAAAAAAATTTAACATAATTTTTAAAACTCACAATGGAGTGCTCAAAGGTTTTAAAAATTATGATCACAACATCTAGAAAGATCCCTGATAGACATTTGAGGAATATTTATAAGCCATGTTTGGACCATAAATAGATGTTGTGTCTTAGTAGCATCATCTTAAATATGTTATCAAAGAAAAGAATGAATTATACTATGCATTATGTGCATTTGATTTGAAAGTAAATTAAAACTCTCAAAAACTTCACCTTGACCATTTATTAAATAACAGTTGAGTAAAGATTAAATATTTGCTTTGACATTTTAAAAATATATCTTATAGAATGAAGGTCAAAACACTTTGAAAATAAGCATGAGGCATATTTAAGTTCCAAGTATGTGCCGAAAATATATTCAGATGTTAATAAATTATGACTAGTAAAAATGCAATGTAAAAATTCAAAGTTGATAATATTGAATATAAAGTTCTGTAAGCAAACTAGGTAAGCCAAAAAGCTCTGAAAAGACTTCTATCCCTATCTTACTTCTTTACAAATTTCCCAGCAAGCACTCTATGGCTTTCATAGAATTATAGGATATAGATATAGAGTCAGAAGGGAAATTGGAAGTCATCAGGTCTGAGGACTTCATTTTAAATATAAGGAAACCCCATCTGGTGTCTCAGAGAGGTAAAGCGACTTTACAAGATTACACAGTTTCATTAATTCAGCAAACTTTTATTAAGTATCTATTGAGCTCCAGGCAGAGAAATGGTATGGCAAAGGGGATAGAAAGTGCTCCCTTGCTCTGGAAGATCTCGGTTCATGCTCCACCTCTGACATAATAGTTCTGAGACCAGAGAAGTCACAAAATCTCTAATTGTCACAAGCAACTAAGACCTGATTTGCATTAGGAAGGGTGTTTCTTCCTTCAGGAATTCCTTATGCTAATGAAATCACAGGTCTGGTTAAAAAAAATGTGGAAAGCTCTAAGGAAAGTAAAACGAAAATATAAAACAGTTCCTGAGATCAAGAAGCCTATAATTCTATTTCTTACTGTTTGTTTTTTCTTTGACTCCTAAATAACTTCCTGTAAGAAACTGGTCTTCTACCCTGGCCACTTTCCTGTATCTTTAAGCATCATCACCATGAACAACAACAACAATAGCAATAATAATAAATATACGTATATAAACAATAACTAAAATAATAAAAAGATAATCCATTCCTCCCTGTCCTTTCAATAAGCTTTCTTTTGACCTTTTTCAATTTCCTTCTCATCTCTCTACTGCATTTAATACATTTTAACTAATTATAAGAGGATAGGAATAATTACTAGACTAGTGATTTCACTGATGTAAGTAATTCCTAGATGAAGAGACTCCCTTTACCAAAGCAGTTTAGCATCTTACTACTTATAGTTTTAAGACAGTTGCCTACTGCAGTGACGTCAAAAATCAAATAGAAATGGGGCTACTAAAACTTACATAAGGGCCACTGCAGGCTGCATATTGACATATTAACTGTATGACTTTGGACAGGTCTTTTTACTAAGTTTTTTTTTTCTTTTGGTGGAGGGAGAGGACATCCTCAAATTACCCAAGAGAGACTGACCCAAAAGAATATAGAACATTATAAAGATTCTCCTTTGAAGGCCTAAAAAATTAGGTCTAGGCCATCAGCTTATGAAGAAAAGATGGAATAAAAGAGCAAGAAAAGCACTATTTGTGTCCTTTCCTCTTGGTGCCATTAGAGGATTTGGTGGCACTAAAATGGAAGATAATAAATTATTCTAGGGATATTTACATATCCCTTGGGGAGTAATAATTACTCATTATATGATTTAAATGTCATTTCTTCTCCACAAATAAACTTTTAAAATATTCTGAACAGTATAAGGGCAAGTAGAAAATTGTCCTGAAGTGCTATGTATATGTCAGCCCAGGAATTCTGGGGTAGGGACATCAAGCCAAGAGGGTGACAAAATCTCTTAGATATACCTGGGTCCTTCCTCTCTTGAGAGGGTCTCAGGCACAGGGGCTATATGCAACATCAACTAGATCATAAACTCTTTGAGAACATGTACTATAGTCCATAGTTCATATGCCTTACAATGTGATTTCTAAGGTGGGTGTTAACTCAAGGTAGACATGGTTTCACCCCAAGGGGTGTTTGACCAACCAACCAGACAGAGGGGAAGAATAGGGAACAAATCTTATCTTTCCATGTGGGGCTTGGCTCTGCCATAACCACAACTACCCTTATCCTTTAAACCCCTTCATATACACTCCTTCCATTATGCAAGCCAATAACACCTCCAACTCCACTCCTGCCTCTTATGAATTGGTCCTAGGCCCTCAGGGATACTATAATCTAATCACTGCTAGGCAATAGCAATACAAGTATCACTGGGAAAATTCTTCACCTCCAACATAGCCATCTTCTATCCCCCAGATCACTTCATGGCTTTAGCATGTGCCCATCAGAGGGTGTGGAAGACAGAAACTCTTTAGTGCACTGCCCCTTCTCTTTTCATCATAACTAGGAAACAGTGAGTCTCATAGGATTTACAGGCATGAATGGTTTATGATCTGCATCACACATTTCTCATTACATTATCTCTATCTCACATGCCCATATATCTTCTAACCATACTTATTACGGTCAAGTACACTACCATCCTTTCCTCTCACATCCAATCAGTTACCCACTCTTACCATTTTTACCTTACATCTGTCCCTACTCTTTCTACTCATGCAACCAACTCGTTAGTTCATATCTTCATAACTTCTCGCTCAAACTTTCACAATAATATTGTATTTGATCTGCTTTGACTCTCTTCTTTTTAATCTATGTACCATACAGCTAAAATCTCACCTTCCATAAGAAGACTTACCTCTATTGGTCATCTATAATCTATCCTGTTAATAACATGTTTGTATATAATAATTTTCATATTGTCTCCACCATTAAACTGTGAGCTCCTTGAGAGCAGGGACTTTATGTATTCCTAATGCTTAGCACAGAGCCTGAAGTGAAAGTGCTTAATAAATGATTATTGACTTACTGAAAGACAGCTGCCAAAATGATTTTCCAAAAGCACAGACTTAACTGTAACACTCCCCTACTGAATAAAATCCAATTCCTCCTTATTGACTCTACGATCAAATATAATTCTATCATTATCTCATCCTTTTAAAATGTGTTTTCTTTTGTAAATTTTATTGCACATTATATTATAGTAATAGATTATAGAATATTTTGTTGTTTAGTCATTTCGGTCATGTCCAACCCCTTATGACCCCATTTGGAGTTTTCTTTGCAAAGATATTGGAATAATTTGCAATTTCCTCCTCAGCCCATTTTATAGATGACGAAATTGAGGCAGACATGGTTAAGAGACTTTCCCAAGGGTCACACAACTAGTAAGTATTTGAGGCCAGATATGAGCTCAGATCTTTCTGATTTCAGGCCCAGTGCTTTACCATCTGCACTGTGGAAAGAATTCTATCCAGCTGCCCATGTGCCAGCCAGATGTCTTTATATTATTTGTATGTAAGTAAATATACACATATTGAGGTTATGTATTTCAGAATATTTTTACTGATGAAGTGTGTAATCAAAACAGAATGGAAACCACTGCTTAAAAGTACACATGAACAATGTCTTATATGTAGCAGTTGCTCAACAAAACATTTTAATTGATTACCTTATCAGTTGATTGATAAACCTGAAGTCATTTTACCCTAGATCATTCTCTTTTCTGGCACTTGTACATTGTGCAGCTGTCAAAATGATCTTCCCAAAGCATAGTTATGACCATATCTCACACACACACAGACACACACAGACACACACACACACACACACACACACACACACACACACCCCTTCAGTAAACTCCAATTTAGTTTTAACCTCAAAGATCAAATATAAAATCCTCTCTTTGATATTCAAAGCCATTTATAACTTATCCTGCCCCTAAGTTCTTAGGCTTCTTACATCATACCACTCCCTAACCCCTCCTGGTCCCCTTTATTCTTTAATCCAGTGACATTTACTTCCTTGCTTTTCCTTGAACAAGGCATTCCATCTCCCAAAACTCCAGGCATTTTCATTGACTGTCCCCATGCGTGGAATAGTCTTTCTCTTTATCTCCATCTCCTTGCTTCCCTGGTGTCTTTCAAGTTCCAGATAAAAACCCACCTGCTACAGGAAGCTTTAACTGATCCCTCTTAAATCTAGTGTCTTCCCTCCATTGATTATTTCCAATTTATCCTGTATATACCTTGTTTGTATGCAGTAGTTTCCATATTGTCTATCCCATTATACTGTGAACTCTTTTAAGGTAGGTACTGTCTTTCAATTTGTTATCCTTAGCCCTTATCAAAGTGCCTGGTACACAGAAGACACTTAACTAAAATTTACTGACTGCATGTATGTGAACCTCTTAGAGGTTAACTGAAATATTTCATTCATAACTTTTAAGACCTTAATTATCTTTAATGATGAAAGTTCTACTACCACAAATGTGAGATTATGGTTTATTTTAAAGAGGGGATGGCTATGTCACTGCTTAATATCAATGTATTTTGCAATTTAATCTTTTTTTTTCAAATTACATTTGACACAGAAGAGGAGGAAATATGCCATTCATTTGCTTTTTGAGCACTAGAATCTCCAGAGACCCTTTCCCATATGAGTAGATTATGAATTAGTTATTTTGATAAAAGTTGAGGTAAAATAGCCCTCTGTTTTTAATCATCATTTCTTATTAAGTAGTTAACAAAGGGGCAATATTATTCTTTGTCACTCTCTATGCCTGTTGAACTTTCATAATGTAGCTCTTTTCAATGTAATTTCTTCCATTTCCAGAAAGTTGCATCTCATTTCCTCCTTTGACTTTGCTGATTTGATTCCTCCACGCCTTTATTATTCTATTATTTTCCTTAATAGGTAGTACTAGTTTTCACTTTCAGCTCTATTCTCATTTATGATCCAGTGAGTCTTTGTTTTACTTACTCAGACTCTGTTTACCCAAAGTACCAATATTAATTTTATTTGTCACTTTCAGATTTAATTCAGTTCGATTAAAAAAATATTGATTAAGCAACTACTGTGTGTGTGCTAAGCTATGAGTTACTCATTGGAGACTTAAAAACAAAGAAATGAATGAATGAATGAATGAATGAATGAATGAATGAATGAATAAACAAACAAGATACAGATATAGACGTGTGTATATATATATATACATATATATATATATATATATATGAAATCCATGTCCTCAAGGAGCTTATATTATGCTATGAGCCTATACTTTTTTCCTTTGAATCTAAAAATTACTGTCAATATTTTTCTTACCTTTTCCCTAATTGTACTACAACAACAAATTTTCATGAGATCACAGTTAAGCAATCTGCAGCATAAGGAGAAGAACACTAGGCTTTAAGTCATAAGACCTGGGTTTGAATTCCTGTGCTATCATTTACAAGATATTGACTTCAAGTCACGTTCTCAATTTCTCTATGCCTCAGTGTCTTCATCTGTAAAATCAAGATCTTTGTACTACTTACCTTACAGGGTTTTTTTAGAGGAAAATATTTTATAATTAATCCGCAAACATATTTATTAAGCACCTACCACAGGCTAAGTCCTAAGGTTACATTGTCTTGAGAAGACAGGTACATATAAAAATGTATAAAGCATAAATAGAAATTCAATAAATAGAAATGTATAAAATTATTTTATGGCAAGGTAGTTTCAGGGGGAAGGAGTTTGGGGAGGAGCAGAGAAGGCTCCATGGAGATGCTTATGTGAACTGCATCTTAAAGGAAGAGAAGTCTGTGAGGTACAGATAAGAAGAGAGCTCATTGCATGCATGTGGGATAACTTTTGTGAAGGCATAGAAAGAAAAGATTAAGCATGTTGTATAAGAATATAGCATTACTCACAGAAAGAGAAAGAAGGAATAATAATAATCAATGAGACTGGAAAGATAATAGGTTTGGTGAAAGCTGTGTAAGGCTTTACAAACTGAACAGAAGAGTTTATATTTTGTCCTAGAGGCAATAAAAAGTCACTGTAGTTGGTTTGGTTGGAGATCCACATGGTCAGATCAGTACTAAGGAAAATCACTTTAGCAGCAATGAGTAGAATGAAACTAAAGTGATGAAAGACTGTCAGGGAGTCTCATTAGGGAGCTAATGAAATAATTTGTTGAGTGGTCATGAGGTCCTAAACTTAGGTAGTACTTGTGTAAGTGGACAGATGCTAGAAATATTGTGAGGAAAGAAATGACAAGATTAGGTGTGTGGTTAGATGTGTGAGGTGAAGAAGAGTGGGAAGTCTAGCATAATAATCAAATCAAAACCTAAGAGCTGAAAAAAGAGTGATTATGTCTTCGTCAGAAATAGGGAAGTTTGAAAAAGAGGAATGTATGAGGTGGGCAGACAATGACATCAGTTAGACTTGTCTCCATAGCATCCAGTTTGAAAAGTATAATAGGCAGTTAATGATTCAAGACTTAAGTTGAAGAGAGAGCCTCTGGCTGATATATCAATCAAAGAGCCATCTACACTAAGTTTATAGTTAAACTCTAGGTAACTGATGAGATTACCGAGAGAGTATAGAAAGAAAAGAGAAAGAGACAGAACAGAACCTTGGGCAACAATGAGAAGTCAGTTGTTTGATTGAAGGCAGCACATTAAACTAAGAAGGTGCAATCAGACAGGTAGCAGGACAACCCAAAGAGAAGAGTGTCCCAAAAACTCAGAGAGAAGAGAGTATCCAGGAAGAGAAGTTGGTTAACAGGCCAAGAAATAGTAGGACTGAGAAAAATCCACCAGATCTGGCAATTAGAAAAATACTAGTAACTTTGGAAAGAACATTTTAAGCTTGTAAGTTGTAATACCTATAAGAATATGACCTGAGAGGTTTCTTCTTCTCACTCCTATATTTCTTTAGCCTTCCTATATTTGTACATTTATGATCCCAGAAGCACACCATTAAAATCATGATGAACTTTGTCTAATTTCAAAGTGTCATTAGATGTCATTTATTTTTCATGGAAAAATTGATGAGCTTATAAACTCATGGGCAGGTACCACATCCTCTACATCCTTCATAACAGTCTTCCTTAAATCCCACATCCTTTCTCCCAGTAGCATGTAAATTCCTTGAGATTTAAGAACGATGTCACTTCTGTCTTTTTATTTCTAGCACCTGGCACAAAGTAGATGTTTAATAAATCTTTGTTGATTAATTGATTCTTCCAAGAGTATCTGGGCTCCAACAAGGTGCTCGATGAACTGATAATATGAACTACTTTCAAAAGTTTTCTGGAAGCTAATCAATCTAAATAAAATGTCATTGCCTTACCAAATGCATAGCCTTCCATTTCTATACTGAACTAGGAAAACAGCACCACTGAATATGGCATAAATTCACATTTCCTTTTGTTTTGGAAGCTTAAGAACAATAAAATAAATTTAGTCCCATTAAGGCTATGGGTAACAGCTGACTGTACTGTCAGTTCTATCAGAGTCTATTTGAAACATAATAATTTCAACTCCTTGCCTCGACAAATGAACACTCATATACAGTTCACTGTGAGACCTTGATAAGACTTCATGCTCCTGAGGCTCTCAGTATCTATCTTTGCATTGATTAAATGTGTGTTTGACTGTGGAGAAGAGAGAATCTCCCCCAATTAACAAGTAAAAAGTTAGAGATGCTTTATTATTATCATCTTTGGTATGATTAATAGTCTTAACTATTTTTGACTTAACTATGCTTTGGTGTATTTAGACTATTAGTCTTTGCTATAGGGGGAAAAAATTGAAAGGCTCTTTTCATTAGTTATGATAGAAAGTTTTTATTATGTTGAAAGGCAGTAGGCTGGAAGGTCATAGGGTCTTGTACAAAGATCCAATAAAATATATCTGAATTTAAATCAGGATTGAGAGAGACATGTAACAGTTTCAATTATTTCCAAAGAACTAAATGTAATTACCAAAGCTAATTATACTGGTCTGGTCTGAGGTTAATGACTAGCATAAAGGCAGATACTTAGAGTTTCATAAGAAAGAACCAATTTTCAATATTTTCTTGCACTAATTTTAAATGCATTTTATGGCTTATGAAAATTATGAAAAAAAAAATCTTTTAATAGGAATGAGTTTAATAGCCACACAAATATTAGTGTCATATTAATGGTAAAGATAAGATTTTTGGAATTTGTGGTAATTTCCAGGAGACTGTGAGGATGGGGAGGAAGACTTTTAAAAATAACAATTGACAGGGGGTAGAGCCAAGATGGCGGACTGAAAGCACTGACTTGCTTGAGCTCTCCCCCAAACCCCTCCAAATACTCATAAAAAATGTCTCTAAACAAATTCTGAAGCAGCAGAACCCACAAAAAGACAGAGTGAAACAAATTTCCAGCCCAAAACAACCTGGATGATTGATCAGAAAGGTGTGTCGCACTGGGCTGGGAGTGCAGAGCAGTGCAGCATGGGTGCACAGGCCTCAGAGGACTGAATCTTAGGCAGCTGTGGAGGTTTCCAGACTCCTCAATCCACAAATGCCAAAGACAACTTAGAAGATCAGTGGGAAAAGTCTGTTTCTGTTGGTGCTGAGAGAGGAAGGTGAGGTCTCAGCTCCACTCCCCAAGAGTGGGGCGGGGGGGGGCAGCTGCTTCCTGAGCTCCAGCCCACAGTCTGAGGGGGAATCCAGTGGCTGATCAGAAAGGGATTGCAGGGATCTCTTTGTCAGTGTTGAGGCAGGAATCTCTTGCTTTACCAGGTTTGGATCTGGGTCACAGTTCTGGGCTGCTGTCCTGGGGTGAGGAGGAGTGCTGGCCTGGTGGAGCTTGTAGTGGCTGTGGAGAGAATTCCCTCCTCACAGTTACAGGACAGAAAGGAGTACTTGTGGTCACAGGCCAGGAAAGCAATAAACACCTCACCCCTTATCATACCACATTGGTAGAACTGAAAATTTACAGGTCCCTACAAGTATCTCTGAAAACAGCTGTACAAACCCCCAAAGCTTGGGACAGTACATTCTCCACATTGGAAGCAGACTCTTACCTTAACAAAGTGTTTAAAACTCGAGTAATTGGCCGGGATCATGAACAAGCAGCACAAAAAGAGTCAGACTATATTAACTTAATTTGGTGAAAAAGAAGATCAAAATATACAACCAGAAGAAGACAACAAAGTCAAAGCTCCTACATCCAAAGCCTCCAAGAAAAATATGAATCAGTCCCAGGCCTTGGAAGAGCTCAAAAGGGATTTTGAGAAGCAAGTAAGGGAAGTAGAGGAAAAACTGGGAAGAGAAATAAGAGTCATGCAAGAAAATCATGAAAAACAAGTCAACAGCTTGCTAAAGGAGACCCAAAAAAATACTGAAGAAAATAACACCTTAAAAAATAGCCTAACCCAAATGGCAAAAGAGGTCCAAAAAGCCAATGATGAGAAAAATGCCCTAAAAAGGAAAATTGTCCAAATGGAAAAGGAAGTCCAAAAGATTACTGAAGAAAATACTTCCTTAAAAATTAGAACAGAGCAATTGGAAGATAGTGACTTTATGAGAAATCAAGACACTGTAAAACAAATCCAAAAGAATGAAAAATTAGAAAACAATGTGAAATATCTCATTGGAAAAACAACTGACCTGGAAAATAGATCCAGGAGAGAGAATTTAAAAATTATTGGACTATCTGAAAGCCATGATCAAAAAAAGAGCCTAGACATCATCTTTCAAGAAATTATCAAGGAAAACTGCCCTGATATATTAGAACCAGAGGGCAAAATAGAAATGGAAAGAATCCACAGATCTCCTCCTGAAAGAGATCCCCAAAGGAAAACTCCTAGAAATATTATAGCCAAATTCCAGAGTTCCCAGGTCAAGGAGAAAATATTACAAGCTGCCAGAAGGAAACAATTCAAGTACTGTGGAAACACAATCAGGATAACACAAGATTTAGCAGCTTCTACATTAAAGGACTGCAGGGCATGGAATATAATATCCTTGAGGGCAAAGGAGATAGGATTACAACCAAGAATCACCTACCCAGCAAAACTGAGTAAAATCCCTCAGGGGAAAAAATGGTCATTCAGTGAAATAGAGGACTTTCAAACATTCCTGATGAAAAGACCAGAGCAAATAGAAATTTGACTTTCAAATACAGGACTCAAGTGGAACATGAAGAGGTAAACAGGAAAGAGAAATCATAAGAGACTTATTAAGATTGAACTGTTTACATTCCTGCATGGAAAGATGATATTTATAACTCATGAGACCTTTGTCAGTATTAGGGTAGTTGGAGGAAAAAAATTAGATGTATGTATATATAGATAGATAGAAGGCACAGGGTGAGTTGAAGATTAAGGGGTCATATCTAGAGAATAAAATTAAGGGGTGAGGGAGGATTATACTTGGAGAAGAAGAAAGGGAGAGGTAGAATGGGGTAAATTATCTCACAAAAAAAAACCAGAAAAGTCTCTTACAGTGGAGGGGAAATGGGGGAAGGTGAGAGGGAATGAGTGAATCTTATTCTCATAGGATTTGGCTTAAGGAGGGAATAACATACACATTCAATTGGGTATGGAAATCTGTCTTACCCTACAGGAAAATAGGGGGAGAAGGGGACAAGAGAGCAAGGGGAAGATGGAGAGGAAGGCAGATTGGGAAGGGATGTAATCAGAAGTAAATACTTCTGAGGAGGGACAGGGTCAAAAGAAAGAACAGGATAAATGGGAGGGCAGGATAGGATTAAAGGGAAATAGATGTAGTGTTTCACAACATGTCTGCTATGGACATGTTTTGCATAACTGCACATGTACAAACTATATTGAGTTGCTTGCCCTTTCAATGAGGGTGGGTGGGGAGGGAGGAAGAGAGAAAATTTGAAAACTAAAGTTTTAAACATTAAAAAAAATGTTTTCACATGCTACTGGGCAATAAGAAATACAGGAAATTGGGTACAGAAGTCTATCCTACCCTACAGGAACATAGAAGGGGAAGGGGATAAGAGAAGGGGGGAGAAATAGAAGAGAGGACAGACTAGGGGAAAGGATACTCAGAATGCATGCCATCTTGGGGTGGGGGGAAGGGTGAGATGGGGTGAAAATTTGGAACTTAAAAACTTGTGGAAGTGAATGTTGAAACCTAAAAATAGATAAATTTATATAAAAAAACTAAATAAATGTTTGTTGAATAAAAAAATAAAAAATAAAAAAATAAAAACAACAGTTGACAAAAATGGAATAATGCTTATTTGCGTATAGTAGTCATAGTGGAATTAAAGCTCATATTTTTAAAAGTAGGCATATGGCACAAGGCCTACAAGAATAGCTACAGTCATAGCATTATGAGCTTCATTGTACATCACCAAATAGCTTTTATCTGTGTTTCTAGCTTGTCCTACTTTCTGCACTCAAGAGCCTCTCCATACCTGTTGGGATTGGTTCTGGACCTGAAAGCTGTTGGATCGCTCAAAAGGCCCCTGCAGTGTCACTAGTATCATGTAAAAACTTTTGTTTCTAATATGTAGTGAGATATAATAGATGCAGATAGTAACATATCTTAAAGTTCTAATCCCCATTTTTCAATAAATGAGATGTTGGTTTGGATTATCAATTGCTCTTGAAAAGTATTCATAAACTGATAAAATAGAGTAAACCAATAAATGTATAAATGCACATTTGCTATGCATTTCATAGTAAAAAACCATCAACCAAAAACTACACTAAAATTAAACTATTAATAATTTTCTCATATATTGAACTATTGTAATTTTTTTCCCCAAGAAGTTCATATTTATTAAATCTTAGGGTTGGGAAAGGTCTTAGAGGCTATTTCAATCAAGTCACTTGCATTCCCAGATACATATGAACTCAGGACCCCAAAACTTAAAAAAAAAAGTACACATTCCCCTGGCTGAATTAGGATATAACAAAAATTAACCAAAAGCATTTGATTTTAGATTTTAAAATATTTTCACATTATAATTTCAAAATGTAATATAAAGTGGCCTGAGACTGAATTTTAAAAATCATATTCAAGTAAAAAAAAAACCTTCATTAAGACCCTACAATGAGTAACGCTCTCTACTAGTTGCTGAGATAAAAAGCAATATATGTCCCAAACTACACATAGGCTACTTCCAAGGAGTTTAATAGCTGATGGAGTAAAATATGTACCAAAATCTTATGTTACATGGGGAATTATGGTGAGTGAAAAGGAGAGATCCAAGCAAAGTTGTATAAGAAATTTGAGGTAGTTTAGAAGATAAAACTTTCAGCTGAGTCTGGAGTAGGAGAGACAGTTAAGGCACTTTATGAAGGAAACAACACTTGAGGGAGACCTTTAAAGGAGAAAATGCAACAAATATTTTATGATATAATAGTTACAGAGCTAGAAAGTACCTCAGAAATCTACCCTCCAGTTTTATACATAAACTGAGGTTGAGGAAGCTTAACTAATTTATCCAATATGATAATAAGTGTAAGAGATGGCATTTGAACCTAGATCATATAATTCCAGAACCAACGTGGATATCTTGGAAGTAAAGAAGTTCATTTTAATCAGGAAGAATGGTAATTTAATCAGGCAGAATAACAACTAGAAACAGAGAAAATGGAGCCAGAGGGCCTGAGTTCAAATCTTGGCTCTGATACTTACCACTAGCACTTGCTACTTGGCAATCACTAAATCTCTCTAGGTCTCACCTCTACCTCAGTAAAATGAAAAGTTGGGACCAAACGTTCTTTAATATACTCATCTCATCTACTCAAAAACTTTCAGTGATTTATTATTGCACATTGAATATATTATTGGTATTTGAAGCATTTGTAAAGTGTGCTCCAACTTTCCTTCCTGACCTTCTATCTTTGTAGAAGAGTTGAAGAAGGGAGCACATGGACTCATAAATGAAGAGGAGGAATATCAGTCTGATTGCCTTTGTGACTGCAGTTTCTAATGACTAAGCCATTCTCTGAAATGTGAATATTCTCCCTGTACTCTTAAATGGCTGAGACTCATGAAGTACTACAGCTTCCAGAGATTTGAAGTTGGGCCTGATGGAAAGGGCAATGGAGAGGTATATGGAAAGTATAAGCAAGCTATGCTGCATTAAAATGCATAATAAATACATAATATATCAAAAATTGAAGAACAATATCATAATATGAGGAATACACACACACACACACACACACGAATGTTGATTGGATCCCTTGTAGTAACTATGTAAACACCCAGATAAAAGTCACACAATATGAGTAATATGAATCAGTTGCATCGCATTTTTTAGAAGGATTTTTCAATGAAATCACAGATCTACTGTAGCAGTCAGGTATTGCTCAAAAGAGAGATGAGGGTAAAAGGCAGCTACGTGGTTCAGTGGATACAATTCTGGAGTAGGAATCAAGAAGACCTAAGTACAAAACATTTACTAGATGTATGACCATAGGCAAGTCACTTAACCTCTTTCTGCCTTAGTTTCCTCCTATTTAAGATGGATAGGATAGCACCTATGTACAATGGTTGTTTTGAGGATATGTTGAGATAGCACTTGTTAAGTACTTAACAAATCTCAAAGCTTTATGTAGACATTATTCATTTGTGTGTGTGTGTGTGTGTGTGTGTGTGTGTGTGTGTTTATACATACCTACTTCCAAATGTAGCCAGGAGGATAAAATGAAAGTAAGGTATATAAAGTTCTTTTCAAAACAAAATACACTATTAAAATAATAGTTGTTATTATATATTAACTTAAACCCAAAAAAAACTTTGTTGGGACAATAAAATGAAACTCATTTTCTTGTGTTGTTTATTAAACTTGCCCAAGGGAAAAATCCCAACTTAAATTGAAGAAAGTTGGGAAAACCATTGGACTGTATAAGTATGAGCTAAATAACATCCCTTATGAAAATTGAGAATGACCTAAATAACATTCCTTATGAAAATTAAGTGGAAATGATGAATAGATTTAAAGGATTAGATCTGGTAGATGGAATGCCTGAAAAACTAAGGATGGAGGTTCACAATGTTGTATAGGCGTCAGCAACAACAACAACAACAACAACAACAAATATTGCAAAGAAAACGAAGAGCAAGAAAGCAAAATAGCTATCTGATAAGGCTTTACAAAGTGCTGAGGAAAGAAGGAAAATAAAAGGGAAAAGAGAAAGGGAAAGTTATACACAATTGCAAGCAGAAAAACAAGGAGAGATAAGGCATTTTTGTGTTTATTTTTATGAGCAATGAAAGAAATAGAAGAAAACAGTAGAGTGGGAAAGACGAGAACTCTTCAAGAAAACTAGAAATATCAAGGGAATGTTTTGTGTAAAATTGGCTATGGTAAAAGAAAAAAACGACAGGGACTTAACAGAAGTAGAAGAGATTAAGAAGTGACAAGAACATTACAAGGAAGATGTTAAAATTACCAATAACCACAATGTTGTGGTTACTGATGTAGAGCCAGGCATCCTGAAGAATGAAGTGGGGCTTAGGAAGCATTGCTAACAACAAGGCTAGTGTAGGTGATGGAATTCCAGCTGAGCTATTTAAAACACTAAAATATTATTTCGTTAAAGTGCTTCACTTGATATTCCACTAAACTCATATTTGGAAAATTCAACAATGGACATTGAATTGGAAAAGTTCATTTTACATCCCAGTCACAAAGAACAGCAGTGCTACAGAATGTTCAAATCATCAAATAACTGCAATTATTTCATGCATCAGCAAAAGTTAAGCTTAAGATTCTGCAAGGGCTTGGAGCAATATGTGAACTGAGAATTTCTAGAAGAGTAGGCTTGTTTTCAAAGAGGAATAGGAATGAGAGACCTAATTTCCAATATTTGCTATATTACAGAAAAAGCAAAAGGAGTTCCAGGAAAAAAAAAACCTACTTCTGCTTCATTGACTATATTAAATAAAACCTTTAACTATGTGGGTCACAACAGAATGTGATACATCCTCAAAGACATGGGAGTACTAAATCATCTTACTTACCTTTTAAGTAACTTAAGTAAGTGGGCCAAGAAGCAGCAGTTAAAACAGAACAATTGATTGATTTAAAAGTGGAAAATGAGTATGAAAAGGATGTTCTTTTGTCACCTTATTTATTTAACATATGCAGAGTACATCTTGCAAAATGCCAGGCTGGATGAAACAAAAGCTGGAATTAAGGTTGCTGAGAGAAATAGCAACAATCTCATATATGCAGATGTATCACTGATGGGAGAAAGTGAAGAAAAACTACGAAACCTCTTGATGAGGGTAAAAGAGGAGAGTGTAAAAGCTGGCTTAAAGCTCATCATCCAAAAACTAAGATCTTGGCAACTGGTCCCATCACTTCCTGGCAATCAGAGGGAGAAGAAATAGAAACAGTGTCAGATTTTGTATTCTTGGGCTCAAAAATTCCTGCAAATGATGACTGCAGCCATGAAATTAATAGATGCTTGTTCCTTGGAAAATCTGGACAGCATACTAAAAAGCAGAGACATCATCTTGCCGACAAAGGTTCATATACTTAAAAGCATGTTTTTTCCAGTAGCAATGTATGTCTGTGAGAGTGCAGCAAAAAAGATCAAATTAGTCAACCCTTGAAGAGATTAACTCAGACTATTCACTGAAAGGTCAAATACTGATACTGAAATTTAAAAGCTTTGGCCATGTAATGAGAAGATTGGACTTATTGGAAAAGATTCTGATGCTGGGAAAGATTGAAGGCAAAAGAAGAATTGGAAGGCAGAGGATAAGATAGATAAATAGCATCATGGAAGGAAAGAACAAACATAAGCCTGGATAGATTTTAGGAGATAGCAGAGGAAAGAAGGGTCTTGGGCACCATAGGCTATGGGATCATGAAGTGTCAGACCTGAATTGAATGACTGAACAACAACAACAGCAAAAACAACTCTAGAGAGTTATTCAGTTTTACCTGTCAAAGCAATTCCTATAGGGGCAGCTAGGTGACACAGTGGATAGAGGTCTGGCCTTCGACTCAGGAGGACCTGAGTTCAAATGCAACTTCAGACACTTGACACTTACTAGCTGTGTGACCCTGGGCAAATCACTTAATCTCAATCACCTTACCAAAAAGCAAAACAAAACAAAACAAAACAAAGGAGAAAAAAAACACTTCCTATAAATTGAGGTTTATCACATTAATAATCTAAACATTTTGTAGATTTTTCAAGTGTCAGCTTTCTTCATATAGTAATTAACTCAGCTTTGAAAAGCATTTCAATTGCTTAAATTTATTCTACCTTGAAGAAATTGCTATTTATTTTTTTCTCATTTAATATTTTATTTTTCCCAATTACATGTGAAAATAATTGAAACTTTTTTCTAATTTTGAGAGTCAAATTCTCTCTCTTCCTCCTCTGCTCCCTTCATTGAGAAGGCAAGCAATTTGACATAGGTTATAAATATGTGGTCATGCAAAACACATTTCCATGTAAGTCATTCTTCGAAAGTAAACAGACAAAAAAAGGAAAGGAAATTGAAGAAAAAATATCTTTGATTTGCATGTAGGCTCTATCAGTTTTTTCTCTGGAGATGGACAGCACCTTTCATCACAAGTCCTACAGAGTTGTCTTAGATCATTGTATTGCTAAGAATAGCTAAGTTATTCATAGTAGGTCATCATACAATATTGTTGTTACTATATACATGTTCTCCTGGTTCTGCTCATTTCACTTTGCATTAGTTCACATAAGTTTTCCATGGTTTTTTCCTAAAGCATCTTGCTCATCATTACTTAAAGCACAATAGTATTCCAACACAATCATATACAACAATTTGTTCAGCCATTCCCCAATTGTTGGACATCTAATTCTTTGTGACCACTGAAAGAGTTGCTGTAAATATTTTTGCACACACAGGTCCTTTCCTTTTTCTTTTGTCTCTCTTTGGGATACAGACTTAGTAGTGGTGTTGCTTGGTCAAAGGATATGCATGGTTTTATAGCCTTTTTGGCATAGTTCCAAATTGCTCTTCAGAATGGTTGAATCAGTATACAACCCCACCAATAGTACATTAGTGTTTTAATTTTCCCACATCTTCTCCAACCTTTGTCATTTTTTTCTTGTCATATTAATCAATGTAACAGGTGTGAGGCAAGAGGTCAGAGTTGTTTTAATTTGCCTTTCTCTCATCAATAGTGACATAGAACTTTTTTTTCAAAAGACTACAGATAACTTTGATAACTTTGAAAACTGCTTGTTCATTTTGATCATTTATCAATTAAAGAATTGCTCTTATTTCTCTAAATTTGACTCAGTTTTCTATATATTTGAGAAATGAATTCTTTATCAGAGAAACTTGCTACATTTTATTTTCAAAGTAATGATTACTATGTATTTCCTGCCATCTTATTTTCCCCCTGTTCATCCTACTCTCTCTCACCTTTTACCCTATTCATTTTCAAGAGTTTTGCTTCTAACTTTTGCCTCTTTCAAACTGTCCTCCCTTCTTTCACCTACCCCCCTTCTCTTATCCCTTTCACTTCATACTTTCTTGTATGGTAAGATAAATTTCCACACCCAAATGAGCATGTATATTATTACCTCTTCGAGCCAATTCCAATGAGAGTGAGGTTCATAGGCTCCCTCCCCATGCCCCTCATTTCCTCCACTGTAAAATCTCTTTCAGACCTCTTTTATGTCAGATAATTTATCCCATTCTACTTCTCCCTTTACCCTTCTCCCAGTTCATTCTTCTTTCTCATCCCTTAGAATTATTAATTTTTAGATAATCATACCATCACATTAAACTCAAACTTCTGCTTTCCGTCTATGTATATTTTTCTAACTGCCCTGATAATGAGAAAGTTTTTAGGAATTATAAATATCATTTTATCATGTAGTATCTGAGTAAGCAATGACCAAAAATAAACACTTCAACCTTATTGATTCTCTTATTATTTCTCTCTCTTGATTATTTTTCTTTTGCATTTTGTATTTGAAATTCAAATTTTCTATTCAGCTTTGATCTTTTCATTAAGGATGCTTGAAATTACTTTATCTCATTGAATATTCATTTTTTCCCCTGAAGGACTGTACTCAGTTTTGCTGGATAGATGATTCTTGGTTGTAATCTGAGCTCTTTTGCCCTCCATAATATCATATTCCAAGCCCTCAGATCCTTTAATGTAGACACTGCTAAATCTTGTGTAATCCTGACAGTGGTTCCATATATAATTCTTGAATTGTTTCTTTCTGGCTGCATGTAGTAATTTCTCCTAGATTTGGGAGTTCTGGAATTTGGCTGTAATATTCCTAAGGCTTTTAATTTTGGAATCTCTTTCAGGAGAAGATTGATGGATTCTTTCAATTTCTATTTTAGCCTCTGGTTCTAGAATGCCAGGGCAGTTTTCCTTGATAATTTCTGTAAAGATGCTGTCTAGGATCTTTTTTTTTTGATCATGAATTTCTGGTAGTCCAATAATTCTTAAAGTATCTCTCCTTGATCTGATTTCCAGATCAGTTATTTTTCCAAATATTTCAAATCTTCTCCTATTTTTGCATTCATTTGATTTTATTTGATTGCTTCTTGATGTCCCATAAGGTCATTAGCTTCTACTGCTTTTGTACTTTTTTTCTATTTGACCAATTCTACTTTTTAAGGAGTTCTTCTCTTCAGTAAATTTTTGTGTATCTTTTTTTTCCATCTGGACAATTCTGCTTTTCAAGGCATTCTTCTCTTCAATGCATTTTTATGCCTCTTTTACCATTTGGCCTATTCTGGGTTTTTTGTTTGTTTGTTTTTGCTTTTCTTTATAGGAAATTGGGGTTAAGTGACTTGCCCAGGGTCACACAGCTAGTAAGTGTCAAGTGTTTGTTCTGAGGCCAGATTTGAACTCAGGTCCTCCTGAGTTCAGGGCTGGCACTCTATCCACTGTGCCACCTAGCTGCCCCATGGCCTATTCTGTTTTTTAAAGTGTTATTTTCTTCAGTACTTTTTTTTGTGCCTCCTTTACCAAGCTATTGACTAATTTTTCATTATTTTCTTGCATTACTCTCATTTCTCTTTGCAATTTTTCCTGTACCTCTCTTACTTGATTTTTTTAAAAAACCTTTTTGAGCTCTTCCATGCATGCCTGAGGCCAATTTATATTTTTTCTTTGTAGATTTGGATGCAGGAATTTTGACTTTGTTGTCTTCTTTTCAGTGTGTGTTTTGATCCTCCTTGTAACCATAGTAGCTTTCTAGGATCAGAATTTTTTTACTTGTTTGCTCACTTTCCAATCCATTTAATGAGTTTTAACTCCATGCTAAAGTGAGGTTCTGCTTCCGAAGTGTAGGGGGCAGTGTCCCAAGCTTCAGGTATTTTATGCAGCTATTTTCAGAGGTAATTCTTGGCACCTGTAAGTTTTTGGCTCTTCCAAGATGATATGATCTAGGGCAGCGCTTCTTAAACTACGGGCCGCAATTCCATATGGGGTTGCATAAATGAATGCTGGAATTAGAAAAAAATTAGCAACAGTAAAAGTTTCTGAGTAAGCAATGACCAAAAATTAATTCAAAATCAAATGTGTGATGAATCCAAGGTGTTTCTGGCACTTGTCTGTGTTATATCATGCAACTTCAGTGCAGCCTTGATTCTGAACACACAACATGCCTACTTTGCATCACACATGCCATCCTGCTACACAATACCAACAAATGTTGTGAGAAATACCTTGGCTCAGATTTGAAACTACTGTATGTTATGAATTGTAGTGTTTTCACCATACATACAATGCTTTCTGCTCTTACAGAAATATAATAGTTTAATTAAGGAAAATAACAACTTTTAATTTTTTCCTACCATCATTCCTTAGCATATTAGTATCACATTAGCATATCTTTGGGTTACATTGTTTTAGAATGTTTGATTTTTAAAACTGTTATTTTTTTACATAAGTATAAGTATTTAATTGTAGCAAGTACAACAAAAGCCTTTTAATAACATTTCTCCACCATCACCACTGTGTGTGTGTGTGTGATCAAGACTAAGTGTGAATATCAATTTTTTTAATTAAGCACAAATAAATAGTAATTTCATACACTAAAGCTAGCATTTATTTGAAAATTATTAGCAATATTTATATTTTAGGACAAAAATATTTTTTAGTTATGGACAAGTGACTAAATTTAGACAGAAGAGGTAAAAATACTGATGACAATGTAGCAGAATCTTTGCTACCAGGTTGTAGTACACCTACATTGACAAGAAAAAGCAAATATTTTGAATGCTTTTCCAATTGTGGATTTACTTCTAATAATAATGATGGTGTGGAAAAACTTCAATGCTTAATTTGTAATGAAGTTTTGGCTGCACAGAGCATGAAATCAACCAAAATAATATGATATCTTAATACCAAGTATGCAGCTTACTACAATAAAACAAATAAGTATTTTGAACAACTTTTAAAATCTTCAAAGAAAGAAAAATAATGTTTTGAGAATTTTGCTACTGTCAACAAAAGTATTAATTTGCATCTAACAAAACTTCTTATTTAATTGCAAAAACTAAAAAGCCCTATATGATGGAAGATCATGTGTTACCTGCTGCTATTAAAATGTCAGAAATAGTTCATGGGGAAATGTATGGAGATGAAATTCATAAAATTCCTTTCTTGAATGCTACTATTTCCAAAATAATTTCTGAAATTAGTAAAGATCAATTCCAGTAGCTTATGACCAGGCTTAAGGGTAGTCCAAAGTTTGCAAATCAGTTAGATGAAACAACTGATATTTCCAATATGGCACAGCTGTTACTTTATGTAAGATATATTTATGAAGGAACCATACATAAGGAATTATTATTTTCTCACATTTTGGAAGGGGACACAAGAGGAGAAGATACAGATAGATAGATAGATAGATAGATAGATAGATAGATAGATAGGTATCTTAAAGTCACATTTTTCAGAAATGAAGGTTTACAGTGGAAAAATTGCATTGGAGTCTGTACAGATGGTTCTAGTACAATAATGGGTGAGAACGTTGCATTTGTAGCAAAAGTTAAAGCTGGTAGCAATGAACATATCACTTTTACTCACTGCATGATTTGGCACTCGTAGACAAAAAATGTCACCAGAGTTAGATGTTGTGCTTTGCAATAGTATTAAAATTATTACCTTTATCAAAAGCTGTGCCCTTAACAGTCACTTGTTTTTTTCACCTTTGGAAAGATATGGACTCTGATTACAAAAGCTTATTACTACATGCAGAGGTAAGGTGGCTCTTAACAGGGCAAAGTATAAACAGATTATTGAAATCAAAATATGAAGTTGTTATATTTTTGAATGAATAGAAATCAGATATTGTTATTTTTTCCCCATAATGACTTATGGCTTTCAAAACTGTATTATTTGTTGGAGATTTTCAAAAAACTCAAAGATTTAAACATATCGCTTCAAGGGAAAAAAATTTAACATTTATGTTAAAAGGTAAAATTAAAACTTTTACTAAAAAAGGCTAACATATGGTAGAATGGGGTGGAAAATGGTTCTTTAGAAATGCTTACAGCTACAGATGATATTATAACTGAAAGTAACCTCAAATACTTAATTGTGAAAGTTATAATTGATCATCTGAAGTGCCTGGAGATACAGATTCAGAAATAATTCCCTTCAAATTTTGATTCTAAAAAACTAAGTTGGATTCATAAAGCATAGTCAATTGAAATTTTAAAAAAATGTTAGTCATCTGCCATTAGAATTTCAAGAAGAATTTGCCAAGTTATCAAGTGACATAGTTCAAAACTTGAGTCTCCTAAAAAAATAAATCATTAAATGAATTTTGGATTGGGATTAGGACAGAATTTCCAACAGTTTCTGAAATGGACCTAAACATACATCTGTCATTTTGTACTATATATTTTTGTGAAGTGGAATTCTCAGAATTGATGATTATAAAATCAAAATATCAATCAACTCTGAAAAAATGTTGGAGATGCTCTACATCCTGAAGTATCAAATATTCCTCCAAGATTTAATTTTTTATGTAAAAATAAACAAGCATATCCATCTCAGTATGCAAATTTACTTTTGCTTTAATAAGTGGTAAAATTATATGCATACCAAAATTGTTTTAAGATAAATTTCTTTATGATTTATTATCAGTAAATGTTTGCTTTGTATACCTATTTTACATATTTTTATGTCCAGAGTTGTGTAAATATTTATCGGGTGAAAAGGGGTTGCAAGTGGACATGGTTAAAGAAGCCCTGATTGAGGGAGAATTGTGTTTACTATTTTCCTGTACTGTGCAATGGCTTGTGAGTGACCACAAGCACTCTTTTCAACCTTGGAACTGTGACCAGGGTCATTGTTCCCTTGCCACTACAAGCTCTATTGTGCTAGTGCTTCTTCTAGCACTGGGACTAAGACCCAGGACTATGACCCAGATCCAAGTATAGGCAATACAACAGAATCCTGCCCCTGGTGCCAGTAAAGTGACCCCTGTAAATCTCTTTCTGATCCTTGTTCAACCCCCTTACCATCTGTGGACTGAGAAATTTGGAAACCACCACTGCTACCACTGATTCAGTTGCCCCATGCCTGCTCCTAGTTTGCTTGGGCCTGGTCTACACTGGCTCAGCCTGTGCTGGACTGTATTCCTCTCTCACCCTGGTGCAATAGAACTTTGCTGCTGACCTCCTAAGTTGTCTTGGGCTGGAAAATTGTTTCACTCTGTCTTTTTGTGGGTTCTACTGTCCAAGAATTTGTTTAGAATCATTATTTAAAGTTATTTGGATGGGTTTTGGGGAGAACTCAGATGAATCTCTGCCTATATTCCACTATCTTTGCTCCAGAGATTGATATTTTAAAATATTGCTAAAATAGGAAATATTATTTTCCTATTCTTTCCTCAGAGAAGCCTTGTAAAAGGGCAATAGTATTCTAAAATTTTATGAATGAAGTATCTGGAAATATAATATGGGTTTTCATATTTTTGGCTTAACTCAATAGTAGACTAACCTAGAAGGGCTTCTCACTTCACAAAACAAAATCATTATGATAAGGCTCTTTGGCAACTGTTTATCTCCAGCTATCTAATTAATCAATTTATATGCCAATGATTATAACCAGATGTCTGCTGAATATAAGTGACAAAATTGTGAACCTGAGTTTTCTTGTTATATAAACTGTAATAGCAAAATTTCCTGGACAGAAATCATTGCTACATTGATTTGATGATAATGTTCTTTTCAAATTAAATATTGCTAGCTATATTATTGAAATATCCTAAGTTGTAATTTTCTCAGGATAGATGTCCTTCTGTTATTTTCACTTAATAACAAAAATTTCCTGGTTCTAGCAATACAATTGAAAATACCTTGCTTCCCCTTGATTAAAGACTTAGAAGTAACACCTGTTGTTTTACTACTCACCATTATATTATTTGTAATTGCTGTGGCCTTGAAGCCACATGTAGCCCTTCAGGTCTTTAAGTTTGGCCCTTTGACTGAATCCAAACTTCACAGAACAAGTCCCCTCAATAAAAGGGTTCGTTCAGTAAAACTTGGACTCAATCAAAAGGCCACACCCAAGGACCTAGAAGGCCACATGTGGCCTGGATGCCACAGGTTCCCCATGCCTGGACGCTCTGAGAGACAACTTGATATAGCACATAGTATACTGGATGTTAAGTTAGAAAGAAATGGGTCTGTATCCTTCCTCAAACACTGAATAGCTACATAGAAACCTGGGCAGGGAATTACTTTTCCTGTTACTTTCTCTCTCTCTTTCCCCCTCCCTATTTATCTATCTACACACACACAAACATATGCATATTCAACTATATAAAGACATATATGGAGAGATCCATTTATCTCTACACATCTATATATAGGTATATATACAGATGTGTATATAGAGAGATACATAAATATAGATAGTATAAGTAAGGAGGATTTTGCTGTTCTATTTTAGATAATAGTTTTCAGGATCCATGGCCAAAACAGTTTCTACTGCGACTGCACAGTGAGATATAGGGATGACATATAATATTTACTACAGTTGCACTGTGCTAAGTTATGATGATATTGCTAAAGTTAACCTGTGAACTTATTGTTGGCAAATTGCCTTCTTTATGTACTTCTCTATAAATTAAGAGAGCATTGGTCAGTGAGTGGAGATTTGGAGAATGCATAGGAAGATGCATATGTGTCTGCTTCAACTGGCCCCCATTGAGGCTTGAGGGGATTTAGGGGACGTCATAAGCTGGAATGCTGTTCCTGTCTCTGTTGGTCCCCATTTAGATGTAGGGGTTGCTGCTCCACCTTTGTCACCTGCCACTGCAAGAAGGGTAATTAGGGGATCCTACAGGAATTGGTGCTCCCATTATCAGGAACCCATTGAGAAAAATAGCAAGAATAAATTATTATTTAACCCCTCCGAAGTTCTCTTCCTGTCCTTCTTGCTGCCCAGATCAAAAGTGAGCCTGTTAAAGGCTAGAGGCCAAAAAACTCCAACTGCAACTGTGTTGCAGATAGCTAACTAATTAGATATAGATATCTATATATCTAAGAATATAGATTTATATCAATGGGATAGAGAGAGATATGAATAGCTGCCTCACAGATTTGCATGAAAATACAATGGGAATATGTATAGATATAGATATACAGGTATATGTGTATATATCTATCTATCTATATATATGTATATCTATATATGTATATATATATGTATATACACATACACACATATATAAGTATGTGTATACATACATATAATATCTATAAGCATGCCCTATTCAGCATTTTATAATTCTTTCAATTAAAAAGGGGAGAAAAACAAAGAAAAATGTGAGGTCTGTATATGAAAAGCACTAAGGAAGGAACCCACAGAGACAGAGCACTTACCCAAGGTAGAGGCTTGAATCAGTGCCTTTTTTCCCAACTACTCATTTACATATGACCAACAGGAGAACTTCAAAGTTATTAATTGAGAAACTTATGGCTTAGCTGACAGAGATACACATTTTGTAATGCACTGGAAAATGAGTATATGAAAGATTGAAGTTTTTCACTAAAAAAAAAGATCTAGCCCTAAACGAAAACTGGTTAGTCTAAAATAAGACCTCAGATATGTACTGAAGAGAGACAATCACTCACTGCACTACCATCTTCTGCCTTATAAGAAAAAAAAAATCAGAGAACCTTCTGAACATTCTAGGCTAAGGATCTCTGTCCTTTTCTGAAAGTATTTATAATTACCCAGATAGTAGAAAGGCCCAGCTTGGCAGAGAAGCATTCCTACCCTGCAGTAGCACAGTGTTTTGGACCAATGGTGAGGATTCCCACCCAACAATGAAACAGCCAGCCAAGCTATAGAGTTATCCATCCAACAAAGATACATACCCATTAATGAAATTTGCAAAGACAGTCCCTAAAAAGAAGAAAAACTATCATAGTCTATAGTCCCAGAGATGTTACCTACTTTGGCCACATATTCTCCATATGTGTCCCTCATTAACTTGGTACTTTAAGTGTTTGCCCACTCTCCCTCAGAAATAGTGTGCTTATGTGTGGAATGTTTTGGAATTGTATTTTTTCATTGTCTTTTGAATAAATCAGTTTTTAATAATTAATTGAGTGATCTGGTTAATAGGAAATATAGCTGTGAGTACTTAGCTTAATTACTAGGAGCATAGTCACCCACCAGGATCAACCCTAAAACCCTGAGAATAGTTGTAGCAACTGTCCCTCTAGGGAACCTGGATGTACCAGTGAGAAAGCTGAGACAGACCAAGACAGAGACATGGATAAGGAAAGGATGAGAGAGAGAAAGAGAACGCAGAGAAGGATACATCATAAACATTATGTAAGTACAATTATCATTAAATTTCATGTGACGTAGTATTTTCTTTGTTTTCCCTTTTGTATTCTTAATCTTTTTAAAATTATATTAAGTGCAGGAAATATGTGATTTGTAAGATGAAAAGCAGGCTTTTTAAAATTTTTCTGCCTATCTCTCCAACTTAATTATCCCAACAACAACAAAATATACACCAAACAGACAGTAATTTAAGCTGAATCCACAAGATAAGACATAAACACTGAACAAGGTAAAGGCCCCATGAAGTGACATCTGCTGGCTTAAATACGTAAAGTTGCCACTCATCTCCCCTATGCCTGGCTCATTCCACATACTGGGCAAAGCAGATTACCTCTAGCAACCTACTGTTCTTTGTTGTTTGTCATTTGCTCTCCAAGAGGACCATGATATCAGGAAGGTGATGCCATGACATTCAAGTGAATTGAATTTAAATGAGGGAGGCTGTACAAAGTGAATAGCCTCACATTCTCCTCCAGAGCCATCTGGATCCAGTAACAAGATACAGATCAGAATGACAGTAGATATCCATCCCCACCCCAGCAACCTATAGGCTTGTGTTTAAGGGTCTACTTGTGTGTCTGCTATTTAGTTTAGTAGACTATTAGTTTGCCCATGACAGTGACACATACTGACTCCCCTCCATTAAATAAAAAAGGCATTGGTTTGTATGCTCAGTCTCACAAAGGAAAAGGAGTACAACTGCGACAGGGTGGGATAGAGAGAAGAAACTGCTAAGACTTTAGGAAAGGGTACTAGAAACCCATACAGAATCAATGCTTGTGCCATAGAGGTTATCCCAGTCAGGAAGCCAGCAGAGGGAGCCAGTCCCCACAATTCCCAATTCACAGAAATTAAGGAGGCTTATCCCTGGAGTCTTTTACAAAAGAAAGAGCCAAGCATGAAAAGGAAAAGAGAGACAAGATGCTGGGAATTCAAGGAAAAGGTTGTCTTCTCTAGGCTAAGCTCATCTAATTATTTCACCTAATACTCATACAGCATGTTCCAGATGTTCCTTCCTACCCTATTGCCTTCCTCTGGACACTGTCTAGTTTTGTAGCTCACGGATTTATCATTTTAATCATATAATAAACCATTTCATTTTATGGAGGAAGAAATGGGACTTCAAACACATTTAATGATTTGCCCAAGGTCATCTAGTTAGCAAATGGCAGAGCAAGGATTCAAACACTGATCCTCTAACTCTGCATTCAGTGCTCTTTTCTTCAAAATTAACTAAACAGGGCACTAGCTGAATATAGCTATTAAGAGCCAATACTCTACCTTACCTTATGGAAGTTTCAACATCTACCGTTTTGTTTGATTTTGGGATGTTACTTACCACTAATATATTTATGGAATATTCCTGGAATAGTATGCATATGTATGCATATGCATGCATACATATAAATATGTGGATCTAAACATGCACACCTGCAAGTATACTTTAATTAACTGGGTTTGGAGAATATTAAAATAACCCCCCTTATGTTAAGAGACACCTACCTGGAGTGTCACAGAAACACACAAATTCAAAATTTAAAGAGTTAAGCACCATCTTGTCTGATCAAGAATTCCTTCTCCACAACATTAGAAAATTAGAAAACTAGCACCCTTTACTAGATATCCACTGAAGGAAGTACAGAATCACAACTGAAAATCCCTGCCCTAATGAGGTAGAGATTTCAAATTCCTTTTTAAATTGAAACGGGGGAAATGGACACATTGAATGGGTGAGCAGAGGATAACACTTTAAGTCCACATTTCATAGTTAGAGCTGAAAGTCAGTTAAACCAAAGAAACACAAGCATATCTCCCCACTAAAAATATATTAACAATTCTCTCAGTTCTCAGTTTTAGTCCTTCACTCAACAATTTCTTATCATTTCTATTTTCTACAAAGAAAATGAGGCAGAGGTCTGTTTGAGAATTAATCCTATGGGTAATCCATATCTTGGCTTCTAAAGCCAGTGCTGGGTTTGATATTGACTTCCAATGAATACATAGTTAACTATCAGTAAAGAATACCAAAAAGAATGATATTAATCCAAAAATAAGGTTTGTCAAAGAACCTTATAAAGTACAGCACTAAGAACAGAATTCAGTACTCTGAATATGGTTTAACTGAGGCAAGAGTACAACAGAATTATTACCAATCATGTTCTACACATGTCTTTTTCTCTTTATTAAATCTAAGATTAGATTACTGATTTTAGTGCCATTGCATACTTACAAACCATATCAAGCCTTCATTCAAATGCTTTCATTTTTTTAAATTTGAACTACTACTTTGTTATGCCTTTCCTATGCTTATAAATCTCTTTCTGTGTTTAAACAGTTTAGATTATTATTATACTTATAATATATAATCTTAGTTGATTCACCTTGTTATAGTAGCCTGTCAAGGCTACACACACACACACACACACACACACACACACACACACACACACACACACATATTTGGATCCCAATGATCTAACTTAGATAAAGCTCTTAATTATGTCTTTACTTCTCTAAGTTGCTGATAGAAATGCTAAATACATAGAGTTAAGATCAATTGCCAGGAGTGCTCCACTAGAGTCTTGCCTCCAATGGTCATAAACCCATTTGTGACTATTTTTTGGTGACTAGTCATTCAAACAGACCTAGCAGTATTATTAACTAGCCTGTGCCTAGTAGTATACTGGTAAATATTTAGCAACTGGCTCTCTAAGGGAGTAGGAAAGGGGAAATGCACACACAATACACTTTTAAATTTAATCTGAATTATTAACATTTTTTCCATCGCTTTCTTAAGTCTAGACAATCAAGAAAACAATAAATCAAGACCCAATTGGCTGCATTGTTGATTTCAGCTTCAATAAGATATAAAAACTTGAGCTGAAAATATTAAAAATCTGTTCTTTCAAACCATTAAGATCTCACACCAATGCACATAATTTCTCCCTTTTTTGATCACAACAGAATGTGAGATACTCTTAAATTCTTTTGTGAAATTTAAGTAAATAGAATTGACAGAATTAATTTGATTTATAAGTCTAGCAACCCTATGAAACAAGGAAATAATTTTATTTTTTCATGACCTGTTCCTGATGAAACTGTACTGATTCTTCATGGTTCCTACATTCCTTTCCACAGGTTCAAACATCTTTCTCTCAACATTATATTTTAGAATTTTTCCAAGAAAGTCTAACTCAAATTCTTACTTTGTTTCCAAATTCTAATCTTACCTTTTTGTTGTTATTGTTATTTAAATCAAGTCATTTTACTTTCTCTAGTCTCATATAATATTTTCTGCTCTGTGGAGGGTTTCAATATCACTGACAGTAGTACCTTTTTTTTTTTCAGTATTCTTGGGTATAGTTAATCTGAACCTGATGGCTTGAATTACTTAAGGGTAGATGTGTACTCTCAATATGTCTTGCTTTTTCCTGAGTCTCAACTCCCTGTTCAAATTTCTAGTTCCTATTTCATTCTCCTTGTCAAAAAAAGAAGACTCAAATTAAGAACTGAGTAAATTTGCCCTTTTCCATCTGAACTACAAGCTTATCTTTTTTCTCTCTTTCCTCCAATACAACAAAGTGCTCTTTGTTATTGTAGCATTCATCTACCAATTCAGTTTATTCTGTACTTTAAAACTCCTGACACTTTCTACAGTACCATGTCATTCTTTTTTTTTTTATTCCTTCACAGTGACATATCCCCGATTACATCTTCCATACACATTTTTAAGTTCAGGTCAATAGACTAGTTCCTTGTTATCTAAAATGTCTTTCTAGACAGCTCCTCTTTTTTTTTTTTCATCATTGAAGTTGTTTCAGTTTGTATCTTGAGAATTAATTTCTTGGGTTCTTGCCCTCTATTTAACACATATATAGATGCCTCTGTCAGGAATTTTAAAGTAAACTATCTACAATGAAATGATTAATTAAGACAGAAGTTAATCTATCATTTACATGCAAGCATGTTTAAGGTTTTGTCTGTTGGTTTCTTCAATAAAAGTTTTTGATAATATTAAACTGAGGATTCTTAGAAATATGTTAATATAGAAAATTATTAATATGGTACTTATTGATTCTAGATTATCATTAGAAATAAATGAACTTCAGTGTATAGAATACAACACAAAATCTCTTTCAGAGCAATTAATGTCTATCAAGCTCACAGCTTATCAATGTTCCAAACAAGTAATATTTATAAACATTAATGACAAAACAACATCCTTATTTTTAAATGGAGAGTTAGTTAATAACTCCATAGTAACAATAATGATTTGGATGATTTAATAAAATATTTAGTGGATTATATTATCATTAAAATTTTTGTAATGTCCTAATGGTCAGATAGTCTTCAATTACCCTAAAATATATACTATACACTTGGATTTAAAAGGTGAGAAAAGCACTTAAAAGTTGACAATTTAAGTAGACCAGCCAAGATGCTATATAATAAGTGGAAGCAGTACTGCCCAACTCCATTCCATAGGAACCACACCCCCCAAAAAAATTAGAAAATATTTAGATTGAGTGTTGTTTGGAAAACCCAAAGAAAAATCATAAGTCATTTTGTCAATATACATTGGTGTAGGGAAACAAAGGTCTGCAGAGATACAAAATGGGGTCTGATGAGGGGGAGGCAGTATAAAGAGGATCCCTTTAGTACATGGATTGAACTGGGGCCTGGGGCTCTGCACTAGGACAAGAAAAGCCCTGAGAGAGGGGCCTGACTGTAGGGAATAGGAACAGTTCTCAATAAGTAGCTCTGAAGCTCATAACCCAGGCATGGTTTCCAGTGTGGAAAGAGGAGGGATGTGTATCTAGGGGTGTTGAATCAGTACAGGAACAAGGCCTGAGCCTGAAGCTGCATTCTTGTCAAGAAGCAAGAATAGGAACAATCGATTTCTGTAATGGCTCTAACTTTGGGAGCTAATCAGAAGTTCATATTTTGCCTCAGGCCAGTGGGAAGCTGAAACTGAATCTGAAAAAACTTCAAACTGACTGTAGTAGGGTTGAGCAGTAGTCTACTGGACCTCTATCCAGGGCAAGCTTACAATTGTTTTTCTCAGACCCAAATCTCTGTCAGAAGTTTACAAAACTCAGACAATGACAGCGGTGATCAGACTTTACCTTGGATCAGACTGTTTTGTGTTTACTGTATATTCTAGGTCCACAGTCTAAGGTACTTCTGAGGTGCTTGAAAAATACAGTATTTGATTTCTGGAGAAATCAGTTCCCAAGAAAATACAATCCAGGATCAAGCAAAGCTAAACATTTCTTCAAGAAATGACCTAAGCTTGACCTTAACTCAAAGCCCAATCAGGAATTAAAGCTATAAAATTAAGGGGAAAAAAAAAACTACTATAAAGAATACAATTGTAATAGAGATCTGGAATTACAAACCCAGAAGGAAAGAATAACTGTAAAAATATCTATAATGAAAGACTTAAATAAAATCAAATTTTGGATAGAAATTCAACTAGAATTCCTAGAATAAATGAAATGAGGGTTTAAAAAAAGGTTTAAAATGTTTTCATAAATGAAAGGAGAGTACTGGAGGAAAGAATTAAAAAAGAAATGATATCTCAAAAAAGCTTAAAAACCAATAGCATAAGAAGTATAAAACCATACCTATGCAACATAATCCTTGAAATTTTTAAATAACTGCATAGTAGTTAACAACTTCACAAGATAACAAAACACATTAAACAAAGTAAAAAAATGGAAAAAAGTAAATAATTGCAAAGTATATCATATTTTTAAAAATGGGGGGCGGAGCCAAGATGGCAGAGTAAAAGCAGTGACTTCCTTGAGCTCTCCCCCAAACCCCTCTAAATGCCTGTAAAAAATGGCTCTAAACAAATTCTACAGCAGCAGAACACACAAAAAAGACAGAATGAAACAAATTTCCAGGCCAAGACAACCTGGATGATTGATTAGAAAGGTATATCATGCCAGGGGGGAGAGGAACACAGTTTGGCATGGGTGCACACGCAAAACAGGCCTCAGGGAACCTGGAGCAGCCCTCAGAGGACTTAATCATGGTCAGCTGTGGCAGTTTCCAGACTTCTCAACCCACAAACCCCAAAGACAAGTTAGAAGATCAGTAGGAAAAGTCTGTGATTGCAGTGAGAGAGAACTTGGTCCTACCACCAGTCCCTATGCACCGCCTCGGGGCAGCAGCTGCTTCCTTAGCTTCCCGCTCACAGACAGAGGGGGAATCGAGTGGCCAATTAGAGGGGGATTGCAGGGATCTCTTTGCTGGTGCAAGATTCTCTTGCTTTGCCCATGTTTGGATCTGGGTCACAGTTCTGGGTGGCAGTCCTGGGGTGAGGAGAAGTGCTGCTGGGGTGCAGCTTGTAATGGTGTGGAAGAGAGAATCCTTCTCACCCTTCCAAGGCAGAAAAGAGTGCTTGTGGTCACTCATAGATCAGAGCACAGGCCAGGAAAAGAGCAAACACCTTGCCTTTGACCATACCAGCTTAGAGGAACTGAAAATTCTTCGGTCTCTAGGATTATCTCTGAAAACAACTGCACAAACCCCCTGAAGCTTGGGACAGTACATTCTCCACATTGGAAGCAGGCCCTTACTTAACAAAAATTTATAACTCAAGTAATTGGCTGGGATCATAAGCAAACCTCACAAAAAAAGTCAGACTTTCTTTGGTGACAAAGATCGAAACAAACAACCAGAAGAAGACAACACACTCAAAGCTTCTACATCCAAAGTCTCCAAGAAAAATACAAATTGTTTCCAGGCCATGGAAGAGCTGAAAAAGGATTTTGAGAAGCAAGTAAGAGAAATAGAGGAAAAACTGGGAAGAGAAATGAGAGTGGTGCAAGAAAATCATGAAAAACAAGTCAACAGCTTGCTAAAGGAGATCCCCCAAAAAAATTCTGAAGAAAATAACACCTTAAAAAATAGCCTAACCCAAATGGCAAAAGAGATCCAAAAAGCCAATGAGGAGAAAAATGCCTTAAAAAGCAAAATTGGCCAAATGGAAAAGGAAGTACAAAAGCTTACTGAAGAAAATACTTCATTAAAAATTAGAATGGAGCAATTGGAAGCCAATAACTTTATGAGAAATCAAAACAGTGTGAAATAAAAACAAAAGAATGAAAAAAAATAGAAAACAATGTGAAATATCTCGTTAGAAAAACAACTGACCTGGAAAATAGATACAGGCAAGATAATTTAAAAATTATTGGGCTATCTGAAAGCCATGATAAAAAAAAAATCCTGGGCATCATCTTTCAAGAAATTATCAAGGAAAATTCTTATTATTCTAGAATCAGAGGGTAAAATAGAAATGGAAAGAATCCACCGATCACCTCCTGAAAGAGCTCTCCAAAGGAAAACTCCTAGGAATATTGCAGCCAAATTCCAGAGTTCCCAGGTCAAAGGGAAAATATTGTAAGCAGTCAGAGAGAAACAATTCAAGTAGTGTAGAAACACAATCAGGATAACACAAGATTTAGCAGCTTCTATATGAAGGGACCAGAGGACTTGGAATAGAATATTCTTGAGGGCAAAGGAGATAGGATTACAGCCAAGAATCACCTACCCAGCAAAGCTGAGTACAGTCCTTCAGGGGAAGAAATGGTAATTCAGTGAAATAGAGGACTTTCAAGCATTCTTGATGAAAAGAATAGAAAATTTGACTTTCAAATACAAGACTCAAATACAAGAGAAACATGAAGAAGTAAACAGAAAAGAAAAATCAGAAGAGACTTATTAAGGTTGAATTGTTTACATTCCTGCATGGAAAGATGATATTTGTAACTCATGAGACTTTTGTCAGTATTAGGGCAGTTGGAAGGGAAAATTGTATGTATGTATGTATGTAGATAGATAGATAGATAGATAGATAGATAGATAGATAGATAGATAGATAGAAGGCACAGAGTGAGTTGAAGATGAAAGGGTGATATCTGGAGAATAAAATTAAGGGGTAGGAGGATTATACTGGGAAAAGGAGAAAGGGAGGGGTAGAATGGGGTAAATTATCTCACATAAAACAGACAAGAAAAGGCTTTTATGGTGGAGGGTAAGTGGGGCAAGGTGAGAGGGAATAAGTGAATTTTATTCTCATTGGATTTGGCTTAAGGAGGGAATACCATACACACTCAATTGGGTATAGAAATCTAACCCTACAGGAAAATAGGCTGGGAAGGAGATAAGAGAACATGGGGATAATAGAGGGGAGGGCAGATTAGAGAGGGAGTAATGAGAAGCAAACACTTCTAAGGAAGGGCAGGGTCAAAAGAGAGAATAGAATAAATGGGAGGTAGGATAGGATTAAGAGAAATATACTTAGTTTTTCACAACATGAAAAAAAAGAAAAAGAAAATTCTTGGCATTGTGAAATGGTTCAATGTCAGGAACTGATGGGATTTGTCAGTGGAAATGGCATTAGAGAAAAAGTATGGGGCAAGTAGGTGGAGCAGTGGATAGAACACAGGCCTTGAAGTCAGGAGGACCTGAGTTCAAATCCAGCCTCAGACCTAGCACTTCATGCTTACTAGCAGCTGTGTGACCCTGGGCAAGTCTCTTAACCCCAATTGCCTAAAAAAACAAAAAGAAAAAAAGTATTACCATCTGCTTTGGTTGCGCCCTAAGGACTACAGGACTTTTCCATTTGACTTGCAGCTGAAGCCTTCCATATGTGTTTTCTCCCTATTATAATCCAACATCCTTGAGAGCAGGAACTGTTTTACTTATCTCTTTGTAGCACATTGCTTAGCATTGTGTTTGTGCATAGTAAATGCATAATAAATGCTTTATTAATTTATACACCTGCAGCTAGGTGGGACAGTGCGAGGCCTGGAGTCAAGAAGATCTGAGTTTGAATCTGGCCTTAGACACTTAACTAGCTGTGTCACCCTAGGAAAGTCACTTAAACCCTGTTTGCCTCAGTTTCCTCATCTGTAAAATAGCAATAGCTAATAACAGCACTCATCCCTCAGAGTTTATTGTGAGAATCAAATGAGAATAAAAATCACAAAGCACTTAGCACAGTGAAAAAAAAGAAAAAAAAACTTGTTTGTGGGTAGTAGTTTGCAACTGAATTCCTCAAGGGCAGTGACTGATTTTGCATTTCTTTGTATCCTTAGTGCTTAGTAGAGTGCCTGACACATAATAGTTGGATTAGTAAATGTTTATTGACTGACTAAAAACCTATAACCAAAGGAGAAAAGTCCAAATGCTTAATACATTTCTAATGAAATATAATAAAGTAAAAATCATATTCAATAAAGGACCATCAGAAAAAAAATAACTAGTGACTAAAAATCCTAAAGAATCAATGGATTAAAAAAATTTTTTTGAGGGTCAGCTAGGTGGCATAGTGGATACAGCACTGGCCTTGAAGTCAGGAGGACCTGACTTCAAATCCAGCCTCAGACCAAACACTTAGCATGTACTAGCTGTGTGAGCTTGGGCAAGTCGCTTAACTTCAACTGCCTTAAAAGAAACTATTGAAACAACAGGTAATTTTATTAAAGAAAATGACAATCAGGTAACATACATTTTTGTGGCACATCCTACATATACATAGAGTAAAATTAATATTTCTAAACACATTCATCACCAAAAGAGAGAAAGAACAGGTCACCAAATTATACAATAGAAAATCAAGATTTTAAAACAGAAATATTGAAATTAAAAAGGATATTAATGAAACTAAAAGTAAAAACAAAACAATTTAATTAAGAAGCAAAATCAGTTATTTTGAAAAATGCAAAAGTTAAAACTAACTAATTTGAGTTTTTTAAGGAAGAAAATAAAATTAACAGTATAAAAATTGGCAATTTCCTTCTTTGGGAAAAATGATTTCAAGGAAATTATATCTTAAAGAGGATTAAAATTCAGCATACTTTTCCACTATTTGTTTAGAAACCAGTGGATAGTGTCCAGCGAATCAATAAGGGAGGCAAAACACTAAGTGCAGCCCATTATGTGTGGTGGCAAATAAGCAGAATTGAAAATTTGTAGAAAAATAGGTACTGACTGCTACAAAAGGGGAAAGTGACAAGATCTTATGTTGTATGAGCTATTTTTGTCTTCAGTGCATGAAAGTCACAGCAATTCAAACCTTACCAGGCCCAACTCTATCACCTTTGCAACATTTCTCCAATAGACACTCCTCTCCTTTGATCCTGCCCCCAACCACCCTAATGGAGGCTTTTCTCATTTCTTGGCCGAACTACTTCAGTGGCTTATTGCTTGATCTACCTACCACAAGTCTCCTCTCATTCCAGTTCATCTTCCACTTAGATATTGAAGTCATCTTCTTCAAGTGCAAGTCTGAACCATGTTCCACTCCACTAAATAAGTTTTAGTAGCTTTCTCAACTCCAGAATCAAATATCAAATTCTCTCTTTTAATGTATGAAGCTCTTCATAATCTAGTCACTCCTTACTTTTCCACTTTTTCACCTCATACCCCATCGACACATGTATTTTTAAAAAATTATTTTATTTTCAATTCATGGAATAAAACAAGTATTTCCAGAAATACAATTTAAAAAAAAAAGGATGATTGCATATGAAACTGCAAATCTACCATGTACAATCTCTCCAAATACACAACTAAGTTATCGTGTAAATTTCCCTTTAGTCCTTTTTTTCCCCTTTTTTTCTCTTACCCCCCCACCATAGAGATGGCTACCGAAGACACAAATAGGTATATATATATATATATGTGTGTGTGTGTGTGTGTGTGTGTGTGTGTGTGTGTGTGAAATAATTCTATACATACTTCTATTTATTCAACACTGGCTTTATTTCTATTCCTTGAACAAAACATTCCATTTCGCAGCTCCTGGTGTTTTCAGCAGCTGTTCCTCATATTTAGAATACCCTCCTTCCTCATCTCTGCCTTCTGGATTCCCTAGCTTCCTTAAAGACCCAGATAAATTCTCACCTTCTACAGGAGTTGTCTTTTTGCTTGTTTTTTTAACAATTGTTCCTAGTTCCATTGCCTTCACTTTGTTAATTATTCTCTATTTATCTTTTATGTAACTTGTTTGTATACAGTTATTTCTATATTGTCTTCCCCATCAGAGTTCCTTGAGGACAAGGACTTTTTTATTGCCTTTTTGTTTATCAGACCTTAGCACAATGTCCAGCATATAGTAGGTTCTTCCTAAATGTTTATTGACTGAATAATAACTAACTGAAGAGGAAGTATGTCCTATGGAAGGCAAATAGCTTTCCTGATCACACAAAGATAAAAGAAGGCAAGATAAGATAAGATCAGCACAAAACAATTAGAAAGTAGAGAAAAAGAAAGTATCTTAAAATAATATAAATAGTAAATTATTTGTTTCACTCTTTGAATGTGACTTGAGTTGTCAATGATACAGACTAGTCATTTTGCTATTAATTTTACCTATTAGTTCCAAAATACATAATATCATTTTTGACCTTGTCTCTTCAGAACACAATTATTACAGACTAGTATAAATGAAAGTGCATTCAAAAGATCATAAGATTAGACAAAAATAGATGAAGTGTAAAGGGTGTAACAGTATAACAGTTAAAATGGCTAATTGGTAATACAGAAAGTCTCAGGTAAAGCATAAAGAAGAAAATTCAGAGTCCCTGTTAAGAAGGAAGATATCAAAATTGAAATGATATTTGATACAATAAAGTGATGCTAGTTCTGCCCAATAATCTAAAGTAAGGTTGGAAACTGGAGGCAGAACAGAAAGCAGAAATGAGAACTTTGAAATTACATTCCTGAGATATTGACTCTCCAGAGATTCCAAAATGATGCTCTGTTAAGCTAATTTGGTCAGCTTTGGTCTTAATAATAAATAGAAGTGTCAGAGCTTGCCCAACTTCAATGATTCAGAAAAAAAAACCCTATGCTTCAGAGGGAGTTGAATTAAAAAATTCAAACCTTTAAAATCCTTGTGAAGATATTGTAAACTTCTAATAAAAGATATTGCAATACTGAAGTACAAAGTTCAGTGCTTCAGAAAATCTAAATTATACATTGCATCACCTAACAGTCAAAAAAACCCAAAACTTGTGTTCTACTCAATATAATTTTAGCCTGTTTTATAAAGGGAGCCATCCATCATCAATTATCCCAAGGAACCATCCATCAGATTTACTTGTCTTGTTTGTACTGGATGTTGTAATTACCTTGAAAGAAAAAGATACTTGAGGAAAATAGTTGCAGAAATATAGTATGAAAAAAAAGCTTTTTAAGACCGTGACTGCAAAAATTGACCTTGTATGTCTTTAACCATGGACATTTTAACCTCCCAACTAACAAATTTTTTTTTCTCCATGTTCCACTCTCTACCCCCACATTGCCTCATTGAGCAATAATAGAAGAAAAAAATCATAACAAATATCCATCGTTGAGTAAAATAAATTCTCTCATTGCTCGTATCAACAATGGATATCTCATTCTTCATTGTTAGTCAATTACCTCTGTGTCAGGACATTGAGAGCATGCTGTAGTCTTCTGCATTCATGCTTTGTTATTGCATCAGAGTACTCACCTAGTCACTAATTGAGTAGGTGGGTAGACAAGTGGCATCATTAACCCATTTTTTTCTGATCTGAGATGCCTATAGAGATGGCCTACTATTGTCTAACACAGAAGAATCTTCCTTGTTTGAGGCATTGTGGAGAGCGACTGGTTCTCGACTCAGTTTTGTATTACCACATTCTTTACGCTCCATTGCCAGACACCAGAAATTTCTGTCTGGTTCTGAGATATCTCTCCCTTTTGTACAAATGTTTTAGGATACAATCAAGTTTCTCATATGACGGCTTTGCTCGATTCAAGCCAGTATACAGGCTTTATTCACATCATTTTTCTGATTGATTCAATAAAAAACTTTTCTTCCTCAACAAAAATAATTACTTTTAAATGAGTGAAAAAATCAATGGGGTCTCAGCATTACACATGCTTATCCACAATATCTTTTTTATTCTATTTATAATCTGTTAACCAGAAATCCTTTTCTTCATATCAATTTATACAAACAACTCAGAAAATTCTTGCTAAAATTTAGAAGCAATGGGTGAACCTGCAAGAGTCAGACAATTTTATATTTGATTACTTGTGATTTTAAGTATTTCCCAACAATATAAAGCTATGACAAATAGTTACCTATGTACCAATTTAAATTTTACAGTGAAACTCTGATTTTAAAATTAATTCAATACTTATATATTTAACATAAAATATAGAAAAGTAATGTATTTCCCCAAAATGATTAAGGTAAATAATTAAAGACTTTTGAAATGTGTCTAGTATTTAATTTCTGTTATATTACATTGCATTTAGTTAATTGTAAACAAACCATTTTCAACATAATAGTTCGCACACTGAAAGTAATTAAATTTCATTTATCATCTACCTGATATCCCTTAATATTGTTTCATAATAACATGAGGAAAAATAGACATATTAGGAACTACATAATTTTATATAAAGTTTATGCTGTTACTAATTTTTATTGTGACAGGATTAAAATATAGACTTAAATTCACATTAAGTCAGAAATAGGAGGAACAGTATATGTAAAAGAACAGATATTCTTTGTTATTCAATAAATGAAAAGCAGACCAAAACAAAGATTAGATATATACCTAATAGAAAATGTTAGTTATAAAATAATTCTAGTTTTTCCAGCTATTTGGGAGAACAAAAAATAATTCACAAAGGTGCTCAGTTTCTGTATTTATAATGCACAGTCAAAAATTTTAAGGTACTTTTTAGAATATTCAATTTTGCTATTATACTTTGAATGTAATAGGTGCTCAATAAATATTTTACAATGTAATTATTTAAAGCCTTTAAAATAGAGATCTTGTGAGAACTGATCATTTTGGAAGTGGCTTAATAAACTGAGGTATAAGGATATTATTACAAAATGAGAAAAGGCAAGTTTCGTGGATTCTGAGAAGCCAGGGAAAACTTGTATGAACTTATACAGAGTGAAATAAGAATAACCAGAAAAACAATTGACATGATGGACATGATATTGTAAAGAAAAGCAATTTTTGAAGACATCAGAACTATGATTAAAACAAAAGAATCTAATCATCATTTCAGAAGACTGATGGTGAAGCATTCCTACCACCTCTTAAAAGAGAGATGATGAACTAGGGGTGCAGGATAAAAGATATACATTTTCAGACATGACATATGCACTAATGTGTTTTGCTTGATTATACCTACTATAAGAAGGTACTTCCACTGATATGGATAGGCAGAGGTGGATGAGTATGTTTTAAAAAGATAGAAAAGAGAATAAAGAAGGCATTTATAAATGCATTGTAAATACATTGAAGAGAATAAAAAGTAGTTCAAAAGGTAAAAAACAAATAGGGTGGTTTTGTTACTACCATATCAATACAAACAAATAATCAAATAAATACAATCATATAAATAAATTAATCAACAAGTATTTATTAAATGTTTACTATGTTCTAGAAAGTCTACTAAGTGCTAGGATACAAAGTAAAAATAAAACCATTCCAACTGGGGAGACAAGGACATGCATACATGTACATAAATATATGTAAAAATATACACACACACACATACATACATATATATATATATATATATATATATATGGGCAAGTTCAGTATATTTTTCTCTAAATTAATAGGAAATACAAATGTATGTATATATTTTGTAATATGTGTAATGCATACATGCATACATGTAAACCATATATATGCACATATATACATGGGATGGATGCAAAATGATTACAGTAAAGTTTTGGAAGAGAATTTGTACAGAAGTTGGTACTGAGTTTCCTTGAAGAAAACAAGAATTCAAAAAGGTAGAGGCAAAGAGGGAGCATGTTCCAGGTTTAGATGGCATTTACTATAAAAACACAGAGATGAAAGATAGACTATTGGTTATGTTTAATTATATGGAAGAACGCAGAACATGATCATTGAATATGAGGAGTAGAGCAATTAAAAAAAAACTGGAAAGTTAGGAAGAAGCCAGCCTGAAAAGCTATTTAAATGTCCAAAAATTAGACCACAGGGAGCTCCCGGAGTTTGCTGAAGGACAGAATGGATTTGGTGATGTCATCAGACCCTAAAAATTTTTTCTTTAGCAACTATGATGATTAATAATTGCAGTTTGGAGAAACTTGAGAAAGGGAGATGAAAAAAGGGGGCTACTCAATAGTCTAAGTGAGAGGTGAATTAAGGGAATGACTATGTGAGTGGAGGGAAAAAGACATATGCAAGAGATGTTTTAGAGAAAGAAATAAAATTATGCAATTGGTTTCACATGTGGGGTAAGACAGATTAAGTAGTCAAGAATGAAAGCAAAAGAATAGTTTTGTGGATAAAGAGATAATGAGTTATGTTTTGGATACTGTCAAAACATTTTGGAGATTCCCTATTTCCCAAAGCAAAGGCCCAGAAAGCACACTGTGTCCTGAGCTTGGCATAACAATAATCATTTGTGTTCAGGTTGATTTCACCCTCTTACAAAGAGCATTTCTTGGACCAGCACTGGGTCTTCAATGAGGGATTTAGCTCCTCATTTTTCCCAGGCCATCCATCACATGTTCATAATCCCTGTTCCTTGTCCCTAACAGGTACTGAACATCTGCTTCTGACACAGAACTCTGGTTCTATATCTGGCAAGGTGGTCACAACGCTCAAGACTTGAGACAATGACCATTCCCACAAGACCTAAGAACACTTGTATTGTTCCAAGAAATACTAACCATGAGAACTATCTCAAGATCTAAGAAAGATCATGTTGTGGGCCAAACCTTTTCATGTGTACAAGTGGCACCAACCTTAGCAGCCTTAAGCTTCTTTGGGCAGGGGAGGAAAAGAAGCTTCCATATGCATACTTCATTTTCCTGACTCTCAAATTATTTAAATTACTGTTTGTGTCCTGACTCTCCTGTCTCTAGCTTGCTCTGTTTGTTTGGCTCCAGTCACCCACAGGTTAGAGGCTGGTTCTAGTCCAGTTGACAGCATACTGATTTGAGATTCTATGAGATACTAACTTTCAAATGTTCAATAGATAGTTGGTCATGTGGGATAGGAGCTCTGGAGAGAAATATATATCTGTGTATAAATTTGTGGAGTATTTGCAAAAAGATGATAAGTGAATCACTGGATGCTAATAAGGTCACCAAGAGAGAATATAGAAAGAAAAGAGCCCAAGACAGATTGTAGGTGCTCCACCACAGTTAGTGGATATATATTGTGGATAATTATTTAGCAAAACAGATTGAAAAGGTTAACATAAACTTTAAAATATCTGAAATGAAATTTCATTAAATACTTCACAGGTTTCCTAAACTTAAAAGTTTCCTAAACTTAAAAAAAACCTGAAATGTAAAACAACAAGTAACAACATGGTTTCATATAAAATCATGTTGGGTTTTTTCTTTTGTTTTTCTTTTGATCAGTGAAGCTTGTTAAATTCAAAGTAATGAAGAAAATTTAACAGTGTGGATGTTGTGTCTCCACAGTGCCCATTTTTTTTTCCAGTGAAGAGATAGGTCTATATAGAAGCAGCCAGGAGAGTCTCTATCTTCAAATAATTTATATTCTAATGTTGGAAGACAGCACATAAAAGGCTAGGGGATGTGCATTATAGCATAATGTAACAAAAGAATGTACAATGGGACTGCACTAAGAGCAGAATATAAGTATCCCCACAAATGTCAATATTTACAATATGTATATCTATATGCATATATATGTATGATCTCTTGCATAAGGCACATCAAATCCCTACTTCTCTATTGTATTGGATCTCTCACTTCAACTTGTTTTCACATTGTCAAGTCTAAGTTACCAGTGACTTTTGTCACTGCCGCTATAGGATTACATTCACAGTCTCTATAATGTCTGGGGGTAACTGTTGAGTTACTTTCCCATTTCACCCCTCTGACTTACAGTTGGAACTTGCCACATAGGTTGTCTCAACCATTAGAATGTGAGCTCCTTGAAAGTAAGGATTGTCTTACTTTTCTATTTGTATCCCCAGTACCTAGTATTATGTTTTGCACATAATAAATTCTAAATAAATGCTTTGCTCATTTATTCATTCATTATTAAGCACTTGAACTAAGGTGAGAACTGTGTAGCTGGAGAGAATTGGTTTAATGTAAGAGAAATGGTGAAGGTAAAAATGACAAGATTTGGCAGGGGGTCAAATATATATGTATTGAAGGAGAATGAGGAGTCCTGTATAATGTCAAGATCACGAACCTCAAATACTAGGTTTATAGAAATGTGGAAGCTTTGAAGAGGAGAAGGTTTGGGAAAAAGAGAATGAAGTTCAGTTTTAGACATGTAAGTATAAGATGTCTCCTAGACATCCAGTTTGAAAGGTACACTGGGAAATTGATAATTATGGACTGAAAATCAGGTCAGGATCAAGAGCTAAATATAGTGAAATGACAGTTAAATGGAATTTGATGGTGGGGGAGAGAGAGAGAGACAGAAACAAAGAGAGACACAGAGAGGGATAGAAACAGAGACAGAGACAGAGACAGAGACAGAGACAGAGACAGAGAGACAGAGACAGAAGAAAAAAGTGTGAAAGTGCAAATGTCTGGAGGACTGAAAGTCTGCAGCAATCTAACTAAGGTGTTCTCTGTGGGGCTGAAGCATGTAGTGCTTGTATGAAGGATGCTTTAAGGTAAAGGAAAGCTCATAGTTCTGTCTAGAGCAGGAGCAGGAGGGTGGGGAGGACTAAAGACTGCCAACTAAAGTTTGCCAACACTGTGAGTGCAGACATATTAGATAATTAATAAATCAGAGGCAGGAGCACTAGAAACTGGGAAATATATCAAACATAGTCTGACCACCCCATATAAAGCTATAAGAAAAATTATTGAAAAATTTAAGAACTCTGATTAATTTAATGATATACCACAATTCCAGAACACTGATGATGAGCCATATTTCCTGCCTCTTGAACACGATAGGTGAAGGAATAGATGTACACATATATAACATATGCACATATAAAAAATGTCTGTATATATACATGTGCATGAATATATGTGCATATATACTTGTGTGCATCTGCATCTCTAGTCCATCACCTTCTTATCATGTTCAAGAGACAGGAACCATGATTCATATACACACACATGCATATACACATATCTATGCACATACAGATAACTATACATACACATGTGCACTTATACATACATGTGTCTACAAAATTTATATTTACATTTATATATACATACATACACACTATACAAAAATTTCTAGTTCTTTACCACCACAAAAAGACCTGCTATAAAAAACACAAATGTGTGTGTATATATACATATATGTATGTGTGTATATGTGTGTTTATTTGACATGGGTAATATGTGAATTTGTTTTACTTGACTATGGTTACTATCTTTTTTCTAAGAAAAGTTTTTTGTTTGTTTTTAGTAGGGTGGAGGGAGCATCAGAAGGAAAGATACTAGCTGTGTGTAAAATCCTGAATCATTTATCTTATCTAGATCTCAGTTTCCTCATCTGTAAAATGAGAAAGTAGAACTGGATCCCTCCTAGCATCCTCTGAGCTCTAAATCTATGAAACTCTCATTCCCCAAATTGCACTGTATTTAATACATACGTATATGTGTGTGTTGGTTCTCATAATAGCATATAAGCTTCTTGAAATCAGGGACTGTTGTACTTTTTTGTCTTTGTCTCCTGATTGCCTAACAATGCCTGACATACAGTAGTTATTTAACAAATAATTATTGAGTGATATTTGTTTGTGGGGAGCAGAGACATTTTCAAGGATGAAATACAAATTTACCTGAGTTTTGGAGGAGATGCCTCATATTTAAATTATTAAATATTCAATGAAGCAGGAAGTTGGTTTTTTTTCCTTGGAGGAGTTCAAGCTGTCAGATAACCACTTGTAAGAAATGGAATGTGTGTTTTAGGTAAAGGCAAGCAAAAGGAATTAAGGTCATTTTTTACTATGAAAAGCATTTCCAGGATAACAATAATGAAAGGCAATAATAATAACTATGATGATGATAATAATAAGCTGCATTTATATGGCATTTTATGGTTTACTCAGAACTTTCTTCAGAAAACCACTATAAGGTAGACTGGGCAAGATTATATCCAGAAAAAGAAATTAAGCTTCAGAAAGGTTATGAAATGAAATAATGATAACAAAGCACTTTTTCAACTTTAAAGTCCAATAAACATTTTAGCAGTTGCTACTCTTATTAAAGTGACTTTGTGGTTGTCACTTGTGCAAATGGAAATAGTCTTTTGACCATAATTCCACTGCTTGTTGCACTACAAGAAGCTATCTTCGGAGCACACACAGTATTTCCCTTTTCTTTGAGGGACATGATAGCCTAAAGATGGAGAATAAGGTATAGATAAATAACTATTGCATAGGGAATAATATCTGTGTTCACAAAAATTTATAAACAAGAAAATGGAACTTCAGAGAAGGGAGCAATCAGTTGTCAAATTTTGTACAACATTACTCAGTTTCTCATGTCTGACACCTTTTTCTCTACTCACATAGACATCACATTAATTCAGCTCTTTATCACATTTTCCCTGTATGATTGCAATGGCCTTCTAATTGGACAGGCCTCAAGTCTCTCACCATCTCAGCCACACCTCACAGGGCTGCCAAAGTGATTTTTTTTCTTTTTTTTAATTTAATTTTTTTTTTTGCATTTAAGAGTATTTAATTTTTTTTCCAATTACATGTAAAGATAGTTTTCATCATTCAATTTTTGTAAGAGTTTGATTTCAAAGCTTTTGTACTTCCCTCCCTTCCCTCCACCCTCCACAATAACAGAAAGAAATGTGATATGCATTATACATGTACAATAATGTTAAACATATTTCCACATTAGTCATGTTGTAAAAGAAGAAATAAAACAAAAGGGAAGAACCACAAGAAAGAAAAAAAAGGCATAAAAGTCGAAAATAGTATGCTTTGATCTGCATTCACACTCCACAGTTCTTTCTCTGGATGTGAATAGCATTTTCCATCATGAGTCTTTGGGAATTGTCTTGGATCACTGTAATGCTAAGAGCTAAGTACATCGTAGCTTATCATCACACAGTGTTACTATTACTATGTACGATGTTCTCCTGGTTCTACTCACTTCACTCGACATTAGTTCGTGTAAGTTTTTCCAGGTTTTTCTGAAATCTGCCTGCTCATCATTTCTTATAGAATAATAGCATCCCATTACATTTATACACCACAACTTGTTCAGCCATTCCCCAGATTATGGGCATCACCAAAATTTCAAATTCTTTACCACCATGAAAAGACCTGTTAGAAATATTTTTGTGTATGTGGATCCTTTTCCCTTTTTAAAAATGTTTTTGGAATATAGACCTAGCAGTGGTATTTCTGGATCAAAGAGTATGCACAGTTTTATAGCTCTTTGGGCATGGTTGCAACTTGCTCCCCAGAATGTTTGGGTCATTCCACAACTTCACCAACAATGCATTAGTGTTCCAATTTTACCACCTCTTCTACAACATTTATCATTTTCCTTTTCTGTCATAATAGCAAATCTGATATATATGAGGTAATACTTCAGAGTGGTTTTAATTTGCATTTATCTAATCAATAGTGATTTAGAGCATTTTTTCCCATATGATTATAAATAGCTTTAATTTCTTCATCTGGAAACTGCTTGTTCATATTCTTTGACCATTTATCAATTGGGGAATGACTTGTAATCTTATAAATTTGATTAAGTTTTCCATATATTTGAGAAATGAGGCCTATATCAGCAACATTGGCTGTAAAAATTGTTTCCTAGATTTCTGCTTCCATTCTAATCTTGGTTGCATGGTGTTTGTGCAAAACCCTTTTTGATTTCATATACTCAAACATCCATTTTATATTTCATAATGTTCTCTATCTCTTATTTAGTCATAAATATTTTCCTTCTCCATAGATCTGATATGTTAACTGTTCCTTGCTCACTTAATTTGCTTATGTTATCATCCCTTATGCCTAAATCATGTACCCATTTTGACCTTGCCTTGTTGACTATTTGGCTACTATGCCTAGTTCACCTAACCTACTCCACTGATCCACCACTCTATTTCTTAGCCAGTACCAAATAGTTTTGATGATTTTTGCTTTATAATACAATTTTAAATCTGGTATGGCTAGGCCACCTTCCTTTGCATTTTTTTTCCATTAATCCCTTTGATACTCTTGACATTTTGTTCTTTCAGATGAATTTTCTTATTTTTCTAGCTCTATAAAATATTTTTTAGTAGTTTGATAAGTTGGGCAGTGAATAAGTAAATTAATTTAGGTTGAATTATCATTTTTTTTTTATTGTATTAGCTCAGACTTCCCATGAGCAATTGATATTTTTCTAGTTGTTTAGATCTGACTTTATTTATGTGAAAAGTGTTTTGTAATTGTGTTCACATTGTTCCTAGGTTTGTTTTGGCAAGTAGAATGCCAAATATTTTATATTGTCCACATTTATTTTGAATGGAATTTCTCTTTCTTTTTCTTGGTGCTGGACTTTATTGGTAATATATAGAAATGTTGATATTTATATGGGTTTATTTTATATCCTGCAACTTTGCCAAAAATTGTTTATTATTACAATTAGCTTTTTAATTGATTCTCTAGGATTCTTTGAGTATACCATCATATCATCTGCAAAAAGTAATGTTTTTTTCTCATTGCCCATTCTAATTCCTCCAATTTCATTTTCTTCTCTTATTCCTAAAGTTGACATTTCTAGTAAAATATTGAATGATAGTGGTGATAATGTTTCACCCTTGATCTTACTGGGTAAGTTTCTAGTTTATCCCCTTACAAATAATGCTTGCTGAGGGTTTTAGATAGCTACTGCTCATCATTTTAAGGAAAGCTCCATTTATTCCTATGCTTTCTAGTGTTTTTAATAGGAATGGGTGCTGTATTTTACCAAAAGTTTTTCTGCATCTACTGAGATAATCATATGATTTCTGTCAGTTTTGTTATTGATATGATCAGTTATGCTAATATTGAACCATCCCTACATTCCTGGTATAAATCCCACCTGATGATAATGTATTATCCACATGATAAAATGTTGTGATCTCTGCTAATGTTTTATTTAAAATTTTTGCATCAATATTCATCAGGGAAATTGATCTATGATTTTCTTTCTCTGTTTTGACTCTTCCTGGTTTAGTTATCAGTGCCACATTTGTCTCATAAAAAGAATTTGGTAGGGCTCCTTTGACCACTTTCTCAAATAACTTACATAGTACTAGAATTAATTATTCTTTAAATGTTGCTAGAATTCACTTGTACATACATCTGACCCTGGAGATTTTCTCTTAGGGAGTTTGTTGATGGCTTCTTCAATTTCATTTTCTAAAATGAGGTTATCTAAGTATTTTATTTACTCTTCTGTTAATTTGGATAATTTATGTTTTTGTAAATATTCATCCATTTCACTTAGATTGTCAGATTTATTGGCATACAGTTGGGCAAAATAACTCATAATTATTGCTTTAATTTCCTCTTCCTTGGTGGTGAATTCACCCTTTTCGCTTTTGATACTGGTAATTTAGTTTTCTTCTTTCAACATAACCTGCAGTATGTAAGATATAAGCATTCTTCAAATGAAAAGTTATTGCTTTATAGTCTGAATCTTCTCCTATGTTCTGCTATGCATATACTTTTTCTTTTCTTATTTTATATTTAAGTTTAATATTTAAGTTTATGTTTATTTTCTTATTTTATATTTAACTTTTGGTATTTGTCTAAAATTTTAAAAGTATTAAAAAATCAAATTATCGAAGGGCTTCTGTATTCTGTTTTTTTTAAATAAAACCACTCTTAGTTTTACTTATTAGTTCAATAATTTTCCTACTTTCAGTTTTATTAATCTCACTGTTGATTTTCAGAATTTCTAATTTGTATTTAATTGGGGATTCTTAATTTGTTATTTTTCTAGCTTTTTTTTAGTTGCATGCCCAATTCATTGATTTCCTCCTCTATTTTATTTAAATGTATGCATTTAGAGATATAAAATTTCCCCTAAGGACTGCTTGGCCTGCACCCCATAAGTTTTGGCATATTGCCTCATTATTGTCATTCTCTTTCATGAAATTATTGATTGTTGCTATGGTTTATTTTTGATCCACTTATTCTTTAGGATTAGTTTATTTAGTGTCCAATTAACTTTTAGTCTATATTTCCATGGCCCTTTCTTACATATAATTTTATTGCATCATGATCTGAAAAGGATGCATTTAATATTTCTGCCTTCCTGCTTTGGATTGTGACTTTTTTTGCTGTAATACATGATCAGTTTTTGTCTAGGTGCCTTGTACCTAGAAAAAGCTATATTCTTTTCTATCCTTTTTCAATTTTCTCCAGAGGTCTATCATATCTAACTTTTCTAAATTCTATTCACCTCCTTAACTACTTTTTTGTTTATTTTGTGCTTAGATTTATCTTGTTCTGATTGGGGGAAGCTTCAGGTCCCCAACCAGCATAGTTTTGATGTTATTGCATCCTGTAACTCACTTAACTTCTCCTCTAAGTATTTGCATACTATCCCACTTGGTGCATACATGTTTAGTATTGATATTACTTCATTGTCTATGGTACCTTTTAGCAAGATGTAGTATCCTTTATCTCCTTTAATTATATCTATTTTTGCTTTTGCTTTGTTTGAGATCAGGATAGCTACTCCTGCTGTTTGTTTGTTTTGTGTTTTTCTTTTTTTACTTCAGCTGAAGCATAATATATAGTCTGCTCCTGCCTTTTACATTTACTATGTGTGTGAGTCTCTCTGCTTCAAGTATGTTTCTTAAAAACAATATATTGTAGGATTCCGATTTTAAATCCACTCTGCTATCTACTTTTGTGTTTGGTTGGTTGTTTTTTTTTTGGGGGGGGGAGTTCATCCCATTCACCTTCCCAGTTATGTGTATTTCTTCCCAACATATTTTCCCCATTTACGTTTTTCTCTCTCCTTTCACCCTGTCCTTACTCACCAGTGTTTTGCTTCTGAACACCACCTCCTGCAATATTGCCTCCCTTCTATCAGCCCCACCCATTTTCTTTCCCTTTTTCTCTCCTACTTCTGCCCTCCCTTCTATCACCCTCTTTTTTCCCCTTCCCCTCCTACTTCCCTACAGGGCAAGATAAATTTCTATACCCAATTGAGCCAAAACTGATGAGAGTAAGGTTCAAAACCTCCTCCCTTCTTTCCCTCTACTGTAATAGGTCTATTTTACCTCTTCAAATAATATAAATTATCACATTCTATATATCACTTTCCTCTTCTCCCAATGCAATCTTTTTTTTCCACCTTTTATTTTTTTAATATCATCACATCAAAGTCTGCTTATACTTACACCCTCTGCTAGATATATTCCTTCTAAGTGCCCTAATAGAGATACAATTCTCAAGAGTTACAAGTGTCATCCTCCCATATAGGGATATAAGCAGTTTAACCTTATTGAATAACATGTTTTTTTTTTAATTTCCTGTTTATGTTTTTATGTTTCTCTTGAGTCTTCCATTTCAAGATTGAATTTGGTGTTTTCATCAGGAATGTTTGAAAGCCCTTTATTTCATTGAATATCCATCTCCTCCCCTGAAAGATCATGCTCAATTGTGCTGCATAGGTGATTCTTGATTCTATTTCAAGCTCCTTTGCCTTCTGGAATATCATATTCCAAGGCCTCTGATCCTTTAATGTAGAAGCTAAGTTCTGTGTAATCCTGAATGTGGCTCCTTGATATTTGAATTGTTTCTTTCTGGCTGCTTGCAGTATTTTCTTCTTGTCCTGATAATTTTGGAATTTGGCTACAATATTCCTTGGAATTTTCATTTTGGGATCTCTTTCAGGACATTATTTGTAGATTATTTCAATGACTATTTTACCCTCTGGTTCTAAGATATCTAAGCAGATTTCCTTGATAATTTCTTGAAAGATGCTGTCCAGGCTCTTTTTTGATCATGGCTTTCAGTAGACCAATAAATCTTTAATTGTCTCTCCTGGACATATTTTTCAGGTTAGTTGTTTTTCTGATGAGGTATTTCAAATTTTCTTCTATTTTTGATTCTTTTGATTTTGTTTTATGGTTTCTTGATGTCTCATAGAGTCCTTAGTTTCCACTTGACAACTCTAGTTTTCAAGGGATTATTTTTTTTTTTCAGTTAGCTTTTCTACCTCCTTTTCCATTTGGCCAATTCTACTTTTTAAAGGGCCATTTTCTTCAGTGGATTTTTTTTTCTTTTTGGCCAATTCTGTTTTTTAAGTTTTCTTTAGTCAATTTTTTGCTTCCTGTTCCAAGCTGTTGACTCATTTCATAATTCTCCTACATAACTCTCATTTCTTTTCCCAATTTTTCTTGTACTTTTCTTACTTGATTTTTAAAATCCTTTTTAAGCTCTTCTAAGAGGACTTTTTAAGCTTAAGAACAATTCATATTACCCTTTGAGACTTTACATGCAGGCATTTTGACATTGTTGTCTTTCTGAGTTTGTGTTTTGATCTTCCCTGTCGCCAATAGTAGCTTTCTATAGTCAGAGCTCTTTTTGTGTTTTTTTTTGTTTTTTGTTTTTTGTTTTGTTTTGTTTTGTTTTTGCTTATTTTTCAAAGTTGAGCTCTGTTCCTGGGGCACAGGTGGTACTGTCCCAAGCTTCTTGTGCAGGAGGTCAGTGCTCTGGTTACTGGTTTTCTGTACCGCGACCTCAGGTGCTTATTGCTTGCCCAGTGAACTGGAGTGACCTGGCCTAGTTGTGTCTATTGTGCTGGGGTTCTGGGACTGACAATTTGTTTGCTGTCATGGAGCTGGAGACTTCACAGGTTCCCTACTCTTCCACTAGCCTGCTGAACCAGGATAGAGGGGCCTTGGGTGCTGGTCTGTGCTGTGCCTAAGAGCTTCCCCCTGGTTTGCTCAAACACCTGGTTTGGGCTATGCTGCCCTTTTACCCAAGTGAGACAACCCTTTCCTGAAGTTTTTATAAGTTATCTTAAGCTGGTAAATTGTTTTACTTTGTGGTTTTTGGGTTCTGTCTCTCCAGAATGCATTTAGAAGTTTGATTTAACATTGTTCCCGAGGGAAACTGAGGAGATCTCAGGCAATGTCCTGGCTTCTCTCCACCATCTTGGCTCCACTCAGTTGTTTTTCTTAAGTAAAGATGTGATTCCTATATTCAATAAACTCCAATCATTCCCTATTTAATCTGGGACAAAATATGAACTCCCTTATTTAGCTTTTAAAGCCTTTCTTCATCCTCTCCTTCTAGCCCATTAGATATTACTTCCTATTTCTGATTCTAATCTAGACAAATTAGCCTTCTCTCTATTCTTTACACACACCACTACATTTCCTATCAGTAATCCTTTTCCCTTGCCATCTTATATGTCTGGAATGAACTTCTTCCTAATGTTTTCCTCATAGAATCCTTTTCTCTCTACCAGATGCAGTTTAATGCTGTTTCCCAAGTGAAGTCTTTCCTGATCTCCCCAAAAGTTTGTGCCATCCCTCCTGAATGATACCATAGCTAAATTTGTATTTAATTATTTTATTTTTATTCTATGTCTCTCCTCTAGGAGCTAAGCTCAGTATGAGTAGAACTTCTTTGATTCATTGTGTTTGTGTCTCTACTTCCAGATGGAGTGCCTGGACATAAAGTGTCCATAATAAATAAGATTGAGTAGATAAGGGTATTATATTGAGGTATTTGAAAAATTCAAGAATCCAGAAAATACACAAAACAATAAATCATTGAGCACTGGACTTTAAGTCAGGACAAATCCCGTCTCTGCTCTTCATCACCTCTGTTATCTTTGGTAGGGCATATTATTTGGGACCTCACTTTCATCGTCTTCAAGAAGCAAGGACTAAATGACCTATAGGGACCTTTCTATCCCAGATTCCTTGATGATAATTGGGAATTACATATCACTTTTTCCCAACCTCTTCACATTGGGGAAAAACAATAGAGCATAAACTCCTTGAAGACAAGAACTATGTTTTGGGTTTTTTTTTTTGGCATGTAGGGATAGGGACTAGATTTGTGACTTAATTGGTACTAAGAACTCCAGAGTGAATAACCTGCTTCTTCCATTGTAAGATGCAACCTTATCTGCAACTGATGGTCTTCAAGAAATGCATGGAGTATTGAGAGGTTGTCACTTGCCTAGAGTCATACAGCCAGTAAGTGTTAAACACACAGTATGCATTTAATAAGTATTTATTAAATTCCATTGAAGAACTGAGTCCCAAAGAAGTAAAGTGCTCAATGAGACCACACAATGAATAGGAGCCAGAGCCCAAACTTCCAAACCATGTCTTCTGATTCTAAGTCTGGAATCCTTTTCAATATATAATAGAATGTTTCATCCTTCATGTAGGGCATGGCATAAGATCTAGGTTGTTTTTTGCTTTGTTTTGTTTTTAATGGTAAAAAATTTAAAGTTGGAGATGAGAATGAAGCACATTTTAATTAAGAAAACATCACAGGCAAAGATACTGACTTTGAAAAGTGCAGATGAGTTTATAGAATGGAAAGCAACTTTGTTGACCTGAACTCTTGAGAAAAAGAATTGTGAAGGTTTGGCAGCAGCTCATATGTTGGAACTGAGAGAGAAGAGTCAAAGGTGAATCTGAGAATCAAGCTACAGTGAATGGAAAAACAGTGGACTCATTAACAGAAATAGGTATAGGTACTTTTCTGTGCCAGTAAAGGCATAGGAACAAGGTCAGAACTAGATAGCTGACTTCCATTAACACATTTTTTTTCTACCTTCTACAAAATGCCTACCTTCAGGACACTCATACTCTTGCTGATCAAATTCATTCCTGATTGTCTAGTACACCACAGCAGTGGGCCACACTTCAGTTATTTCTACTTCTAACCTTTGACAGTTGCTGAAGAGCACAGACAGACCAGAAGGTAAGAATCTACTCATTGGTAAGTAACTGAACTTTGGGAGGTATATTAGAGCATTTCCATGATGGTGCCAATACAAAAAATCACGTTCACACATTTATTGTTTACTTGAGGTTATAAAGCAGAAAGATGTCTTCATTATCACTTTGTCATAAGAAATACAATGATATTCTTGTGCCCCTGCTTGCATAGCCAAAGCTAGGATTGCTTATACATTCACCTATGTGTTGCTTATGAACTTTAAATTGCTATGTAAATGTTAGCTATTATTATTATCTTATCTCTTTTGTGACTGGAGTCCTACTTTCCTCCCTCTACCATCTTTTTATGACCTAGAAACTTGCTCTTGAATGATGGTCTTCATAAATAGCTCCCTAGCACCTACTTCCAGATGTCTCTGCTATTTAAATCTTTGCTCATTGTCTGACACTAGACACTATTAATGCTGCGTCCACTTACCAGGACATTAATGTATTGCATATTATTTTAAACTCTCTAATACCAACTGCATACGTTGACCTATTTCTATTGTCTGTCACTGGAAATTCCCTGGAGCATTTGTCCCACCTCTTCTTCTTATTACTATTTTTTCTCTTTTTGGTGAGGTGGTTGGAGTTAAGTGACTTGCCCAGGGTCACACAGCTAGTAAGCGTTGAGTGTCTAAGGCCACATTTGAATGCACGTCCTCCTCACTCCAAGGCCAGAGCTCTATACATTGCACCACCTAGCTGTCCCTGTCCCACCCTTGTGGATCTGTCTTGTCCCTCATTCCCAGAGATCCTTTTTGTACCAGTCTAATGTTTTCCTATCTCCAATTGAGACCTAGTTGTTCAGGAGACAAACCACATAGCATAATAGCATCATGTCTTAATCATATAAAACATTAAAAAAATTAAAATAGATTCACATATATTAAACTCATATGAGACAATCCTAAGAGTAAGGTTGGACTGGTATATTTATTCCTATTTTACAGATGAAGAAATAGAGGCATAGAGAAGTTTAGACAGCTAATGACTGGTAGAGTTCTGATCAGAAGCCAAGTCTTGTGACTCCTAGTCCAACACTACCAAGGAAACATCTCTTCAATAGTAAAACAAACAAACAACAAACTTGTATTTATATAATACATTTAGGTTTGCAAAGCACTACTTATATACATGTATATAAATCTATATATGTGTGTGTACATATGTATGCATGTGTGTATGCATGTATATCTATGTATATACACATACACACACACACACACACACACACATATATATATATATATATATATATATATATATACTCAGTCATGTTTCAGTCATGTCTAACTCATGATCCCATTTGCAAAGATACTGCAGTGATTTGCCATTTCCTTGTCTGGCAGATAAGAAATTGAGGCAAAGAGTTAAGTGACTTACTCAGGGTCATGTAGCTAATAAGTGAATGAGACCAGATTTGAACTCAGGGAGTTGTATGTATGTGTAATACAAGTTAAGTGATGTGCCCAGGATCATATGCCTACTAGGTAGCTAAGACAAGTCTTACATTAAGTTCTTCCTTGTCTACACTGTAATTACTGTGCTGCCTCACTGATATCACAGAAGAGAATTCTAGTTAATATTCCAGAACATTATTTGACTAAGAAACTGTAAAAGAAAAGCATGTCAACACTACCTCAAAGATGAACTTTTATTGTTTATCTCTTATAATCACTTTTAGTTTCCTGACTTTGATAATCTCTTATTGAAAGTCATCCTTATTTGCTAAAAGGAGATGTGGGATTGAAAATATTTTTCTTTCAAAACATCCTTTTTCTCCCTCAGTATCCTCTTGGCCCAGTTCCCATGACTTCATTTAGCTGTAAGTTGTCATTTTATCAAAGATCTGGGTGTGAATTTCTTAATTGAATAACTGGCCCATATTGACTCTGACTAAAATTCTTAGAAGTGTTTACCTCAAAATATTTTCTCAGAAGCCAAAACATTGTTCTCCTAGTTATTAATAATAAGGAAAGAATGGATCCACTCCAATTTCTGACAGCTTTATCTAGTCAAATAGATGGAGGGCAAGTGAATGAACCAGAACATCCTTCTATGCAGCATTAAATCAACTTTTCTTTCTCCCTCAGCAAATATGTACCTAGAGGAAATGACACATAGAACAAGAAAACTGCTTAAAAAAAAATAAGAACCAAACCAAAATCCTATCTGTACTAAAATCATTCATTCACTAAAGAAGTTTTCTTTTTTTAAAGTTTCTACAGAGTACCCAGTGTGGAGCTGTTTAAAACAACAAATTTAATTCTGCTTCCTTGGTTTGAAAGATTTCCAACCAATTAGAAAACTATTTTTAGGACATAAAGTTTGACACCGTCTCTCACCTCAATAACTGGCTTGTTTTTATATGAAGCTCAAAGGAGGAAAAAATTCTGTATTCTCCCTGTTTCAGAAAAGTTAGTTTGTGTTATATGTTCTTTTTTCATTTCATTCTAGGCTTATATTCCTTAATCCTCCTCCTAAAAATGTATAGATATATACACTTGGGTTACAAGAAAAATTATTTCAAAACATGTATTCATCTTAATTATTAATTAGTTTGATTCTAAAACTAAAGACTTTTTAAAAATAGATGATATTAGTAGACTGAGAGATGCTGAAATTTCTTTAAAATTATCTATAGAAACATTTAAAAGAGGAAATGTGCAGTGAAAGATGTCTAGGAAATACCATCTGAGAGATTAGCAGAATTCTTTTTACCTGAAGGTACACGGAATTATTTGTTCACCACACTCTTAAGCCCCAGGAACTCAGCCTGTGAAAGCTGAGTGTACCTACCATTGGCTTGCTACTCATGTTCTTAATGGAAATTTCTAAGTGCCTCCTGAAGGCTTCCACTGAAGAACCAACTTAAAGTGTGTGATTGCCTGACTCAAAAGAAAAAATAAAATACATTGCAACTTCTGAAATGGAAGGTTAAGTAAATTTAAAGTGAGATCACTGCTTTATGTCATCAGTTGAAACATGATTTGGGGGGATTAGAGATAAGTGAAGCCTGAGGCTGATTTAGATAAACAAAACTTTGGAAGCTACAGAAGTTAGGAAGCAGAAAGAAATACCAAAGCAATATAAGTATAAGATGGAACTCTGGAGTTATTTTATCTAACATTCATTCATCCTGTGCCCTGCCCCAACGAATCAAAAGCTAAGGAGACAAAAATCTACTCAGACATATGCAATAATAATCATACTGACAAGGTTTATTCATATTCAGTCTCACCTCGTGAGTTAGTGGATTATTCCAAAGTCAACAAAGGAATGTTTTTTTCAAAGAATACTATCTTTGAGTAGGTGTTTCTCCCACAGCTGCTTCATGTTGTTTAGGTAGCTATACTCAGTTTCTTCCATATAATACAATCCCTTTTAGCAATACCATTCTGAAATACATAGAGAGGAAAACTGTCCTTACATTTTAACAGGGGTTGCCAAACTTGGGCCCTGTCTGTTTTTGTATAGCCTTTGAGCTATTTTTAAAATATATATTTTAAATAAGGTAAAACTTTATTTAAAAAATGTAAACTACATTCTTAGCTTGGGTTGTGCAAAAACATGTGGAGGCCTGGTAGCAGCTGTCGATACCTAGAAGAGATATCCTTTATGAGAAAGACCGTCAAAAAAAAGTTTTAATGATATCTTTTTTTTTTGTATTATCTTCATTTCTAAATATATGGCTCCCTCATTCCCTTATCTGAGGGACCATGAAAGGGAGGCAACAAAGAATAAAAAGGGGGAAAAAAAGGAAAAAATAGTTCAGCAACATAAATTAACCTAATCTGATAATGTCCCATACCAAGAGGTTCAAATCTCTCCAAAGAAAAGAGGGAGGTATATTTTCTGCAAAACTACCTTGGGTTTAACTACTTTAGCAATTAACAATGAATAATTGATGATTTTTCATTTCTTCTCTTTATAGTTTTCTGTATATACTTATGTGCGTACTTATACTCTCTCTCATTGGAATGTAAGCTCCTGGTGAGAAGGGATAGTTCTATCCCTGGCGCTGCACTACTAGCACTTAGCACAATACCTGGCACATAGTAGGTGATTAATAAATGAGTGATTCTTACTCCTTGTCTAGAGGGTACCAGGTTGATGAGCTAAGGTATTTTTGTATTGGGTAAACAGTTAAGCTTAGGTGAGGGACAAATAGGCCTTGAAAACAAAAAAAAAAACAGACTATATTGGATATACTTTGCATAAAACCCTTATCCTAGAAATCACTAGAGCATGCCACAACAGGAATTCCAAAAGAACAAAGCATGAGAACTCAAGGGAATGTAGGCTAGACATTACATTCCATCACAATGCCTCCTGACAAGCAAGCTTAACAGAAATACAACAGCATGAGAAGACACATTGACATCCTGGGCCAACCTGGACACAGAAAGGAATAACTCTCTAAAATAAGCAAGGAAAACACTCTACCTATATCCCTACCTGTGTTATCTATGGAATATAAACTCACTGGGAATAAGTCCTGTTTTGTTTTTGTGTGCACACCTGCAGTACTTAGAGCAGAGCAGTTTCTTAATAAATGACTTTGGAAATGTCACTTTTTTTTAAAGAACTTTAGGACCACAGTAGGGATGGTTCATTCTGGCCTTTCTACAGTATTAGTAACAATAACACATTTATATAGAGCTTTGGAATGGCAAAGTAGTTATACAATCATTATTTCATCTACTCATGCAAATTCATGAGATGTTCTATATTCTTTCATTGTCTCTCCCTCTTAGGATTCTTGGCTCACATCAAGGCTCAAGTGCTATCTCTTATGTTAGGCCTTTCTTAATTACTTAATCCCCTTAAATAATAGAGTTGTTGTTTGTTTGGTTGGTTTTTTTTTGTCTTTTCCAGGCTATTTTATATCTACTTATCTACTTGTATCTATTTGTAAACATAGGGATTGTTCTACATGACATCTATAATCCCTTTCAGCTCCAAATCTAGAATCCCATCAAAGTAAGTGTTATCCTTCATCATTTACAGTTGATGGAAATAAGTTTTGGGGGGCAGCTAGGTGGCACAGTGGATAGAGCACTGGCCCTGGATTCAGGAGGACCTGAGTTCAAATCTAGCCTCAGACACATAACACTTACTAGCTGTGTGACCCTGGGCAAGTCATTTAACCCCATTGCCTAGCTCCCCCCCACAAAGAGAGAAAGAGAGAGAGAGAGAGAGAGAAGCTTTAGAGAGATTATCTGATTTCATCAAAGAGAACCCAAATTTGAACCTAGCCTGTAGGTGGTACAATGGATAAAGTGCAGGGTCTGAAGTAAGGAAGAATTGAATTTAAATCTGGCCTCAGACACTTACTAACTGTGTAACCCTGGGCAAGTCACTCAGTGTCCTCATCAATAAAATGAGGTAGAGAAGGAAAACCCCAAACATTGTCAAAAAAAGTTGGAAATAATGTAAACAACTAAGGAACAACAACTAATTCTTTTTTGGTGAGGCAGTCAGGATTAAGTGACTTGGCCATGGTCACACAGCTAGTAAAAGTCAAGTGTCTGAGGCCGGATTTGAACTCAGGTTCTCCTGACTCCAAGACCATAGCACTATCCGCTGTATCACGTAGCTACCCCAACCATTGACCCTAAAGCAAGCATTGATTTGTCTACAATGACTATCTTTTTAGGATTATAGGTTGATTCACTACCTTAGGCCTAAAATGACATGAGAAAGATATGTGAATGAATGAAAAAGACACTCCAGTTGACTTTATGAGTGGTGTTGGTGTTTTGTTTCCCACCCCCTAGTGTTGTTAAGGCTCCCAAGAATGTTTTTTTATGAACTGATGAGCAACTTTGGAAAAGAAGCAAAAAATAAAGCCACTGGTTAAAACTTAAAATGAAAAATAAATTCTCAAAATCCTCCCTGTTAATGTGAATGCCATTATATTTAGGTATGAGATAGAGATCATAAGACAGAGAAAACCTGATCTCCCCTATTTTCGATGCCTGAGCTCTATGCAAGTCCAGTTTAAGATCTTTCTGATGAAAGAGAAACAATCTTGCCTGGGACACTGAGAAAAATCAATGATACGATCTAACTACATGGAGAGATAAATTCCTTTCCTTCAATACCACAGCCTGTTTCAACTGACCCCTCCATTTCACTACCCTGTCTACCTACTGACAACAAATAAGCTTTTCTGAAAAAAAGGTAAAGCAGATATTAAAATCCTGGAAGTCCAACAGCTGTGGAATGATAACAGCTTCAATGCAAGACAAATAGAAATGATAACTGAGGAAAATAGTAGACACGAGATTTTCCCAAAAGAATGGAAGCCATTCAAGTAGCAGGGGAAATAAAATTAATTCCCAGCAGCAAGGATACAACTAAACTCCAGACATTCAGAATTCCCTCTATGCAAACACTGCCTAGTTATTAACTATAATGTTGAACAGCATCTCTAGCTATTGCTGCAATGTGTGCATTTTTTCTGCCATTAGCATTCATTTAAGCCGAGAAATCTTGGAAGAATGCAATTCATAAATGTTGAGGAGAGTGATGGAAAAGCTAGTCGATGAAGAGCTACAGAATCTTTGTTTGAACTCTAAAATCATACCAGTAAGACTTGCAGAAGCATAGGTTTGCTTTGCCTATTAATATGAATTGTAAGTAGATTGTCAGACTACCTTGTTTGTGTACAAAATTGTAAGGTTCTAGATGTGTAAAAGTTATTGTATGTGTTATCATGCTGTCAACTCATTTGGAAAGGTTAGTTTTTAAAAGTTTCATTCTAAAATTCCATTTGCTATGGAGGTAAGTCAAAGCTTTAGGGCAATTGTGAGAAATAAAAGATTCTCAGACTTCAAAAGAAAAGATTTGGGCCTGCAAAAGTTTGAGGAGAACATAATGAAACTTCAATTGACCCCAGAAAACACAACAACACAGAAGCATTAGATTGTTGGATATACAGAGACACTGGATTCTCCTATTCACAGTCAAGATTATCCACTTTGTGATCGATTTAAAAGTTTTGGTACTACATTGTATACTTTGATTCTTCATAAAGTCTATCATTTGTGTGGTAAAGCATACAGCTTCTTCATGACTTTTCATTTTAATAATTAATTCTGCCAAATTACCTATTCAGTATTAGGGGCCTTCTGTTAGTATTTTGAAATGCTTGGTTTGTTCAGTAGCTTTTCTTGTAAAGTTGGATCAATAATTTACCCTAAAGTTACCATGATATCTTCTTTATTCTGAGAGGCACAGTGACATAGTGGGTAGAGACCAGTTTTAGTGTCAGGAAGACCTGGCTGATGATATACATTGACTGTGTAGCCCTGACCAACCTGGGCAAAGTCAACATTGTATACAATATATAATAGGTGATATTGTACATAACTTCAGTTAAATATGTGTGTGTAATCACATAACATGATGCATTAAATTACATTAGCTTAGCTCAGACCAATCTTTTCAAAAAGAAACAACTTCTTTAATGTTAACAAACACATTTACAAGACTATAAAATTATAGAGAATTGCTAATTTGCCTTGGTGGTAGCATGGGAAGTATGGGAAAACTGATTTCAGATAATAATTATGAGAAGGGGGAAGACAAGGTTGATGGTAAATTGATGATGTTGATGACAAATATGATGATAACAACAATAATATTATTATTACTGGTGTTGTTGTTGCTGTTGTTGTTATAATTACTACTGCTACTATAGTCCCAAGCCCTAGGTCAGTATTTATATGGTTTATATCAATATATTTCAGATCTAAGAATTTTGTTCTTAATGGCCAAATTAGTTTCCCCTTATGTGGAAATAAATGTTATGCCTTTTATTTTCACAGTTACACAAACACCAAAAATCTCATAAATATATTCATGTGATTATTTAAATGAAAATTTACATGTATTCAATTCATAACTGCATTCTACATTCTAAAGATAGTTTTGCTTTTCCATTAGAAAACTTTTATTACAAAACACAGAAAATGTCTACAATGACACTAGAAAAGAATGCTTGCAATGCATTTCAAATTCAATTTTTATGGGGTCTGCTGCCTAGAAATCCCCACAGAACTGCTTCATAGGCAACTAACGCAAGTTCTTTTTTTGGATCTTTTTTTTATTTACAGTTTAATGATCATTCTAATAAACTTGTTTATCACATAACACAAATGCATTAGGATTAAAAAAATGGAGGGATGGAGAGGAGCCTCATAAAGACAGCAGTGCACAGAGACTTCAGACATCTTTCTACATGACTGCTTTTCCTTGACTAATAGCAAGGAAGGAAAGAGAAAAAAAAATTATAAAATTCATAAGAAGCATAGCAGTTTGTAGTCATTTGGGTATTGGCATTAACATTAATTCAACAAATATTAAATTACCTATTTTAGATAAGCCATTAGAGGTTGTATATCATAATGGTTAGTTAGCTGGCCTTGAAGTCAGGAAGGCCCAAGTTAGAATTCTTCTTCTGACAGAAACAGATTGCCTTTTCGACCCTGGAGAAATTACTTAATCTTTCAGCATCCAAGGCAACTATAAACATATCTACATGGAACATTCACTGATCTGCTTTGAGAGAGAGTTTCTTCAGCAGTTGTCTCCTACACAAATTAAATGAAAATAGGACAAAGTACTCAAATCAATATTCACTAAGGACGTCACAGTATCATAGCACAAAAGAATATGTAACATCAATCAATTGACAAGCACTAATTACACTGTTATTTTGTGCCAATCACTGTAATAGGCACTGATGACAAAAAACAAAAGCAAAAGCAGTTCTTGCCCTCTACAAGCTTACAATATGTACATCTATAGGTAAATAGAAGATATATAAAGAAGAGATAAAAGGTAAACTCAGAGAGGAAAATATTAATAGCTTGAAGGGATCAAGAAAAATCCTTGAGCTTTTGAAATGAAGAGCTTTAAATGCCAGAGAAGTTTGTATAGAAAAAAGAATACACTTTAGCCATTAAATAAAACTAAAATTACATTTAATATATTTAGTTTAAAATATCAAGGGATTATGTGATATAGGAAGATTTCTTTGTGTGTGTGTGTGTGTGTGTGTGTGTGTGTGTGTGTGTGTATGTGTGTGTGAGGACGTGCTTATATATAAAAATAGTCTTTGTACTTCAAGGGCCAAATCTCACTTTTCTAGAAAATTCACTTGAAAGGAGTATTTCACTGTCTGACAGATAAATCAGATGATATTGTAAATATTTTCAATCAAATATATGCCTAGAATTCAGTATAAGATATTGCACTAAATAATATTTGCTTAGCTTAGATTGATATTTTCAAAAGGAAAATTGATACTGTCTAGTTCTGTGTTGAGTAAAGAAGCTATTCTCTCTCTTCAGCTTATCAAACAATTTTGAAATGAGCAAATCAGGTCTTCTACTGAGTAAGTGACATTTTGGCATCATATTTTAATACTATACTAATAAATCCTTGTTGCTAGGAAGCCAGGCTTATGAACCTTCAGAAAGACTTGCAAGATATGTCACCAGTGGTTTATGAAGTATAAAGAAAAGAGATTAGGCCATCATTAACAACTAATATACTTTAATCTCCTATCATAAAGCACTGAGTAATTCTTTGGAAGAGATTGAAGAATCTAACCTCTTATAATAATTTAAAATGAGGTGTCGACAAACCATAGGTACTGATTTGCCTAGTACAGTGCCTGGAACATAGCAGCTCTTAATAAATACTGTTGACTGATTAATTTTACATTAATAATAAAATAACTAAATAATCATATCATTTTTCACAGGGAAATCATTCTTAGGATGTTTGTACATTTGTGATATGGGCGATTTTAAGATATTCCGAGTTAGACTGGGAAAATTGAGTGAACAATGCGCTCCAGGTGGGATGCTCTTTGCCTCCATCTCACTCTGATGACATGGTAAGAATCCTTTAAGTTTCAGTGTTCTAAAGGAAGCCTTCACTGTTCATTTCAGGAGATAGAGATCTCTCCCTCCACTGATCTCATGACTTTTTGTAATCAATAAATCATATAGTAAATCTCTGCTAAGTATCAGGGGCTATGCTAAGCTCTACTAATTCAAAGACAAAAATGAAACTGTCTTCAGGAGATTAATTTTCAAAAAAGGAGAAAATATGCATTTGTAAAAGGAGATACAAAATAAATGCGGGATAATTGTAGGGCATTAGAAGCTGTTGGGGATAGGGCAAAGCTCCATGTAGAAAGCAGTAGTCTGAGTTTTAAAAAAAATAGGGATTCTAAGAGATGGAAGTAAGGAGAGAGTACCTTGCTTTAATGAGAAACAAGTAGTACAAAGGCAGAGGGGGGTATGTAGGATTATGTGTAGATAACAGCAAGTAAGGCAGTTTAGCTAAAATATAGGCTACAAAAGGGGAGTTATAGATAATATTTACATAACTCAGGTTATGAAGGGCTTTCAATATCAAATAATATGGGCTTCTCCAATCAAGAGAGAGCCATTCCCATTTATTAAAAAAGGGGATGGCATGATTTTAGCAACAAGGTAGGATAGAATATAGAAGATACATATTTGAGGCAGAAAGAATAATTAAGTGGCAGAGGTGGAGTCAAGGTGGTGGAGTAAAAGCAGGCTCATCTGAGTGGAGTAAAAAGAGCTCATCTGAGCTCTCCCCCAAACTCCTTAAAATGCCTTTGAATAATGACTCCAAAGAAATTCTAGAGATGCAGAGCCCACAAAAAAGATGTAGTAAAATACTTTTCAGCCCAAGACAACTTAAAGGGTCAGTAAGAAAGGTCTATCCCACCATAGTAAGAGTGAAGCACAGTTCCATGCAGGCCATGCAAGCAGAGGCCTAGCCTCAACAAAAAGCAGGCCTTGGGAGCCACTGAATCTGCCAATGAAACAGCTATTTCTGTAGATCTCAGCCCATAGATGGTAAGGAGTTCAAACAACTGGTCAGAAGAAGATTATAGGGTTGCACTAAGGAAGGATTCTATTGCTTTGCTCATACTCAGATCCAGATCACAGTCCTAGGTGGCAATCTCAGGGCAAAGAGGAGTACTAGCACACTAGAGCTTGTGGCCACAATGGAGTGGGTACTCTTGTCACAGTTCCAAGGCAGAAAAGGGTGCTTGAGATCATTCACAGACCAGAGCACTGGCCAAGAGAGTAGTAGATGCCTCTCCACAAATCCTATAACCTTCGAAGAACTGAGAACTTATAGGTACATAGAAATATCTCTGAAAACAGCTGCACAAAACCCCTGAAACCAGGAACAAGACACCCTCCACACTGGAAGCAGAGCCCTAGGTTAACAAAGAGTTAAATATCACATAATAAGCTGGGGAAATGAGCAAACAACAGAAGAAAATTCTGATCATAGAAAGTTATTATGATGATAAGAAAAATCAAAACACACAGAAGAAGACAATAAAGTCAAAGCTCCTACATTCAAAGCCTCCAAGAAAAATATGAATTAGTCTCAGGCTATGGAAGAGCTCAAAAAGGATTTTGAAAATCAAGTAAGAGGGGGTGGAGCCAAGATGGTGGAGTAAAAGCAGTGACTTTCTTGAGCTGTCCCCCAAATCTCTCCAAATGCCTACAAAAAATGGCTCTCAACAAATTTTAAAGTAGCTGAACCCACAAGGCAACCTGGATGGTTGATGAGAAAGTTACCTCATGCCAGGCTTGGAGAGGAATGCAGTTCGGCATGAGCACGCAGACATCAGTAAACCTGAAGCAGGCCTTAGAGGACTGAATAGCAGGCAGCTGTGGCAGTTTCCAGTTTCCTCAATACATGAATGCCAAAGACAATTTAGAAGATCCATGGGAAAAGTCTGTTTCTGTGTTGAGAGAGAAGTATGGGGTTCCAGCACAATTCTTCAAGCTTGGCCCTGGGGAGGCAGCTGCCACCAGAGCTTCCAGTCCACACACTGAAGGGGAATCAAGCAGCTGATCAGAGTGGGATTACAGGGATCTCTCTTGCTTTGCCAATGCTTGGATCTGGGTCACAGTTCTAGCTGGTGGTCCTGGGGTGAGAAGGAGCGTGGGTGTGGTGGAGCTTGTAGGGTGGTATAGAGTGAATCCTCCTCAGAGTTCAAAGACAGAAAAGAGTGCTTGTTGTCACTCACAGACCAGAGCACAGGCCAGGAGAGAAGTAAACACCTCGGCCTTGGTCATAGCACCTTGGAAGAACTGAAAATTTACAGGTCCTTAGAAGTATCTCTGAAAACAGCTGCACAAATTCCCTGAAGCTTGGAACAGTACATTCTCCACACTGGAAACAGACTCCTACCTTAACAAAGAGTGTATAATTCAAGTAATTGGCTGATATCATGAGCTAGCAGCACAAAAAGAGTCAGACTATATTATCTTACTTTGGTGACAAAGAAGAACAAAACATACAACCAGAAGAAGACAATGAAGTCAAAGCTCCTACATCCAAAGCCTCCAAGAAAAATATGAATTGGTCCCAAGGCATGGAAGAGCTCAGAAAGGATTTTGAGAAGCAAGTAAGAGAAGTAGAGGAAAAAGTGAGAGTGATGCTAAAGAAGACCCAAAAAAATACTGAAGAAAATAACATCTTAAAAAATAGCCTAACTCAAATGATAAAAGAGGTCCAAAAAGCCAATGAAGAGAAGAAGGCCCTAAAAAGCAAAATTGGCCAAATGGAAAAGGAAGTCCAAAAGCTTACTGAAGAAAATATTTCCTTAAAAATTAGAGTGGAGCAATTTGAAGCTAGTGACTACAGAAGAAATCAAGGCACTGTAAAACTAATCCAAAAAATGAAAAAATAGAAGAGAACGTGAAATATCTCATTAGAAAAACAACTGAACTGGAAAATAGATCCAGGAGAGAGAACTAAAAAATTATTGGACTATATGAAAGCCATGATCAAAAAAAGAGCCTAGACATCATCATTCAAGAAATCATCAAGGAAAACTGCCCTGATATTTTAGAACCAGCGGGCAAAAGAGAAATGGAAAGAATCTACTGATCTCCTCCTGAAAGAGATCACCAAAGGAAAACTCCTAAGAATATTGTAGCCAAATTCCAGAATTTCAAGGTCAAGGAGAAAATATTGCAAGCAGCTAGAAAGAAACAATTCAAGTACTGTGGAAACACAATCAGGATAACACAAGATTTAGCAGCTTCTACATTAAGGGATCAGAAGGCATGGAGTATTATATTCTGGAGGGCAAAGGAAATAGGATTACAACCAAGAATCACCTACCCAGAAAAACTGAGTATAATCCTTCAGAGTAAAAAATAGTCATTCAATGAAATTGGGGACTTTCAAGCATTCCTGAGGAAAAGATCAGAGCTGAATATAAAATTTGACTTTCAAATACAAGACTCGAGTGAAACATGGAAGAGATAAAAAGAAAAGAGAAATCATAAGAGACTTATTAAGGTTGAACTGTTTACATTCCTGCATGGAAAGACAATATTTGTAACTCATGAGCCCTTTGTCAGAATTAGGGAGGGAAAAAATTATACATATGGACAGATAGATAGATAGATAGATAGATAGATGGATGGATGGATGGATAGAGGGCACAGGGTGAGTTGAAGATGAAGGGGTCATATCTGGAAAATGAAATTAAGGAGTGAGAGACAATTATACTGGGAGAAGGAGAAAGGGAGAAGTAGAATGGTGTAAATTATCTCACATGAAACAGAGAAGAAAAGGCTTTTACAATGGAGGGGAAATGGGGGAAGGTGAAAGGGAATAAGTGAATCTTATTCTCATTCGATTTGGCTTAAGGAGGGAATAACATACACAAGGGGGTATGGAAATCTATCTTACCTTACAGGAAAATAAGGGGGGAAGGGGACAAGAGAGCAGGGAGTTGATAGAGGGGAGGGCAGATTGGGGGAGGGTATAATCAGAAGCAAACACTTCTGAGGAGGGACAGGGTCAAAAGAGAAAATAGAGTAAATGGGGGTAAGATAGGATGAAGGGAAATAGAGTTAGTTTTTTACAACATGACTACCATGGAAGTGTTTTGTATGACTACACATCTATAACCTGTATTGAGGTGCTTGCCTGTTCAGTGAGGGTGGGTACAGAGGGAGGAAGGGAAAAGATTTGTAACCCAAAGTTTTAAAAACACATGTTAAAAATTTTAAAATAAATAAATAAATAAGGAAATCAAGTAAGAGAGGAAGAGGAAACATTGGGAAAACAAATGAGACTGATGCAAGAAAATCATGAAAAAGGAGTCAACAGTTTGGTAAAGGACACACACACACACACACACACACACACACAATACTGAAGAAAATAACACCTAAAAAGAGACTAGGCCAAATGGCAAAATAGGTTCAAAAGCTCACTGAAGACAATAATTCCTTAGAAATTCAAATGGAGAAAATGGAAGCTGTTGACTTTATGAGATATCAAGAAGCAATAAACCAAAACCAAAAGAATGAAAAAATAGAAAACAATGTGAAATATCTCATTGGAAAAACAAATAATCTGGGAAATAGATCCAGGAGAAATAAGTTTTAAAATATTGGATTACCTGAAAGCAATGATAAAAAAAAGAGCCTAGACATCATCTTTCAAGAAATTATCAAAGAAAACTGCCGTGATATTATAGAACCAGAAGGTAAAATAGAAATTGAAAGAATCTGCTTATCACCTCCTGAAAGAGATCCCAAAATGAAAATTCCCAGGAATATTATAGCCAAATTCCAGAATTCCCAGGTCAAGGAAAAAATACTGCAAGCAGACAGAAAGAAACAATTCAAATATTATGTATGGAACCACAATCAGAATTACACAAGATTTAGCAGCTTCTACATTAAAGGATCTGAGGGCTTGGAATATGATATTCTGGAGAGCAAAAGAGCTAGGATTATAACCAAGAATAACTTACCCAGACAAATTGAGTATAATCCTTCAGGAAAAAAAAAAAGACACTCAATGAAATGGAGGACTTTCAAGCATTCTTGATGAAAAGACCAGAGCTAAATAGAAAATTTGATTTTCAAATACAAGATTCAAAAGAAGAATAAAAAGTTAAACAGCAAAGAGTAATCATAAGGGATTTAATAAGGTTGAATTGTTTACATTCCTACATGGGAAGATAATACTTGTAACTCATAAGAAATTTCTCATTATTAGGGCAATTAGAAGAAAAAATATATGTATATGTGTGTGTGCGTGTGTGTGTGTGTATACACACACACACACACACACACACACACACACACATATATATATATATATATATAGGAAAGAGAGAGAACACAGGTGTGAGCTGAATATGAAAGGATGATATATAAAAAAAACAAAAATATGGGATGTGAGAGGAATGTACTTGGAGAAATGCAGAGATAGAATGGGGTAAATTATCTCCCATAAAATAAGCAAGCAAAAGCTTTTACAGTGGAAGGGAAGAGGGGGGAGGTGAGGGAGAGTGTGAACTTCATTCTCATCAGAATTGGCTCAGAAAGGGAACAATATACACCCTCAATTGTGTATAGAAATCTATCTTACCCTACTGGAAATTAGGAGGTAAAGGGGAGAAGAAAAGGTAGGGTGATAGAAAGAGGGACAGACTGGGGGAGAGGGTAGTCAGAAGCAAAACAGTTTTGAAGAGGGACAGGGTGAAAGGACAGAGAGAATAGAACAAACAAGGTGGGGAATAGCATGTAGAGAAATACAGTTAGCAACAGTAACTACAAAAAAAATTAAAGCAAGTTTTTCTGATAAAGACCTTATTTCTCAAATATATAGAGAACTGAGTCAAATTTATAAAAATAAAAGCCATTTCCCAATTGATAAATTATCAAAAGATATGAATAGCTTTCAGATGAAGTAATCAAATCTATCTATAACCATATGAAAAATTGCTCTAACTACTATTGATTGGAGAAATGAAAGTTAAAACAATTCTCATACCGTTTATACTATTAGGACAGAAAAGAAAATTAGAAATGTTGGAGAGGATGTGGGAAAAAAATGAGACATTGGTGGAGTTGTGAATTGATTAAACAATTTTGTATAGCAAATGTCTATAAAACCATACATATTCTTTGAACTAGCAATGCCACTATTAGGTATTTATTCCAAAAGAGACAAAAAAGGGGGGAAAAAGGAAAAGGACTTACATGTACAAAAATATTTATAGCAGGTTTTTTCTAGGGGCAAAGATTTGGAAAGTGAAAGGATGCCCATCAATTGGGGAATGGCTGGACAAATTGTTCCATGTAATTGTGATGTAATACTATAATGTTATAAGAAATGACGAGCAGCATGGTCTCAGAAAAACCTGGAAAGACTTACATGAGCTGATGAAAAGTGAAATGTACTGTGTACTACAAAGTAACATCAATACTGTAAGATGATCAGCTATAAATGACTTAGCTATTCTCAGCAACACAATGTTTCAAGACAGTTCTGAAGGGCTTACAATGAAAAATGCTATCCATCCCTAGAGAAAGAACCGATGGTGTCTGAATACAAATTGAAACATTTTTTACTTTATTTTTCTTGAGGTTTTTTTTTTTTGGGGGGGGTCTATGTTTTCTTTTACAACATGACTATTATGGAAATGTTTTGCATGACTACACATGTATAATCTATATTGAATTGCTTGCCTTCTTAATGAAGGGTTGATGGGAAGGAAGACCAGTAGAGAATTTAAAACTCAAAGTTTTAAAAGCAAATGGTAAAAATTTATTTTACATGTAATTGGGGTAAATACAACACTAAATATATTTTGAAAAGGAAAAAATATTTTAGTGGCTTTCTCAAAAAAAAGTGATGAAGATTTAAACTTAAATGGTAGCTGCATGCATAAAAAGAAGGGAATTCACACAAAATGTTATGGAGATAGAAATAACTGTATTTGGCAATTGATTGGATCTGTCTTCTCCATTTATGAATTTATCATATTTTATTTTATAATATAATTTTTGCATATGTCTTATAAACCAACAAGATTTTTAGCTCCTGAGGGTAGGACCCATGCCTTATTTGTCTTATTTATATTTGTAAAGATAAAATGCACAATGCATTGACTCAGAAGGCAAAACCACAGAATGTCTGAATTTTGAGCAAGTCCAGAAATCATCTAGCGCAACCTGTCCCTGAACAATAAACCCTCTTCATAACACCTGACAAATTGCCATGCAGACTTTGCTTAAAGTCCTCTAATAGCAGGGAGACCACCACCTCTGAAGGCCTTCTGAAACTTTTAGAAAGTTTTAATGCGTAGAAAGTTGTTCCTTACCTTACCTCATCCCCATGTCCCATAACACAACTACCCCTCCGTTCCCAAAACCACATACTTTAAAATGACTCAATCCTTACACTATACTCTTTGGCTCAATTTTTGACAAATTAGATTTCATCTTAAATGTTTTTTTTTCCTTGCTCCCTCCACTTTTTAATTCATACTCGCTGAATAAGTTCTCATGATGGGAGAGTTAAATTACTCCTTGCTTCCCACTGCTACTTCCAAACTTCATTCAATCCATGTTTATCATCCAGTTAAGAACCTGGTAGCTGTTGGCAACAGAGCTCCAGGATATTCTCTTTCATTCCCCAATCAGTTCAATATTTATCTCATGGTTATTCTCTCCTCTCCAACTCCTGCCCTTATATCAGAGGATTTCAACACATGTATTTATGCTCCCTCAAACACTCTATCCTTACACTTCCTCAATTTATTCACTTCTCATGGCCTACTCCCCTACCCCACCATAGCTACAAAGAGATATTTACCTCACCATCACCCACATCACATTAATGTTCATGAACTTTGAAATTCCTTTATATGGTGATAATCTGTTGTCATTCTATGTCTCTTTCTGTCTTGTACATCCAAATCCTTTTATTCAGTGTCACTGTGACCTTCAATCATTATACCCCTTAGTTCTTTCCCAGGTCATCACCTCTATATTTGAAACAATCTCTTTTCGTCTTGAAAGTTTGGAGTTCCAGTTCAAGTTTGCAATATCCTCTTTTCTCAAGTTCCTTGACTCTTTATCTTATTGAATAACTTGCCCTACCACACTCCAGCACTGGATTGCACTCACCATCCATGGCCTTTATTCCTACTACATGTTAGTGAATGAAGCTGGGCAAGTCACAAAGCCATACTTACTGAGTCTACTACAAGTTTTTGTTAAACAATATCATCTTGACCCTCACTGCCTCAAGGCTATCATTTTACATCTCCCTAATTAATTCACTGTCCCACTCACCACAGTGGTTTTTTTCCTCAAACTTCTTCATCTTCCTTTAAATCTCCCATGATCCCCTTTCTCTTAATTCTCTTAGCTGAGAGAATGTGTCATATTTCTCTGAAAACTTTAAGGGCTTTCAAAAAGAGCTTCCTCTTTTCTCATGTTCCTTTTCTCACATCATTCAGATGCCTCAAGTCAATATCACTTTCACCTCTATTTCACAGGAAGAGGCAGCCATACTCCTTGCCAAGGTGAAATCCTTTATATATACAAATGAGTACACCCTTTCCCAGTCCATCATCTCCAGAAGATTTCTATCATCTCTACCATTATTGACTCTCACTAATCTTCAATCACTCCCTATCTACTCTCTATCTCCCTACTTCCCGTAAATATGTAGATGTCCAAGCTGGATACATATTTTCTGGAATGGCCTCTGTGATAAGAAAGGCCATGAAGCTGGTTTAGGTTTGCAATCAGAACAAATCTAGTCAGCATGGAGTTATTGACAGGCACATAATAATGCAAATGCCACTTGCAGGAAAGTGCCATGCCACAATCATCAGTGCAAATGCTCCCACCATGACAAATCTTGATACAGTCAAAGAAAAATTTTGTGAAGACCCAGAGACCCTTATCCTCAATGTACAGAAAGAGATGAAGCTTGTAATTCTAGGTGACTTAAGTACTAGAGTAAGCACAGACTATCAGATATGGCAGGGAGTCCTTGGGAGCAAGAGAGTCAAAAACAGCAACAACAAGGTTATTTAATACTAAAGACTTCTGTGACTCATGACCTCCTCATAAAAAAGACTGTTTTCCACTTAGCTAAACACAACAAAACATCATACATGCACCTTCACAGCAAGCACTGGGATTTAATAGACTATGGCATTGTGAGAAAAAGTGACAGGAAGGATGTGAAAGTGATAAAGGTGATTCATGGCACAGAGTGCTGGACTTATCATAGATTTTATCTTCTCCAAGCTCAACATTATATTCAATAACAGTGGCAGCCCCAAGGTGAGAGAATTGTGAGGAAAATCAGAATCAACAAATCTTCCTATGAGAATACTTTATTATTGACATGGATAGAGGAAAAGCTGAGTCAGCACACAATTAGCAACAATGGAGCAGAGAGGGTGTGGGCAGCTTTTAGAGACTTGGTTTATAGCACCACTTTTGCTCATCTGGGTCAAAATGTTAATAAATATCAGAATTCCTTTGATGAGAATGATGGGGAAATTCAAAAGCTTCTATGCAAAAAGAGAGAGAGAGAGAGAGAGAGAGAGAGAGAGAGAGAGAGAGAGAGAGAGAACTCCACAGGGTTTACTGGCAAAACATTTCATCCATGTCTAAGAAGACATTATTTTACTCTATCAAAAGTAAAGTGCAAAGCCAAGCTGGTGGCCAAAAGCCAAGAAGTTGCCTGAGCTCTCCCTAGTTTCCTTTGTAAAGAATGTTAAATTGAGCTTCTAAGCAGATTCTGGAGCAACAGAACCTGCAAAATACAGGGTGAAACAGTTTTGCAGCTTAAGATAACTTGGAGGGACTTCAGTAAAGTTCTGTCTCACTTAGGTAGAAGCAGACCATAGCTTAGCACAATCAGTGTCCAGACTAGCCAGGAGGAGGCTCTTAGCCACAGCACAGAGAAGTAATCGGATTCAGCAGGCCTGCAGTGAAGCAGGACAGCTGTGGGGACTCCAGCCCCAGCATAGAAGGAAAATTGCGAGCCTTAGAACTCAGGGCACAGCAGGCACAACTAGGCTGGGCCCCCAGCACCTGAGGCCCCAGAACAGTCAGTGACCAGGCCCTTGACACGGAGCACAAGAAGCCTGGGACACTGCCATCTGTGCCTCAAGAGCAGAGATCAAATTTAAAAGTCTAGTCAAAAAAGGAGGGAGAAACAGAAAAGAACCCTGACCATAGAAAGCTACTTTTTTGCAACAAGGAAGATTCAAACACAAACTCAGAAGAGGACAATGATGTCAAAATTCCTACATGGGAAATCTCAAAGGGGAATGTGAATTGGCCTTAAGCCTAAAAAGCCTTCTTGGAAGAGCTCAAACAGATTTTTAAAAATCAAATAAGTGAGGCAGAAGAAAAATTAGGAAAAGAAATGAGAGGTATGCAACAGCCCACAAATACCAAAGACAACTTAAAAGGTCAGTAGGAAAAGTCTTTCAGACCTATGGGAGAAAGAACTCAGTCCAGTCTCTGCTCACAGATAGTAAGAGGATTGAACAAGTAATCAGAAGGAGATTACAGTGATCTTTTTGCTGGCACTGAGGCAGGATTCTGCTGCTTTGCCCATACTTGGATTTGGGTCACAGTCCTGGGTGGCAGTGCTGGGGCAAGGAGGAGCACTAGCATAGCAGAGCTTGTGGCAGCAGTGGAGAGGGAACCCTCATCACAGTTCCAGGGCATGCTTGTAACTCACAGACCAGACCACAGGCCAGGAGAGGAGTAAACACCTTTCCTTAGATCATACCACCTTGGAAGAATGGAAAACTTACAGGTCCCTAGAAGAATCTCTGAAAATAGCTGCACAAAACCCTTGAAGCTGGGGACAGTATGCCTTCCACACCGGAAGCAGAGAGCTATCATAACAAAGAGTTAAAAGTCAAGTAATTGGCTGGGAACATGAGCAACCAGTGTGTGGGGTGTGTGTGGGGGGGGACTCAGACTATAGAAACTTACTTTGGTGACAAGGAAGATAAAAACATACAACCAGAACAAGACAACAAACTCAAAGCTCCAACATCCAAAGCCTCCAAATAAAATATGAATTTGTCTCAGGTCATGGAGGTCTCAAAAAAGATTCTGAAAAGCAAATAAGAGAAGTAGAGGAAAAAAATGGAAGAGAAATGAGAGTGGTGCAAGAAAATCACCAAAAATGGTCAACAGCTTGCTAAAAGAGACCCAAAAAATACTGAAGAAAATAAAACCTTGAAAAACAGACTAGGTCGAATGGCAAAAGAGGTCCAAAAAGCTAATGAGGAGAAGAATGCATTAAAAAGCATAATTGGCCAAATGGAAAAGGAGGTCCAAAAGCTCACTGAAGAAAATAATTCTTAAAAATTAGAATGGAGCAAATGGAAGCTAATGACTCTATGAGAAATCAAGAAATTTCAAAATAAAACTAAAAGAATGAAAAAAATAGAATACAATGTGAAATATCTCATTGGAAAAACAACTGACCTGAAAAATAGATCCAAGAGAGATAATTTAAAAATTATCAGACTACCTGAAAACCATGATCAAAAAAATAGTCTAGACATCATCTTTGAAGAAATTATCAAGGAAAACTGCCCTGATATTCTGGAACTAGAAGGTGAAATAGAAATTGAAAGAATTCATCAATCACCTTCTGAAAGAGATCTCAAAAGGAAACTCCCAGAAATATTATAGTCAAATTCCAGAGATCCCAAGTCAAGGTAAAAATATTGTGGGCAGCCAGAAAGAAACCATTCAAATATTGTGGAAACACAATCAGGATAACACAAGATTTAGCAGCTTCTACATTAAGGGATGAGAGGTCTTGGAATGATGTTCCCAACATCAGAGGAGCTTGTTTTAAAACCAAGAATCACCCAGCAAAACTGAATGTAATCAGTGAGGGGTAAAATTGACATTCAATGACATAGAGAAATTTAATGCATTCTTTTTTTTAAAGTTTATTTTATTAATTTATTTTGATTTATCAACAATCACTTCCACATGCTTTTGAGTTTAAAATTTTTCTCCCCCTTCCTCCCCAAGAGGGTGCACAATCTTATATAGGCTATACATTTACATTCCTATTAAGCACATTTTCACATTAGTGATGTTGTAAGTAAATTAAATTAACCAAAGGTTTATCTACTTTATTGGGTTTTTTTAAAATAAAACCAGCTCTTAGTTTTATTTATTAGTTCAACAGTTTTCTTAGTTTCAATTTTATTAATTTTTCCTTTGGTTTTCAATATTTCTAATTTGGTGTTCAACTGAGGATTTTTAATTTGTTCTTTTTCTAGTTTTTTTAGTTATATGCCCAATTCATTGATCTCCTTTTTTTCTATTTTATTTATGTAATCATTTAGAGATATAAAACTTCCCCTAAGAACTGTTTTCGCTGCATCCAATAAGTTTTGGTGTATTGTCTCATTGCTGTCATTTTCTTGAATGAAATTATTGATTGTTTCTATGATTTGTTGTTTGACCTAATCATTTTTTTAGGATTAGATTATTTAGTTTACAATTATTTTTTAGTCATCTTTCCATGGCCCTTTGTTACATATAATTTTTATTGCATCATGATCTGAAAAGGATGCATTTAATAATTCTGCCTTTATGCATTGGACTGTGAGGTTTTTATGCCCTAGTACATGGTCAATTTTTGTGTATGTGCCATGTACCACTGAAAAAAAGTATATTCCTTTCTATCCCCATTCAGTTTTCTCCAGAGGTCTATCATACCTAAATTTTCTAATGTTCTACTAACCTCCTTAACTTCTTTCTTGTTTATTTTGTGGTTAGAGTTATCTAGTTTAGAGAGGGGAGGTTGAGGTCCCCCACTAGTATAGTTTTAGCTCCCTGAACTTTTCCTCTAAGAATTTGGATGCTATACCATTTGGTGCATATATGTTTAATAATGATATTACTTCATTGTCTATGGTACCTTTTAGCAGGACGTAGTTTCCTTCCTTATCTCTTTTGATAAGATCTACTTTACCTTCTGCTTTGTCTGAGATCAGGATTGCTACCCCTGCTTTTTTTATTTTAGATGAAGCATAACATATTCTGCTCCAGCCTTTTACCTTTACCCTGTATGTGTCATTCTTTTTCAAATGTGTTTCCTATAAACAACATATTGTAGGATTATGGTTTTTAATCCATTCTGCTCTCTGCTTCCGTTTTATGGGAGAGTTCATCCCATTCACATTCACAGTTATGATTACTATCTGTGTCTTTTTCTCCAACCATTTTCTCCCCTGTTTATGCTTTTATTTTCTCCTTTCTCCTTTTCCCTACCTCACTAATGCTTTGCTTTTGACCATTGCCTCCTTCAGTCCCTCCTCCCTTCTATTAGCCCTTTCCCTTTTCTTCCCCTTTACCCTTACTGCTTCTTCCCTCCCTTTTATCCCCTGTCCCTGTTCTTTCTGCTTTTCCCTCCTACTGCCTATAGGGAAAGTTAGATTTCTATACCTAACTGATTATGTTATTCCCTTCTTGAGCCAAATCTGATGAAAGTAAGGTTCAAACAATGCTCATCTCCCTCCCTTCTTTCCCTCTGGTGTAATAGGATTTTGTGTCTTTTCCTGTAATACAATTTTGTCTGCCTCCTCCTGTCTCAGTACATTTTCTTAGATCAGACTAATCCACTTACTTAGATCCATTTAACCCACTTGATTAGATTTTTGTTTTTGAGAAAAAAACAGAGCTAAATAAAAAATTTGACTTTCAAATACAAGACTCAGGAGAAGCATGGAAAGGTAAACAGGAAAGAGAAATCATAAGAAACTTATCAAAATTGAACTGTTTACCTTCCTACATGAAAAGATGATATTTTAACTCATGAAACATTTCTCATTATTAGGGTAGTTGGAGGGAATATACATATAGACAGAGGGCATAGGGTGAGCTGAATATGAAGGGATGATATATAAAAAATAAAATTAAGGAGTGAGAGAGAAATGTATTGGAAAAAGGAAAAAGGTAGAGGTAGGATGGGTAAAGTATCTCACATAAAAGAAGCAAGAAAAGCTTTTAGAGTGGAGGGGAAGATGGGAGAGAAAAAGAGTGAAACTTAGTCTCATTGGACAATTGGGTATGAAAATACATCTTATCCTACGTGAAAGTAGGGAGGAAGGGAATAAGAGAGGGAAGGGTGATAGAAAGGAAGGCAGATGGGGGTGGGGGTAATCAGAAGTAAACACTTTTGAGATGGGACAGGGTCAAAGAAGAGAATAGAATAAACAGGGGGTGGGATAGGATGGATGAAGAGAAATATAGTGACTTTCACAACATGACTTTTGTGGAACTGTTTTAGATAACTGTAAGTGTATATTGCCTATGTCAAATTGCTTGCTTTCTCAATGAGGGTGGGTGGCGAGGGAGAGAATTTGGAACTCAAAGTTTTAAAAATTAATGTTAAATTAATGCATGCAACTGGGAAATAAGATATACAAGCAATGGGGTATAGAAATCTATATTATCCTACAGTAAAGTAGAAGGGGAATGGGATAAGAGATGTGGGGTGATAGAAGGACAGAGAGGTTGGGGGAGGGGTCATCAGAATGGGGAAGGGAGAGATGGGAAGAAAATTTGGAATTCAAAATCTTGTGGAAATGAATGTTGAAAGCTAAAAATTAATTAATTTAAAAAAGAAAGAAAGAAAAACCAAAAAAAGTAGAATTGGCTAAATGGAAAAGATGGTAGAAAAACTAACTGAAGACCACAATTCTTATCAGGAATCAGTATAACAAAATCAAACGCATGAAAAAAATAGGCGAAAATGTAAAATACATGATTGAAAAAAAACAAACAAAAACAAAAACAAAAAACTATTGATCTGGAAAATAGATCCAAGAGAGATAATTTAAAAATTATTGCACTACCTGAAAGCCATGATAAAAAAAAAAAGAAGAGATAAAAAAAAATAAGTGCAAGTGAAACTTAGAGAGATATAGGATTCCAATTTTAATAAGAAGGCAGATGAGATTCAGTTTTATACTACTAGCAACAATCCAAAGAACTTATATAATTTCCTTAAGACAATTTATGGGCCAAAGACCTCTGGTTCATCTCAACTACTTAGTGCTGATGGAGTCACAACTGATCGGTGGTAAGGACATGATCCTGAAGAGATGGGCTGAACCCTTCCATAGTTTTTCTCAAAACCATGATTAGCTAGTGCTGAAGCCATTGAACCTATACCTCAGGCTGAAGTCAGTCCCTCTCCAGCCAAACTTCCAAGTGAAGAAGAGGTATTGAATTCCATAAGTTTCCTCTAGTGTGCAAAGTGCCTGGTGCTGGTTCCTTACCAACAGAGATCTACAAAGCATGGGGTCCACTGCTAATACAAACCTAAATGAAATCTTCTAGATTATATGGCAAGCAGATGTTATCCTCCAGGAGATGAAAGATGCCTCCATTCTCCATCTCTACAAAGGGCAGATTGTCCTGTGACAATCAGAAGAGCATTTCTCTCTTAGTCATTGCTGGCAAGATTCTTGCCAGAGTCCTTCCTTCTTGGAAGTCAGTCTTCTACCTGAGAGCTATTGTGACTTCAGAAAGGCCAAAGAATGGTTGACATGGTGTTTGCTACCTGACAACTCTAAGAGAAATGCAGGGAGCAGAACAGAGATCTGTACACAATGTTCATTGACCTGACCAAGGCCTTCAATTCTGTCAATCATGAGAGCATGTAGAAAATTATGGCGAAATTTGGTTACCCAAAAAAGTTCATTAGTATGCTATGCCAGTTTCATGATGGCATGCTTACACGGATTCTGGATGAAGGATGATGCTCTCATGTTTTCCCACTCACCAAGGGAGTGAAGCAGGGCTGTGTGCTTGTTCCCATATCTGGTGTTTTCAGTGATTTCAGAAGCTTTCAATGAGGATGAAAACAAGGTCAAGTATTACACTGACAGCAAATTATTTAACTTGAAAAGGCTACAAACCAAGACTAAAGTGGAGTGAGAGTTAGTGTCCGACATTTTGTTCCCAAAGTTTGTGCATTCATTGCAGTCTCTAAGGCTTAGATGCAACAGAGTAAGGATCAGTTCTTTGCTTCTTGTGCTCATTTTGGACTGACAATCAATGCCAAGAAAACAAAAGTGATTCTCTGTTGGTATCTTCTACCAGTCAACACTGCATCATCCATATACAGAACCACTGGTTATAGCAAATTGAGAAATTTTGAATGATGTGGATAAGTTTACTTGCCATGGCAGAATACTTTCTAGACATGTCCACACAGATGATGACATTGATACATTCATTGCCAGAGCTAGTTCAGCAATGGGAGGCCCTGAAAGAAAGTGTAAGACAGAAGAGTATTTGTCTGAATACCATACTGAAAGTCTATTGAGCCATTGTGCTGACCTCATTGTAATTCGCTTGTATGCCTATGAAACCTAGAGAGTTTAATAGTGCCATGCTCCAAAATTAAAAATAAAGAAAAATACCTGCTTCCATTGAATTGTCTTAGGAAGATTCTGAAGATTACCTAGAAAGATAAGATACCAGAGGCTGATGTTCTCTCTCAAACTGAACTATCAGCATTTAAACTCTACTTCAGAGAGCACAATTCCTATTGGCTGGCCTCATATACTAAATGCCAAATATGCATTTACTTAAAAGATTATTTTAGAGAGAACTCTCCCAAGGCAAACACTCACATGGAGGGCAGAAGAATTGGTACAGGGACACTCTCAGTTCCCTCTGAAGAACTTTAGTATGATTGTGAGACACAGGAGACACTGTCACAGGACTGCCCAGCTTGGTGTACCCACATCAAAGAAGCCGCTCTGCTCCATGAGAAAAGTAGAATCCCTGTGGCACAAGTGGAACATAAAATGCACAAATCTAGAGGCATCTTCATCCCAAATGTTCTAATTTTTGCCCATCCTGTTGTACACCCTTCCAAGCTCACATTTGACTGATCAACCACAGTCAAATACACTGTATACCCCAACATCATGATGTCATTGGTCTTCTTTAATTACAAAGGACAAACAACAAGAAGAAGTATGTAGACATCCGTGTGTCCCCCCATTCTTAAGACCTCACATCCATTCCCACTGGCTAACCTATATCTCTCTTCCATTTTGTAGCTAAATTCTACTTCCTGAGAAGCCCATCTACAATATCTGTCTCCATTTTCTGTTTTTTTACTCTCTACTCTTTTCAGTCTGTCTTCTGACCTCATCATTGAACCAAAACAGTTGTCTCCAAAGACATTAAGCATCTCAATTCTCATGGAATATAACTGAATTTTCTCAATCCTCATCCCTCTTAACCTTTTTGCAGCCTTTGTTACTGTCAATAACACTCTTCTCCTTGACACTCTTTTTTTATTACAGATTCTAGAAACTTTTTTTCTCCTGGTTCTCCTCCTACCTTTTGGACTGCTCATTCACTATTTCCTTTGCTGTATCTTTATCCATACCACACCCACTATTGCAAGGAATTCTCCTAGGGTCTGTCCTGAGTCCTCTTATTCTCTGTCTCTCCACTGTTACAATTTAGTGATCTCCGTTCTTGTGGTTGCAGTTATTACTTTAACAAGATGACTGGCTATGCCCAATGCCTGAAATACTCTACTTTCTTATATTTTTCTAGTTTTTCTGACTTTTTTCCAATCCTTAGCTATAGTTCTAGCTTCTGCAAGGCTTTCTCAGTCCACTTTAATCTCAGTGTCTTTCCTCAATTCATCTTGTTTGTACATAGTAATTTGCCTGTTGTTTGTCCCATTTGACTATGAGCTTCATGAGAGCTTTAACTTTTTGTTTTCATTCTGTTTTACTTTCTTTTTTATCCACAGTTCTAAGTACACAAAACCTGGCACATAGTCAATACTTAAAAAGCTAGTTTACTGACTGAGTTATGTCAAGCATACACTGGCTTCTTTGCAACTTCAATACATCACAATTATTCCTATTAAATTTCTCCTCCTTTGATTCTGCCCAAAGTTCTACCCTGTAGAGTTTTTGTGTGTGCGTGTGTGTATGTTCTGAATCTTTATTTAATATATTAGATAGAATTCCTAACTTTTAATCTTCAAAAAATTTCATAAGCAAACTATCTGAACCTTTTTGCAATCAATTAATACAAATGTTAAAAAAGTAGGGCCAAATATTGATCCCTAGGGGAAAAAAACTGATAAAGGGAATAAGCCTTTATATATCATTTACTATGTGCCAGCCACTAAACTAAGAGATTTTTTACAAACAATATTTCATTTTAAACTCCTAACAACCCTATGATTAGCTGTTATTACCCCATTTTACAGTTGAAGAAAGTGAGGAAAACAGTTAAAATGACTTGCCAAGGTCAAGGTTTTGACTTACAAAAACAGTAAGTATCTAAGGCCAGATTTCTTTTCAGATCTCCCTGCTTCCAAGCTCAGTTTTCTATCAAGTAAACTACCAGATGCCTCTAAGTTGATTTCAGTTAGTTAACGACTATTCTTTGAAGAGTCTTATAATCCATTTTAAATCCAATTAATTGTGTTATACTCTTGCCCATATATCTCCATTTTTTTATTTTGTTCACTCTATCATGAGAGCATGTCTGTGTGGACATGCCTAGAAAGTATTCTGCCATGGCAAGTAAACTTATCCACATCATTCAAAATTTCTCAACTTGCTATAACCAATTGTTCTGTATATGGATGATGCAGTGCTGGCTGGTGGAAGATACCACCAGAGGATCAGTTTTGTTTTCTTGGCATTGATTGTCAGTCCAATATGAGCACAATAAGCAAAATATAGAATGAGATTGTTTGCTTACTGACTTTTCCACAAGAATTATTAGAAAGTTCATCAAATTCTCTGGTAAAAGCTAAATCAACTGTATCTATATATAATAAGCATCCACTCATGTAAAAGAGGTAATTCTGCAATGACCTTTTTATGGTGAAACCATACTAACTTTAATTTTATCTTTGCTCTCTTGTTAAATATTTACTAAATGTTACTTTAGTAAATTATGGAGTATTTCACTATTTTTGAAATCAAATTCATAGATGTAGACTCCATTACTTTCCTGTTTCCTATAACAAAGCTAGTGTCTTTTTTTATTTTCATTTTTTAGGCAATTGGGGTTAAGTGACTTGCCCAGGGTCACACAGCTAGGAAGTGTCAAGTGTTTGGTATGAGGCACAATTTGAACTCAGGTTCTCCTGATTTCAGGGACAGTGCTCTATCCACTGCAACACCTAGCTGCCTCACAAAATTAGTGTCTTAAACCTTAAAATAGTTGGGAATTTTCATCAAGAAATCAAAGAAACTTTAAGCATTTATTAACTAACATATATTACAGACACTGTACCAATTTCTTGGGATAAAAATGCAAAGCTATAACAGTTATTGTCCCAAGGACCTGACATTCTACTAAGTGGATAACTCTTTCTTACATTTCATCAGCTTTTAAAAATCAGTTACAGTGGCTTAGCAATGTCACCTGCCCATCATCTCTTTACTATGAAATGTAGTTCATCTGAGTCAGGCAACTTGAAGTCATCAACTCCAGGTACATGTTCTCTTAATATCTCTGTCTTGGTAGTTACTAACTCCTTTTGAGCTATTATTTTCTCTCTTTTTCCAGTCCAACAGTTAGTATTCCTGGGGAAAAATTGCCATTATCAGCTACACCTTAAGCAATAGCCCTAATTCTTCTTTGATCTTCTTTTTCTCTAATAAAACAGACAACAAGAACACAATCCTTTGTGCTGTACTGATCATCCTAGTCTAGGCTTAGTTGATTCTGATCTTCAACACTTTAGCACAATTCTTACAGGACTATGCCGTATTTTTGTTATATCCTCCATTACTAGTGCTTGCTTCCATTTTATATGAATTCCTTTTCAAAATCTAAAGTAGTTGGTGAGTTCACTCTGCATCACATCAGTCTCTTTAGACAGCATACTTAATAAATGTTTCTTGAATGAGTGTTAGATAAACATTATAGATAAAGACCATTTTTAATATCTTTCACCATTTGGGAAATGGGAGTTAAAAAGCTAAAATCATTTTAGAGGAAGATATTTATTGCTATCACAGTCAGATACACTCAAATGGATTTATCCCTATGCATTATTATATCATGTCACCATTGTATGTCAGTAGGAGCTGTACTATTTTAATTTTCCAGTGCAGGAATAAAGAAATATTTCCTTTCAGATCACAGTTTATGACTTTGGCCCAAGGCCACTACAAGACTTAACACAGCAAAGAGAAGACATGTCATTTGCTTTAGAGCAAGGGACACTATTAGAATGTGTATATGAGCAAGACAGGATTGAGTATTTCAGAAGTAATTTCATTAAAAATGATCATCAGATTGATGGAACTAATTCTGAAATATCTTCAGCTCTGTGTAAGATTCTTGACAGATACTTGAATACAAGCACACCTGGCATGCTTATTGACATAGTGGATGACACAAATCTGAAAGAGTGTATTAACATGGGGAGACGATAGTATCAACATACCTCAAAGATTCTGACAAGCTATAACACTGGTCTGAATCTAATAAGATTATATATAATAGGAACAAATATAAAGCGTACATTTGGGTAAAAAAATCAAATTCACAAGTACAGATGAGGGAGGTGTGACTAGACATCAGTTCATGTGGGAAAAATATTGGGGATTTTACTGGGCTATAAACAGTATGAGTCAACAGTAGTAGCAAAAAAAAATGTAATATTCTGCTATATTAAGAAAGGCATAGTTGTGCAGTATGCCAGTAGAATGTGACCTCCTTTAGGTATAGAATTATCTCCTTTTTGTCATAGTATCATCAGTACTTAGCACAATGCTTCATGCATAATAAATACTGAGTAAATGAATATTGAACAAACATTTATGAATTTCAGACGTGACAGTACCAATGTACTGTATCCTAGTCAGGCACATGTAGAGTATGATGTTTACTTCTTAGTGCCCCATGTTAGGATGTACATTGATAAACTAGAGGGTATCTAGAAGAGTGAACGAAATGGTGAAGGGCCTTGTTTTCATGTTATATGCGGATCATTTCAAAGAAGTGCTGCTGTTTAGCAAAGAAAAGATAAGACTCAGGGAGAATATTAGTTATCTCCAAGTATTTGAAGCACTGTTCTGAGAAACAAAGACTATGTTAATTCTCTTTGGCCCCAGAGGATAAAATCAGGATCAATGGATTGAAGTTACAAAGAAATAAAGTTAACTTTGTTATAAAAGCCTCCTAACAAATGGAGTAGTTCAAAAGTTGAATAGACTTTCTCTGAAGGTAGTAGGCTAACTATCACTGATATTTTTCAATGGAAGGGTGAACATCACCTGTCCAGCATGTTGTAGAAGGATTCAGGTATTAGATGGATTACACTGCCTCAAAGATCCCTCTCAACTCTGGAATCTGAGGAATTTCAACTCCTCAAATTGGAGAAGAAAAAAAAATACTACTTTACAAGAGATTTTGAAAGTTCTATACAGGATAGAAGTTCTTGAGGAATAATATTTTTTCTCTTTTTATCCTCAGAACCTTGCACACTAACTGGCACATAGAAGGTGCTTGATAAACATTTGCTTATTTCCTGTTTAATTGGATGATGATGGCTTCAGAAACCTTTCAATTCTACGATTTTTAACAGTCTATTGAGTTGGAAAGATGGTAATATGGAATCCTACAGGATTCAAGATTCCCACAAAGGACACAGGAAAGTTTTAAAATGCCTCATTTTTAAAAGGGATGAAGAGAATTAGCTATATATTGCTTTATCCTTCCCATGGAATCACAGGACAGCCATAATCCTTGAAAATACTGAAATAGATATTAGGTGAAAGTCACAAGGCAAAGCAGACTCAGAGAACTAGAAAAAAGTTTTCAAATGGAGCCCAACAATGAGGTTACCCAAAGCTCTGCATATGGTTTTCCCAATGCCCAGAGGTAGGGGAACATCCTAGGCATCCTAGCTTAGGAGTATGGTTCAGATCCCAGAAAGCACTATGAAGATGAAATCTGGGATAAAAAAGATGTCTGCTAATAACCTGAATATTTTTAAGGATCATAGAAAAAAATATGAAAGACAGAAGGCCTATGGGTGGTTTCTTTCTGTTTTCATGGTCTCGAGAGTACAGAATTGGGAAATATAGGTGACTTTTCAGGGGAAGAAAGAAGGAAAGGAAAGGAAATCTCTATCGCATAATAGGGATCCATAATAGGAAGAGTATATAGACATAAAGGAAAGAGTTGAAGCTAAAAGAACTTACTTCCCAGGCACCTTAACCAGATAAAGGAACATTAAACACAATTGCGCGCGCACACACACACACACACACATACATATATATATATACAGAGTTGTAATGGTGAAACTGTGCCTTTTTAATTTTATATCACAAGTGTTAGTCAAATTCACTGTTTATATCTACTTCTAAGATACAGAGTGATATGAGCAAAGAGATGCTTTAAAAATCTCTAAGAGGACAGGATAAAGAGAAATAAACAATTAATGTTACTATGAAATGAATAGAATTAATTCACACACAAGCAGAAAAGGATAGTGGACTGGAACAGAAAATAAAATCCAAATGTTAATTGTTTTCAGGAAACATATGTGAAATAGAAAGATTAGTCAAATATAGTCTCACATACCTCCAATCATTGCTACTTGGTAGGCCAAGGCTAGTGAATTACTTGTGTTTGAAATTATTGAATTGTATGCAACTAATATTAGAAGGAAGGTAGAAAATTGGGAAAGAATTTTTACAATCAGTCTCTCTGATAAAGGCCTCGTTTCTAAAATATATAGAGAAGATAAATTTATAAGAACACAAGCCATTCCCCAATTGATAAATGGTCAAAGGATATGAACAGACAGTTCTCAGATGAAGAAATTAAAGCCATCTATAATCATATGAAAAAATGCTCTAATCATTATTGATTAGAGAAATGCAAATAAAACAATTCTGAGGTACCACATCACACCTATCATATTGGCCAACATGACAAAACAGGAAAATGATAAATGTTGGAGAAGATGTGGGAAAATTGGAACACTAATATATTGTTAGTGCAGTTGTGAAATGATCCAACCATTTTGGAGAACAATTTGGAACTATGCCCAAAGGGCTACAAAAATGTGCATACCCTTTAATCCAGCAATAGCACTTCTAGAGCTATATCCCAAAGAGGTCATAAAAATGGGAAAATATTCATAGCAGCTCTTTTTGTGGTGGCAAAGAATTGGAAGTTGAGAGGATGCCCATCAACTGGAGAATGGCTGAGCAAGTTGTGTATATGAATGTAATGGAATACTATTGTGCTATAAGAAATGATGAACAGGCTGGCTTCAGAAAAACCTGGAAAGACTTATATGGTCTGATGCTGAGTGAAGTGAGCAAAACCAAGAGGACTTTGTACACAATAACAGCCACGTTATGCAATGACTAAGATTGTTAAACTGAACCCTTCTCAGCATTAAGAGGATCTAAGAAATCTCCAGAGGGCTCGGGATGGAAAATGCTGTCCACATCCAAAGAAAGAACTATGGAAGTCGAATCGCTCTCACTTATTTTTACCTCCTGTTGAGTTTTTTTCATCTTTCTGATGGTTCCTCCTATTGGTTTTAAATTTTTACTTACAACTTCACTAATGTAAAAATATGTTTAATGGGTATGTAAATGTAAAGCCTATATCAGATTGTGTGCTGTCTTGGAGGGGAGGAAGGGGAAGAAAAATTTTCAACTCTAAAGCATGTGGAAGTGATTGTTGATAAATCAAAATAGATTAATTTTAAAAAATTACTAAATTGTAATACTCTAAGCCAATTGGGTTTTCACATTGTCTGACACTGATATGGTGATGTCCCAGGAATGGGGTGTCACTAGGTTGCCTATGATGAGATAAACTGACGTAAATGAGAAATAATCAAATGTGGGATCAGGCCCATCAGTGGCTGCTAGACTTCCAGCCTGGATGAGATAGTGAGTCACTATGAAAAAGGTAAGAGGAGAGGAGAGAAAAACAAAAAAGGACAAGAGAGGAAAGGAGAGGAAGAGGAAGACAGAGGGGAAGGCAAGGGAAGGGAAGGAAGAGAAAATATAATGATAAACATGCAACAAAAAAAAAGGACATGGGGCAAAATCTATCAGGCTTCAGCCAAATACAAAAAAAAAATCAATCAAGAATAGAAATCAGGATTTCAGATAAGGGATCCCAGAATCTCTACATAAAGGATAGACATGACAGAAAGAGAAAGTTGGGAAACTACATTATGCAAAATAACCACAATTACTCATAAATCAATACCACCACTTAATGTATAATAGCTATCATTTATATAACTTTAAGTTTTGTGAAGTTTTCTATATATGTAATCTCATTTGCTGCTCACAATAACATAGAAAGGTAGGTGATATTATAAATCCCCATTACAAAGTCAAGGAAAATAAGGCTGAGAAAGGTATACTCACAGAGTTATTAAGTGTATGAGGTGGAATTTGAACTCTTTAGTATTTAAATACTTAAAGGAAAAAATAATTGGATCAGAGGAAGAAACAGATAGTATATCTACAATAGTGGGGAGGTATAGATTCCCATGTATTACCAACAAAATCCTAAGGAAGATACAGAAAATTAAAATCCATTTAAAATAACTATAGAAGTTTTAGGACATCTAGGAACCCAACTACCATAATGTACAAAATCACTATATGAGTCCTATTACAAAATATTTTTAGAGAAATAAAGACTGACTTAAATATAGAAATATTAATTGAGCTTAAGGAGACCATGTTAATATAGTCAAAAGGTTAATGCTGTCTAAATCAATTAGTGTGACAATAATCAAATTTTTTTTTTTGGCTAGGCAATGGAGTTAAGTGATTTGCCCAGAGTCGCACAGCTAATGTGTCAAATGTCTAAGGCCGGATTTGAACTCAGTTACTCCTGACTCCAGGGCTGATGTTCTCTCCACTGCACCACTTAGCTGCCCCAGCAATCACATTTCCAAAGGATTAATTGATTGAGTTGGAAAATCTAACAATAATATTCATATTAAGGAAAAAAAGATTTAAAAAATGCAGGTTAATAATGGGAAAAAAGGGTACAAAGGGGACCTATCGATATAGGATTTCAAACTATTCTACGAAGCCATAATCATTAAATAATTTGTAATGGAACAGATTAAGTATATAACATACAGAAGCAAATAAACAAACAAACAAAAAAAGCATAGGCCCCAATAAAACCAGACTCCTGTTACTGGGATAAAACTCAATAGTTGACGCTATTTGGGGGAAAAAAAGGAAAGTAGTTTGATGAAAATTAAGCAAAGTCCAGCATTTTACAACACATTCAAAGAGAAACTCATAATGAGTAGATGATATCACAAACAAATTAGTGGTGCACAGAATAAATTATCTTTCACATGTAGGGACAGGTCATTTTATGGATTCTATATATAACAATTTCTAGTGTTTTTTTTAAATAATGGACATTATAGTTTATTAAAAGCTTTTTCTTCATCTATTGAAATAATCTTAAGTTGTTTGGTTTTTTTTACTTTTGAAATTAATATGGTCAATCATGTTTATAGTATGCCTATTATTGAACCATCCCTGCAGGCCCAGTATAAATCCAACCCGGTCAGAGTATAGATCTTTGTAATACAGCTATAGTCTACTTACTAATATATATTTTTTGCATTAATATTCATTAGGGAAATGGGGTAGCTTTCTTTCTTTGTTTTGGCTCTCTCTAACTTAGGTATCATGACCATATTTGTCTCATTGAAAGATCCATTTCTTTTCAACCCCTGTAAGTCCCTCCATCTAATTTTTTTTCAATTCATATCATATTAGAATTTTTTTAACATGTGGTAGAATTCACTTATAAATAAATCTGTTTCTGCTTTTTTTTCCTTTGAGAATTTATTTATGACTTATTCACTGTCTTTTTCTAAGCTAAAGATATTTAAGTCTTCTACTTCCTTTTCTCTTAAGATGGGCAATTTACATATTTTTTGTAAATATTCATCCATGTCCTTTAAATTGTCAGTTGTATTCATATATAGTTGAAAGAACTAGCTCCTAATCACTGCATTTAATTCCCATTCCTTGATCATGAATTCACTTTAAAAATGCTCCTGGTAGCTTTGTTTTCTTCTTTTTAAAAAATCTAATTATCTATGTCTTACATATGTTATTTTGAAAAGTTCCTAGTTTTATTTATTATTTCTTTTTTAAACTTTAATTTTGTTTTTTGGGGTTTTTTAGGTTTTCTATGTTGATCTTTAATTGGGGGTTTTAGTTATTTAACTAAATGGGGTTTTTTTTTGGTTTGTTTAGTTGCATACATGACTCATTGATCTGTTCTTTCTCTCGTCTAAAAATTTTTTATTAATTAATTTATTTTTAGTTTTCAAAAATCACTTCCATAAGCTTTTGAGTTTTAAATTTTTCTCCCCTTCCTTCTGTACCTCCCTCCCACAGACAGTGTGGAATCTGATATAGGCTGCATATATACATTCCTATTAAACATATTTTCACATTAGTCATGGTGTAAGGAAAATTAGAGCCAATAGGAGGAACCACAAGAAAGAAGAAGAAAAAAGAAAACAGGGAAAAAAAAGATCAAATAATATGCTTCCATCTGTATTCAAACTCCATAGTTCTTTCTCTGGATGTGGATAGCATTTAACGTCATGAGACTTTTGGAGACGCCTTAGATCCTTGCCCTGCTGAGAAGGGGTAAGTCTATCAACATTAGTCATCGCACAACGTGGCTGTTATTGTGTAGAATGTTCTCTTGGTTCTGCTCACTTCACTCAGCATCAGTCCATACAAATCTTTCCAGGTTTTTCTGAAGTCTGCTTGTTCATCATTTCTTATATCACAATAGTATTCCATTACATTCATATACCACAACTTGTTCAGCCATGTCCCAACTGACAGGCATCCCCTCAATTTCCAATTCTTTGCCACCACAAAAAGAGATGCTATAAATATTTTTGTACATGTAGTTCCTTTTCCCATTCTTATGATCTCTTTGGGATACAGATAGTGTTATTGCTGGATAAAAGGAAATGCAGTTTGGTTGCCCTTTTGACATAGTTCCAAATTGGTCTTCAGAATAGTTAGATCAGTTCACAACTCCACCAATAATTCATTAGTGTTCAAATTTTCCTACATTTTCTCCAACATTTATCATTTTCCTGTTTTGTCATGTTGGCCAATCTGATAGGTGTGATGTGGTACCTCAGAGTTGTTTTGATTTGCATTTTTTCTAATCAATTGTGATTTAGAGCAATTTTCATATTACTATAGATAGCTTTAATTTCTTCATCTGACAACTGCCGTTCATATCCTTTGAGCACTTATCAATTGGGGAATGATTGTAGTCTTTTAAATTTGACTTAGTTCTCTATATATTTTAGAAATGAAGCTTTTATCAGAGACATTGGTTGTCAAAATTCTGTCCCAGTTTTCTGCTTCCCTCCTAAACTCGGTTGCATTGGCTTCATGCAAAAACTTTTCCATTTAATGTAATCAAAATTATCCATTTTGCATTTCATAATGTTTTCTATCTCATGTTCAGTCATAAAATCTTCTGTTCACCATAAATCGGACAGGTAAACTCTCCCCTGCTCTCCCAGTTTGCTTATAGTGTCAGCCTTCATATCTAAATCATGTACCCAATTTGACTTAATTTTGTTATGTATTATAAGATTTTGATCTATGCCTAGTTTCTGCCATTCTCTTTTCCAGTTTTCTCAGCCGTTTTTCTCAAATAGTGAGTTCTTATCCCAGAAGCTGGGGTCTTTTGGTTTATCAAATAGCAGATTACTATAGGCATTGACTACTGTGTCTTGCATACCTAACCTATTCTACTGATCTACCACTCTATTTCTTAGCCAGTACCAAGTAGTTTTGATGATTGCTGCTTTATAATAGAATTTAAGATCAGGTACAGCTAGGTCACCTTTCCTAGAAGTTCTTTTCATTAGTTTTTTGAGATTCTACATCCTTTGGATGTAGGAGCTTTGACTTGGTTGTCTTCTTCTGGTTGTATGTTTCAATCTTCCTTATCACCAAAGTAAGATTCTATGGTCTGAGTTTTTTGTTGTTTTTTTTCCCTCTGTTTGTTCATCTTCTCAGACAGTTACTTGACTTTTTAACTCATTGTTAAGGTAGGCTCTGCTTCCAGTGTGAAGGGTGTACTTTCCCAAGCTTCAGGGTTTTGGGTAGCTCTTTTCATAAATATTTCTAGGGATCTGTAAGTTTTCAGTTCTTCCAAGGTGCTATTATGCAAGGAGAAATGTTTATTGCTCTCCTGGCCTGTGCTCCACCTGTGAGTGACCACAAGCACTCTTTTCTGCCCCGGAAATGAGAGGAGGGTTCCTTCTGCACTGCTGCCATAAGCTCTGCAATGTCTGTGCTCCTTCTCACCTCAGGACTGCCACCCAGAACTGGGACCCAGATCAAAGCACAGGCAAAGCAAGAGAATCCTGTCTCAGCACCAGCAAAGAGATCCCTGCTATCTCCCTCTGATCAGCCACTTGATCCCTCCACCACCTGTGGGCTGAGAGCTCCAGAAGCAGCAACTGCTGTGGATGCCATCCAAGGGCTGCACTAGGGCCAGGGCTGCTCCTCTTTCACCCAAGTCTGACAGGCCTTTCCCACTGACCTTCTAAATTGTCTTTGGCATTTGTGGGTTGAGAAGTCTGGAAACCATGACAGCTCCCCTTGATTCAGTATACTGAGGGACAAACCCTGCTCTGGGTTTGCTGTGCTCCAGTCTTTGCCTGTGTGGCCTATGCTGAACTGCACTCCACTCCCAGCCCTGTGCAACAGACCTTTCCTGTGAACCATCCAGGTTGTCTTGGGGGGAAAATTGTTTCACTTTGTCTTTCTGGAGGTTCTGCTGCTCTAGAATTTGTTTACAGACATTTTTACAAGTATTTGCAGGGGTTTGAGGGGAGAGCTCAAGCGAGTCCCTGCTTTCACTCTACAATCTTGGCTCCACTCCTCCAATTCTAATTTTTTAAATAAATATTTTCATCAGTGAAGTTTTGCACATCTTTTAACATTTGGCCAATTCTGCTTTTTAATATGTTCTTTTCTTAAGCATGGTTTTGTACCACTATTACTATTTGGTTAATTCTATTTTTTAAGGTGTTATTTTCTTCAGTATTTATTTGTTCCTAGCTATTCATACTCCTTCCATAATTTTCTTGCATCACTATCATTTATTTCTTTAACTTTTAATCTACCAGTCTGATTTTTAAAATCACTTTTTTTGTTTTCTACCTCTTACAGGAAATATTTTGGGCCTTGTATTCAATCTGCATTTTTTTCACGTGAGGCTTTGCTTGTAGACATTTGCACAGAGTTGTGTTCTGAATGAGTATCTCAATATTCTCCATTACTAAAGTAGTGTGTTTTTTTTAACGGTCAAGTTCTTTTTTGTTGTTCTTTACTCATTTTTCTAAACCATTTCTGGACTTTGAACTTTATGCTAAAGTAAAGCTCTGCTCACCTGGGTTCAGGAAGCACTGTTGCAAAGTTCAGACTTTTTGGTACTGCTGTTTTCAAAACTAGTTGTGGGGGAATTTAATTTTTTGATGCTTCCAAAGTGGTTTTATCCAAGACAAGTTGTGGTCACTGCTCTCTGGGTCTGTGCTCTTGTCTTTGTCCAGAAATATCACCTTCTCCCTTAGAGTTACAAATGCTAGTGCTCCTTTTCTCCTGGAGCTACTCCCTTGTGACCAAAAAGGCTCCTATCTGAAAGGACAGGGGGCAGAGCCAAGATGGTGGATTGAAAGCAGTGACTTGCTTCAGCTCTCCACCAAACCCCTTCAAATACCTGTAAAAAAAAATGGCTCTAAACAAATTTGATGATTGCTGCTTTATAATGCAATTTAAGATCAGGTACAGCTAGGTCACCTTTCCTAGCATTTCTTTTCATTAGTTCCCTTGATATTCTACACCCTTTGGATGTTGGAGCTTTGATTTTGTTGTCTTCTTCTGGTTGTACGTTTCAAACTTCCTTATTACCAAAGTAAGATTCTATAGTCTGAGTTTTGTTTTGTTTTGTTTTCCTTCCCTCTGTTTGTTCATCTTCACATCTAGTTACTTGACTTTTTAACTCTTTGTTGAGGTAGGCTCTGCTTCTATTGTGGAGAAAAGACAGAGTGAAACAAATTTCCAGCCCAGGACCTGGTGGTTGATAAGAAAGGTATATCGCTCTGGGCTGGGAGTAAAGCACAGTTTGGCATGGGCATGCAGGCTGCAGTGAACCTGGAGCAGGCTTCAGAGGACTGAATCACAGGCAGCTGTGGCAGTTTTTAGACTTCTCAACCCACGAACACCAAAGACAACTTAGAAGGTCAGTGGGAAAAGTCTGTTTCTGCGGTAAGAAGGAGAAGTTGGGTCCTAACCCCAGCTCTGGAGAGCAGCCTTGGGGTGGTGGCTGCTTCCTGAGCTTCCAGCCCACAGACTGAGGGAGAATTGGGTGGCTGGCCAGAGGGGGATTGCAGGGATCTCTTTTCCAGTGCTAAGGCAGGAATCTCTTGCTTTGCCCATGCTTGGATCTGGGTCACAGATCTGAGTGGCGGTCTTGGGGCAAGGAGGAGCGCTGGAGTTGTAAAGCTTGTAATGGCGGTGAAGAGGCAGAAAAGAGTCCTTGTGGTCACTCATAGACCAGAGCACTGGCCAGAAAATGAGTAAACACCTGACCCCTTATCATACCACCTTGGAAGAACTGAAAATTTACAGGTCCCTATAGCATATCTAAAAATAGCTGCCCAAACCCCAAAGCCTGGGACAGTACAGTCTCCACATTGGAAACAGACTCTTACCTTAACAAAGAGTTTAAAACTCAAGTAATTGGCTAGGATCATGAGGTAACCTCAAAAAAAAAAGTCAGACAATAGAATCTTTTTTTGGTAACAAAGAAGATCAAAACATGCAACCAGAAAAAGACAATAGAGTCAAAGTTCCTACATCCAAAGCCTCCAAGAAAAATATGAATCAGTCCCAGGCCTTGGAAGAGCTCAGAAGGGATTTTGAGAAGCAAGTAAGAGAAGTAGAGGAAAAACTGGGAAGAGAAACAAGAGTGATGCAAGAAAATTATGAAAAACAAGTAAACAGCTTGCTAAAGGAAACCAATATTGAAGAAAATAACAAATTAAAAATAGCTAACCCAAATGGCAAAAGAAGTCCAAAAAGCCAATGAGGAGAAGAATGCCCTAAAAAGCGATATTGGCCAAATAGAAAAGGAAGTCCAAAAGCTTACTGAAGAAAATACTTCCTTAAAAATTAGAATAAAGCAATTGGAAGCTAGCAACTTTATGACAAATCAAGACACGGTAAAACAAATCCAAAAGAATGAAAAATTAGAAAACAATGTGAAATACCTCACTGGAAAAATAACTGACCTGGAAAATAAATCCAGGAGAGAGAATTTAAAAATTATTGGACTATCTGAAAGCCATGATCAAAAAAAGAGCCTAGATATCATCTTTCAAAAAATTATCAAGGAAACCTGCCCTGATATATTAGAACCAGAGGGCAAAATGGAAATTGAAAGAATCCACAGATCTCCTCCTGAAAGAGATGCTCAAAGGAAAACTCCTAGAAGTATTACAGCCAAATTCCAGAGTTCCCAGGTCAAGGAGAAAATATTACAAGCAGCCAGAAATAAACATTGTGGAAACAATGAGGATAACACAAGATTTGGCAGCTTCTACAGAAGGGCATGGAATATAATATTCCAGAGAGCAAAGGAGATAGGATTACAACCAAGAATCACCTACCCAGCAAAACTGAGTATAATCCTTCAGGGAAGTAATGATCGTTCAGTGAAATAGAGGAATTTCAAGCATTCTTGATGAAAAGACCACAGCTGAATAGAAAATTTGATTTTCAAATACAAGACTCAAGTGGGACATGAAGAGGTAAACAGGAAAGAGAAATAAAGAGACTTATTAAGGTTGAACTGTTTACATTCCTGCATGGATAGATGATATTTATAATTCATGAGACATTTGTCAGTATTAGGGTAGTTGGAGGGAAAATTATATGTATAGATAGGTAGATAGATAGATAGATAGATAGATAGACAGACAGACAGACAGACAGACAGACAGACAGACAGACAGATAGATAGATAGATAGATAGATAGATAGATAGATAGATAGATAGATAGATAGATAGATATGGGGCACAAGGTGAGTTGAAGATGAAGGGGTCATATCTGGAGAATAAAATTAAGGAATGAGAGAAGATTACACTGGGGGAAGGAGAAAGGGAGAGGTAGAATGGGGTAAATTATCTCACAAAAAAAACAGAAAGGAAAAGGCTCTTACAGTGGAGGGGGAAAAGGGGAAGGTGAGAGGCAATGAGTGAATCTTATTCTCATAGGATTTGGCTTAAGGAGGGAATAACATACACAATGGGGTATAGAAATCTATCTTACCCTATAGGAAAATAAGGGGGGAAGGGGACAAGAGAGCAGTGGGTTGATAGAGGAGAGGGCATATTGGAAAAGGGGGTAATCAGAAGCACTTCTGAGAAGGGACAGGGTCAAAAGAAAGAATAGAATTAATGGGGAGGCAAGATAGGATTAAGGGAAATAGAATTAGTTTTTCACAACATGACTACTATGGAAGTGTTTTCCACAACTGCACATGTATAACCTACATTGAGTTGATTGCCTTTTCAATGAGGGTGGGTGGGAAGGGAGGAAGGGAGAAAATTTGTAACCCAAAGTTTTAAAAACACTTGTTTAAAAAAATTTTGTTCCCATGTAACTAGGAAATAAGATATACAGGAAATGGGGTACAAAAATCTATCTTGCCCTACAGGAAAACAGAAGGGGAAGGGGATAAGAGAAGGGGGTTAGAGATAGAAGGGAGTGCAGACTAAGGGAAGAGGTATTCAGAATGCATGCCATCTTGAGGTGGGGGAGGGGTGAGATGGGGTGAAAATTCGGAACTCAAAATCTTGTGGAAGTAAATGTTGAAAACTAAAAATAAATAATTTTTTAAAAGGAAAAAAAAAGGTTCCTATCCACCCTGGATCTGACATAGAAATTCAAATGAACATTGGACTTGCAGAAGAGTACCTGTTCTTAGAGGTAATATTAGCGCAGGTTTCCACTACAATCAGTTTTCTGACTAGTTATCCTGTGTCCTAACTAACAGTCTTTTGGCTGAGAACTCCCAAATGTACTGCTTCTGCTGTTTCAACTGTCACTAACACCTATAAACACTGTTGTTGCTGCATATGCTCTGGGCAAACCCTTATCCCAGGGTCACAGACCTTTTTTTTACAATCTCCTAAGTTGTCTTGAGCTGTAAAACTGCTTCACCCTAACTTTGATTTTTAATTTTTTTTAAATTATGGAATCAGACAAGCATTTCTACAACATAGTATGATTAAAAAAAAAGATGATTTTACATGAAATTCCAAATCTGCTATGCATAACTTGCTATTTCATTCACATATAAAACAAAATTATCACATAAATTTATTTTCTTTTTTCTTCCCTCCCCTCCCCTAAGATAGCTTACCATTAGACACAAAAGGGTATATGTATGAATATATAAATATTTGTGTGTGTGCACATGCTTGTTTATACATGCATGTATATATACATATGTATATATGTAATAATATTCTATTCTTTTTTGTCAGTTATTTCTCTCAATATGGAGAGCATCTTTCTTCATATGTCCTTTATCATTTTTTCCTATAACATAGTACAATAACATATTTCTATTTAACAGTTTTTTTCTCTGGATGCTGATAGTATCATTCTTCATATGTCATTTGTAATTAATCAGTTTGGGTATTTATAATACTCAAAATAACTTATTCATTTAAATCATCCTTAAAATGATTTTTCTTTTACTGCATGCATGGTTTTCTTGGTTCTGCTGATTTCATTCTTCATTATTTCATATTTTTCTAAAATTTTTTAGCTCATCATTTCTCATAGCACAGTAGTATTCTGAAATAATCATATGCCATAATTTGTTCAGCCATTCCCCAATCGATGGGGATCCCTGCAATTTCAAGTTCTTTGTCATCAAAAAGAGAGCATCTATAAACATTTCAGAACATATAGAGGTTTTTTTTTCCTTTTTTCCCTGATCATATTTGGAAATAGACCAAGTAGTGGTGACCAAGCTGGGTCAAAGGGTATTGGTAGTTTAATAACTTTTTGGGTATAATTCCAGATTACTCTAAAAATTTGTTGGATCAGATAACAATTCCCCCAACAATGAATTAGTGTCTCAATATTTCCATATCCTTTCCAACATTTGTCACTTTCCACTTTGATCACTTTAGCCCATCTGGTAGATGTAAAATGATATTTCAAGGTTGTTTTAATTTGCATTTCTCTAATCAATGATGATTTAGAGCATTATTTTTCATATGACTATTAATTGTTCTGATTTCTTCATCAGAAAACTGCCTGTTCAAATCTTTTAAAAATTTATAAGTTTGGGGGGCAGCTAGGTGGTGCAGTGGATAGAGCACTGGCCTTGAAATCAGGAGGACCTGAGTTCAAATCTGGTCTCAGACCAAACACTTGACACTTACTAGCTGTGTGACCCTGAGCAAGTCACTTAACCCCAATTGCCTAAAAACAACAAAAACAAAAAAACAAAACAAAACAAAATTATAAGTTCAGGAACAACTCATATTTTTATAGATTCTTTAATGAAATTAACAAATGGCTTATCTATCTTTTCTTTTCCATAAAACCAGTTGTTCAATTTATTTGTTAGCTTAATTAGTTTTTTGTATTTTTTTGTTTGTTTGTTTTTACTTTCAATCTTATTAATCTCAAGTTTGATTTTTAGGATTTCTAATTTGGTGCTCAATTGTGATTTTTAAGTTGTTTTTTCTCCAATTTTTTTTAGCAGCTTGTCAAATTAATAGATCAGTTCTTTTTCTATTTTGTTGATGTGTATATATATATATATATATATATACATATATACATATATATGTATGTATATATGTGTGCATATTAGATACGAGACCTTTATCTGATAAACTGTCTATAAATATTTTTCCCAATTTTTCTGCTTTTGTTCTAATCTTGCCTATATTGGTTTTATTTATAAAAATAATTTTTAACTTAATGTAATCAAAATTATCCTTTTTACACCTAATTTTGCTCTCTCTATTCTTAATTCATAAATTGTTTGCTGTACATGTCTGAAAAGTGATATGTTAAATATTCTTCAAATTTCCTTATAAAATCTCTCCTTATATCTAGGTTGTGTATCCATTTTGACCTTGTCTTAGTAAATGGTGTAAAATTTTTGTCTCTGCCTAGATTCTGCCCTACTGCTTTTTATTTTTCCCAAGAATTTTTACCAAAAAAATGGATTCTTATCCCAAAATCTTATGTTTTTACCCTTATTAAATATAAGGTTACTATGTTTACTTGCTGCTACAAATTGTATGTCTACTCTATTCCACTGATCTTCCTTTCTATTTCTTAGCCAGAATCAGATAGTTTTGATAATTATTACCTTATAATGTAGCTTAAGATCTGGAACTGCTAAATCTGCTTCCTTTACTTTTTTTTTCATTATTTCCTATGATATTTTTGACTTTTTTTTTCCAATTTAATTTTGTTATTATTTTTTTCCAATTCAGTAAAAAAAAATGAAAATTTATTTGGGTGGCATTGAAATATAAATTACTTTGGGCAAAATGGTTATTTTAATTTGATTGACCTTGCCTACTCATGAACAATCAATATATCCCTAATTATTTAAATCTGCTTTTATACGCATGCGAAGTTTTGGGGGTTTTTTTTCCTAATTTTGTTTATGCAGTTCCTCTATTTTGGCCAATGCATTTCCAGGTATTTTATACTTCTAGGATTATTCTAAATGGCGTATTTTTTACTATCTCTTCTTACAGAGTTTTGTTTGTCACATGTAGGAATGCTGATGATTTATGTGGATTTACTTTATATCCTATTACTTTGCTAAAATTATTAAATGTTTCAACTAACTTTTTTGCCATCTTTGGGATTTTTCCAGCATATCATCATATCATCTGTAAACGGTGATAGTTTTTTTATTACCACATTCCCTATTCTTGTTCCTTCTATTTCTTTTTTTTTCTTCTTCTCTTATTACAATTGCTAGGGTTTCCAAATGCAATATTGAATAATATTGGTGAAAGTGGGTATCCTTGTTTCACACATGCTCTCTTGGAAGCTTCTAGTTTATCCCCATTACAAATAATGGTTGCTGAGGGTTTTAGATAAATTGTTTTTATCAATTTGAGGAAAACTCCATTTATACCAATACTTTCAAGAGTATTTTAATAAAAATTAGTGTTGAACTTTATCAAAAGCTTTTCCTGCATCTATTGATATAATCTTTTTTAAATTTTTATTATTGATGCAATCAATTATATTAATAGTTTTCCATATATTAAACAATCCCTGAATTGCTGGTATAAATCCCACTTGATCAGAATATATAATCTTCGTAATATACTGTTGAAATCTTTTAGCTAGTATTTTATTTAGGATTTTTGCATACACGTTCATTAATGAAATTAGTCTAATTTTCTCTTTCTGTTTTTAATCCTCCTATTTTAGATATCAGTGTCATATTTATTTCATAAAAGGAGTTTTGTGGAATTTCTTCTTTACCTATTATTCCAAATAATTTATTTCATATTGGAATTAGTTGATCTTTAAATGTTCAATAGAATTTACTTGTAAATCTATCTATCTTTGCGGTTCTCTCTGAGGAGGCTCATTTATAGCTTGTTCTTTTTTTTATAAAACAGATCTATTTCAATATTCTATTTCCTCTTCTGCCAATAGAAGCAATTTATATTTTTGTAACTATCCTTCCATTTCACTTAAAATGTTAAATTTATTGGCATATAATTGTGCAAAATAAGTCCTTATAATTGCTTTGCTTTCATCTTTGTTGCTGATATATTCACCTTTTTCATTTTTAATGCTACTGATTTGGTTTATTTCTCATTTTTAAATAAAATTAAATTAATTAAAATTAATCAAATTAACCTTTGATGATCTATTTTACTTTTTTTCTCGTAAAACCAACTACTAGTTTTATTCATTCATTTTTTTTTCAATTCTAGTCTTTTGTTGATTGTCTTGTTCCAGAATTAAATTTGAAGGGTTATTTTTAAGTTTTTGTAGGGAAATCATAGGAGATCTAGGCAATAGTGTTTTCTCTACTCTGCCATCTTGATTCCCTCCTATATCATGCAAAAACATTTTAAGAACAAAGAATTCTAATACTACATAAACTATTGGAAAATAAATATGTAAAGAAGGAGTCCTATAAATTTCTTCTAGCATATAATTATTTTCTTGCTACCTAAGCCAGAGAGATCCAAAACAAAGACAATGATAAACCAATATCCCTAATGAATATTGATGTAAAGATTTAAATAAAATTATACCAAGAAGTATATAACTAGATGGATAGATAGATCAATATATAGATTATATTATAACAAAATTCTAATATTATGACTATAACAATGACCATACATAGTACAAAATAATTAGGAGTCTACCTGCCAAGAGGCACAGGAACTATATGAACACAATTACAAAATATTCTTCACATAAATAAAGTAATCCAGATAATGTGAGAAATATTAATAGTTCAGGGATAGTTGAGCCAATATAGTAAAAAGGACAATATTACCTAAATTAATTTGCTTGTTCAGTGTCATACCAAAAAATATATTGAAGCATTTCTTTACAGAGCTAGAAAAATAATAAAATAATTCATTTGGAGGAGCACAAACTCAACAATATAAAAGAAATTAATGAAAAAATATAAACTAGGGGGATCTAGCAGTAGCAGATCTCAAATTATACTACAAAGCTATTATCATAAAAACAATTTAGAACTGTTTAAGAAATAAAGTGGTACATCAGTTGAACAGATTAGGGTACAATATAGAGAAACGAATCAACATAGTAACATAGTGTTTGATTTAAAAAAAAAGATGCAAGATTCAACTTCTGAGAGCCATGATGGTGGAGTAAGAAGTAAGCCATTCTCACTCTCCGTTATTGACCTCTAGAAACCCAGAAAACATTACCCCAGAAAAGCCCTGGAACAGCTGATCCAGTAGAAAGACAAGGTTCAGCAGCCTTTTAACCTGAGAAGCTTGGGAGATTAAACAGAAAGGTCCTTCTCACTCTGGTGGAAGGGGTTTAGTACAGGATGAGAGGTATCCCAAAAAGCTAGTGGCAAGCTCCACCTCAGCAAACCAGCAGAAGGTCCTG